>NW_027507903.1:315276011-315953511 GCF_037356315.1 Lithobates pipiens
CAATTACTTTTTCACATGAAGCCAGGCAGGTTTGGACAGCTTTTTTGACATAATAAATGAAAGCATCATTTAAAAACTGCATTTTGTATTTACTTGGGTAACCTTTGTGTAATAATAACATTACATACATCGTTTGATGATCTGAGTCATTTAAGTGTGACAAATATGCAAAAAAAATAAAAATCAGAAAGGGGCAAATACTTTTTCACAGCACACACACACACACACACACACACACACACACACACACACACACACACACACACACACACACACACACACACACACACACACACACACACACACACACACACACACACACACACACACACACAAAATAAAAAATAAGACAACCTCCAAAACAGGAATGGTTTTACAGGTGGAGGCCACTGACATTTTTTTTTCTCTACTCATCTTTTTCTGACTGTTTTACACTAGTTTTGCATTTGGCTAGGGTCAGTGTTACTACTGGTAGCATGAGGCGATACCTGGACTCTATAGAGATAGCAGGCAATCCAACTCCTCCAGGATGGCATATCAACATGTGCCATTGCCAGAAGGTTTGCTGTGTCTCCCAGCACAGTCTCAAGAGCATGGAGGAGATTCCAGGAGACAGGCAGTTACTCCAGCAGAGCTGGACAGGGACGTAGAAGGTCCTTAACCCCTCAGCAGGACTGGTATCTGTTCTTTTGTGCAAAGAGGAACAGGATTACCATTGCCAGAGCCCTACAAAATCACCTCGAGCACGCCACTGACCAAACAAACAATCAGAAACAGACTTCATGAGGGTGGCCTGAGGCCCCTACATCCTCTAGTGGGCCCTATGCTCTCTACCCAGCACCATGGAGCTCAATCGGTATTTGCCATTAAACACTACTGCCACTAGCGCCCTGGGCTTTTCACAGATGAGAGCAGGTTCCCCCTGAGTACTTGTGACCGATGTGAAAGTGTCTGGAGAAGTCGTGGAGAGTGTTATGCAACCTGTAACATTGTTCAGCTTGACTGGTTTGGTAGTGAGTCAGTGGTGGTCTGGGGAGGCATATAAATGAAGGGATGCACAGACCTGTACAGGCTAGACAATGGCACCCTGACTGCCATTAGGTATCAGGATGAACTCCTTGGACTCATTGTCAGACCCTATGCTAGTGTAGTGGGTCCTGGGTCCTTCCTGGTGCATGACAATGCCTGGCCTCATGTGGCGAGAGTATGCAGCCAGTTCCTGGAGGATGAAGGAATTGATACCATTGAATGGCCCCACTATCAGAAACCATGAATCAGACCGAGACAGAAGTACAATTAAATCACACTTGTTTTTTAATAAAAAATAAAAAGGTAAATAGAATAAGCGTAGTCAAAGCATAGCCAGTAACCAGTTCGAGTAGTCACCCAGTCCAGAGTTCAATAACCAGATCGGGTAATCAGCCAGGCCAGAAGTCAGGGATCCAAGTGGAGCAACAGCAAACAGGATAAGGAGCCAGAAGGGATGTCAGCAAGTCAGTCTTTACGCAGGAGATGGTTTCTTGTGATGTGACCAAGGCGAAGGCCGTGAAGAAGTGAGCTGGACAGCTTTAAGTAAGCAGGTCAGACAAGCAAGATCAGGAACAGCTGGGTAACTGTGGAGAGAGATGAGAGCTGGCAATTAGCCGACAGCTGAGCAGCCAGCCCAGAGAAGGAAGGGCTAAGCCAGCCCTGACACCCACGCTTGCCTGACCTAAATCCAGAAGAACATCTCTGGGACATTATATTCCGGTCCATCCAACACCACCTCAGTCTGTTTAGGAGCTCAGTGATTCCCTGGTTCAGATCTGGGGAGGAAATACCACCCTCCCCGTGTCATATGACTCCTTAGTGTTACAAGGTCTCAGGTGTGACTGGGGAGCAGGTGTGTTAAATTTGGTGATATCGCTCCCACTCTCTCATACTGGTCACTGGAAGTTAAAAATGGCACTTTACGGCAAAGAACTCAATAAGGATCTGAAAAAAAGAATTGTTGCTCTACATAAAGATGGCCTAGGCTATAAGATGATTGCAAAGACCCTGAAACTGAGCTGCAGCATGGGGGCCAAGACCACATAGCGGTTTAATAGGACAGGTTCCACTCAGAACAGGCCTCGCCATGGTTGACCAAGCACCAGCTCAGCATCATATTCAGAGGCTGTCTACGGCTGGGTATGGATGGAAATGCTGAGTATGGATGGGGTTGGATGGGATGGTTGAGCGTGGATGGATGGATGAGTATTGCTGAGTATGGATGGATGAGCATGGATCAGTATTGTTGAGTATGGAAGGCTGGCTGAGTACAAATGGATGGATGAGTATTGCTGAGTATGGATGGATGGCTGAGCATGGATGGATGGATGAGTATTGCTGAGTATGGATGGATGGATAAGCATGGATGAGTATTGCTGAGTATGTTTGGATGGATGGATGAGTATTGCTGCGTATGGATGGCTGGCTGAGTATGGATGGCTGGCTGAGCATGGATGGATAGATGGCTGGCTGAGCATGGATGGCTGGCGGAGTATGGATGGATGGATGGCTGGCTGAGTATGGATGGATGGATGACTGACTGGCTGAATGGCTGGAGTGGGCACAAATCAGCGCTGTGGGCACTACACATCCAGCCCACAGTGCTGCAGCAGCATCTGATCTCTCCCCTCTCTGTACCTATCTGTCATTTGACGGAGCAATTAAGTGGTAAACAGCCGCTGTCAGCGGCAATTTACCGTGATCCTTGATGCGGATGTTCCTGTGTGCGTGCCTCAGGGGGCACGCAGGAGCAAGATTCTGGGAGGATGTCAATGTATGCCCTCCCAGAGTTATCAAACCGTACTGTAGCCATAATGTGGCTATAGTGTACATTTGAAGAGTGAGCAGTTTCACCCTAGAATAGGAAGGGGTTGATTTACTAAAACTGGAGAGTGCAAATTGTGGTGCAGTTTTGCATGGTGGCTGGTAAAATTGTGCGGCGTTGCTTTTATGCACGATTAGTTGTGTATTCTTTATAGCAATGGTCTACTGATCAGCTTGTGTTTGCCAGTACTAACTCATTAGTCTTTGGTGATCTGTTTTAAGTGGGATGAGATCCCCATTTGGTTAATTCCACTTAGTTTTCCCTACTGTGGCGAATGGTTTACTTAGACCCAGGAATGATTTTGCTGCCACTTCGTAGTGGGCACTGTATATGACATTGCTAGAGGCCTACTTCATTGCAACTGGCATTGTGGGATCATATTCCCCAAATGCTGCTATCTTGGCAGTTTTTCTTTCAACATATAGTACGTATCTTGTATTCTTGGCTGTACTGTCATAATGAGTGAATAATCAACTGGTTCCTGAGAAAGCTCCTTTTAGGCAAAACGTGTTAATCCATCTGTTCTATCTGATGCTTGTTGTATTGTACACTCTCATGTTGGTACTGCAGTTGATGACAAAAGCTTTTATTACCTTTATATTTCAATACGGAAATAAAAATGTGCTTTTATTTTTTATTTTCTTCAGTTTGAGTGATATTTTGGCACACTAAAATCCATAATACCACATTACCATGGTATTTTACAGGACATGGTGGAAACACTTTTTTTTTCAACAATCAGCGTCTAACTTCAGCTTGCTCAGTTAAGTGTTTCTAAAAAAAAAAAAATGACTAAGGACTAATGTCAGAAACGCGTATGTTGTTTTTACAGCATTGTACATGTCTTTTCAATAATGGAATACAATTTTATGAGTGTCATCCTGAAAGCCAACCATCTCTTTCCTTACTCTGGTATGTTGGAGGTGTCACCAGCCTCGAGATCTGAGCACTGGCCGAAGCTGTTATGTGAAAAGGTTGTAGCGCCTAGACACCTGTTTTCCCTTGTTGCAAAAAAAAACCCTGGAAGCCGATTGGTTTCTATGCAGAGCTACACCAGATTTTGCATTTTCCAGTTTTAGTAAATCAACCTGAAGTGTAATACTGACAGGTTCATTAGATGTAAAGAATAGGGAACAATCCTGGAAAAAAGAAAAGGAATGCAGCCAACCACAGCAGGACTTGATCACATATGTGTTCTTGGCTACAGATACATTTTATTAATCTGATTAATGTATATTTTTAGTACTGCGCTCATTTTCTATGAAACTAGAGAGTTAGCACATTTACAGTTGTGTTCATAAGTTTACATACCCTGGCAGAATGTATGATTTCTTGGCCATTTTTCAGAGAATATGAATGATAACACAAAAACTTTTTTCTTTCACTCATGATTAGCGTTTGGCTGAAGCCATTTATTATCAATCAATTTTCCTGGCAGTTGTGGCTGAAATTTTAGTTAGTCTACCTGACCATGGTTTGGTTTCAACAGAACCCCCCATTTTCCACTTCTTGATTAGAGTTTGAGCACTGCTGAACGGCATTCTCAATTCATTGGTCATATTTTTATATCCCTTTACTGTTTTATACCGTTCAACTACTTTTTGCCGCAGATCCTTTGACAATTCTTTTGCTTTCCTCATGATTCAGAATGCAGATACGTCAGTGCAGGACTGGACAGAAATTCATTGACATATACACACACACACACACACACACACACACACACACACACACACACACACACACACACACACACACACACACACACACACACACTATTTACAAGCAAACAGATCACAGATGAAGATGGTTAACTGTAATGGCCATTCAAACCCCTTTGTGTCAACTTGCATGCATGTTATCAGGCCAAAATCACCAGGGTATGTAACCTTTTGATCAGGGTCATTTGGGTAGTTTCTGTTGTGATTATGATTTAAAAAGAGTAAAACACAGTTGATTGATAATAAATGGCTTCAGCCAAACACTGACTATGTGTGAAAGAAAAGTTTTTGTGTTATCATTCATATTCTCTGAAAAAAATGGCCAAGAAATCATAAATTCTGCCAGGGTATGTAAACTTATGAGCACAACTGTATACAACAAGGCCCTCAATCAAATCTAGCAGTTCAAATAATCAAATTCTAGACAGCATCAAGTATTAAAATGAAAAAGTGGCAATATACAGTATGTCCATCTCACAAAAGTGATTTTTTTTTTCAGTTCTTTGTGTACAGCCAACTTGGGGGGAAGAGGCTCATCAGTCTATCCAAACCATTATGCCATCACTCTGAGCACCAAGGAAGTGAGCGTGTTATATAATTACCTTCATAATAACATAAAAAAATGAAGGAAAATGCTGGTAACACTTCAGCATGAAGCAGAGTGTTCCATTAGGAAAGCCTCCTTTTAGGCACTGAGCTAAATAATGGATTGGGGTAATTACACTCCGTGTGCACAGCTTATTGAAAGGCCTATTTTTAGTTCTGTAACACAAGCAGCATGCAGGGGTGTTGCTTAGGAAACCATCAGACATCCAGCACTGGTTGCATGGATAGATTTTTTTTTCTCTAACAATGCTACTGCCTTTGGGACAGAATAAATAAATGCATCAAGCAAAGACTTCTAAGGGTACCCAGGGGACAGAAATCAAACTTTTCAAGTTTAATATCAGAGAACTTTTTCTCCAGTCAACTCCTGACATACATATTACAGCCAGGAGGTCCATTGTTCCATGTACACGGTTTATAGGTCGTAAATTTTAATTCAAAGAAAGAAGACAAAGGCTTAATGCCTCATTTAAACTCTACAGTATCTCACACAAGTGAGTACACCCCTCACATTTTTGTAAATATGTTATTATATATTTTCATGTGACAAAACTGAAGAAATGACACTTTGCTACAAAGTAAAGTTATGAGTGTACAGCTTGTATAACAGTGTAAATTTGCTGTCCCCTCAAAAGAACTCAACACACTGCTATTAGTGTCTAAACCGCTGGCAACAAAAGTGAGTTCACCCCTAAGTGAAAATGTCCAAATTGGGCCCAATTACCCATTTTCCCTCCCAGGTATCATGTGACTCATTAGTGTTACAAGGTCTCAGGTGTGAATGGGGAGCAGGTGTGTTAAATTTGGTGTTATCGCTCAGACTCTCTCATACTGGTCACTGGAAGTTCAACATGTAAAGAACTCTGAGGACCTGAAAAAAAGAATTGTTGCTCTACATAAAGATGGCCTAGTCTATAAGAAGATTGCCAAGACCCTGAAACTGAGCTGCAGCATGATGGCTAAGACCACACAGTGGTTTAACAGGACAAGTTCCACTTAGAACAGGCCTCGCCATGGTTGACCAAAGAAGTTGAGTCATATCCAGAGGTTGTCTGGGAAAAAGACATATGAGTGCTGCCAGCATTACTGCAGAGGTTTAAGGGGTGGGGGGTCAGCCTGTCAATACTTACCCCACACACTGCATCAAATTGGTCTGCATGGCTGTCGCCCCAGAAGGAAGCCTCTTCTAAAGATGATGCACAAGAAAGTCTGCAAACAGTTTTCTGAAGACAAGGAGACTAAGGACATGGATTACTAAAACCATGTCCTGTGGTCTGATGAAACCAAGATAAACGTATTTTATTCAGATGGTGTCAAGTGTGTGTGGCGGCAAACAGGTGAGGAATACCAAGACAAGTGAGTCGTGCCTACAGTCAAGCATGGTGGTGGGAGTGTCATGGTCTGGGGCTGCATAAGTGCTGCCGGCACTGGAGAGCTACAGTTCTTTGAGGGAACCATGAATGCCAACATGTACTGTGACATACTGAAGTAGAGCATGATTCCCCCCCACCTTTCGGAGACTGGGCTGCAGGGCAGTATTCCAACATTATAATGACCCCAAACACAACTCTAGGAACACCACTGCCTTGCTAAAGAAGCTGAGGGTAAAGGTGATGGACTGGCCAAGTATGTCTCCAGACCTAAGCCCTATTGAGCATCTGTGGGGCATCCTCAAAACAGAAGGTGGAAAAGCACAAAGGCTCTAACATCCACCAGCTCCGTGATGTCATCATGGAGGAGTGGAAAAGGACTGCACTGGCAACCTGTGAAGCTCTGGTGAACTTCATGCCCAAGGGGGTTAGGGCAGTGCTGGAAAATAATGGTGGCCACACAAAATATTGACACTTTGGGCCCAAATTGGACATTTTCACTTAGGGGTGTACTCACTTTTATTGCCAGTGGTTTAGACATTAATGGCAGTGTGTTGAGTTATTTTGAGGAAACAGCAAATTTATACTGTTTATACAAGCTGTACACTCACTACTTTGCATTGTAGTAAAGTGTAATTTCTTCAGAGTTGTCACATGAAAAGATATAATAAAATATTTACACAAATGCAAAGGGTGTACTCACTTGTGTGGGATACTGTATGTAAAGCTAAAACTCTAAGGGCCGGTTCACACTGGGGGCGATGCGAGGCGACACGACTTGCCTCGCCGCGACCTGCCGCGACCTCAGCGGCGACTTGCAAATGACTTCTGTATAGAAGTCAATGCAAGTCGCCCCGAGGTCGCCCAAAAGTAGTACAGGAACCTTTTTTCTAAGACGGAGCGACTCGAGTCGCTCCTCTTAGAACAGTTCCATTGTACAGAACGGGGGCGACTTGTCAGATCGCGGCACGGCAAGTCGTGTCGCCTCGTGTCGCCCCCTGTGTGAACCGGCCCTAAAGCCTGGTACAGGCTCTGGTCGGAACCCCTGTACTATCCATGTGAGGTTAGTCCAGCGATCTTCCCTGTTGAGCTGTTGTGTTCTGACAGGGGGATGGCTCTCCCGCTCCCCGCCAGAACACTCTGATCAGCACTGTCTGCTATTGGATGAGAGTGCTGATCTGGAGTCAATCGGATGCTGGTTTTCCAGCATGCACGGCCAGCTTCTTTCAGACAGACTGACATACGCATGTGCCAAATATCGGCAGTTTTTTCTTAAACCGGCTATTGTCTCCCAACATTTGGACTGTGTGTACGGGACTTACGTTTAGATTTTAAAAAAGCAGTGGGGGGGGGGGTATAACCCTTATCAAGTTATTTTTGTTGTCTCTGTCCCACTGGGGAGATTTTCTTCACTTGCTGTTCCAGATGTAGCATACCCCGAAGGAGCCATTGGCTTTGATGGTCCCGTTTCCCCAAACTCAGTGCACACACAGCCAGGCTGTAATTTCTTCTTTCTCACTGTTTCAAATTAATGTTCTAAGGGTGTTTTTTGTATGTAGATTTCTGAGTTTTAGAAGTTTTATTGCTGAGTTGAGCTTGGGTGGGTGAGAGGGGAAGCATGGGGTCCCTCGATAGCACTGATTTGACTGAGGACACTTTTCTTCACTCTATTTTGGCAGAGAGCTTCCACAAAGTGCACTACTGGGAAAATGCCTAGGGCTTGCTTTTTGTAGAACCTGGGAACTGCATACAGTATTTAGGGCACAGGATCTAGGTCAGTACTCAGAATTCCACAGGATCATCAGTTGCCTCTTTCTGATATGCACCGTGCACTTGTTGGTGAGGGAAACAATACCACTGGGCACTCTTCCCTCAAGTCTCCACCAGGCATCCTCCAGTGAGCTTCGACCGTAAGGGAGAAATACCAGACTTTAGAACATAAACCCCCAGCTTAGATTATATCTGGGACCTCCAAGCAGTGTCTTCAGCAGACTGCCCAGAGGGGCAGAGCCACTAATACAGGGGTCTCTTCTGGCAGGGCTGAATGCAGGATCCAACCCATGAATCCTATTATTTAAGGCATGCCTTTGTACTTCCTGTTTATCAGATTATTGTGCTTTTTCCGGCCAATATCTTGCTCACTCCTGCTGCCGTCCAACTCTTCACTATCACTTGTGACCGGCTTTTGGCTTGTGCCTCGACTACGTTTCTGCTTGATCCCAACTTGCAAACACTTGTTACCAGCCTTTGGCTTATTCCTCGACTACGCTTCCATTTGATCCCATCCTGCAACCACTTATACTAACCTTTGGCTTGTTTACTGACTATGGGTTTGCTTGATCCCTACCTGCTACATCTGCTACTGGACCCTGGCTTGCTCACCTCCTGGTGGGGCTATCCTGAGTAGGGTGACCTAGTACTAACATGCAGTAAAACCCATCTCCACTATCAGGAGTAGGGATGAGCTTCGCGTTCGAGTCGAACATACGTTCGACTCGAACATCGGCTGTTCGTCCGTTCGGCGAAGTCCGAACATTTTGGTCCGTTCGCAACAAATTCGTGTGGCGCTCACGGCCCACAATGCACTGTGATGGTGCAGTGCATTGCTGGCTCATGATTGGCCAAGCATGCACTGTGACCCCGCATGCTTGGCCAATCGCAGCGCCAGCAGCGAGGAGAGCCATGATTGGCCACAGGCAGGATGCCTGTGGCCAATCATAGCTCAGGCTGTGTAATGCACGCCCCACACTATATAAGGCTGCCAGCGCGGCAGCCTTGTGTAGTGTGTTGGCGTCTGAAGCAGTGGGTGTTCTGTGTACCTTCAACACAGTACACACCGATCGTTTTCGGACGATTTTCGATCAACAATCCACAATGCACTGCGATGGCGCAGTGCATTGCTGGCTCATGATTGGCCAAGCATGCACTGTGACCCCGCATGCTTGGCCAATCGCAGCGCCAGCAGCGAGGAGAGCCATGATTGGCCACAGGCAGGATGCCTGTGGCCAATCATAGCTCAGGCTGTGTAGTGCACGCCCCACACTATATAAGGCCGCCAGCGCGGCGGCCTTGTGTAGTGTGTTGGCGTCTGAAGCAGTGGGTGTTCTGTGTACCTTCAACACAGTACACACCGATCGTTTTCGGACGATTTTCGATCTTGCTGTTGTGTAGTGGTTATTGTCTGCGTGCCCTGACCGCAGTATACACCGCTATATTCACCTCACCTATATAGCTAGTGATCTATCTTTTTTAATAGAGCTTGCAGTCAGTAGTGTTAGGAGATAGTGCGTGCTGTTTGCGTGCTCTGTACCCAGTACATACCGCTATATCCACCTACATAGCTGTTTTCTATTTGAGCCCACTTGCCATCTGCAGGAGTTATTGGAAGTTGTGTGTGCCTCCAGCACAGCACAGTATACATCTGTATATACCCCTTTATCTCTGGTGTTCTATAATAAAGGCATCTGCAGGAGTTAGTGGGTGTTCTGTGTACCTTCAACACAGTACACACCGATCGTTTTCGGACGATTTTCGATCTTGCTGTTGTGTAGTGGTTGTTGTCTGCGTGCCCTGACCGCAGTATACACCGCTATATTCACCTCACCTATATAGCTAGTGATCTATCTTTTATAATAGAGCTTGCAGTCAGTAGTGTTAGGAGATAATAAAGGCATCTGCAGGAGTTAGTGGGTGTTGTGTGCCTCTAGCACAATATACACTACCCAACTGCTTTTTTACCCAACTCCCTTCAGGCCATTACCATGTCTGGAAGGCCAGCAAGGAGAGGCAGACAGGCGCGAGCCGATAAAAGAGGGCAAGCAGGCTCTGTGTCTAGAGACAACAGTGCTGGTCGTGGACGCGGTGCATTGTCATCAGCACATGGCCATGGGACACGCTTGTCCTTCTTTTCGGCAGCTGGACATGTTGAACCGCAACATGCCAACGACTTGGTAGAGTGGATGACCAAGCCCTCTTCATCCTCCTCATCCTCTCTCACCCAGTCTCAGGGTACTAGCAAAGCAGCTGCCAACGCATCGTCTTCCCTCCTCTCAATGTCATCATCAGTGACTCCTTCCCTAGACCCACCACTTCCTCCTGAGGAGTCTCCTGAACTCTTTGAGCACAGTGTTGGGTACATGCTCCAGGAGGATGCCCAGTGTTTTGTGGGCTCTGATGATGACACTCAGCTAAAGGAAGGCAGTAGCGTGAGCGCAGAGAGAGGGGATGCTCAAGAAGGACAGCAATCTGGCAGTCATGTTCCACAAGCTGCAGCATATTGCCAGGTTTGCTACAGCGATGAAGAGGGAGGGGATGATGAGGGCACTGACTCCACGTGGGTGCCTGGAAGGAGAGAGGAGGAGGAGGAGGAGGCACATGTCCAACGAGGCAGGATGCCCTCCGGGGGCCAGCTTAGGGGCAGCACACCGACTGAATCACACCGCAGAGCTCCGCCTGTGCAGAGCGCTGCCTCTGTGCATTATTCTAAAAGTTCTTTGGTGTGGGCCTTTTTTGAGACGAGTGCATCAGATCGCACCGCTGCTATTTGCAACATATGTCTCAAGCGTATCTCACGTGGCCAAAACATCAGCCGCTTGGGCATCACATGCTTGACCAGACATATGTTGACCTGCCATGCAGCTCGTTGGCAAGCGTACCTCAAAGACCCACACCAAAGAACAAAGCGGACCTCTCCTTGCTCCTCATCAGCTGGCATCTCCAACCCCACTAGACCTTCAGTCCTCTCTGAAACCTGCTCTGAGAGGAATGAAGGTGTAGAATTAGGTGTGTCACAGCCAAGTGCTTCCGGGAACTCTGCTAGCGGTACACCCACGTCCGATTATAGCAGCCAAATGTCCCTGCCCCAGCTGCTGGACCGGCGAAAGAAGTTCACTCCCAGCCATCCACATGCCCAGCGGTTGAATGCTAGCTTGGCTAAATTGCTAGCACTTCAACTGCTGCCTTTTCAGTTGGTAGACTCGGCCCCCTTCCGTGAGTTTGTACAATGTGCGGTTCCTCAGTGGCAGGTCCCCAAACGCCACTTTTTCTCACGGAAGGCGATTCCGGCTCTCTTCCGGCATGTGGAAGGCAATGTCCTTGCCTCGCTGGACAGGGCGGTCAGCGGTAAGGTGCATATTACCGCTGACTCATGGTCCAGCAGGCATGGACAGGGACGTTACCTGTCTTTCACGGCCCATTGGGTCACTCTTCTGGCAGCTGGGAAGGATGCAGGACAAGGTGCAGTAGTGTTGGAGGTTGTTCCGCCACCACGCCTACAAAATGCTACTATTGGTTGTGACACACCTCTCTCCTCCACCCCCTCCTCTTCTTCTTCCTCCATGGCCTCTTCCAGTGCTCTGTCCTCAGAACCAGCGGTGCTCCGTAGGCGTTCCAGGGGCTACGCAAGTACGCAGGCAAAACGATGCCATGCCGTGCTTGCGCTGGTTTGTTTGGGGGACAGGAACCACACTGGGGCGGATGTTTTGTCAGCTCTGCAGGGGCAGGCCGAGAGGTGGTTGACGCCACGCCAGCTTAAGCCAGGAATGGTGGTTTGCGACAATGGCACCAACCTCCTCTCCGCCCTCCGACAGGGACAACTGACCCATGTGCCCTGTGTAGCTCACGTCCTTAACCTGGTGGTGCAGCGGTTCTTGGGCAGGTACCCCGGCTTACAGGATGTCCTGAAGCAGGCCAGGAAAGTCTGTGTGCATTTCCGCAAATCATTTAATGCCTGTGCTCGGCTGGCTGAGCTCCAAAAGGAGTTGAACCTGCCCAAGAACCGCCTTATATGTGACATGCCCACCAGATGGAACTCAACATTGGCCATGCTGCAGTGGCTGCACATGCAGCAGAGGGCCATCAATGAGTACCTGTGCGACTACGGCACCAGGACAGGGTCAGGGGAGCTCGGTTTTTTCTCACCACGCCAGTGGGGCATGATCAGGGATGCATGCACTGTCCTGTCACCGTTTGAGGAGGCCACAAGGATGGTGAGCAGTGACAGTGCATGCATCAGTGACACTGTACCTCTTGTCCACCTCTTGGAGCATACGCTGCGTGGAATAATGGACAGGGCACTTGAGGCAGAACAGAGGCAGGAAGAGGAGGACTTCCTTGCCTCTCAAGGCCCCCTTTATCCAGACAGTGTTCCTGCTGTGCCACCCATCACACAGGAAGAGGATGAGGAGGAGGAAGAGGAGGAGGAGGATGATTGTGTCAGCATGGAGGTGGAGGCTGGCACTCAGCATCAGCATCAGCAGCAGCAGCAGCAGTCTTGTAGGGATGATTTACAGTCCCAAGAAACACGTGGACTTGTACGTGGCTGGGAGAAGGTAGCTGCGGATCATGTTGTCCTTAGTGACCCAGAGGACTCCGGACCGAATGCCTCAGCTAACCTACGCTGCATGGCCTCCCTGATCCTGCAAAGCCTGCGGAAGGATCCTCGTATTCTTCGGATCAAGGAGAGGGACCATTACTGGCTGGCCACTCTCCTTGATCCACGGTACAAGGGTAAGGTTGCCGACCTTATCTTGCCATCGCAGAGGATGAGACATCTCCGGGAGGCCTTGCAGAAAGGTCTGTGCAACGCGTTCCCAGAGACTGGGAGGTTACAAACTCCTGGTCCTGGACAACGTGTTGCTGAGGCATCGGTCAGAAGGAGCGGTGGAGAAGGTGGCCGTCTGACTGATGCTTTCAGACAATTTTTTAGTCCGCAGCCCCAAGGTATGATCGGTTCCAGCACCCATCGCCAGCGTCTGATTTACATGGTGCAGGAATACCTAGGGGCAAGGTCAGACTTGGACACCTTTCCCACCGAAAATCCTCTGGCTTACTGGGTCTTGAGGATGGATCACTGGCCAGAGCTTGCACAGTATGCAATTGAGCTACTGGCCTGTCCTGCATCCAGCGTTCTTTCGGAACGCACCTTCAGTGCTGCTGGTGGCTTTGTTACCGATCACAAGGTGCGCCTGTCCACCGAATCAGTTGATCGACTGACCTTCATCAAGATGAATCAGTCTTGGATCACCCACAGCTACCAAGCACCTGAAGCTGATGTAACAGAATAATTTGTTTTGAAATATCACATCCCTTCAAGACTGCCTATGCTGATGCTGAGTGACTGTCCTGTTATGTTGATTGTCTATCCTCTTCCTCCTCCGCTGATATGCTGGAAGAACATTTCTGGTTCTGGGTGATGCCATCAGCCCAATTTTTCTGCCCCTGTTTAACAGGGGCATTTAAGTACAATTTTTGATGCAATGCTTTGCAGCAGGGCTAATTCCTGCAATAAAACAAGAGTATATGGGAGAGGTTGCAGTGTGGTGGCACCAGCACCAGTGCCTAAGGCCCAATTTTTCTGCCCCTGTTTAACAGGGGCGTTTAATTACAATTTTTGATGCAATGCTTTGCAGCAGGGCTAATTCCTGCAATCAAACAAGAGTACATGGGAGAGGTTGCAGTGTGGTGGCACCAGCACCAGTGCCTAAGGCCCAATTTTTCTGCCCCTGTTTAACAGGGGCGTTTAATTACAATTTTTGATGCAATGCTTTGCCGCAGGGCTAATTCCTGCAATCAAACAAGAGTATATGGGAGAGGTTGCAGTGTGGTGGCACCAGCACCAGTGCCTAAGGCCCAATTTTTCTGCCCCTGTTTAACAGGGGCGTTTTTTTTTTTAAATCAAATAAGTTTTTATTGCAAAACATATATGGTACAAACCAAACATAGACAGAAAATACAGTCGTACAGCAGTATTGGTTTTTACGTCTAAAGGAATACTGGAAATACAAAGTACAAATTGACCCGGTTTGTAGACCGCTGAGACATAGAAAATGTCATTAAAACTGAAAAATAAGAAAAATAAACCAAGAACATAAACAAAAGTGGCATTCTCTCTGAGACCATATTGCATTTTGGGACAGCTATATAAGTACAATGTTATGCACAACGTCCAGCATCCCTCTACCCAGTCCTGCCGGTCCCTCCTCTTACCCCTCATAAATGCCGGGTGAGGGAGACACATAGAATTAGCCCCATGAAGAGATCAAGATTGTCTATGTACCTCCATGCACATGCCCCTGGACCCACATTCAGCCCTGTAAAAGTCTGTCCTATATAAGTTGGTGGGGGGCTAGCCCCGGAACCTCCAGCCATCCCTTCCACATAGCATTAAATTTGTGCGGTGCGTTTCTGTGTTGGTATGTTATTTTTTCCCTGATCAGCATCTGGTTCACTTGGTCCGTCCATTGCTGCCTGGTGGGAACCCTGTGTGTTATCCACAATCGTGCTATTAATTTCCTGGCTACATATAATAACCGAATAATGGCAGTATGAGCCGAAGGCGTTAACGATTCTTCGTCTAGGGCCCCCAACAGGCAGACCAATGGACACCGCGGAATACCAACAGAGAATACAGAAGAGATAGTGTCAAGGATCTCATCCCAATACCTTTTTAGTTTTGGGCACCTCCAGAACATATGCAGGAGATCCCCATGGTCCCACATACATTTTGGGCAAAGGAGGGATCCCCTAACACCCCAGCTGTGCAGTTTAACTGGCGTCCTATAAACCCTATGCAGTAGATATAGATGGGAGAGTTTATGGGAGGCCGATACCGACACCAACGGAGCGGAGGACAAGCAAAGTTCCAGGTCTCCGCGTCCATAGGCCCCAGGTCCGCCTCCCACTTCTGCCGACATGGGAGATGTGCCGGGTCTTGCATTGCATCAAGAAGCATGTCATACCCCCTAGATATCATACCCTTTCATTCAGTCTGCATAAATATCCCATGTACTACAGCATGATCCGTCAGGCAAAGCTGCATACTGCGGGCTTGCGCCTGTAGCGCATGTCGTAACTGTAAGTATTTAAAAAAGTCCCTACGCGGTATGCCAAACTCAGCCTGTATTTCCATGAAGGACTTCAGCACCCGGCCACTATACAGCTGCGAGAGGTACCGGAGGCCGCTCCTTCTCCAGTTACCAAATCCCTTGAGCTTAAAAAGCTCGCCATAGTTAGCGTTCCACCAAATAGGGGTGAGACCAAGGAAGCCATGTATTTGTAGCAGTCGTTTAACATGGGACCATAGGGTATTCAGTAATATAATAGTCGGGGAACTCCTGTCCATATGAGGGAAGCCTGCTTCCAACCTGGACAATACTGTGTCCGGGGCGACAGTGTCATCAAGTATCCTACGTATCGGGTCCAGGGGATCATCCGACCCCCAACCACCCAAGTGTTGAAGCTGCGAAGCCAAGAAATACAATCTAGCATGTGGTAGTGCCAACCACCCCTCGTCCTTTTTATATTGCAGGGTAAGTAAACTAAGCCTGGATGTCTTCCTACACCATATTAATTCCCTAAACTGAGAGTCAATTTTATCGAACCAACGTTTCGGAATCCAGGTCGGCGAGTTATGACAAACGTAGAGCAATTGTGGAGCCCATACCATTTTGATGAGATTCACCCTTCCCACTACCGATAGCGGTAGTTTGCACCAAGTTTTACATTTCTCCCTGAACTTAAGTAATAGCGGTAGAAGATTCAGATTGGCGTAGTTCGTCACCTCGGGGATACCTGTACCCCCAGGTATTTAAAGGACGCAACCGTCTGTATCATGTTTGCGCATGGGGGTAGAGGTGCCGTTAAAGGGGATAAGGGCATTAATACAGACTTGTCCCAGTTTATCGTGAAACCGGATAATGTACCAAATAGGTTAATCAAGTGCATAGTTGCTGTTAGGGAACCCTGTGTGTCCCCCAGGTAAATAAGTGTGTCATCCGCGTATAGTGATATCACATCCATCCCAGTGGGCCTGCAGAATCCAACAATGTCCGGAGCCGACCTCATTCTTGCTGCCAGTGGTTCGAGCGCCATGGCAAAGAGCAGGGGCGACAAAGGGCACCCCTGTCTCGTGCCTCTATACAGCATGAATGGTTCGGAGAGTTCCGCATTAGATAATTCTAGCCGTAGGCTTAGCATATAATAGTTGGACCCAGCTAATAAATGTACTGCCCAACCCCATCCTTTCCATCACTTTCCACAGATAAGGCCATTCAACACTATCGAAGGCCTTAGATGCGTCCAGCGAGAGGACGGCCTGATTACCGGGGTTATCCACAGGGACCTGTAGGTTTAGAAATAAACGGCGAATATTTAGGGCAGTCGAACGTGTGGGAATAAACCCTGATTGATCCCTATGGATCAGTTTATGTATTACCAGGGACAATCTCGTTGCCAAGACCCGAGCCAATAGTTTAACGTCCGTCGTGAGCAAGGAGATGGGCCTGTATGCATCCGGTGATGTCGCTACCTTACCCGGTTTTAGGAGTACAATTATGATTGCTTCGTTCATAGAAGCAGCCAGAACCCCTGTCTCTAGGGCGTTGTTAAACACTTTCAAGAGAGTGGGCAGTAGAACACCAGCGTAACGCTTGTATACCTCGGATGGGAGGCCATCTGCCCCCGGAGCTTTATTATTATGGGAGTGTTCCAGTGCAGAGGCCAATTCATCCTCTGTTATGGGGGCATTCAACAGCTCCCCATCCGACGCAGACAAGCATGGGATATCACAGCCGTCCAGGAAGCTCACAATCTCCCCGTCACCGGGCTGCACTTTGGATGAGTACAAGTCTGCATAAAAGGACCGAAATAACTGTAAGATCCCAGGGGCGTCCGAGTGGGTCACCCCCTGCAAATCGCACAGCGAGTGAACCATAGGTGTAGAACCCTGAGCCTTTGCCAGCAGAGCCAGCATATGACCTGTCGATTCCCCTTCCTCAAAGTGTGTTTGTTGTAGGAAAAATCGTTTATTTTCTGCCAGTTGCAGAGCTACCTGTCTGGACATAGACTGCGCCCCCAACCAAGTTCTCTTTGTGTCCTCTGAGGGGTTGGCAATATAGGCCTGCTCTGACTCTCTGAGTGCCCTACCGACCTCCATTTCCCAAGCTTTAGTATTCTGTTTTATACCATTTATAGTAGTGATAAATTGCCCTCTAAGGAAGGCCTTAGCTGCATCCCAGACTACATCTATATAGGCCGAGTCTAAATTGTCCTGCAGGAAGAGTTTAAGGGCACTCGCTATGGGGTCAGGCTGCGGAAAGAGTGTAAGCCAAAAGGGGTTAAGCTTCCAACTCCTAGGTGTGAGGTCAGTAGATAGGGACATCTCAATCCACAAAGAGGAGTGGTCGGATATGTGTCTATCAGCATACCCAGAGTCACTAATTAGGGGGAGAAGGGCGGAGTTCCCCAGTCCCAAGTCTATTCTAGACAAGCTCCCAAACGCTGGAGAGCAACAGGAGTACAATCGGGTGTGGGGGTGGGCTCTCCGCCAGACATCCACCAACCCAAGTTCAGCTAATAGGGCAGCAAAGGGAGTATCACCATTAGGGCGGGAGGGAACCAAAGGGGGCGTTGGAATCTTATCCCACATGCCATTGACATAGTTATTAAAATCGCCCATCGCCCATCGCCAGTAGGGGTATGCTAGGGAACTGTGCCATAAACCCAGCGAGGCGCCTGAGGATCTCAGCTGAATACGGAGGTGGGATATAGACGTTGGCAATAATGCAATGTACAGTAGCAATCTTACACAGCAAAAAGATGTACCTCCCCCCTGGGTCAATAACCTGTTGGGAGCAAGAGAATTGGGTGTGTTGTCTAATTAGGATACTCACTCCCCTTGCATAAGCAGAGTATGTAGAGTGGAATTGCTGGGTATACAGTCTAGGCCCAAGGCTATGTGTACCATCAGGAGCAAAATGTGTCTCCTGCAGACACACAATTCCAGCCTTCATATCTTTGAGGTGTTTTAACACCGCCAGCCTTTTTACCAGCCCAGCCCTCTGACATTCCAAGAGAGAAATCTAACCTTTGCCATCAGGAATACAAAACATAAGTGTAGATAGGAGTGACCTTATTAACATTCGTAAGCAACTAGGGTGGAAAGATGCATTTAACACACATATAACAACAACAAGCGACTGATAAGTCGCATCACCTGAGATGCCCCAAAAAGGGGGAGAAAAAAGTCCTTCATGAGCAGCAGTACCGATGAAAAGTCGCCCAGACGGGTGCAGATATGCTGGGATATAGTCCGTGTCCATTGTGGTCCTGAGAGAGAAAAAATTAAGTAAAAGGAAAAAGAAAAGAGTAACAGTTAAACAGCCAAAAACTGTGGTATCTTCTGTATCGAAGCCCGCTGGGCTCCCAAACGGGAGAAGCAGCAGTCTAATAGCCCCCATCCGGAACTCTGGGGTGGAGGGAAGGCCATGGAAACACCCATAGAAGCCTCTTCTAGATGGCAAACAGGGTTTCACATGTGCAGGCATCATGTAGCTCTGGGGGGTCTGTAATGGAGCCATAAACCTTCGCCTTCCGCCGGGCCTGAAGAAATGTAAGTCCAGTCATCTTGTCTGAAGGTGTCATTATCGTGGAGGAGATCTTTGAAGCTTGGCGGCTTTGAGTGCGTTGTGCTCCTGGTCAAGCCACTGTGCCGCCGCCGCAGGGCGATCAAAAAAGTGCGTAGAGCCCAGAGCCGTAACCCTGAGCCGGGCCGGATATAGCATACCATATTGAACGTTAAGGTCCCGAAGGCGTCGCTTAACCTCAAGAAATGTTGCACGCTTTTTCTGAAGCTCTGCTGAAAAGTCCGGAAATAGCGAAATCCTGGAGTTCTCAATCTCCATTTTGTCTGACAACCCCCGCGCTTTAGAGAGAATGGTGTCCCTGTCTCTATAGTTGAGGAGTTTAAACAAGAAGGGCCTGGGGTGAATGCCCGGAGGTAGGGGGCGAGACGGTACCCGGTGGGCGCGTTCCACAGCAAAAAGCGGTGATAAGGAGTCCTTACCAAAGGTGGCAATTAACCAGTTTTCAATAAAGTCAACCGGGTTTTTACCCTCAACACGTTCCGGAATCCCCAGAGCGCGAATATTATTGCGTCTCATTCGATTTTCCATCTCATCAAGTCGCATAGCGTGCTGTTTGGTAAGATGGCAATTATATTTCAGATCCCTTTGCATGGGGGCCAGATCATCTTCTACTGTGCTCAGCCTGCCTTCAAGGGAAGCTGTCCTCTCCCTGAGCTTTTGCATGTCATGGCGGACAAAAGTTATTTCAGCCTTAACCCCTTTGATGTCCTCTGAGAGGGCTGCAATAGATTGATTACAGGAGGTAACAGCAGCAAATATGTCCCTTAGCGTAGGCTCTCCCTCTGGTACTGGAGAGGGGATGGTCTGTGTCTCAGGCCTATCACTGTCTCTAGGTGTACTCACTGTGCGCCATGCTGCGGACAATCCATCATCATCCTCCAAGGGGACTGTGTCATCTGCCTCAGGAGAACTTCCAGGGGTAGCTTGAGGTGAGGGCTGACCAGCCAGGGCATCTTTGTACGATTTACCACCATAGAGGAGCTTTTGTGCCGCTTCCTTGTACTGGTCTCTGGCTGCACGCTGAGAGCCGGTGCCATCTTGGCCTGGGGGGTCCGTCAGCCCCTTCCCTCCGGTATGGCGCCTGGACATCACAGCGGGGGTCCCGAGATATGTCGTGGTGGTCCGGGATGCTTCTCCTAGCGTGGCAGGAGGTAAGGGCTCGAAAAATAGCTTTTCAGATCAGACTGTAAGGATGTAAGCACGGATGGCCGGCGGAGCTCAAGGCATGCACGTCCTCCTACATCAGCCGCTAAGCCACGCCCCCTAACAGGGGCGTTTAATTACAATTTTTGATGCAATGCTTTGCAGCAGGGCTAATTCCTGCAATAAAACTAGAGTATATGGCAGAGGTTGCAGTGTGGTAGCACCAGCACCAGTGCCTAAGGCCCAATTTTTCTGCCCCTGTTTAACAGGGGCGTTTAATTACAATTTTTGATGCAATGCTTTGCAGCAGGGCTAATTCCTGCAATAAAACTAGAGTATATGGCAGAGGTTGCAGTGTGGTGGCACCAGCACCAGTGCCTAAGGCCCAATTTTTCTGCCCCTGTTTAACAGGGGCGTTTAATTACAATTTTTGATGCAATGCTTTGCAGCAGGGCTAATTCCTGCAATAAAACTAGAGTATATGGAAGAGGTTGCAGTGTGGTGGCACCAGCAGCAGTGCCTAAGGCCAAATTTTTCTGCCCCTGTTTAACAGGGACATGTAATTACAATTCTTGATATAATATTTCACAGGAGGGCCCCTTCCTGTGCCCACCCAGAGTAATGGTGAGAACTTATAGTGTTGTGGCACCAGCACCACAACCACCAAAGGTCAATTTTTCTACCACTGTTCAACAATGGCATGTAATTACAATTCTTGATATAATCGTTCACAGCAGGGTGCTCCAGCGCCCACCAAGAGTCACTTTGAGGGCTTACAATGTTGTGGCAAAACCAACACCTTGTTCTGCCATTTCTGCAGAGCATATAGGGCAGGCCCCTACTTTCAAACATCCAACTTACAAACATCTCCTACTTGCAAACGGAAGGAGACAACAGCAAGTGAGATGAAAAAAGATGAACGACAAAACAAATTATACAGGGGTGATAACCCTTCCCTATGTTTTCCAAAAAGCTTAAAAAATGTTTTTTTGACTGGAGCTACACTTTAAAAATGTACCAGTTGAAAATTACAAACAGATTCAACTTAACACAACAAACCTACACAGTCCCTGTTTTGTTTGCACCGCCTGTATACTGCTGTTCTGAGTATATAGGGCCTGGGGGCCACACGCATTTCCTTTTTTTAAATATGGGTACAGGGTTCCCCTTAATATGCATACAAGACCCAAATAGGCTGGTAATGGGCAGGGAGGGCTACCCATGCCATTTTTCTCAATGATTTTCAATCATATTGCAGGAACCAGATATAACATTAAAACCGCAAGCAGTTTTAAATGGTGATATTTCCGTTTAATGTCATTTTGTGCAGGGACTGTTCTAAACACGGGAAACACGTGGCACTTCACAGGCATCCTACAGACACCCCCCAGGCACCATATTTAAAGGAATATTGCACTTTTTTTTTTCACTTTAATCGTCATTAACCACTTCCCACCCGGCCAATGCATATATACGGCCGGGTGGGAGCCGTCTACTCCTGATAGGCCGTTCAGGAACGTCCTTCAGGAGTAGCGGGATCGCGCGCGCGCTCGTGCAGCGGCGCAATCCCGATGTGCTCGTGTCACCCGGACACGGCACATCTCAGATCGGCAGGAGGGCTCTGTGATTGGCCCTCCTGATCACATGACGGCCGTGTCCAATCACGGCCGTCATGTGATGTAAACAAACAGCCGGTTGCTAGGCAATCGGCTCTCCTCTCCTCACACGGAAGTCACCGCTGAGGAGAGGAGAGCAGAACGCTGCAGCCGGCTGATGATCAGTGAGTATGGGCTGCTTTTTACAGCTTTTTACTCACTGATCATCAGTGTAGTGTAAACACACAACACACCACACAGTACAAACACAGTCCCCACATATGTCCCCAAAACACACATGTCCCCAAAACATACATGTCCCCAAATAATAAAAACACATGTCCCTAATAATAAAAACATGTCCCCCACATATGTCCCACTAAAATCACATGTCCCAATGATTATCTGCACACATATGTACGTGATCACCTGCACACATATGTACATGATCATTTGCGTACATATGTCCGTGATCACACAAACCAATTATTATACACTTAACGGAATTTTTTTTATCAAAAACATGTAGCAGAATACATTTTGGCTTAAATTTATGACAAAATTTGATTTTATTGGATTTCTTTTCAAATAGAAAAAAGAAAATATTGTTTTTTTTCCAAATTTCCGCTATTTTTGCGCTTATATCGCAAAAAAAAAAAAACGGAGTCGTGAATAAATAACACCAAAATAAAGCTCTATTTGTGCGAACAAAATGATAAAAATTTCATTTGGGTACAGTGTAGCATGACCGCGCAATTGTCACTGAAAGCGCTAGAGCACTGAAAGCTGAAAATTGGGCTGGGAAGGAAGGGGGTGAAAGTGCCCTGTATTGTAGTGGTTAAAATCAGTGCTCCCGCCAAAACGGCCATTTTTAAAAACATTTTAGGCATTGACCCATGTCCCCTGGGGCAGGAGCCAGGTCCCCAAACCCTTTTTAGGACAGTATCTTGCATATTAGCCGTTAAAATTAGCACTTTTAATTTCGAACGTTCGAGTCCCATAGACTTCAATGGGGTTCTAACGTTCGTACGAATTTGGGGTCCGTTCGAAAGTTCTGGTGCGAACCGAACCGGGGGGTGTTCGGCTCATCCCTAATCAGGAGCTCTAGTGAATACCAGTTATTGCTTAGACCTTTCTCCTCAGGTGTTAGGACCAAGTTCCCCTGTTGGTGGCATTGTAGTGTTCTGGGCTGAGTGCTGCAGTTCTGGTATCCACGAGCAGGTGTCTCCTAGGCCCCAGTAATCAGTTTCAAATGGTCTCCAGCAGGACATATAATGCTTCTCCCGCAAGCACACAACGTGCCAGTGTTTTGGCTGCTCCTGCCCTGTGCTCTGGTTGCCTTGTTGCTGCCCCCTCCTGACTCTGCTGCTATTTATTCTTGACCTTGCTCTTGTTTCTGCCCTGCCTTCAGTACTCTGCTTCCCCGCTCCTCCAGTTTTTCCCTGCCTTGTGTGCATCTCATTTGTGTATATTGTTAGTTTTGTTTTTGGTTGCCAGTTAGGCATTTTGTACTTTAGTTTTGATTCTCATGTTTATTGTTTGCTGGTGTGTGATTATCTTTCATTCACTGTAAATAAATATCACTTTAAAGATATTGGGTACATGGTCTGGTCCCAGTATCCCTGTGCTGATTCCAGGACATAACACTGAGGCCTGTGTGCTAGTGAGAGAAGCATTATATGTCCTGCTAGCAGCTGAGACCATTTGGAACTGATTACTGGGGCCTTCTGGCCTCTAGAAAACACCTGCTGGTGGACAATAGAACTGCAGCAATAAGCCCAGAGCACCACAGCGCCACCAGCAGGCAAACTTAATCCTAACATCTGGTGAGTGGCTTCATCTCCCAGGGTGTCCTGCCCACGTACTTATCCTTCTGGTCTCTCTATTGCTGTTGCTACTGGTCTCTGAGCCTGCCCATGACTGTTACAATAGCATTAGTTTATGTATCTCTACAGTAAACCATCTGCCATGAAAGTACACATCCTTAGCTGTTGCTCAGAGGAGTTTTGGTCAAATACTGGACCCAAGCTTTATAGCAGCTGTGTCAATATGTATCACCAATAGGTTGACTTTTTGACATAGTTGGCCTATTGCATTTAAAGGACTGTGCTGTCACCTAGAATTTACAGCCAGAAATGCTTCATTCATAAAAAGTGAAGTGGGAAGGGCTACAAACTTTCCAGATAAAAATACCTGCAGCAAAGCTGAAAGGGACATTCTACTACAGGTCAATGCTAAAGCTTCATCACAAGAAAGATTGCTTAGATCAAGAACCTGTGTTCCTGGGATCACTTAATGCCCAGGATTCTATTCCTTTAGGAAGCTATGGACCAGCTGTAACAGAAGCTACCTTAAACCTGTGCATACTAGTCGCAGAGAAACAGATTTTTTGTGGCCTATACCCCAAACTGGCCATGATAACAAGCCCTTAGTGATTCTCTGTTGCATACAGACTA
Organism: Lithobates pipiens; assembly: GCF_037356315.1. Taxonomy (NCBI): domain Eukaryota; kingdom Metazoa; phylum Chordata; class Amphibia; order Anura; family Ranidae; genus Lithobates; species Lithobates pipiens. Next base: position 315,300,179 of record NW_027507903.1, read on the forward strand.
TTGTTAGGAAATTCTAGATAGCATGTGCATGTATATATGTATACATATGTAGCGCCGGCTCCTAATGATGTTTTTTTCAATTTAATGTTCCTAAAACCACAGTTGGGTCTTAGGGTTAATTATGACAAATTATGGTTTCAGTATCAGTCTAGCTGGGTTGCACTGGGTTCTCCTTGGCAACAGGTGCCGCTGTCACCATTGGCAAGTGTAAGAACGTGGTTTAGCTAGGCATATTGAATGCCATTCTTTCTCGGGAACCAGCCCAGTGGAAGTGTCATCCTGCTGTGCATTCTAAGAGAGGGTATTTAAGGTACTGAGATCACATGCTTCTGGGTTCCGGTCCAGAAGATTCTTCTGTCTGCTTGGTCCTGGTCATCCTGACCAGCCCCCATGGCCCTCATGGTCTGGGATGCGGATCCATTCAATTCCAAGTCTCGGGGCTGGATAGCCCGAGGCGAAGTAACTGAGAGGAGGTCCGGTGCCGTCTCAACTGAGGAGAGGCACAGCAATTGGAGAAGCACCCAGGGGAGGACTCTTCGGGAAGAGGCCATGCACAAGGTTGGCTCCTCTGAAGGAGCCTGGAGGCTCAGTTGAAGGACACTAAATGGATCTACACTCATACGGTATATATATGGACAGAGCCTCTGTACATGGCTTATATGGACAGAGCCTCAGTACATGTTATGCTTAAGCCGATTAATTATTGTCATTATCATTCACATGGATATTTGTTATCAGCATTTTTAAGCAAACAGCAAGTTTCTCAGTTAATATAGTATAAGGGCTATATACTGTTATGTAAATTCATGTTCCTATTTGTATATATATGAAATTTGCTGTCTTATCGTTTATCTTATTGTATGAATTTTAATTATGATGTATATTAAATATGCCATTTCTTATACCCACCGCTGTCAACTACACGTCTTATTTAAAGTCCCACCCTGTTCTCCCGAGGGCTTTCACACTACAGCGGTTCTCCCGAGGGCTTTCACAGTACAGCGGTGCGCTGGCAGGACGCCAGAAAAAAGTCCTGCCAGCAGCTTCTTTGGAGCGGTGAAGGAGCAATAGGGCAGCACTGTAATACCGCCGGCAAAACGCCGCTATTGCGGCGTAATGCCGGCGGTTTTAACCCTTTCGCGGTCGCTAGCGGGGGGTAAAAGCACCCCGCTAGCGCCCGAAATGCGCCGCAAATCTAAAAATGGCAGCGTTTTACCGCCGATGCAATGGGCGGTGGGGTGTGAAAGGAGTCTAAGCGTCATCACACAGGCAGTGGTTTTCCTTCTACGGTCAGTGGACAAGGCTGGCTCCTCCGAAGGAGCCTGGAGGCTCAGTTGAAGGATACTAAATGGATCTACACTCATACGGTATCGCCGGACCGGCTGTGAGATACTGGTACCATATGATAGCTCTTTAAATTACCCTCAGTTACATCCAAGTCTGTGGCAGAGACTTTGTTCAAGTGTTCTACATCCAAGTCTGTGGCAGAGACTTTGTTCAAGTGTTCTATATTTAAGTCTGTGGCAGAGACTTTGCTTTACTTAAACACTCTATCGGCTGCTAGGCCTAGTGAGAGGAGGTCTATCCGTAGCTGTAAGAATCCACTTGTGAAACGGTAATTCTCTGGATTTTTATTGTGAGAGACTTCCTATTTTCTTGCAGTTTCATAAAAGTACCTGAACTTCCATCCTAACCCTCTACACTTCATTGAGAAACTGTGTTATCTTTTCAATAAATATCCCAAAAAGATGATCCAGTGTCAGTTTCTACAATTCTTTGGGCAATCTACCACGGGAAACCCCTAGACGCAGACGAGATCAAGAAGGTAATGGTAAGCCCAATAAAATCAGCAGCTCCTTCGGGGGTAAGTGCTACACATATTTGTGGTACAATATAATAATAATATGCTTCTGAGTTTGTTTCCTTGGCTTTACTGCAAAAAATAGACAGTTAGCTAAAAAAGAAAAAGCAAAATGCTAATATTTAGGTTTCAAACGTTTGTAAAAAAAAAAAACATATTTTGTTCCCTTAAAGCATGTTATACAGCACAGTTCCTGTACTTTGTAATTTGCCCCCCTGTAACACCTAAAATACCTGGCTATACCCTTTCCCCCTGTACGCTGACTCCAATATATGAGGGCTGCTGAGCCCTGACAGTGTACATGCCTCCGTTATACGCTGCCCTGCTCTCCTGTGTCTCCTCTGACTGCTTGTACTAGTGCCCCCCCCCCCCCCCCCCCGCTGCTCTCATATCTGCAGCTAAATCCTCTCTGTACTATAATAATAAGTGTCCCTGTGCCTGTGTACAGTAAAAAAAATGTGCCAATCTGTACCTAAATGACCCTGGCTGCCGGCGCTCAGCTGACTGTTGGCTCTTTCTCCTCTATCCCCCGACTCCCCGGCTGATGTCAGTGGGAGGGCTCGGCCCCATTCACTGGAACTATGAGTTGATAGAGAAGAGAGCCAAGCTTATATAGGTACAATCTGGCAGATTTTTACAATATACGGGGATACTAATTATTATAGTACAGAAGGGATGGGAGCATTTGAAAGAAGTGGTTTAACAACCACTTTACGTGTTTTCATAAAGAGAAAGGGGGACTTGCTTGATCCTGTGCAAGTTTAGACATTTAGGAGGTTAAAACATCCACATTGCACTTTGGTGGTAGGTGAGGGCAGTGGTGGAGAGCAGGGAAGAAAAGTACATCCTGTTTATGGTGCTTTCTATGATGCAAACCTGTTGATTTGTCTACTAAAGAAACTTTCAATGCTTTTTAAATGTATTTTTTTTTTTTTTTTATCATTCCTTTTGCACAGCATTTTTTCCTTTTACAAATGCTTTATTTCATTTTTAAAACAGGTTTGTTTAACAGTGTTTTGTAATCCTTACTGAAGTATTACCATTTAACTGTGGATAAAACATATGGCATTGAAGTTGACAGCATTAGGGCCTGTGACTACAGGCTTCAATGGTCAAGTGCAGAATGGTTTCTACATCAGAGGCGTCTCTGAGAGCATTCAAAATTCACTGCAGGAGCATTTGACCTGCAGCTGAATTACATTTGAGCTGATCCAAGCTGCTTTTGTATTCACAAAGGTCATTCAATGTGGCAATATGTTAAGTTACACTATATTGCCAAAAGTATTGGAACGCCTGCCTTTACAAAAACTTTAATGACTTCCCAGTCTTAGTCCGTACGGTTCAATATTGCAGCTATATATTGCACACTTTGCAGCTATAAAAGCTTCAACTCTTCTGGGAAGGCTGTCCACGAGGTTTGGGAGTGTGTCTATGAGAATGTTCCTCTTCCAGAAGTGCATTTGTGAGGTCAGGCACTGATGTTGGTCGAGAAGGCCTGGCTTGCAGTCCCTCGCTCTAATTTCTTCCAAAGGTGTTCTATTGGGTTGAGGTTAGGATTCTGTGAAGGCCAGTCAAGTTTCTCCACCCCAAACCCACTCATCCATGTCTTTATGGACCTTGCTTTGTGCAGTGGTGTGCAGTCATGTTGGAACAGGAAGGGGCCATCCCCAAACTGTTCCCACAAAGTTGGGAGCATAAAAATTGTCAAAAATGTCTTGGTATGCTGACACCTTAAGAGTTACCGTCACTGGAAAAGCAACCCCACCATAATCCCCCTCCTCCAAATGATTTGGACCAATGCACAAAGCAAGGTCCATAAAGTTGGGCCTATTTATCATATACCAGGGATCATGGATCAGTTTGAATACGTCAAAATACTTGAAGAGGTTATGTTATAGAGGAAATGCTCTTGAAATGGGTGTCTCAAACAGACAATGACCCCAAACACACCAGTAAGTGAGCAGCATCTTGGTTCCAGACCAACAAAATGAATGTTATGGAGTGGACAGCCGAATCCTTGGACCTCAATCCAATGGAAAACGTGTGGGGTGACACCACAAATGCTGTTTCTGAGGTAAAACCAAGAAATGCAGAGGAATTGTGGAATGTAGTGCAATCGCCCCGGGCTGGAATATAGGTGCTAGAAGTTGGTCAACTACATGCAACACAGATGTTGTCAGAAACAATGGTTATACAATTAAATATGAATTCAGTGACTCACAGGAAAGCTAAATCAAGCATTTTTCAGTTCATAAAGTAAATGTTTGAGTTTGTAAAGAAAAATGCATAGGCAGACACTGTATATATACACAGTATATCACAAAAGTGAGTACACCCCTCACATTTTTTTAAACATTTTATTATATCTTTTCATGTGACAACAGTGAATAAATGACACTTTGCTACAATGTAAAGTAGTGAGTGTACAGCTTGTATAGCAGTGTAAATTTGCTGTCTCCTCAAAATAACTCAACACACAGCCATTAATGTCTAAACTACTGGCAACAAAAGTGAGGACCCCCGTAAGTGGAAATGTCCAAATTCGGCCCAAAGTGTCAATATTTTGTGTGGCCACCATTATTTTCCAGTACTGCCTTGACTCTCTTGGGCATGGAGTTCACCAGAGCTTCACAGGTTGCCACTGGAGTCCTCTTCCATTCCTCCATGATGACATCACGGAGCTGGTGGATGTTAGAGACCTTGCACTCCTCCACCTTCTATTTGAGGATGCCCCACAGATGCTCAATAGGGTTTAGGTCTGGAGACATGCTTGGCTAGTCCATCACCTTTACTCTCAGCTTCTTTAGCAAGGCAGTGGTCGTCTTGGAGGTGTGTTTGGGGTTGTTATCGTGTTGGAATACTGCCCTGTGTCCCAGTCTCCAACGGGAGGGGATCATGCTCTGCTTCAGTATGTCACAGTACGTGTTGGCATTCATTTTTCCCTCGGTGAACTGTAGCTCCCCAGTGCCGGCAGCACTCATGCAGCCCCAGACTATGATGCTCCCACCACCTCAGGACATGGTTTCAGTAATCAATGTCTTAATCTGCTTGGCTTTAGCAAACTGTTTGTGGGCTTTCTTTTGCATCATCTTTAGAAGAGGCTTCCTTCTGGGGCAACAGCCATGCAGACCAATTTGATGCAGAGTGTGGCGTATGGTCTGAGCACTAACAGGCTGACACCCCACCCCTTCAACCTCTGCAACAATGCTTACAACATTTTCCAAAGACAACCTCTGGATATGACGCTGCACACATGCACTTAACTTCTTTGGTCGACCATGTGGAGGCCTGTTCTGAGAGGAAACTGTCCGGTTAAACCACTGTATGGTCTTGGTCACCGTGCTGCAGCTCAGTTTCAGGGTCTTCGCAGTCTTCTTATAGCCTAGGCCATCTTTATGTAGAGCAACAATTATTTTTTTCAGATTCTCAGAGAGTTCTTTGCCATGAGGTACCATGTTGAACTTCCAGCGACAAGTACGGTGAGAGTGAGAGAGATAACACCACATTTAACACAGTTGCTCCCCATTCACACCCAGGGCAGCCATCAGAAATTTTTGGGCCCTTTACACAGCTTTAGTAGACCTGGTTCCCCCGCCCCCCCCCCCCCCAAGCCTGACCACCAACATTCCTCAGGGCCTGACTATTGGCCCCTCTACCGAATCCTCACATCGGCCACCTATATATGTCAGCCCCCTCACACCTGTATATTTGTCATTTGTCAGCCCCCCCAAACCTGTATATTTGTCAGCTCCCCACACACACACCTGTATATATGGCAGCCCCACATACACAAATCTGTACACACACAAGCCTCTGGCCCCTCCCTGTACAAAACACCCCCCCTCTCTTTCCTTCATAGACCCTACTGATAGCTTCCTACCTGGTCCCAGCTCGTTTTTACAAAGCTGGCATGTTGCTGAGAAGCATAGTATAGGCAAATCACTGTCACACAAGGGTTGCACATGCACATAGTAGCCAGAGGTGGCAGTAAAGTGCTGGATGTCTAAAATCAATGATACGAGAGCTGCATAAACTGCAAGATAATTTCTATACTGCCCAGCACGGATCCCCTTCACCCATCCTGCCTTCATCTGGCCTGGGCAGGCCCCAGGCCCCTTACAGTTGTAACGGCTATACCCACCTGATGGTGGCTCTGTTCACACCTGAGACCTTGTAACACTAACGAGTCACATGACACCGGGGAGGGAAAATGAACATTTTTACTTAGGGGTGTACTCACTTTTGTTGCCAGCAGTTTAGACAATAATGGCTGTGTGTTGAGTTATTTTGAGTGGACAGAAAATGTACATTGTTATAGTAGCTGTACACTCACTACTTTACATTGTAGAAAAATTTAATTTCTTCAGTGTTGTCACATGATAAGGTATAATAAAAAATTTACAAAAATGTGAGGGGTGTACTCACTTTTGTGAGATACTGTATATATATATATATATATATATATATATACATGCTGGGTAGGTAATAAAAGGCCCAGTGGCCATTTTCAGGCTCTGCTGGGATGTGTGGCCTGCCTACAAGGATCTGTGGGAGTGCATTGGAAAAGCCACAGCCTACCTCGTGCGGAGTGGAGCAGCAACTACAAAGAGAGCCTCACCACAGTCTGCTGGAGATGCGGTGTGAAGATCCAGAGCATCTGACAGAGCCAGACAGAGATCCCGGTCGTCTTGTGGAGCAGTGCAGCATTGCAGAGCTGACTGGCGGCAGGACGGAGACCATCTGAGCGGAGGCATCCATCTATCCAGGCCTGGTGTGGTGAGAGGGCTATTGCCCAGAAGTTAAATATCGCACTTCACACAGTTAGACTAGACTTATAGCATTGCTGGGACCTCTAGTCCCATGGAGCAGTTCTTTTCAAGTTGAATTACATTCACTTAGGCCTCAAAGCCTGATTTCATTACCAAGTAACTGACACTGGAAGTGTATTCCCAGGGAAACTGTTCACAAATATAGTGAACGATCGAAGTCACTGGTTTGTACTATTTTACATTACATTGCTGCTTAGAAATCCTGTGGAATACAATTACTGCAGTATAATGGATAGCTGAAGAAAAGAAGACAAGAGACTATATCCTCTACTGCAAGGCCTTACTAGAAACTGCAGGCGGAGCTTTGAGTAGTTATGCTGCATTATATCATCTTGTTGAGTACTGTGTACTGTGAATGTTACAGATATTATAGTGTCTGCACAGTGTGCTGGGAGTGGGAAGGTGCCCAGTGCTGAGATCTTATTGCCTGAGCATTAGTCCCACGGCTAATTTTTTAGGTACACCTGTTCATTTGCTTGGTAACACAAATTGCTAATCAGCTACATAGCAGCAATCCAATGATTTTAGGCATTAGACACAGTGAAGATGACTTGCTGAAGTTCAAACTGGGCATCAGAATGGGGAAGGAAGGGGATTTAAGTGACTTTTAATGTGGCATGCTTGTTGGTGCCAGAAATGCTGGTCTGAGTATTTCAAAAACTGTTGATCTATTGGGATTTTCACACACATCCATTTTTAGAGTTTACAGAGAATGGTCGGCAGTTGTGTGGATGAAAATGCCTTGTTGATGTCAGGGGAGAATAGGCAGACTGGCTCGAGATGATAGAAAGGCAACAGTAACTCAAATAACCACTCGTTACAAGCCATCCCTTGAAAGCACAACACATCAAACCTTGAACCAGATGGGCTACAGAAGCAGAAGACCACACCGGGTGCCACTCGTGTCAGCTAAGAACAGAAAACTGAGGCTACAATTCGCACAGGCGCACCAAAATTGGACAATAGAAGATCGGGAAAAATTTTGTCTGACATTCAGATGTAGGGTCAGAATTTGACGTAAGCAATATGAAAGCATGGATCCATTCTGCCTTGTATCAGCGATTCAGGCTGGTGGTGGCAGTGTAATGGTGTGGGGGATATTTTCTTGGCACACTTTGGGCCCTTTAGTATCAATTGAGCATCGTTTAAATGCCACGGCCTACCTGAGCATTGTTGCTGACCATGTCCATCCCTTTAGGACTACAGTTTACCCTTCTTCTGATGGCTACTTCCAACAGGATATTGTACTATGTCTCAAAGCTCAAATGCTCTCAAACTGGTTTCTTGAGCATAACAATGAGTTCACTGTATTCCAATGTCAAAGAGCAAAGCAATTTGCAGATATTGTGAGAAGAAATATTATTTTACAAATGCTACACGGATGACAAAACACATATTTGCATGACAGATGTCCCCTAAAGATATTAAAAATACTTTATGGAATGATAAGGACCATAATGAAAATGCAAGTAGCGTTTCCCTCCAGAGTTCTCATTCTAGAAACACTCTTTGCTGCTTCGGGATTATCACAACGTGTTTCTTCACCAGCAGCATCTTCAAGTAAGGAAGTGTTGCAAACCACTTTCTCCCAAAAATACACAATGCCTTCATTAATAGGTAAAATACACCTGAAAAATATTGGCAGGAAGCTTTTATACTATTATGAGGCAGAGGGGATGGTTATCTGTTATATATGTATAGTTGGAATGTTCTTAACATGTACAGACAAAAAAATACAATTTAAAAAAGTTTAGCCTATTTACTCAAAAAGCTGTACTTTTATTTCAAGCAGAATACTTTTATATACACTGCATTTCACCTTCCCAGTATAACAAAATTACTTTCATTTTGGAAAACTACTGCACACTGAATGGTTATTTTTTTTCAGAAAATGTCCAATATTTACGAAAAAACATTTTTCCCATGGCTTTAAAATGTCCAAAGATTTGATGTCTCTAGGTCTAATGTTAGCATAAACAGAATTGGTGGCAATGTACCTCACTCCACAGGGAATTGGATAAAAGCCATATTTAATCTGATTTCTTTGGTAAGCATTTGTTGCAGAAGAACTTGGCATTATGTTAGGCCATCAAGGATTTAGAATCCATGTCTTGTCTCTGGTTGATTCAATTGGATGACTCATTGCCAGAGGTATGGCAAGCAGTTATGAGCTTTATGTGTATTTCAGGATCATTTTAGGGTGGTAGAGGCAGAGAAAACAAATGTCTTTTTTAGATGTAGATTGAGATCTCATTACCCAAGTGATGTGAAAAAACTATGAAGATGCTTATCTTAGTCCGTTGTGGGCTTGTGCCTCCTCAGCCACCACTCCAGAACTCCCAAGCCATTCCTTACTTCATCACTGCTAGCACAAAATACATTGTTTCTGTGGGCATGGAAGAGAATATGACCTCTTCCCATAAAGCAGTGCTTGAGCCTAGCGGCTAACCGCTAGGTCCTAGCACTGACATATGGGGGGGGGGGGTTCACTAAAACGGGAGCGTGCAAAACCTTGCGTACGTCTTCAGATATACCAATCAGCTTCCAGGTTATATTGTCAAAGCTTAATTGAACAAGCTGATGTTAGAAGCTTATTGGCTACCATGCACAGCTGCAGCAGATTCTGATTGCTCCACTTTTAGTAACTTTTAAGGGGTATTTTTTTTGTAGGTGCAACTGAGAAATTAACAGTGAGGGATCACTTGGGTGGTTGTGTTTTATAGAGGTTTTGGAGGGAGGAGCATGTAGAATGCCATTATCACCTTGCATAAAATTTCTTTATTTTAAAAAACAGCATGCCAATTTATTTTCTTACTTAAAAATTGAGTTCTACAATAATATATGGAGAATCTTGCTTGTTCATGTCTATAACATGTATTTCAGTTATTCATTTATTTTTGGTATATATGTGTGTGAAATGTTGCACACACTGGATCTCAATGCTAGGAGAAGTTTGTTGAATGGGTGGCTTTCACAATCCAGAAGCAGGCAGAAAAGAATTGCAGCATAGTGAAAGTGATTATACCTTGGCAGACAGATGGCTAAACCACTCCAAGCTGTCAGCTGTACTGGCAAGTAGCATCTTTCAAATAGAAGTATGGGATTTTTTTTTTATCCCATATTTATACTTCAGTAGGTGGATGCTGCATCTATCCCCACCGCTTCTGCACTGAGAACCGAGCCACCAAACACTGCAGATGGCTCAAGTCTTTCACATCCCCAAGTGGAAAGCTGCTGACTGTCAGTCAGCATCTCTCCTGTTCTGCTCCTCCACACTCATTGGAGCTCTGAGCTGTGATGGAGCAGGGAGCAGCCATCTTAGCAGCTCGCTGAAAGACTGAGACGCCAATCACTTTTAACTGATCTGTGTGACGTCAGCAGAGAGCAGATTCAGACCGCTCTCTGCTGAAAATGATTTACAGGAGTGCAAAATGAATTGCACTCCTGTGACCCTTAGGAGAAGCCCAGCTGAATGAGCTCAGGCTGGACTTATCCTTTAAAGGCCTACTAAATCAAAGTATCTAAAGGAATAACTGTAATTATACACCCATTCACAAAGGATACATTTCTATGTACTTTGTGGCATTTTCCACTGCAATAAAAATTCATAGTCATCAGAAAAACCATTGTTTTATGTGGAACACATTGGGTGCTGCATTTACAGTATGTGTGCATTTTGTGTCTGAAGTTGATTAAAATGAAATGCTCAATTCCCAAATCTAGCATACTAGAGTAAGTATACTTATTCATAAACAAAAAGTCAGTTATTTTCAGCGGAGTCCAAAGAAGTTTGGAAATTACAGTCACAAGGTTAAATTAGAGTGACTTTTACTTGTGTTGAAGCTTTGTGGATTGAGTCTAATGTGTCTAAATTGTGTAGCAATTAAACATGCCTTAAAGCATGCATTTTAGTGTAATCAAACCTTCCGTGTTCCAAAGAATATTTATTTCATTATACCATTTCAGATGTGACAATGAAAAGAAAAATCTCATTAGCAGCAATAGGCAGCAGAGATAGTTCTTTCTGACACACACACAAACACATGAAACAACCATATGTCAACTCTTGCTTTTTTCAATTTGTACTTTAACAAAATAAAGTACTTGTAGCTAGCTGGAAGAAGAAGTTTGCATGAGAAACATGCTCCACCAAGTGGTAGAACAAGTTGCTGCAAACAAGTTTTTGATCAAATGATTGCCCAAAATAAAGTGGTAAAACGTAGGTTCCTTACAAAAGTGGGCTTAGAGAAATGAGAACCTTAGATGTCCCCCATATCCTTTGTTAGCAAATTCACAAGTTTCTTTACTGTAAGCAACTTGAAGTACAGAAGATTTCTCCAAAGACTCCAACATTAAACTAGGTTAGCATTTTTGCAGTTCAGGCTGGGGAAGCAGATTATAGTTTTCAGTTCCACCCATTTTTGTGTTTATTAAAAGTTATTAAAATTTTAATAAACACACACTTACCTGTCCAATGGACCAGCAATGCGGCAACCCGAACCTTCGTTCATCTCCCTCTCTTTAGCACCGACATTACTACTGTGGGCACCTGACTGTAAAAGCTTGCGGCTTCACAGTCGGGTTCACACTGCGCATTCGTGAGTCGCACTTTGCATCCTGAGTGGCAGCGCAATCTTCTGGGACCTGTGACATGTCCCAGAAGATTGCTGGGAGGGAGGGGGCGAGGAGGAGTTGCCTAGGTGGCTCAGGGAGGAAGTGAGAGCTGGGTACCTGTGAAAACTAGGTAACTGTCCCCCCTCCAAAATAAATGACATGCCAAATGTGGCATGTCAAGGAGTCAGGATTACGTAAAGCGGAAGTTCAACTTTTGGGTGGAACTCCGCTATAAACACTTCAGGACCAATATGACCGACCACAGGCAATGTAGGCCTACAGAACTTTTTTTTGTTTCAATGTTGTGTTGTATGAATTAGCTTTTCACTTTTGTAATCTGTTCTATCAAATTATGCATTTTTTTGTTAAAGAGAGTAAGCTGTCATCTGGTATTATTAGATCTGAATACAAAGATTCCATTTTAGATTTTAATTAGAGAAGTGGAAAAAACTTAAAATAAAAATACATCATCCTGTTTTAGTTCCTAAGGCCACGTACACATGGGCGGATTGTCTGTCCGACTTAGTCCGCTGAACCGTGTTTCAGCGGACAATCCTCTCGTGTGTGGGCTTCAGCGGACTTTTTCAGCGGACTGTCTGACGAACAAAGTCTTATGGAATTTCCGTAATTTTGTCCGTTCAAACTTGGTTTTGTCCGTCCAAACTTGGTTTCAGCGGACAGTCTGCTCGTGTGTAGGCAAGTTGGACGGACTAAGTATGGCGCATGCTCAGAAAGGATTTACACGGCCGAAGGTTGCATTGCAGTGTAAAGGACGTCGTTTTTCTAGTCCCGTCGTACGTGCTGTACACGTCATCACGCACACTTTCAGCGGACTGTCTGCTCATCGTGTGTGGTCAAGTCCGTTCATTCAAATTTTGAACGGACTGTCTGTCGGATTGTCTGACGAACTTAGTTGGGCAGACAATCCGCCCGTGTGTACGCGGCCTCAGTCAAAGAATACCTTAGCATGTCGCTCCTTTCCTTTCCTTTTTTTGCAACGCAGAGGGGAATATTACAAAGTGAGAATGACTTAAACATTATTTAAAAACATGTTCAAGTATATGACTTACATACTTGGATTAAATGAAGGTCTTTTATTCTACCTTTACTTACATACAATGCAGAGGAACAGTTTCACTTAACTGCCGGCTTCCCTAGCAGCTTGGAATCAGCCGCTCCTAATCCTGGAACTCTGTGTTGCATGCTGTAGCAAAGAGAATGGACCCAATGTCACAGTCCTGGAGTCTTGCAATTGTCTGCTCAAATACCCAGTACAGTATCATGCAAAAAAGAAGGGATGGTTTATATGCTCTCCATATCCAGAAGAACTAGTAGTTTCTGATTGATTTGTGTGCTTAACAGAGGTGGGTGAAAAAATAGGTAGGTGGAAGTTAAGGTGTATAACTGAGGAGATGAGTATAGCAGGATTTTTAACACCAGCCAAGAACTCACATTTTGTTATTCTTGGCTTTAAAACAGGAGTTACATGCATGTCCCCCTTCCATCATAAATCCATAAAATAAGGGATTTATAACTCATTTTATGATAATGGCCTGAGCCACGCAAATCATTTTATTTTCCCCTGTACCAACTGTGCATCCAGAACTGTGGAAACATAAATGTAATAGTATATTAGTAGTATAGCTTTGTGAAGGATATAAGTACACCTGGAAGAAAATGATATAAACATGGGAAGAACATGTAGGATCCAAAAAAGCTAGCCTGCCTGACCAACTCTGTTGCTGACACTATGATAAGTATCTTTCAGAAGTACATATATAGACTTGTGCAAGAGTTGTATTCACCATTCCTTGTACCACAGGGAAATGGTAACTGTAAAAGCTACATTGTTTAAACAGGCCAGTTTAAAGAATAGTGGGGCCCATGCAGGTAACAGAAGATCAGTAAAAGAGTCTGCTGTAACTCAGTTTAGTCTATTGAGAAATGTTATGCTAAAGTAGTGACATCAGTTTCATGGGGCCCACCATAAGGATTTATTAAAAACTTCATTGTATATGACTATATAATCTGTAAGAAAATGGTTTTCAATTACAGAAATGAGAGCAAACGACGTATACATCTATATCACTGATGTAATGGTGGACACGCTGTTTCCAGCTGGAGGACATTAAAATAGACAGTCCTCTAAAGTTTACTACCTGAAATGAAGGCAAGTTTTTATATCTTGGAATGTCCAAGAACTACTTTTTATGTGGTATCTTAAAACAGAGGTGCTCATTAAATTTTATATCAGTCAGTATAAGCATTCTGAAACTGAAAATGTCAGTTTGTCATTGTTTTGAAAATGAATGTTTCTCCGTACATCCTTATTAAAGGAGAAGTAGGGCCAAAACAATTTTGGCCCCACTTATCTTGTGGTTCAAAGGGGTGCACATAGTTCTGCACTCCTTTACCCATTTTCAGCCGACTGTTCTGGAGAGCTCCTGACTTACAGTATGTGGGGATCCACTCAAAACCCTGGAAGCCTGCTCAGCCTCTCAGAAAGCCAATGAGAGCCTGGGCCAGCCCTTCCTACATGCTGCCCTTCCCCCACAACCCCACACTCAAGGGTAGAGAGCCAGTGACTGACAGTGAACGACTCTCTGCTCACTGAACACCGAGAACTGAGCGATCAGCAGTCTTTGACTGTTCAGTTCTTGGTCTAGAGGCGGCGGGGACAGCTGCAGCTGGGATTGATGCTGCAGCCATCTAGATGAGTATGATTGATTGTCATTCTCGATTTCCACACTTCTCTTTTAAAGGAATGTAATTTCTAACATTCTGGGAGCCACAATAAACTACTTGTGTTGCACATCTTGACGTCATAACAATGAGGCAAAACAGCTAACATAGGTATCAAGGATGTATACTTATGTCACATTAGAGGTAGAAAACATGTACTGTAAATGAGCCCCTGAGAAGTCCGTAAGCAGCCCTGAGCTTGTCTATGGGACTGCCTATAAGACCTTATCTGTTTTCACTAGAAAATAATCAGTTTTCAGATAAAAATGTACCTTGACTTGTCAAAGACATGTTAATGTATTCTGTAGAAAATATTAAGCAACATTAGCAGAGGTTTATTCTCCAGGCTGATGCATACAGTAATAAGAACCATGGCAAAAATGAACAGGAAGCTAGCCAAAATGGTTTAGTGACATTCTTCTGTACGGTAGTATACATCCAATCCATGTTTTCAAAAACAAAATGTAGCCAAAAAAATATTACAAAGTGCAATTTACGATCACAGAGCCTAGGAAAGGGACTCCCCCGCTTCAGAAATATTTAAGGTTAGATGAAAAATTTGGCCACATGTAGACCACTGTGCCCCATTCCTTTGGTTCCTGCATTACTTGAATACTCTACAGATACTCCTCGTTTAACGACTCACCTGTTTAATGACCACTCAGACTTACGACCAGCTCTCCCACCCAAGCGACACGCTATACATCATTGTATTGTACAGTACAGAATTTTAATTTGTGTTCTGTACTTATGCAAATTAAAACAAAGTTATTGATTTGGAGTTTTGTGTTAAGACATTTTTTTCACAATACAGTACAGTACAGTAGTTAAGAATGCCTAAAATATTGATTAAATGTGGCTCCTCGTTTAACAACCAATTCGTTTAACGACCTGGTCGTTGGAACGGAACCTGGTCATTAAGTGAGGAGTACCTGTATATTAAACTTTCTGATCCATATAACTTGGCTATACCTAAAAAATTGCTAATTTTAGCATCCTCTAGGATTAGGCCCATTTGATAAAACAAGTTAGGGGCTGGCCCTGGGAGGTGAGACCATGTGGTTAAACTTGTTGACCGATTAAAGTTTTTCCTGTGAAGACATCCTTGGTGTGCAACTTTTCCTATGGATTACACCAAAATCTTTTAGAATCTGGTAAACTGCTTCTAAGCGGTTTAACCATTAACCTCTTAACTTCTTGCCAAAACATCTCCTACCATATTCAAGGTTGACTCCATTGCTGATGTGCAGCTGGTAAGGACCTATTTAAAAAATTCTGTAAAGTTAAAGAAATTCAAACACATTTAGATTCTGAAGTGGCGTTTGTTTTTATCGGTACGGTTTTCCACTGGCACAAACTCATATGCTTTCTACAGTGTTGGCAGCGGAGTGTAAACATGCTTCTTTTATTTAACGACCTTTGGCTGCAGACAAACTTATCAGAGGTGGCGTGAAAGGCAGCACCCATTCAAATACTTGTTAGAAATCTGGCACCTGAAATCGAAAGACAGGAAGGGGGCATGTAAGGGGAAAAGGCCATGCAATACTTTATCTTAAAAGGATACAGTTATTGAGCTCTGGGAAAGCAGACGGCTTGTCTGTGTATGTCTGCTGGTATTTTAGAAAACTTCTGTTGAATAAGCATTCAAAGATTTACAGTAAGAAGATAAGAATGGGCAAGATGGGCTATTTTTAGGCATGAGAAAATGTTTCACTTTAGGAAGACCAGGGTTGTGTGGAGAAAGACAATAACGCCCATGCAAGATGAAGCAATGCTGAAAACAAAAAGTCTTTCTCACCTGCTGTATCTTTTTCATACAAGAAATTCCAAATATTTCAAGCAAAAAAACACCTTATTTTACGAACTTCATGTAAAAAAAATTCTGTTTGCTACAGTATACCTGTGCTCAGACTAAAGATGGTATACCACTAGCAGAAAACTCATTTTTTTTAACCTTTACAAACCAAGTGTAACAAAACCTAATGCCTCATACACACGATCAAACAATCCAGTGGAAAAGTCCAGTGGCCTCAAATCCGCCGGACAATCCCCCCGTGTGTGGGCTCCGGCGGACTTTTTTTTTACCCAAAAGTCCGGCAGACTAAGAAAGTATATTTGCACTCCAATCTGTCCGCCGGACTCGCATTTCGGTGGACAATCCAGCTGTGTGTGTGCCAGTCCGCCGTACTTTTGAAATGAACGGACTTTTCCCCCCCGGAGAAAAGTCCACTCATTTTGAGCGCGTCTCCAGGTAGCCGGGGCCAGCGAAGGAGGCGTCGCTGGCCCTGTCACCTGGTATGGACTTAAAGGGGAATCCCTACGCCGAAAAATCAGCGTGGGGGTCCCCCCTAGGTCCATATCAGACCCTTATCCGAGCACGCTACCCAGCCAGCCAGGAAAGGGGGTGGGGACAAGCTGGTCCCCGGCTACCTGGAGACACGCTCAAAATGAGCGGACTTTCCTCCGCGTGTGTGGGCGAGTCCCTTCATTTCAAAAGTACGCCGTATTAGTCCGTCGCAAAAGTGCCGTGTGTGTGGGCAGGTAGCTCGTTCGGAAAGTCCGGTGGAAAGTCCGCCAGACTAATTCCGCCGGATAGTCTGCTACGTATGTGTGCGGCATAAGAATCACAATTATGGCTCTCAATTAATATCTCCAACAGTGAGGTGTGGGATGCAGGAAAGGGCATTGTAGCGCTTTATTCTGCATGCTGAATTTATGTACAAAGGAGCACCCAAAAATGAGGGTTTCTTGGGTGTTTAGAGCCATATAACAGTAAGTGCAGTCACACCAGATCCCTGGTTGTCTGTCCCATTGGTGATTTAGCCTAGGTTCACATTGAGATATCAAATCGCATGACAAGTTGAAGCCTATAGGCGTTAATGGCACTGTTTCAATCGGTGCTGCACCGATTTTGCGGTGCCGCACCGATTTGCAAAAGTAGTTCCTGCACTACTTTTGCCAATTTCAGCTGTGACTTCAATAGACATCTGTGTATGAAGCCACACAGATATCTATCAAGTAGCACCTGAAATCACGCTGACCTTGCTACTTTTAAATTGTGTTACTTCAAGTGAAGTAGCATGATTTCAAAGTAGCATCAATGTGAACCAGGACTTAAACAGACTGTTATTAAAGGGGAAGTATAGCCAAAGCTATTATGGCTTTAGTCCTCCTGGGGATCCTAGGAGTGCAGTTTGTTCTGCACTGTGACCCATTTTCAGCCGACAGCAGCTAAGGCCCTCTGTTGATTGATGGCCCTCAGCCATCCCAGGCTCTGAAATATGGTCTGAATCTACCCAGAAGTCATGGATGGCACCTGGCTAAGGCTCTGAGAGCCTGAGCCAGCAGCTCCCATCCCCTCCACAGCCCAGCGCTCCAGTGAGCATGGAGCGGAAGGTCAGAGCAGAAAGCTGGTGACTGACAGTGCTCAGAATAGAGGGGAGAACTGAGCAATCAGCAGTGTATGATAGTTTAGTTCTCAGTGCAGAGCTGGCAGGGGACAAATGCAACATTGGATTGATGCTGCATCCACCTAAGGAGTATAAATCTTTATTTTTTTTACAAAAGCCATGATTCTTTTTTAAAATGATAATAAATGCTGAGTTTTCTCAACCACTTCAGCCCTGGAAGAATTGACCCCCTTCCTGAACGGGGCATTTTTTGCGATACGGCACTGCGTCATTTTAACTGACAATTGCGTGGTTGTGCGATGCTGTATCCAAACAAAATGTATGTCCTTTTTTTCCCACAAATAGAGCTTTCTTTTGGTGGTATTTGATCACCCCTGCGGGTTTTATTTTTTGCGCTATAAACAAAAAAAGACAATTTAAAAAAAAAAAACACAATTTTTTTTTACTTTTTGCTATAATAAATATTCCCCAATTTAAAAATAAAATAAAAATTTTTCATCAGTTTAGGACAATATATAGTCTTCTACATATTTTTGGTAAAAGAAAATCACAATAAGCGTATATAGATTGGCTTGCGCAAAAGTTATAGCGTTTACAAACTATGGGAAAGATTTATGGCATTTTTATTATTATTATTTTTTTACTAGTAATAGCGGTGATCTGCGATTCTTAGCGGTACCGCGACATTGCGGCGGACAGATCAGACACTTTTGACACATTTTTGGGATCATTGACATTTATACAGAGATCAGTGCTATAAATATGCACTGATTAATATATAAATGTCACTGGCAGGGAAGGGGTTAACACTAGGGGGTGATCAAGGGGTTAAATGTGTTCCCTCGTGGGGGATTCTAACTGTATAGGGATGTGACTGACTGGGGGAGGAGACAGATCGTTGTTCCTACTTAGTAGGAACACACAATCTGTCTCCTTTCCCTGGGCAGAACAGGAATTTGTGTGTTTACCCACAAAAATCTTGGCTCTCACTCTCATGCCCGAAATCACGGGTGGCCTGTGGCAATCGTGCCCACTGGCCACGCACACTGGTTCCCCCGCCACGCAGCGGGTATGAGCACTGTTTGCACAGCAGTGCCATTCTGCTACCAAATATATATGTGAGGTGATCGGGAAGTGGTTAAACACTTTCCGCAGCTGAGTTAACACTTACTGAGTAAGGTCAGCCATAGACTATTCGAATCTCGGCAGGTTCAACAGCAAGCAGCCAAGATACAAACCATGAATGGACAGGCTGAATGTACCAAGTTGATCAATTGGTCAACTTGGGTACAACCTGATTGTACCAAGTTGATCAATTGGTCAATTTGGGTACAGAATATGAATCATTATTTACTATTCTGAGAATATGGTCTTTTATCATTATTATTATTATAATACAGGATTTATATAGCGCCAATAGTTTGCGCAGCACTTCACAACAAGAGGGCAAACAGTACCGTTACAATACAATTTAATACAGGAGGAATCTGATGCCCCTCCTCATTAGAGTTTACAATCTAGAAAGCAGTCAAGTGAAAAGGTAATAACTGTGGGGGATGAGCTGATGGAGAAAATAAACATATACTTGTTAGGTGTGGGTAGGATAGGCTTCTCTGAAGAGAAGGGTTTTCAGGTATCGTCTAAAAGCTAATAGAGTGGAAGATAATCTGACAAATTGGGGTAGGGAGTTCCATAGGATTGGAGAGGCTCTGGAAAAGTCCTTTATTTTTTGGGGGGGGTAAAATAACAGGGAGTCAGGTAAGGGTAGGCCACAAGGCAATAATTCCAACATCATGAGAGATATGCAAAAATATAACAGGGTGGAAATAGTGCACATCAAGGGATAAGTGCAGAGGCACACGGCAACAAGTTTAGTCCAGTAGGGCTTTAGTTCAGGATCACAGGACACAATTCGTTACAGCAAAGTAGAATGGCACAGGGCAGTAATTTAGTACAGCAGGGGCTTAGTTCAGGATCCCAGGATACAATCTGGTACAGCAAAGTCCAGGGGCAAAGGACAGCAATTTAGTACAGCAGGGGCTTAGTTCAGGATCAAAGGGCACGATCCAGGCACAGAGAATAGCAGGACCCAATCCAGTTTTCTATCCATTTGCAAACAGATTTTTCCAAGCCAGTAGACTTTACCTTATATATTAGCAGTGTGCAGGGAACAGAGTTAAATGCCTTGGCAAAATCCAGGTATACCACATCTACAGCCACTCCTTTGTCTAAGGTTTTACTTACCACCTCATAAAAAGAAATCAGATTTGTTTGACAATTTCAGTCTTTCATGTAATGTATCCATCCTGGCTATTGCTTTAATCCCTTGGTGCTGGCAGCACGCAAATATGTGTCCCCACGGCGGGCGTGCCTTAGCGCTAGCAGCTGCATATTTGCATGAATTAGTGTACATACAGCTGTGCCGAGAACGTGCACCCTGCGTGCTCCCGATACAGTTACCAGCAGCTAACAGAAAGCTCCCGATCACAAGTAGCAATCGTGAGCTTTCCAATCATGTGATCACCTTGACAGCCAATTATGGCAGTCACATGATCATAAACTCAGTCCTGTCTCCCGACATCCTAAACCCCGTGAAGGGACAGGAGGTCTAGGTTCCAAGGGGTTAAATATTGTTATCTAGCAAAAACTCTTGTATGTGGCCTTTTATTTAACTCAAAACCATCTTCCCAACTATAGAAGTTAAACTAACCTGAAGTTAAAAGACTCTGATCCCTTTTTAAATACAGGCACTACATTGGCTTAATTCCACTTAATCAAGTGGTACCACGCCAGTCATTAAAGAGTTGCAAGCCTCCTCTATTGAGAACTGTAGGATCTGGTTGCCGTTAAGCTGCTCCACCACCACTCCCATGTGAGTGCAACTGAAGTTTGTTTTTTTACAAATAAATATATTTTAGGACTGGTACACTTCTTTGTTTTTATGTTTCTGTTGAATATTTTTGTCAGCACAGGTATATTAACAACTATACCCTAGCTATGTAAAAAAGTTGTGCAAAGAACACAAGTCTGTCCACTGATGTTTTATGCACAAAATGGTTGTCTCTTTCTATCAGTTCACCATTACTCAAAGCAAGTTAGCCGATACAGATTCCAACTCTCTTATATCTTGGATGAGAGGAGGTAAACGCTGCAAAGGCTCCATAGGGATGGGCAATGCTCAGCAGTGTTTTGGCAAACATAAGGTACCCAGTCATATTATTGGTTTTGCATTTGGTATTACAAGCTGTAACTATTTCAGGCCAACCATGTATGACGTACATATATTTCTAGATCCTTTGCCATCACTGTCACCCTGTTTTACCCCATGCTAACTGTATTTCCAAGTAACTGCCCAATCAGTGTGTTTACATTTGCAAGCTGTAAACATCTTCTTTGGATTGTGTTACAGTACATAGCTTTGTATGATCTGCAACCATGGAAATAGTACTTTTAATTCCAAAAACTTTTATATCATTTATAAACAAGTTAAACAGTCATGTTTGTTTAAATAAATCTGTCTTTTATAAATTCATGACATCATTTACAATATTTTCTATTACATATTGCTGTACGTGGTCCAATAAAAAAAACCTCAAAAATCTTTCCTACAAAATGCAGTAAAATTAGAGATTCATAACTACCAGGTGTTTTCTGACTTCAGCAACATATTCAAAAACGGTGATTTGAATGCTATTGTGCCAATATCATTGTTATTCTGACCATCAACACCATAATGTACCTTTCTATATGTAGTGGTGTAGTTGTCATTAGTAACAAACATCCACCAATTCACCCTGCTGCCAGACTCCTATATATCCCTTGCAGAGACAATGAGCGGTCTTTTTCTGGTTTTGTTTTTTGTTTATCGGGGGGATACAACTTGCTTGGGGGAAAGGGGTATATGGGATGCCCATAGAGTGGTTAATTTTGCCATCATACTTAAGGTTATTAAAAGTTAGCACATATTTAAGCCAGAAAAGGTGATATGCATATTTGGTAGCTAAGATCTTCCTCCTGCATCACCATGCAGACTATTTCTCCTCCATTGATTAACTCCCGCAGACTATTGCTTCCAAAAATTCCTCATTATTACCGTGTAAGGAATGAGGACATCACTCTTAACCATGTAAGGGTGATGTTCCCAGAACTCCTCTCCTCCTGCACAAACTTATCATTAAATTATTAAAGTAGCAGTATGTCACATCTTCAAGGACCCAGTCTGAACAGTTCCTCTTAACTTGCTCTGGTTGCTCACTGCTACTAGGCCAGAGGCCTGCAGTACCTCTCCCCGGAGGCCTAGTAGTTTAAAAGCACATGTTGGATAGTGGACTACTGTTCCCAGCCAGCTCAACTTGCAAATCCTGCACCCTCAGGCCACATCAATTTGACATATATCCCCGCAGTCTCTCTTCTTATCCAGGACTCCCCATCATTGACCGTGTAATGATGAAGACTTTGTTAATGACCGTGTAAAAGCAAAGTTCCCTCACAGACTTCCTGGCACATCCAGCCCTCCCTCGCCTACCTTTCTCTGCCCTGAGACCTTGATGGAGAACTTGACCGGACCATACATTCTGACAGCTTACCCTGCAACCAGGAGTAATGACCGTGTGATGATAAAGACATTGCCAATGACCGTATGGAGGCAAAGTTCCTTCACAGCTCTCCCTGTGCCTCCTCCTGTGACCGGCGCACACCCCCCCCCCCCTCCAGATGGGGGTGCCCTCCTGCTTCTGTCTAGTATTCCATCCTCCACTTCACTCAGCCGACAACTCTCCCCAGTGGCATGTTACGTCAGCTTATATAGGAGGCCCGCCCTCTGCCAATACCAGTTGGGGTTTGGTCAGGGCTCCCACATGAGCTGCCTGCCACTCCAGTTATAGGCCCAGCCCCTCTTCCAGAACATTGTCCCTGGAAGCAGGGGAGGTGCCTCAGAACTGGAGCACAGATGGCCACACCCACTGCTACTATGACCACTCCCAGCTCCCAGATCAAAACATACAGGCCTAGCTTGCAGCATAGGCCTGCCTAAATTTGCCTGTGCTGACAGTCTCCTAGAAAAAAACCCTATTACTAGCACCTACCTATTGGTAGATGGTGCTACATATAGCATTCAATATATTTGTAGTCTTGTTGATCTTCCTGAATGACACAGCAGCTTTGCTATTTTTAGGGCTGGCTCATGCCAGATGCATTGGGTTGCACTGGGTAGCCTTGCCCAATGTAGTCCCAATGCGTAGTAAAGGCAAAACGTATTATTCTCTATGGTAGCAGCATTTTTATTTATTTTTAGCACAGAATGGTGCGATGCAGTTCACCACATTGCACCAAGCTATGGCAAATAAAATATTCCTCAATAGAGACCTCACTAAAGTTCTAAAAAAAAAAAGAAAAAAATCACAGCGTGATAAACGTTTTTTCAGAACATCTGCACCACTTCATTCTGTAGTGCATGCTGCTAAGGCAGGGGTGTCAAACTGGGGGCGCTCCAGCTGTTGCGGAACTACAAGTCCCATCATGCCTTTGCTTGTGGGAGTCATACTTGTAGCCATCAGCATTGCAATGCCTCATGAGACTTGTAGTTCTGCAACATCTGGAGGGCCGCCAGTTTAACACCTGTGCTTTAAGGGAAGCAACATACTTAGACTTTATCTTTTTCTGCTTCTGCTATTGCTATTGTATATGTCTCTTTGTGAATTGGAATTGGATATCCTAGATATAATAGATGGCGTGCACAAAGCACCATTAAAGCCCAACTGAACCCTGGGTACTTATAACTTTACTTATAACTGTACTGCAGGGACTCTGCCCTAGGCAGTAACATCCCTAATATAAGTTTAAAACCGCAGAGTTGTATTCAGTCTCAGCTCTAATTGTTATAGTTCTGCCTTTGTTAGGTTTACAGTTTTATTGTTTGCTTCTGCCTGTGGTTGGTGAGTGTTCCTGACAATAGTGTGGGAGATACAATAATTCTGAGTTATGAATATTTATGTCACCCCAGCCAACCACTAGGAGTTTTAATGGCAGTGGTGCATGATGGGGAAGAATTTAAGCATGTGGGTGGACCTTTTTCAAAGGAAAGGTCCAGTTTGAAGGCTTAAAGTGGTTGTAAACCCTTACAAACCACTTTGACCTAAAGGTAAGCCTAGATTAAGGCTTACCTGTAGGTCCAAGAAATATCTCCTAAACCTATATGGTTTAGGAGATATTTGCCCGAAAACGGGCACCGCTGTCTACGGCGCATGCGCCGTAGATAGCGGTGCGCAGGCGCACTGAGCGCGCCATTCTCCGCGACGGAGCTGCCGCGCGTGTCGGCTCCCGTGCACATGCGTGGGAGTGACGTCATCGCGGCTTCACCGAATGACAGCGGCGGAGCTGCGAGACCCCACCAGCAAGATGGATGCGGCGGACTACAGGGGACAGCGGCGACTTCGCTGGCTCCTGTGTCAGGTAAGTGACACATAATGGGCTACTATGCGATGCATAGTAGTCCATTATGCTTTGCCTTTACAGGGAATGAAAGAGGAAGTAAACTCATCAGGGTTTACTTCCTCTTTAAGTAATCTGGGACCACCTGAAATGGAGTAAAGGGGTAAATCTTCTGCTAAAGAGTGTACTGGAGAGCTGGGTAGAAGCTACAGCCAGAGGACACTGCAGGAAGTTCTGGTAGCTCACCGAGGGAATATAGTGCCTTGAAAATGTATACCCTTGAAATTTTCCAAATGTTGTCATGTAACTAAAAACCTAAATGTATTTTATTTGGATTCTATGTGATAGGCCAACTCAAAGTGGCACATAATTGTAAAGTAGAAGGAAAATGATAAATGGTTTCAATTTTTTTTACATATAAATGAAGTGTGGGTGCATTTCTATTCAGTCCTCTTTACTCTGATACCAGTAACTAAAATCTAGTGGAATCAATTAACTACAGAAGTCACCTAATTAGTAAATAGACTCCATCAGTGTGTAATTTAATCTCAGTATAAATACAGCTGTTCTGCGAAGCCCTCAGAGGTTTGTTAGAGAACCTTAGTGAACAACTAGCATCATGAAGGCAAAGGAACACACCAGACAGGTCAGGGATAAAGTCGTGGAGAAGTTTAAAGAATGGTTAGGTTATAAAAAATATCTCAAGCTTTGAACATCCAACAGAGCACTGTTCGATCTTTCATCCAAAAGTGGAAAGAGTATGGCACAACTGCAAACCTACAAAGACATGGCCGTCCACCTAAACTGACAGGTGGGGCAAGGAGAGCATTAATCAGAGAAGCAGCCAAGAGGTCCATGGTAGCTCTGGAGGAGCTGCAGAGATCCACAGCTCAGTTGGGAGAATATGTCCACAGGACAACTATTAGTTGTGCACAGCACAAATCTGTCCTTTATGGAAGAGCGGTAAGAAGAAATCCATTATTGAAAGAAAGCCATAAGAAGTCCCATTTTCAGTTTGCTAGAAGCCATGTGGGGACACAGCAAATATGTGGAAGAGGGTGCTCTAGTCAGATGAGACCAAAATTTTAAGTTTTGACCTAAAAGCAAAGCGCTATATGTGGCAGAAAACTAGCACCGCACATCACCATGAACACACAATTATGTTGTGGAGATGCTTTTCTTCAGCAGGGACAGGGAAACTGATCAGAGTTGATGGGAAGATGGATGGCACCAAATACAGGGCAATCTTAGAAGAAAACCTGTTAGAGTCTGCAAAAGACTTAAAACTGGGGTGGTGGTTCACCTTCCAGCAGGACAGTGACCCTAAACATACAGCCAGAGCTACAATGGAATGGTTTTAGATCAAAGCATAGTCTTGTGTTAGAATGGCCCAGTCAAAGTCCAGACCTAAATCCAATTAAGAATTTGTGCCAAAACTTGAAAATTGCAGTTCACAGATGCATTCCGTCCAATCTGACAGAGCTTGAGCTTTTTGCAGAGAAGAATGGGCACAATTTTCACTCTCTAGATATGCAAAGCTGGTAGAGACATCCCCAAAAAGACTTGTAATTGCAGAGAGGTGGTTCTACAAGGTATTGATTTAGAGGGGCTGAATACAAATGCACGCTACACTTTTCAGATATTTATTTGTAAAATCATTTGAAATTTTTTTATTATTTTCCTTCAACTTCACAATTATGTGCCACTTTGTGTTGGTCTACCACATAAATTCCCAAAAAATTTAAGTTTTTGGTTGCAACATGACAAAATGTCAAAAATTTCAAGAACTGTGAATACTTTTTCAAGGCACTATACTGCCTAAAATCTCCTATACAGTCTGAAGAGTATAGTGCAAATTTCGGCTTAAAGGCTCTTCTTCTGTATTGACTGAAAAGTAGAGTTGGAAGTCTGCATTTTTGGTAATTTTCGGGTATCCTGTGTCCTATTCCCTCTCTCTGGTCCTATAATAAACTCCCTAAAGTGACTGGTGCTCAGTTTCTTTCACCCCACAAAGAGACCTTACAGCAATAAACAAGGGTTTAGTTGTGATTTAAAGTAGAACTATTTTTTTGTATAGAGTAAGAGAGGGCTATAACCCCTGTCAGGTTTATCTTTCTCATCTGTGTTCCATTGGAGAGATTTCTCTTCGCTTCCTGTCACATAGCCAAAGCAGGAAGTGAGTGAAATTCCCTCTAACGTTATTGAATCTCTGGTTGTCACTATAACAAATTTTTCCATTGGAAGATATTGTCAGGGCTGGCTTAGCCCTTCCTTCTCTGGGCTGGCTGTTCAGCTGTCAGCTAATTCCCAGCTCTCATCTCTCTCCACAGTTACCCAGCTGTTCCTGATCCTGCTCCTCTGATCTGCCTACTTAAAGCTGTCCAGCTCACTTCATCTCTGCCTTCGCCTTGGTCACATCACAAGAAACCATCTCCTGCGTTCCTGTTTTAAGACTGGCTTGCTGACATCCCTTCTGGCTCCTTATCCTACTTGCTGTTCCTCCACTTGGATCCCTGACTTCTGGCTTGGCTGATTACCCGAACTGGTTATTGAACTCTGGCCTGGCTGACTACTCAATCTGGTTACTGGACTCTGGCTATGCTTTGACCATGCTTACTCTATTTACCTTTTTATTTTTTATTAATAAACAAGTGTGATTTAATTGTACTTCTGTCTCGGGCTGGTTCATGGTTTCTAACAGATATACCCACTATTCATGTCCTAGTGACAACCCAAAATGCAGGAAATCCTTTTACTTTCACTGTCTGTAATAATGGTAAGCAGGACCAAAAGAGAGGGTGAATAAACCTGACAGGGGCATAGACAGCAATAAAAACCTGACGTGTTCTAATTCCTCTCCAGTCCATCTGCCAAAACTATATTCAAATGTTGCCTTTTAGTTATGCTTTAAATCTAAATGGGCAAGCCACAATCCCAGATTTACCTGGAGATGGTGCTGATGTTGAAACTGAGGAAGTTTTCAAGCAGTTCGGAACCTCCCAGTGGGGAAACAACTGAACATATTTACACAGTATTCCTGGTATGACTTTTAGTTTATTAAAGGGCTTAAAGTCTTACTTAGCATGCACATAGCAATGATAACAGCCAGTAATATTAGGTGGAGATATGTTCTAGTTCCAGGCGGATGAAGCTGGCTTGTTCTGAATACAGAAAGACAGTCCCGCTTCAAGCAGGAAATATAGGGGAAAGAAGGAATGTTTATAAACTGAACTAATCCTGATTTAAAGCCCGAGACTCAATGTTTATGAATATCTGACTTTTTTTTTTTGGTTCACTTTTGAAATGCTTAAAATTGAGAGTAAAATTGTCAAACAATGTAGATATTTGCAGAAATCGGTATAAAATAAAGGATTTAACCATAGGTTAAAATTTACCAAAATAGAAATATTTTAAAGATATTTTATTTTGGCTGTAAGAATCCTTTGTTAGCATTTTTGGAACCTCTAGAGATTTATTATAAAATAGGCTTACATGAGCTATGATTTGTAAAAAAAAAAAGCATGAAAGCAAATTTTACAAGATCAAAGTTATAGACTTCATTTGATAAAATGCAAAGTATAGATGGCATTAAAGAACAGCTTCAGTCAGTACAAAAACACTAATGGTCTTATATAACATTAGGTTAATTGAACTTTTTATCTGACATCCATTAGAATCTCTGTTGAAATTAGAAGGGAGTCTGAACGGAAAGACGGGGAATGTAAAGTAAAGAGCCATTATTAAAGTGACCCTGTTGCATATCCCTGCTATGATAAAGCACAGACTCACTTTTACATTTTCAAATTTTACTTAAATGAATAGCAATGGCAAATTACAATAATATTTTTAGCAAATAAAGTACCTCTTGCTTGCCATAAATAGAAAAATCAAATCCTACACAGCCTAGATAACATTATTCCTAGCTAATATAAACATTAAGTTGTTTTGTTTTTTTTCAATAAGCAGTAAGATAGAATAATCAAAAATCCTAGTGGTGCGCGGTACTATGGTGAAGAATCTAGTTAAAACAGGTTTAATATATTCAATAGGTACTCAAAAGATTCGAAGATAAATGTAATATCGTCTCCACTACAGGTAATAAATGGAACGTAGAAAAAGAAAAGACAATATATGTATATAAAAAATATATATATATGTATATATAGTGAGGGACCCTCACTCCTATGCGTAGTAGTATTTTGAGTGGTAGACAAATGGATAAGAAAAACAATTAATGATAAATAAGACTGGTGGTCCCAATGCGATTTTTTAGGTAGCAGAGTTGCATAAAGTGGCAGTGCTGAATATAAAGAAAGTCCGTGAAAATAACTACTACTGTATTTGTTTCAGTGACTAAAGTACTATACATAAAATAGTGGACGAAATAAAAAATATATAAGGTGAATCACCATGCGATTTGTTAAAAATGACGAAAAACGCATACAAAGTGCTAGTGCTGAACAATAAAATAAATCTGAAAAGAAGATCTGCTAAGTCAAAGTATATGTGTAACAGTGTACAAAAGTAATCATTAGCTAGATAAGGCAAAAGATGTAAGTAATGCTTGCCTTGTGACTAAAGAAATCGCATATGGTGTTAAAGCCAAGGGAGGGTTAAGCAAAGTGACTCTGTGCGGGTGTCTTTATACCATAGACTTAAATATCGGTGCAGTGCACTAAATTGAATCATATAATCAAAGAAAATAAATCAAATTGTTGAATCAAAACAAAAACGCATAAACGATCCAATTGTTGGTGAGAGGGAAACAACCCTCTAGGAATAATCCAAAACAGAAGGAAAAAGGTGCACAGTGTTTGAAGCTATAAAAAATATAAAAAACAACAATGGAACAGTAATCCTAGTTGAAATTGTCCATTCAGCTGGTGCAACAACAAGTGGCGATTAGCCCAAAATCGCATGTAACAAGACAGTCGCCTGCAGTGCTGGTGCTTAAAATATATGTGCACTATAAGGTAGAGATTTAAACAGTGATAATGGTGATGGTGGATATCTCCCACGTGGTCCTGTGTAATCAGAATATGGGTGTCCCCTTACCTTACAGCTGTAAGGTAACAGCATATGGTATATGTATCCTCAGGGTTCCTGGTGGTCCTTATCCCTCGAGGTCCTATTCACGTGTCCCCGGGTCCTGGCGTCTCCTGCCTACTGTGCCGTATTGGGCTCTGTAAGTGGTCCCTCAGCGGTACTTCAGCGTGGGGGGGGGAATTGGTGGTATACCTCGGCGGTTTTATGCAAGGGGTTAAACAGATAAGGAGGAAGGGAGCCCCATAGTATAGTATTTTTCAACAGTATTGAAATTTATTTATAAAAACAGCTTTGGTACTCACAAACAGACAGAGTTTTTGTATGGTGTATAAACGAGCCTCGAGCTCGATTGCGTCACTTCCGGTAGTGTCCCGACTAGTGTTCGTCACGGTCACGTGACTTCATCAGGGGATGTCTAGTGCTCAGGGAAGTGTCTTTAAATAGAGCCATTAATTGTTTATTTGGCGGCCATTTTGGGGAAGACCCGGAAGTATCCCGGCGGCCATTTTGCGGTGTATCAGGTCGCCGGAAGTGTGCGGACGGCCATTTTTTTGGTGGTCACACCGGGTTTGTTGTATTGTTAGCCGGAAATAAACAAGTGGCCATTTTTTTGGAGGTATCTCAGACGGATTTGCATATGGATATCACCGCCCGACTTAAGCAGCATATTCACTCGTAGAGAAGGGAGAGGCAGGCGGAGTTAATCAGAATATGCAAACTGGATGAGTTATATGGCCTTGTGGTGGAGATACTTAATCCTCTGTTTAAAAATAAAACTAGTTAACGAAGATCTGAATAAATTGGATAATGATAACCATAATAATAAGTCTAGGACTCTGTAAAACGGGGCACTCATGGTTAATTGTATATGCAGTGGAAAATGGGGAAATATCCAACTGATGTATAAAATTGTATACTGGAATAATCTATCTAAAAAGATTACTATTTAATTATATATTTATTTACATATTAAAAATTACTATTTAATTATATATTTAATTCATATGGAGAGGAAAATGACAATAGTAAAATAAATTTGAATAATAAGTGGTAAGATCTTACTGATGAGGAAAGTTAATATAGCAAGATCCAAGAAAATTTAAAATTAAAAATAATTAGAATAATCTAAAATTCATTAGTATAAAAAATCAGTATAAAAAATTATATCGGGTACAATATATTAAAAATAGGAGAAAAGAGGGGGAGAACGAAAAAACGAGGGGAAAAAAACATCCCCATTACTCCCGGAAATGACGTTTAGAGCGGGGTTATTCAAACATATTCAAACATATTCCGAGTATTTTTAAACACAAATACCAAAAATCCATAAAACGGTGCATACATATGTGTGAGCCCATCCATATATAAATGTGTCGTATAAACATGCGACTAATGCGATTTGGTGACTCAGGTGATCATATTGCATGCAGATAGTCAGAGTATATGGTGTTTGGCTATTCTGAAAGAGTGGTTATAGTGCACCAAGGATCTAGTATATGGACTATAAAATATATATATATATAAAATGGTCTAAAAATTATATGTAAAGAGGAGTTGACAGAGGTTTTGAAAAAAGGTTAAAAGTCGCTAATGAAACAATTCAAGTCAAATTCCACGTTAAGTCCCTTTGGCGAGAAAGTGTCTAATGTAAAAATCCATTTGGACTCGATTTGGCTGAGGGTTCTTACTCTATGACCCCCTCTCCAATGTTTAACATAGGGCTCGATTCCCCAGAATTTAAGTTGGGAGGGGTCTTTCTTGTGGTGTAGCGCGAAATGCCTAGATACACTGTGCTTGTCGAATCCCTTCAGTATGTTCTTTACGTGTTCTTTTATGCGTACCTTGAGTGGTCTCTTGGTACGGCCTATGTACTGAAGGCCACATCTGCATTCCAATGCGTATACCACACCAATCGTATTGCAGCAAATGAACTCTTTGATGCCATAGCTATTTCCTGTGCTGGTTGAGGTAAACTCATTTCTCTTTTCATTAGGACGCTTTGTCTTAGTGCATGCGTAGCATCGTTTGCAGGGGAAGAATCCTTTCCCTGTAAAAAAGGAAAAACCCCTACTTGGTGGATCTGGTATATTCTTTACCAGTTTATCCCTGATGGTTGGGGCTCGCCTGTACACAAATTTTGGGCGAGTAGGCAAAATATCTTTGAGGCATGTATCTGCGCGTAATATCTCCCAATTGCGTTTGATAATTTTTTCAACTTGTTTGAACTGCACATTAAAGTCTAAAATAATGGGAATGTTGTCCTGTGTAGTCACGTTTATTTGGGGTTTATGGGGTTTATTTTTTATAAGGTCTTTGTGATTTAGATTGGCGACTTCTGATATTTTCTTATTGATAAATCCTTCATCGTAGCCTTTTTCTTTAAATTTTAATTTCATATTGCTAGCTTGGTCAAGGAAATGCTCTTCTTGTGTACAATTGCGCCTCAGGCGCATGAGTTGGCCTTTTGGTATATTGTACAGCCAATTCCTGTGATGGCAGCTTTCCAATGGTAAGTAGCTATTACGGTCTACGCTCTTAAAATGTGTTTTAGAAAGAAGTTTATTGTTGTCCTGTATTATTTCAAGATCCAGGAAAGTGATGGCTTCATTACTTATCTCCCATGATAGTTTAATGTTTCTGTTGTTTTTGTTAAATTTTTCTAGAAAAGTCGTCAAACTTGATTGTTCCCCCTTCCACAGTATGATGACATCATCAATGTATCTCCGATATGTGTGCAGTTCGTTTGGGGGGTTGGCGAATACTTCTTCCTCCTCCCATTGGGCCATAAAAAGGCCTGCGACGCTGGGGGCGAATTTCGCTCCCATAGCTACGCCCGTCTTTTGGTGATAATAGTTCTTATTATACCAAAAGTAACTGTTTTTCAGACAGAAGTCGAGACACTTTATAAGGAATTTTCTATGGGGGCAGGGGAGATCTGAGTACTTCCGTAGTCCCCATTTTGTTGCCTCGCAGGCTTGGTGGTGTAAGATGATTGTGTATAGTGAGGCTACATCTGCTGTAGCGAGCCACCAGGATCCTTCTTCTGTTGGTATTTCCTCTATGATTTGTAATATGTGCTTGGTGTCTCTCAAGTATGCTCGTGTCTTCTGTACTGCCGGCTGAAGATAATAATCTATATATTGTCCCATCCTCGCTGTCAGAGAGTCAATCCCATTGACTATTGGTCTGGGAGGTGGATTATCCCTATCTTTATGGATTTTTGGGAGTGAATAAATAATTGGTGTTCGACATGCCTCAGGTATTAAATATTTAGCTTCTTTTTTGTTAAGGATATCCTTCTTCAGGCCTAAATGTACCACTTGTTCAAGTGCTTTCCTGCATTTGAAAACTGGGTTACTCAACAGTTGGACATAAGTGTCTTTATCTTCAAGTAGGGAGTTCATGCTTGCATTATATTGATCTTTGGATAGTATTACAATGCCTCCTCCTTTATCTGCTGGTCGTATGACCAGATCTTTTCTTTTTATTAGTTTACGAATACCGCTTTTAATGTGTTTCGGTTCATCGCGCTTCTTTATCTTTAGTCCTTTCACCTCCTCTAGGACAATCCGTTTGAATACTTCAATATGTTTGTTGTCTTTTGTTACTGGATTAAAAGTAGATTTGTTTCTCAGGGTACTATGCATAATTTCATTAGTGGATCTTGTGGACTTGGGTTTACATGGGTTGCTAATCAGGTACTTTTTAATGTTCAATTTCCTCACGAATTTCTGGATTCCGATATAGGTTTGAAATTTATCGAGATTTTTTGTAGGTGCGTATTTAAGACCCTTAGCCAGAACCCCTATTTCTTCGTGAGAGAGTGGTTGTCCACTGAGGTTAAAAATTCCCTCTCCCTTCACTCTCTTTTTCTTTTGTGATCTCTTCCCCCCTCTGCATCCTCTCTTTCTGGTGTTCTTCTCATATTCCTTGGGTTTTCGTTCCTCCTTGCTGGATCGTTCTCTCGACCTCTCTCTAAAAAAGACCTCTCATATTAAATGTCAGATTGTCTGTGTCTATCCGCTCTGTCATCTTCCCATCTTTGCTCCAGGGGTGCGTAATAGTTATATGTCGGAATTGGGCTTCTCTCATATGTGTGGTATGGTGTTTGAGGAGGGGGGTTATGGTATGCCTCATCTCTTCTCTCGTGTTGTCTATAGGGGCTCCTTCCCCTTGGTACTTGTGTGTCATAGGGGCGCCCTCTGTTATCATTATTTGCTCCTCTGTTATCTCTTTGTTGATGGTAATTTCTATTGTCATAATGAGGTCTTGGTCCGTTGTTCCTCCTGTTGTTCTTCCAAAAAGGTTTTTTCCAACCGTTTCTGGGTGTCCTGTCTTGATGGTACGGTCTCCTCTGGTTTCTGTAGGGTGTATGTCCTCTATCATTAGTTCGAGGGGTGTATTGGTGATGGTTGCCTTGTCTGTCTTTGTTCCTCATCGTATCGGATCTAGTTCGTTCATATGTATCGTAGGGCCCATTTGGGTTTTGGTTCTCTTGGATTACTCGCATATTAGTGTGTTCCGGCTGAACTCTTACTAGTTTTTCTGGAGTGGAATAGGTTGAGATTGGGTCTAAATGTCCCACTTGGCTTTGCCATTTGAAAGCTCGATCGGTTTTGAAATCGTTCATGTCTCTATTGTATTTCTTGCTTTTCCTTTGTTGGACTTCTCTATCCTTTTTTGTGAGATCTTTGTTTAGTTGTGCTGTTAGGGCTACAAATTCCGCTGTGTCCTTGTATACTTCCAATTCCTCTTTTATTCCCATAATGATTTCCTCTACTATTTTTTGTTTTTTCTTCTTTCTATCTAGTAGAAACATAAGGAGTTCTAGACCTTTCCCGTTAAAAAATTTAAACCAATCATCGATTGATGCTTGGTCTGTCAATCCATCGTTTGGTATAACATCCCATCTCAGGCGTCTGGGGACAATCCCGTCTTTGAGATATTGTTCAAAAGTGGTGATGTCCCACCATAGACTGACCTTCTTTTCCATATTGTGCCCGAGTTTCCTCATTAGGCTTTCAAGATCACTGCTTTTATGGGTGGCTGTGGTTGTGTTAAAAACCTCTCCCAAATTAACCTGTCTTTTATCTAAAAATGCAAACACGTCCATGATGGCTGCAAGAATGAGTCAAGATGGGTATCAAGCTAAGTATAAAAGAGAATATTCCTGCGCCTAATCAAAGAGTAATCTAATTGTTGCACCGCTGCACACACTGAAATGGGGTACTTGAACCCCAATTGGAGAAGACAAAAGGTAAAAAGGTTTTGGGCTAATCGCCACTTGTTGTTGCACCAGCTGAATGGACAATTTCAACTAGGATTACTGTTCCATTCTTGTTTTTTATATTTTTTATAGCTTCAAACACTGTGCACCTTTTTCCTTCTGTTTTGGATTATTCCTAGAGGGTTGTTTCCCTCTCACCAACAATTGGATCGTTTATACGTTTTTGTTTTGATTCAACAATTTGATTTATTTTCTTTGATTATATGATTCAATTTAGTGCACTGCACCGATATTTAAGTCTATGGTATAAAGACACCCGCACAGAGTCACTTTGCTTAACCCTCCCTTGGCTTTAACACCATATGCGATTTCTTTAGTCACAAGGCAAGCATTACTTACATCTTTTGCCTTATCTAGCTAATGATTACTTTTGTACACTGTTACACATATACTTTGACTTAGCAGATCTTCTTTTCAGATTTATTTTATTGTTCAGCACTAGCACTTTGTATGCGTTTTTCGTCATTTTTAACAAATCGCATGGTGATTCACCTTATATATTTTTTATTTCGTCCACTATTTTATGTATAGTACTTTAGTCACTGAAACAAATACA
The DNA here is from genome assembly GCF_037356315.1 of Lithobates pipiens. NCBI lineage: Eukaryota > Metazoa > Chordata > Amphibia > Anura > Ranidae > Lithobates > Lithobates pipiens. The sequence continues at coordinate 315,334,953 of NW_027507903.1, forward strand.
GTAGTAGTTATTTTCACGGACTTTCTTTATATTCAGTACTGCCACTTTATGCAACTCTGCTACCTAAAAAATCGCATTGGGACCACCAGTCTTATTTATCATTAATTGTTTTTCTTATCCATTTGTCTACCACTCAAAATACTACTACGCATAGGAGTGAGGGTCCCTCACTATATATACATATATATATATTTTTTATATACATATATTGTCTTTTCTTTTTCTACGTTCCATTTATTACCTGTAGTGGAGACGATATTACATTTATCTTCGAATCTTTTGAGTACCTATTGAATATATTAAACCTGTTTTAACTAGATTCTTCACCATAGTACCGCGCACCACTACCTTTTTACCTTTTGTCTTCTCCAATTGAGGTTCAAGTACCCCATTTCAGTGTGTGCAGCGGTGCAACAATTAGATTACTCTTTGATTAGGCGCAGGAATATTCTCTTTTATAATCAAAAATCCTACTCCCATGTACATTGAAAATCAAAAAAAAATAATATTAACTCTAAAAATAAGATAAATTACTAAAGTTCTCCTTGGTTTTCTATTTTTACAAAGCATGCCAGCGTGTGGCCGTACAGCAGCCCCTCTCAATCAGGGTTCAGTGGATCCCCAGGGTTTCTCCAAAGGTTGCTATAGGGCAAGGGTATTGAATTAAAATGTATAGAGGTCCGATTAGTAAAATTTTCTTCCAGCAGAGGTCTGAATCACATTTTTGTGCAATGATTCTTTACATCACAGCCCAGGTGTGCAGGCACGACAACCCATTCATTTGAATGGTCTGCTGTACCTGCATTTTCTGCTAGGAAAAGATCCTGGCACCTTTTAAAAAATGCAGCCGCATGGAAACAGCATGGTGCATATTTACCATGCGATTTCCATGTGTGGGAAACTGCACCTTGCATTTCAGTGCGTTTAATAGTCAATGGTACCCCAGCGCATTTTTTGTGCAGTGCCTCATTTTGTGTGCAGCTGCTTGTCCCCCTTCACATCTTCCCCACTACAGCACTGCCTCCCCACTCACATATCATCCCCACAGCACTGTCCCCCTTTACATCACCACCCCCCACACATAGCACTGTCCACTTAACATATCACCCCAAAGCACTGCCCCTTTCACAGTCCCCCACAGCCAGCCACCTCCACATATCCCCCCACAGCACTGCCCCCTTCACATCCCCCCAAAGCACTGCCCTCTTCATATATCCCCCACAGCACTGCCCCCTTCATATATCCCCCACAGCACTGCTCCCTTCACATCCCCCCACAGCACTGCCCCCTTCATATATCCCCCACAGCACTGCCCCCTTCATATATCCCCCCACAGCACTGCCCCCTTCACACTCCCCCACAGCACTGCCCTCTTCATATATCACCCCACAGCACTGACCCTTCACATCCCCCCAAAGCACTGCCCCTTCACACCCCCCAAAGCACTGCCTCTTTCATATCCCCTCACAGCACTGCTCCCTTGACATATCCCCCAAAGCACTGCCCCCTCCCCATATCTCCCCACAACACTGCCCCTTTCACATTCCCCTCACAGCATTGTCCCATTTCACCCCCCCGCAGCACTGTCCCCCTTTACATCACCCACCCCTCCACATGCACATGCACACAGCACTGCCCCCTTAACATATCACCCCCCACAGCAATGCTCCTTTCACATCCCCCCACAGTATTGCTCCCCTTTACATGACCCCCCACACACAGCGCTGCCCCCCTGTACATGACTCCCACTCCTCATCCTTCACAAGTTCACAGCCTTGTCCTTTCCTCCCTTCACTCTCCTACCATTTACAGAGCTGAGAGCAGGAGGCAGGACAGTCCTGAACTGAAGGCAGAGGCACAGCAGCACAGGATGAAGCGCAGGAGTTGCTGGGTAACTTTTCATATTAGAAATCTGGGGATTGGTTCCTAGGACCGCCTCCTAGCAGCCAATCCCCTCCTGGTTAACCTGAAAAGTTAATTCAGGCAGCTGCCTCTCTCTATGCAGTGCTGGTCCTGCCCCCAGTCCAGAATTGCCCCGCTTCTCGCCGTCCACTCCGCTCTATTCTGATAATGATAGTGTCGGAGGCTGGGAACAAAGGCGGCAGCTAAATGGCATGATTGCAAAAGGGGAGAAGCACCCCTTTACATTACATGTTAGGGGTGAAGTACCCTTTACATTGGAATTCAGTGGAGAATTGCCCCCTTCTATTGGTGTTCAGTGGAGACATGCCCCCTTACATTGGTGGTCAGTTAAAAAGCGCCCCCTTACATTAGCGGGCAGAGGGTAGAATATTCCTTCTATTAGTTCATAGTTGAAAGAATACTGCTTACATTTGTGCTCAGCGGGAAGAATGCCACCCTTACAAATAAAAACAAATAATATAAAAATATCATTGATGTCAGTGGTTATTTACTGCTGATTGCTCAAGGAACCGGAACCCTTATAGTGGGCATTACTAAATGGCAGACCACGGTGCGTGTTTGACACAAGCTACTTCACCTATACAGAAGTAACATTTTATCAGTAGGGGGGTATGAGTCCTTTGGGCCCTCCACATTGGATTCCCTCCTTTGTCTACCGTACCATTAGAAGGTGGGCTGCATATGGCCTTTAGGTCACCCAAGTCCTCAGGGTGATGAATACAGTTAGTGATGATCCATATGGGCAGAAATACTATCAGTGTCAGCATAAAGAGTAGGCACAAGGCTTTCCCAAAAGTCTGTGGTGAGAGAAGTGAGGTCATCTTTTTCAGAGTCTTTTATCACTTGTTTTACTTGCTCTTCGAGGATTTGCATCACCTGCTTCACCTCCTTTATCTGTATCTTGCCTCTGGGTCCTTTGTGGTACTTTCTTTAACCTCTAGTCGTGGATCTAGGCTTCAGATTGTTCCAAGAGGGCAGAGGTTCTGGCCACTGCGACTACGCAAGTGGGCAGGCCAAAAGGGTAATTTTGCTTCTTGGTCCGGTTCCGCTGGCGAATTATGACCACATAATTTGAACTCGTGTGTTTGTTCCTTTGAGGGTAATGGGAAAGAAGAGAATACTTTACTGTAGATGCCATTCAGCTTGATAATCAAGTTTCTATAATATTCTTCCTGTATCAAACTCAGATCTCCCTGCTCTATTACCAGGGGTTTCTTAGTCCAGGGTGTGGGAAAAGGTCGACCCACCAGGATCTCAAAAGGGGACAAGTGATTAGTCTTGGAAGGGGTCATTCTTATTTCTGATAAAACCGCAGGCAGCACAGTTTTCCATTTGGCAAATGTGCCACCCGTAGCCTTCCTTATTTTATCTTTAATCGTTCGGTTCATTCTTTCCACTATACCTGAGCTCTGTGGGTGATATGGAATGTGGAATTTCAACTCTATTTGCAAAGTTGTGTGTTAACATTTCAGCTGTAGCTTTCCATCCTTTATGTCTTATACCATGGTACTTTGAGATGAATAAAATTGTACTTGCTTTTGGTATGCCTGGTTTTCCCTCTTTCTCAATGAGTTCTGTCTCAGAACTTATTGTCAGACCCTGCTTATGCCAATAGGCCAGATCTTCTGGTGAAGCCAAAGCCTGTAGGTCCTGCAAAACCTGTTCCAAGGGCAAAGTTGGGGGTTTAGGGGGGGGGCATTTGGATAAAAGCTGGGACCGTCAAAGCAGCTTATTTAGCAGTGGCATTGGCCAGTGCATTTCCCTTTGAAATCTCATCAGCACTGTGTGTGCTTCCCTAGGATGACCTAATGTAAATGATGTAGCCATTTCTGGGACTACTCTAGAAAAAAAGGCTACAGGTCTCAGCTTTCCTCCATGCTCTTGTGCAAGGACCCCAATTGTCCCTTGCAAACAAATAAAACACTTTACAATATTCAGGTAATCCCAAACCAGGAGCCGTTACCATAGCAGTTTTAAGATACACAAAAGCATTAACCATTTTATCATTTCATTTCACAAGGTCAGGACTGCCAGGTATCCTTCGGCGGCAGCAACCAATCATACCTAAGAAGGGTAACACTTCCTTCTTGGTATGTGGGCAGGGCAGATCCACAGTGCCGCAGCTCTTTTGTGACTGATTCTCCTTTCACCTTAGGACAAAACCAACATACTCAGCAGTTTTCTGACACCATTTCAACTTTTTTTCTTAGCCACTTTGTGACCTGTGTGTGCTAAATGTCCTAACAGTAAAACAGAATCTTTCTGACAGGCTTCCAGTGAGGGACTACACAGCAGTAGGCCATTGACGTACTGAAGAAGGACGGAACCATGGCTAGGTGCCCAAGACTGTAAGGTGGCCTGGAGAGCTATTTAGTAGACTGACGGTGAATCTATATAGTCATGTCAAGCAATTCCAGTTTATCTGGCACCCTCTATAGGAAAAAGCTAGTAGCAGTTGTGTCTCTTCATCAATAGGGACAGTGAAAAAAACATTACTCAATAACTGAAAAACACACTGCCGAGGCAGGTATGGAGGTAATGAGAGATGGCACATCAGGTACAATAGGGGCAATTGGAATCACAAAGTTATTTACTGCACAAACCTGTATGATCCATCCCTCTTTTTGACTGGGTTTATGGGAGTGTTATAAGGTGATATGATGGGTCTTAAAATTCCTTGTTTCAGGAATTGCTCAATAAGGGGTCTGATACCTTCTTCCTTCTCTTTGGAGAGATGGTACTGCTGTGGTAAACTGGGGATACTCCTTGTTTTAGTCTCCCCTTGTAAGGGGTGCATGAAATGTATCCTACATCAAGACTGTCTTTAGCCCAGAGGGGGTGGTCCTGTGGAAATGGGGGAGGGACTTCAGTTTGAACGAACAGTGGTGATGCTATAGATACTCCCTATCTTCGAGTCAAGAAAATTTAAATCTCTTCCTAAAAGATTTACCAGCCATGAAGGTATTATCCTGAATGAATGATGTAAGTCGTATATACTGAAGAGGTGCCTTCTTCGTGGCCTATTTGAGTGGTAGGGTGTCTCTGTTTCCTTCATGTACTTCATGTCCTACTTGGGGTCTCCTGTGTACCATGGGAAAGCTTTCTTATCCCCCAAACAGAGTGCCCTGACCATATCCATATGGAATTGGTCATTTGCGCCTGAGCGTGGAAAGGGTGAGCTCCTGCACATACTTTCTGTCCATCCGGCCAGATCATCTATGAAAGGATTTATCAAAAAAAAAATAAGTTTCACATACTCTGACCACATAGTCTTTTCATGTCTCTCCGGGATTAGGAGGGGGTTTTCTCTTACTACTTCCCTTACCCATTCTTAATTTGGTTACAGACAACTTATACAAACTTACCGAGGGCCGTTGTCTTACCTTACAAGACCCTCTTGCAATGTATAACAATAATATACGCTCTAAACAATATTCTTATGCTCTATACAGCGATAGAAAGAGGAGGAAAAAGGTTTGGTAGAATCCCGCTGATTGTCCATCCGGCTCTTTCCTTAAGAGCCTTTATTTTACTATTTTCAAATCAGTCTCCCAAAGACTATTACTTTAACCACCTCAATACAGGGCACTTACACCCCCTTCCTGCCCAGGCCATTTTTCGGCTTTCAGCGCTGTCACACTTTGAATGACAATTGCTTGGTCATGCAACACTATAACCATGTGAAATGTTTATCATTTTCTTCACATAAATAGAGCTTTCTTTTGGTGGTATTTAATCACTTCTGGGTTTTTTCCTTTTTCCTAAAAAAAAAATACCGGTAGTTTTGAAAAAAAAATTATACCTACCCATCTCCAAATACAGGCCCCGCTTAAATACTGAAGTGGGGCCTGTATTTGGAGATTGGTAGGTATAATTTTGTATATACTACTGATTACCTGATTGACCCATATTCCTGTCAATTTTTGGCTTCCCTGAAAAAGCCTCTGTGTAGGCGAAACATGTCGGGACTCCACCAGCATAGCCAAGAACCCCTTCATCTAAATTAATTGACTGATTTTGATTAGTGTTTGTAAAGTCTTTGATGTCTGTATTGTCAAAAAATTTTTTGGGGAATATACCCCAGTACTGTGGTTAATTTTTACTATATTTAATAAAATTTCTTTTTTTACCTTTATACTATACAATTTTCTTATCCGTATAGCACCGCAATAATCCCAACCGTTCTTCTCTCTCTCTCCACATTTGATACAATTGGGATGAGGTGCGCCACAAAATTTTTGCCCGACCTGGTTCTCCCCACTCTCCCAACACAAGAGAACTGTTTCAAAGAATGCTTCAAAGTTAATGGTAGTACGGGCTGTATCTTTTATACAGGATATGGACAAAGAATATTGCACAAAGAAAAGGAGGGAGGGAGGACAGAGTTAATCACATGATGCATAAATCCTATATAAACATGTAGCATCTCAGAGATAGTTGAAACTAATATTATAGCTGACGGTTGATATTGTCTGAAAACATAATTCCAAAACCAGTTCTTTCCAGGACCCACTTAAAGCAGAGTTCCACCCTATAGTGGAACTTCCACTCATCGGAACCCTCCCCCCCTCCGGTGTCACATTTGGCACCTTTCAGGGGGGAGGGGGGTGCAGATACCTGTCTAAGACAGGTATTTGCACCCACTTCCAGGCATAGACTCCCACAGGAGTCTATGCTTCTTCCTGTCCCGCCGCGCTGTCTGCTGGGACACACACGGGTCCCAGAGACAGCGCAGACCATTCCCATTGCGCTGTGCGACTCGCGCATGCGCAGTAGGGAACCGGGAAGTGAAGCCGCAACGCTTCACTTCCTGATTCCCTCGCCGAGAATGGCGCCGGCAGCAGCTGAGAGCCGAGCGATCGATCGGCCTCGGCTGCCAGCATCGTTGGACCCTGGGACAGGTGAGTGTCCATTTATTAAAAGTCAGCAGCGGTAGTATTTATAGTTTCTGACTTTTAATAATTTTTTTCCAGTGGACTCCCTCTTTATCCTGTGACCATTGAGACAAAAAAGTCACTAAAAATAAAAGATATTTGTCTCTCAGCAAATTATAGAATGTTTCAGTCTTGTTAACTCTTTCTCATCCTTCAGAGACCAGTCTCCATACAGTAGAGGTTCCAAGAGCGAGTTGGACCAGGAAAGTCTTAGCTGGTCTGGGGAGTTTAGGAGATGCTATGCTGGACACCATAAGGTGAGCAGACTCTGGCTGCTCTAATGCCAAACAAGAGCTTACAGCATTAATAAGAATGTGGGTGGGTGCAGCAAGGTGTGATGGCAATACCACACACAAAGTGTAGGTGCAATTAGTAAAGTGTGTATTGAAGTAAAGGCAAAACAGTTCATAACAGACCCAGTGGGAGAAGGCCCAACTGGGAACACTCTTGGATGCCAACAATGTGTAGCAGAGCAGGTATCAGCCAAACTGACAGCGTCTGTTTGGAGGGCGGAATGTGGCCTGGCTGTTCTGTGCTCAAACAGGAAGATGTCTAAGGAGATTTCAGAGCCCTATGCTTTCCCTACTCTGGAAATATTCCAGAGTAGTCTGTTCCAGTCTGGAACATTTCCCTGCTGCTATTACTGTCCCTACCAGATGGGTGACCTGTCCCTTCACTACCCACACATGCATACATACGAAACCCAGGGCCAGGGTCTTATATAGACTCTGCCTCATCCAAGATGGCTGCCAGAGTCACATAGGTTAAAAGCATCCAATCGGATCACTGCCTTGGTGACTGAGGAAACCAGATTTCCACTCCTTCTGCATTCCCATTGCGGTTGAGCGTCACCAGAAAACTCCTCTCTAGAGAGAAAAGAGAAAGCTGGTGTGGCTGATGAGCCAGCTGGATAGCCAGAAGAAGACAAAAGACTGGGGACAACCATCAGAGGAAAGTTTACTAGAGCCCTAAACAGATGTACTATCTCTCCCAAGCGAGTTAAGCTAGGATGAGCTAGCAAGTCCATCTGATTCCCTTTTCCTGCCCCTGTGATCTTCGGTGTCTGTGAAATTGTCCCCAAAGAGGTACTCACAAGCTCATAGGCTGCAGTAACCCAGGTATTGCAAGCATAGCCACTTGGAATGTGCCCTCAGAGAGAAAACCAGGAGATGCTGCCAGTCTAGACACCTGTCTGCAAAGAGAAAGAGGCAGGGTGTGCGGGGGGAGTAGTAACTCCCATGAAAAAAAGACGGCACATGGGCAACCTATTCTTGTACGCCCACTAGACACTAATTGGGTAATGAGCATGTGTACAGTAGCACTACCTTAGCCTTGCCCAGAGACGCCAGCTGTGCATTTCCACCAGGCGGGGTCCAGGTATGATTTCCCCAAGGCTCTACTGTCTACTGATCTGAAAGCTGCATGAAAAGCAGTGGCTATGATGCACTCTATTGATTGATGAATCATCTTGGAAAATTATCATCCAGCGAAAGGGAGATAGAGAAAATACCTCCTTATAAGAAGGTAAGCCTATCTCCGTAGAAAAAGATGATATCTATCACTTAGGGAAGCCAGAAAAACAACTGAGACTAGCTGGAAGTGGAAAGGTTTATATAGGGGAATGTCCCTGCAGTTTCTTTATCTTTTTCCAGTGTCCAATCACCTAAAAGTAGCTACATATACTGTAACTCCTCAAAAGTGGTTCTGTGAAATATTTACAATTTAGTCCCAAATTACTGGACACAGCAGAAAGGTTGCACCCACCAAGATAAACTTTTACAACTTTTTAAGCAAACGCAGGACCCAAAATTGCCCAGTCCTCACTTCTCCCTTGGGGCTCAATTCAGGGTCATAGCAAAAATTTGCACTCAACAAAATCTGGCAAACTTTCAGGGGAGAACAAAAAAATGCATCTCCTGTCTCCTTCACACAGCAATCACAAGACAGACTGCCTACCAGACATGAAATATGCAGCCTCCCATTACTTTCAAAGGGGCTAATTCTGGTAGCTAAATTGGGGAACTCCAGCTGGGGTTCTCGCATCTAATCTCCGAGCTGAGGGCATTTGCAAGTGTGACTGCACCCTAAGGCTCCATAAACATTGGCTTAAAAAACTAATCACTGCTTCTGCTAGAAGCAGCTCAATGTTATTGTAGTGTCAATTAACCACTTAAAGACTATGGGGGTTATTTACTAAAGGAAAATCCACTTTGCGCTGCAAGTGCACTTGGAAGTATATTTGCTGTAGATCCGAGGGGGACATGCAAGGAAAATAAACAGCATTTTAGCTTGCACATGATTGGATGATAAAATCAGCAGATCTTCCCCTCATTTCAGATCTACCCCTTAGATTGAGAGCGACTGCACCTCCAAGTGTGCAGTGCAAAGTGGATTTGCCTTTCGTAAATAATCCCCTAAGCCTTTTTCTGACACTTGTTGCTTACAAGTTAAAATCAGTAATTTCTGCTCGAAATTACATAGGTCCCCCAAAGATTATATACCGTATATACTCGAGTATAGGCCGACCCGAATATAAGCCGAGGCCCCCAATTTACCCCCAAAAAAACTGGCAAACTTATTGACTCGTGTATAAGCCGAGGGTGAGACATGCCTGTCCATCCCTGTGTGTGTGTCCGTCCATCCCTGTGTGTCCGTCCATCCCTGTGTGTCCGTCCATCCATCCCTGTGTGTGTGTGTGTCCATCCATCCATCCATCCCTGTGTGTGTGTGTCTCCATCCATCCATCCATCCATCCCTGTGTGTGTGTGTCTCCATCCATCCATCCATCCATCCCTGTGTGTGTGTGTCTCCATCCATCCATCCCTGTGTGTGTGTGTCTCCATCCATCCGTGTGTGTGTGTGTGTGTGTGTGTGTGTGTGTGTGTGTGTGTGTGTGTGTGTGTGTGTGTGTGTGTGTGTCCAGCCTACCTGTGTCCCGAGCCTTTGTCCCGAGCCTCCGTCCCGTGCCTTGCCTCCTTGCCTCCGTCCCGTGCCGTGCCTTGCCTCCGTCCCGTGTCGTGCCTTGCCTTGCCTCCGTCCCGTCCCGTCCCGTGCCGTGCCGTGCCTTGCCTCCGTCCCGTGCCCTCTTCGTCGGCGCCTCGGCGGCCATTGTAAAATTCAAAAGCCGCGCCTCCGCCTTCGCCTGTGATAGGCGGAACACTGAATTTCCCAGCAGCCTGTGTTCCGCCTATCACGGACATCGTATCATCCTCGTCCGTAGTACGAGGATGATACGATGTCCGTGATAGGCGGAACACAGGCTGCTGGGAAATTCAGTGTTCCGCCTATCACAGGCGAAGGCGGAGCCGGAGGCGCGGCTTTTGAATTATAGAATGGCCGCTGTCTGTCTGCTCGACACGCTGATCGAGCGGGCAGACAGCGATGACTCGAGTATAAGCCGAGGGGGGCACTTTCAGCCTCAAAAAAGAGGCTGAAAATCTCGGCTTATACTCGAGTATATACGGTATATATTTTTTAGCAGAGACCCTAGAGAAAAAAAGGCAGTTGTTGCAATATTTTATGTCACACTGTATTTTCGCAACGGTCTTTCAAATGCAATTTTTGGTGAAAAAATACACTTCAATGAATTAAAAAACAAACAAAAAAACAGTAAAGTTAGCCCTATGTTTTTGCATAATGGGAAAGATGATGTTACAACGTGAGAATTGTGATCTTTATTTTAAGCAAAAAAAATTGTGATTCTCATTATAGCCAAAATCCTGCAGCTCTAGTGTCCATGCACATTAACAACTTACCCACTGGGCACTTAAACCCCCCTCCTGCCCAGCCCAATTTTCAGCTTTCGGTGCTCTCACACTTTGAATGACAGTTACTCAGTCATGTAACACTGTACCCAAATTAATTTTTTGCCCTTTTTTCCCACAAATAGAGCTTTCTTTTGGTGGTATTTGATCACCTCTGGGTTTTTTATTTTTTTGCGCTATAAATAAAAAAGACTGAAAATTTTGAAAAAAAAAACGCATTTTTCTTTGTTTCTGTGATACAATTTTGCAAATTATAAATTTTTCTTCATAAATTTTGGCCACAATTTATACTGCTACATATCTTTGGTAAAAATAACCCAAATTAGTGGATATTATTTGGTCTTTGTGAAATTAGAGAGTCTACAAGCTGTGGTGCGAATCATACAAAATTGATTAAATCTGATGTACTGGCGGCCTATCTCATTTCCGAACAAGCCAGGAAAGTACAAATACCCCCCAAATGACCCCTTTTTTGAAAGTAGACATTCCAGGGTATTTAGAAAGAGGTATGGTGAGCTTTTTGATGTTGTCACTTTTTCCCACAATTCTTTGAAAATGAAGATTTTTTATTTTATTTGTATTTTTTCCACAAAATTGTCATTGTAATAGGTTATTTCTCTCACTTGGCATGTGTATACCACAAATAATGCCCCAAAATAAATTCTGCTACTCCTCCTGAGTATTACGATACCACAAGTGTGAGACTTTTTCACAGCCTTGCCACATAGAGAGGCCCAACATGCAGGGAGCACCATCATGTGTTCTAGGAGCATAAATAACACATCTAACTTGTTGACTACCTATTACACTTTTGAAGGCCCTGGAGCACCAGGACAATGACACGGGACACCGACGTGGCACTGATGACAGATGGCACTGATACGTGGCACTGATGACAGATGCCACTAATACATGGCACTGATGGCACGTGACACTGATGACAGAAGGCACTATGTGGCACTGATGACAGATGGCACTTATACGTGGCACTAATACGTGGCACTGATGACAGATGGCACTAATACGTGGCACTGGTGACAGGTGGCACTAATATGTGGCACCGATGACAGGTGACACTGATATGGCACTGATGACAGATGGCACTATGTGGCACTGATGACACGTAGCACTGATGACAGATGGCACTATGTGGCAATGATGACACGTGGCACTGAGGTGGCACTGATGACAGATGATACTTATACGTGGCACTGATGACAGATGGCACGTATACATGGCACTGGAGACAGATGGCACATATACGTGGCACTGGGGATAGATGGCACTGATAACCTGGCATTGATGACACGTGACACTGATAACAAATGGCACGTGACACTGACAGGTGGCACTGATGACAGATGGCACTAATATGTGGCACTGATGACACGTGACACTGATATGGCACTGATGACAGATGGTCTTTAGTTTTTTTCAGCTCAACAGCCTCTGCTCTTGGACGTGCAGTGTATTTTTTTTTTACTGCCCCTAAACGCTTATGCCACCAAACACCTCTGACAGTTTATGTGTGCATGGACACATAGGGGTTTATTTACTAAAGGCAAATCCACTTTGCACTACAAGTGTACTGCAAGTGCACTTGGAAGTGTAGTCGCTGTAGATCTGAGGAGGACATGCAAGGAAAATAAAAAACAGCATTTTGTGCTTGTGGATGATAAAATCAGCAGAGCGTCCCCTCATTTCAGATATTCCCCTCAGATCTACAGCGACTGCACTTCCAAGTGCATTTGCAGTGCACTTGTAGTGCAAAGTGGATTTGCCTTTAGTAAATCAACCTCATAATCTAATGGGGGGGGGGGGGGGGTAGAGGCAGTTAAAAAAAAAGGCAAATGTCCCTAACAGCAGTTGTAAAAACGTTCTGTGTACCTGAGCCCTTAAGCTCATCGTTTAGAGGTACACTATGTACAAAAAAGCGTTTTTTTTTTATGCCAAGGGAACTGGCATTTTTTAAAACCCAGCGTGCATGGAGTCTTAAGCTACAAGACAGAGTTCAAGTTCTTCTGTATTACTGATATCAGGCCTGAAAACCATGATGTGAAAAAACTTTTTTGGAGAACTGGCACCATCTAGTGTTTGCAATAAGAAGGTTTGCTATGTGCTGCAAAGAGTAATAGTGAATATAAAATAAGTAAGAACACTGAGCAGCAGCCATAAGAAAATTCATAATAATTTGACAATTTATTACAAATTTTACTAAAAACCAAATATAGGAAGTGCATGTTTTAAATATGTAGGACCTCTCTCGTGCAGCCAGTGTGCAGTGTTTGTCTGAGTAAAGGTCTGATGCTGAATAAAATCTGCCGCCATAAATTATGCAAACATTTTAAACTGAAGGGAAAAACACTTTTTTATTATTTAAGATTAGTGAAAGAGGTTTTCTTACAATGAAAGTGTAAAAGTTACCCAGATACCTTCTCTACTGCTGAGTGACAGGCATCTTCCCACTTATCTAATAGGAAGGACAGTCATGACCTACCTATAACTTGAAAGTGTTGTTATAAGTGATGGAGGAGGTTTCAATGCAATTTTGAAAAGCAAGTTTTGGTTACTATTTCTCAAAGGAAATGCAGTATATTGTTCCACACAGTTGTTCCAGTGGATACTAGGGGTGTCTCCATGTGTTAAACTTTACCCAAAAAGGTAAGTATTCAGCTTGGAGAAAGGGCAAAAATCACGTCTCCAGCTTGGAACTCTGCTAAAACAGGAGATCTTGATTTTAAAAAAAAAGGAGATTACTATAAACAAAAATTAAAAACATTATTCTTGAGATCTGGCGAAAAAATAAATGTATTAATGAGATCACAAGAAATAAGAAAGAAATCAGTTTGGCAGATCTCTGTGTGAATATCAGCTGCAAAACAACTTCATTATTCTAGCATTATAAAGAAGAAGAGAATGCGCTGCATTGAAAGATTTCAAAATTTGCAGCATGACGAATGTGCTATATCCAGTACGAACACTAGTTTTACCAGACCGAGCGCTTCCGTCTCGTACTTGATTCAGAGCATGCATGGAATTTTGTGCGTCGGAATTGTGTACACACACTCAGAATTTCCGACAACTGATTTTGTTGTGGGAAAATTCAAGATCCAGCTCTCAAATTTTTGTTGTCAGAAATTCCGACAAAAAATGTCCGATGGAGCCTACACACGGTCGGAATTTCCGACAACAAGCTTCTATCGAACATTTGTTGTCAGAAAATCTGATCGTGTGTACGCAGCATAACTCTGAATGGTCTAAGTTTATCAGTGGTGTACCCCAAGATTCAGTGCTGGGACCTTTACTTTTTAATATATTTTTAAATGATATAGGGTCTGGGATTAAAAGTACCATTTCAGTCTTTGCAGATGACACCAAGATATGTGGTGCAATAAAGTCCTTACAGGATGTCTCCAATTTACAAGCCGACCTCAATGCAGACTGGGTGACTGTGGCAGATGAGGTTTAATGTTGATAAATGTAAAGTTATGCACTTGGGGGCTAAGAATATGCATGCATCGTAAATACTAGGGGGAGTACAACTGGGGGAATCCGTAGTGGAGGAGAAGGATCTGGGGGTTTAGGTAGATCATAAGCTCAATAATACCATGCAATGCCAAGCTGCAGTTTCCAAAGCAAGCAAAGTCCTTTCTTGTATTGAGAAGTATGGATGCCAAAGAGAGAGAGATATCATATTGCCCCTGTACAAATCATTAGTAAGTCCTCATCTGAAATATGCAGTTCGGAACTGGAGCTATGGACAGGAACTGGAGAAAGTGCAGAGAGGGGGCAGCCAAACTGATAAGAGGCATGGAGGAGCTCAGCTATGAGGAAATATTAGAGGAACGGAATTTATTCCCTCTTGAGAAGAGGAGATTAAGGGGGGATATGATCAATATGTACAAATATATAAGGGGTCCATATAGGGAACTTGGTGTTGAGTTATTCACTTTACAATCAACACAGAGGACAAGGGGGTACTCTTTACACCTAGAGGAAAAGAGATTTCATCTCCAAATACAGAAAGGGTTTTTCACAGTAAGAGTTGTGAAAATGTGGAATAGCCTCCCTCCAGGGGTGGTTCTGCCCAGCTCAGTAGATTGCTTTAACACAATATAACTGGGTACTAACATTAAGGCCTCATGCACACTGGATGTTTTTTGATGTTTTTACAGCAGCTGTTTTTGGCTGTAGATGTTTTGGTATACAGTCATTAAACTTTCCATCGTGTTATCCTATTTGTCAATGCACACGTAAACTGTTATCAGCAGTTTTTAGGCAGTGGCGTTTTTGAGCAGTAGAAAAAAAACTAGTGGGTTCTGAGAGATGTTTTTCAGTTGTAACGCTCTGGCGCTGATAAACACTGATAAACGTTGATAAACATTTAAAAATGTCGCTCACCAGCGTGTTTTAACATTATTGATTTCTTAATTTTTCTTTAAAAAAATTAAACACGCTAAAATGCTAATATAAACGCTAAGAAACGCTATTGCAAAAACGTTGAAAAAAGTTGAAAAACTCACTGCAAAGCTACTGGCGTTTTTATAATGTTATTTTAACGTCCAGTGTGCATGAGGCCTTATAGGTAAATTTAATTCAGGGAAAATTCGATAGCCTCTTGGAGGTCAGGAAGGAAATTTTTCCCCTGCTGCTGCAAATTGGATCATGCTTTATTGGGGTTTTTCGCCTTCCTCTGGCTCAACTGTAGGTATAGCATTGGGTATATGGGATTGTTTGATATTATTTTTTATTTATTTTTATGGTTGGACTAGATGGACTTGTGTCTTTTTTCAACCTGCCTAACTATGTAACTATGTAACAATACTGGACACCCAACACTGCACACACAATAATGTACAAACTGCAACTACTTTGTAATCTTGGCCTTGGTGCTTGGGTCTCCAAATCTCTGGGATCTAGCAACACTGCCAGCTCCTTCAACCTCTTCCTTCTCCATGCTAATGTTAAGGCATACTTTGCTAATATGTGGAGTGAGTGTTTTGTTTGGACATCTAAACACTCGACATGTATACACATTTAAAGGCAGATTGTAAGAATACTTACTTGTGCAAACAAGAGGCTCCCGAATACTTTCTTCCTTTTTTAGGTCACTTTGGCCCTCAGTGTTACTTGCGTCTGGGGATTTGACACCCACAATGGCAAGGTCTTTGCTGGGTCCAGGAGTCAGATACCATGGCACCAAAAAAATGCATAGAAAAGCAAAGGCAAGATGATGTCATTTTACAGAGGGCAAACACTGGATAAGTGCCAACACTAAAAGTTCAGCAGTTGCCCCCCACCCCTCTTGTCTCCTATGGGATAGTGGATATATGATGGTCATCCTAGCAGGCGTGACTCTGTGTGACTGTGATCCCCGGGCCTCTCCTCTACCCATGCCTACACTGTCAAGGCAGCATTAATAGTCACTGATGAGCCTGGCAGCAACCAAAAGGTGTTCTTGACCCCTTAAGTTCTGCCCTAAGCCTATGGCCACCTTAGAAACACCCTTGTTGGTGGCTAAATGAGTGTGTTTGAAGTTGGCACTTACGTTTTTGTGGGGAAGATGGCCTTGTTGCCTCCCCTGTTGGGACCCGATCGGGGGTAGCCTTTCTTCGTCCCTTGTGGTGGTTTGGCTGTAGCCTCCTTTTTTGGTGCCTCCCTGTTGAAAGAAGAGAAATAAATTAGATCCAAAAATAAACACATTTCCAAAAACGGGAGCAAATAAGAACGTTCATATCTGCTTTATATTTACCTTCATCTTTAGAATACCAAGTCATACAAAAATGTTAGAAAACATTGGATAGAATTCTCTTGAGCTACTTATACATATACAACATATACGAACATATACATACAGCTAATTTTCACATATCCATATTGGTTAGATACAAATATTGCTTTTTTTTATGATCTGAAGTAAGTACTCCATCTGGTCTTGTTCACGGTGTTTCAGATCAGATCGTCGTTTTCTGATTTGGTCCTTTGATCATTCCACTGGAAATTTGCAATGCAAAACGGTGATGGCCTTCTACAAAATGAGGTCCTTTTGGCTGTTGGACCTTTCATAATTGCACAGCTTGCAGGCTTCTCTAGGATGCGCACCATCTCCACCATCTCATCCTTGCTCATGGGGGTTGCTTTGTGCCTCCTATGAGCTCCACCACCGCGGGGCTGCCTGAAATCTGCCAAATCCACCATGTTGTCCCTCCTGAATGTTCCGCCATGTGTGTCGCATGCAGAAGAGAGATGGTCATACCCCAGCGTCATGACGTACTGAGAGCGGAGTTTCACGCATGCGCAGTGTATATAAAGCCAGAACGTGCGGTCAATGGAACGACCGTAGGAATAATCTTGGAGTGGAGGACGAACGATCGTCATCGCCAACACGTGAAAGGAGCTTTAAAAGGAAGGGACAATTGGAATTTGGGGCATAGGGTAGTGGCCTATACTGCTTAGATTGAGGCCTATATTGGGGCTAAGGACTTAAGCCAGACATTATTGTTTGTCTTGTGTTCTGTCTTGCAGGCAGCATATCATTTATCATGATGGATAAACTTACAGCGCCTGATTTGTTTTACCACAATTCATTGACCCTCTACTGGGAGCTGCCCTGTCTCTAGCAGGTCAAGAGTCGAGATTACTCCAATAAAATATTGAGGAAGGCAGCGTTGGAGAAACTGTTTGAGTTGGTGAAACTTTGTACCCCAGGACAGACATCAACTATGTCAAGAACAAAATTTCCAACCTGAGGGGTACTTTTAAAAGGGAGCTCCACCAGGTCCTTGACTCAGAGTGATCTGGAGCAGCAGCAGATGGCCTGTTTGTCCCCTGGCTGTGCTAATACCACAGCCTGCGGTTTTTGACCGACCAGACAGATTCTAATTATGTCCCATTTTCATACACAGGAAAGTGTCAGTCTGGAGGAGCCAGCAGTCAGCAGCCAGATGGAGTCACAGATACCTCCCCTATGCCTTCCTGCTAAAAGGGCCAGGAAGAGCAGGAATCTGTAGGAGGCCACAACTGCCTTCCTCAGGCAGGTCACTAATGCTATTCGGACAGACCCAGATGAGGCTGAGGGATTTGTCATGCTAACTGCAAATAAATCAAGGCAGATGGATGGTGAGCAAAGGAGCAGGTGTATTATTCTTGATATCACTAGAAAAAAAAAGCCTTTACAAAAAAGTTTGCCATAACTCTATCAGTATCAGCAAAGCAGCTTCATTATTATCCCAGTAAAGAAGAAGAGAATGTGTACTGCATTTAGACATTTCATATTTTGCAACGTCACAAATGTTATTTCTTCATTACGAGCGCTAGTTTACAAGACTGACAGCTTCCAGCACGTCCTTGCTTCCCGAGCATGCCGACATGTTGGACAACAATTGTCGGCAGAAGCATACTAACAGTCGGATTTTAGGCAAACAGTCTGTCATCACACAATCCCCTACCAACAATCGGATCGTTTGTACAAGGCTTAAGACCCCATACACACTATTAGATTTTCTGCAGATTTTTGTCTTCAGATTTACCAAAACCATATAATACGAGGTCAAACCTTAAAGCCTCGTACACACGATCAGATTGTTGGCCAACAAAACCGTGGAATTTTGTCCGAAGGGCGTTGGCCCAAACTTGTCTTGCATACACATGGCCACACAATTGTTGGCCAACAATTACAAACTTAGTGACGTACTAGACTTAAGTGTTTTTTCAGGTCTTTAGCGTCACCCTTTGGGCGCCTTCTGCTAATTTTGTGTTAGTAGAAGTTTGCTGAGTGTTGATTTGCACTTTTCGCTTTGCGTTTTTCATTTAACCCTTTTCAGTTTGCGCTTTTCATTTCATGTTTTTCAGTTTGTTTCTGAACGGTTATTCACCAACTAGACATGCTGTGGAAATTGGAGGAGATAACGTGTTATTTAATATTGGCCTTTGAGTTATTGCTTTGACATTATTTTTTGGTTGAATAATGATTTGACTTGGTATATTTTCTATATTTTTGGATGCACAAAATGCACTTTTTGGTTAAGTTCTATTGGCAGATAGCATGTCTAATTTTAATTGTTCTCTTTTTTTTAATGCACAATAAAAAAATTGTGTAGAATAATACTTGGCTATGTGTTTGACTTCAAATGACAGTTTGGGAGTAGGCAGTTAAATTTTAAAAAATACAATGTAAAATTGACAAGGGACACCAACATAGTTGTGTCTTTGATTTTAAAAACTACGGGATAATGGTGTTGTGGTAACTTGCCCAAATTAAAAAAAAGAAAAAAAGAAAAAGCATAATAATATTATTCTTGATATCACTAGAAAAAAATGCCTGTGATTAGCTTGTAATAACTTCATCAGTATCACCAGCAAAGCAGCTTCATTATTATCCCATTAAAGAAGAAGAGAATTGTGCGCTGCATTTCAAGATTTCATAATTTGTCACGTCACGAATGTTCATTCTCCATTACGAACGCTAGTTTACAAGACGTTTCCGGCTTGTCCTTGCGTCAGAGCATGGGTGATTGTACTTTGGCCTTTTGGTCGACGGACTTGTGTACACATGATCGGAAAGTCTGACAACACACATTTGTCTGCAGAAAATTTGAAAACCTGCTAGCCAATATTTGTTGGCGGATAGTCCGACAACAATTGTCCAATGAAGCATACACACAGTCAGATTTACTGCCAACAGCCTGTCATCAAACATTTCCTGTCGGAAAGTCCGATCGTGTGTACGAGGCTTAAGAATTTCGATTTGTATCCAATCAGGCAGGCCCTTGCTCTACATGGTTTTGGTAAATCTGAAGACAAAAATCTGCAGAAAATCTAATAGAGTGTATGGGGTCTAAGGGGTAGGCAATTTATATAGATTTCAAAGCCTGACTGGAATACTCCTAGGACATTGCTATGATGTTGCAAAAGTGAGGCCTAGTTATTACTGCCCACCTCCTCCATCACAGGATTGAGCCTTTTTCTCTGATCAAATCCCTCACGTGTTCTTTCCCTCTCCCAATGCCTGGTGGAGGTGAACAGGAATGACTAGGCCTCACTTAGCAAAGTCCTGGGAGTTTTCCAGTCAGACTTCATGAGCTACATAAATGGCCTACACCTCTAGCAAAGGCATTTTTGTTGGTTGTGTTATCCTGACCAGATATCGTATGATGTGATCAGGATAACAAGCCACTGCACTCCTCCGGGGGTGCATCGCGCCGATCGTTGCTGCGGCGTGTCAGTCTGACACACCGCAACTCCGATCTACATAAAGAGTCTTTGACAGAGACTCTTTACCACGTGATCAGCCATGTCCAATCACGGCTGATCACAATGGATGCCGCCAGGAGCACCAGGGATGGCCACCACACTGGACCACCAGGTATGCCACCCTAGACCAACAGAGAAATGCCAATCAGTGCCAATCAAAAATCCCTGCCAGTGCCACCAGTGATGCCTATCAGTAAAATCTATCAGTGCCAGCCATCAGTGTCCATCAATGCCCATCAGCGCCGCATTTTAGTGCACATCAATGCCCATCAGTGCCACCGATGAGTGCCCATCAGTGCGCTTATCAATACCCATCAGTGCCGCATATCAGTGCCACCTATCAGTGCTGCCTATCAGTGCCCATCAGTGCCGCCTATCAGTGCCCATCAGTGCCACCTCATCAGTGCCATCTCATTGGTGCCACCTCATTGGTGCCGCCTTATCAGTGCCCATCAGTGCGTTTATGAGTGCCCATCAGTGAAGGAGAAAACGTACTTATTTACAAAATTTTATAACAAAGAAAACCTTTTTTTTTTTTATTCGTTTAGCAAAAAAATAAAAACCGCAGAGGTGATCAAATACCACCAAAAGAAATCTCTATTTGTGGGAATAAAATGAAAAAAATTTAGTTTGGGTACAGTGTAGCATGACCACGCAATTGTCATTTAAAAAGTGACAGCACTAAAAAAGCTGAAAAATGGCCTGGGCAGGAAGGTGCGAAAGTGCCAGGTATTGAAGTGGTTAATAAACCAGTTCCATCAGTTTTTTTTGAGCGGTATTAGAAAGTCCTGCATCAAATAAAAAAAAAGCCTTTGTGACAGTCCCATTGGTGTTTCTGGCATGTGCAATAAATTCTGAAAGTTCTTAACCTCTTACCCAATATGTAGGGATGATCTTCGTGTTCGAGTCGAACATACGTTCGACTCGAACATCGGCTGTTCGCCCGTTTGGCGAATTCCGAACATTATGGACCGTTCGCGCCAAATTCCTGTGGCGCTCACGGCCCACAATGCACTGCGTCATCGCAGTGCATTGCTGGCTCATGATTGGCCAAGCATGCACTGTGACCCCGCATGCTTGGCCAATCACAGCGCCAGCAGCGAGGAGAGCCATGATCGGCCACAGGCAGGATGCCTGTGGCCAATCATAGCTCAGGCTATGTAGTACACGCCCCACACTATATAAGGCCGCCAGTGCGGCGGCCTTGTGTAGTGTGTTGGAGTCTGAAGCAGTTAGTGGGTGTTCTGTGTACCTTCAACACAGTATACACCGATCGTTATCGGACGATTTTCGATCTTGCTCTTCTGTAGTGGTTGTTGTCTGCGTGCCCTGACCGCAGTATACACCGCTATATTCACCTCACCTATATAGCTAGTGATCTATCTTTTATAATAGAGCTTACAGTCAGTAGTGTTAGGAGCTTGTGCGTGCTGTCTGCGCGCTCTGTACCCAGTACACACCGCTATATCCACCTACACAGGGGCGGATCCAGGGGGGGGGCAACGGGTCAATTGCCCCCTCCGAGAATACCGCCAGCTGATGACAGAACGGCTGGTTCCGCGGGTCCAATCGCGGCCGGTTCCGCGGGTACCCGCGGGCCGGTTCCGCGGGTCCAATCGCGGCCGGTTCCGCGGGTACCCGCGGCCGGTTCCGCGGCTCCAATCGCGGCCGGTTCCGCGGGTACCCGCGGGCCGGTTCCGCGGGTACCCGCGGGCCGGTTCCGCGGGTCCGATCGCGGCCGGTTCCGCGGGTCCAATCGCGGCCGGTTCCGCGGGTACCCACGCGGCCGCGCTGAGTGGACGGGTGAGGGGGGGGCAGCTGGGCGGCTTAGGAGGGCTGCTGGCCAATCAGGAAGCCAGCAGGCAGGGGAGCAGGGAGATGACATCATCTCTCACTGCCCTGCGTCCCTCCAGTTCCGCCCTCACTGTGTAGGAAGCTGTGTGCAGCAGAGAGATTGCATCATCTCTCTGCTGCCTATGTTCACTCTGGGACCCAACAAAAGACCACCAGTAGGTGACAATCCGCAATGTGTGGCAGGCTACGTGGCAAGTGGCAATCCGCAATGTGTGGCAGACTACGTGGCAAGTGGCAATCCGCAATGTGTGGCAGGTGACGTGGCAAGTGACAATCCGTAATGTGTGGCAGTTGACGTGGCAAGTGACAATCCGCAATGTGTGGCAGGTGACGTGGCAAGTGACAATCCGCAATGTGTGGCAGGCTACGTGGCAATCCGCAATATGTTGCAGGCAATGTGGCAAGTGACAATCTGCAATGTGTGGCAGGTGACGTGGCAAGTGGCAATCCGCAATGTGTGGCAGGCAACGTGGCAAGTGACAATCCGCAATGTGTGGCAGGTGACGTGGCAAGTGGCAATCCGCAATGTGTGGCAGGCAACGTGGCAAGTGACAATCCGCAATGTGTGGCAGGTGACGTGGCAAGTGACAATCCCCAATGTGTGGCAGGTGACGTGGCAAGTGGCAATCCGCAATGTGGGTCAGGCAACTTGGCAAGTGACAATCCGCAATGTGTGGCAGGTGACGTGGCAAGTGGCAATCCGCAATGTGTGGCAGGCTACGTGGCAATCCGCATCTGGTGGCAGGCGACGTGGCAAGTGACAATCCGCAATGTGTGGCAGGTGACGTGGCAAGTCACAATCCGCAATGTGTGGCAGGTGACGTGGCAAGTGACAATCCCCAATGTGTGGCAGGTGACGTGGCAAGTGGCAATCCGCAATGTGGGTCAGGCAACTTGGCAAGTGACAATCCGCAATGTGTGGCAGGTGACGTGGCAAGTGGCAATCCGCAATGTGTGGCAGGCTACGTGGCAATCCGCATCTGGTGGCAGGCGACGTGGCAAGTGACAATCCGCAATGTGTGGCAGGTGACATGGCAAGTGGCAATCTGCAATGTGTGGCAGGCTACGTGACAAGTGACAATCCGCAATGTGTGGCAGGTGACGTGGCAAGTAACAATCCGCATTTGGTGACAAGTGACAATCCACATTTGGTGGCAGGCTACATGGCAAGTGACATCCTCAGGGCTCCCACTGATTCTGCATTATGGTGAGTTGAACCATTTAATTTTATATTACAATGTATTAATAGAAATAATGCGCTTCAATCATCCTGACACCATAACAACCATGGTGCCGTAATGATTGAAGCGCCAATACCAGCCATTTCCCATATAAATTGCCCCCCAAAAAACATATTTTATAGCAGTGCCCCTCCCGAGATTAGACTCTGGATCCGCCCCTGCACCTACATAGCTCTTCTCTATTTGAGCCATCTGCCATCTGCAGGAGTTATTGGAAGTTGTGTGTGCCTCCAGCACAGCACAGTATACATCTGCATATACCCCTTTATCTCTGGTGTTCTATAATAAAGGCATCTGCAGGAGTTAGTGGGTGTTTTGTGCCTCCAGCACAATATACACCTGTATCTACCCTTTATTGCTGTTCTCTAATAGAGCCATCTGCAGGGCTTAGTGGGTGTTGTGTGACTCCATTACAGTATACCCCTTTATCTCTGGTGTTCTATAATAAAGGCATCTGCAGGAGTTAGTGGGTGTTTTGTGCCTCCAGCACACTATACACCTGTATCTACCCTTTATTGCTGTTATCTAATAGAGCCATCTGCAGGGCTTAGTGGGTGTTGTGTGACTCCATTACAGTATACCCCTTTATCTCTGGTGTTCTATAATAAAGGCATCTGCAGGAGTTAGTGGGTGTTGTGTGCCTCCAGCACAATATACACTACCCAACTGCTGTTTTACCCAACTCCCTTCAGGCCATTACCATGTCTGGAAGGCCAGCAAGGAGAGGCAGACAGGCGCGAGCCGATAAAAGAGGGCAAGCAGGCTCTGTGTCTAGAGACAACAGTGCTGGTTGTGGACGCGGTGCATTGTCATCAGCACGTGGCCATGGGACACGCTTGTCTTTCTTTTCGGCAGCTGGACATGTTGAACCGCAACATGCCAACGACTTGGTAGAGTGGATGACCAAGCCCTCTTCATCCTCCTCATCCTCTCTCACCCAGTCTCAGGGTACTAGCAAAGCAGCTGCCAACGCATCGTCTTCCCTCGTCTCAATGTCATCATCAGTGACTCCTTCCCTAGACCCACCACGTCCTCCTGAGGAGTCTCCTGAACTCTTTGAGCACAGTGTTGGGTACATGCTCCAGGAGGATGCCCAGTGTTTTGTAGGCTCTGATGATGACACTCAGCTAGAGGAAGGCAGTAGCGTGAATGCAGAGAGAGGGGATGCTCAAGAAGGACAGCAATCTGGCAGTCATGTTCCACAAGCTGCAGCATATTGCCAGGTTTGCTACAGCGATGAAGAGGGAGGGGATGATGAGGGCACTGACTCCACGTGGGTGCCTGGTAGGAGAGAGGAGGAGGAGGAGCCACATGTCCAACGAGGCAGGATGCCCTCCGGGGGCCAGCTTAGGGGCAGCACACCGACTGAATCACACCACAGAGCTCCGCCTGTGCAGGGCGCTGCCTCTGCGCGTTATTCTAAAAGTTCTTTGGTGTGGGCCTTTTTTGAGACGAGTGCACCAGATTGCACCGCTGCTATTTGCAACATATGTCTCAAGCGTATCTCGCGTGGCCAAAACATCAGCCGCTTGGGCACCACATGCTTGACCAGACATATGTTGACCTGCCATGCAGCTCGTTGGCAAGCGTACCTCAAAGACCCACACCAAAGAACAAAGCGGACCTCTCCTTGCTCCTCATCAGCTGGCATCTCCAACCCCACTAGACCTTCAGTCCTCTCTGAAACCTGCTCTGAGAGGAATGAAGGTGTAGAATTAGGTCTGTCGCAGCCAAGTGCTTCCGGGCACTCTGCTAGCAGTACACCCACGTCCGATTATAGCAGGCAAATGTCCCTGCCCCAGCTGCTGGACCGGCGAAAGAAGTTCACTCCCAGCCATCCACATGCCCAGCGGTTGAATGCTAGCTTGGCTAAATTGCTAGCACTTCAACTGCTGCCTTTTCAGTTGGTAGACTCGGCCCCCTTCCGTGAGTTTGTACAATGTGCGGTTCCTCAGTGGCAGGTCCCCAAACGCCACTTTTTCTCACGGAAGGCGATTCCGGCTCTCTACCGGCATGTGGAAGGCAATGTCCTTGCCTCGCTGGACAGGGCGGTCAGCGGTAAGGTGCATATTACCGCTGACTCATTGTCCAGCAGGCATGGACAGGGACGTTACCTGTCTTTCACGGCCCATTGGGTCACTCTTCTGGCAGCTGGGAAGGATGCAGGACAAGGTGCAGTAGTGTTGGAGGTTGTTCCACCACCACGCCTCCAAAATGCTACTATTGGTTGTGACACACCTCTCTCCTCCACCCCCTCCTCTTCTTCTTCCTCCATGGCCTCTTCCGGTGCTCTGTCCTCAGAACCAGCGGTGCTCCGTAGGCGTTCCAGGGGCTACGCAAGTACGCAGGCAAAACAATGCCATGCCGTGCTTGCGCTGGTTTGTTTGGGGGACAGGAGCCACACTGGGGCGGATGTTTTGTCAGCTCTGCAGGGGCAGGCCGAGAGGTGGTTGATGCCACGCCAGCTTAAGCCAGGAATGGTGGTTTGCGACAATGGCACCAACCTCCTCTCCGCCCTCCGACAGGGACAACTGACCCATGTGCCCTGTGTAGCTCACGTCCTTAACCTGGTGGTGCAGCAGTTCTTGGGCAGGTACCCGGGCTTACAGGATGTCCTGAAGCAGGCCAGGAAAGTCTGTGTGCATTTCTGCCGATCATTTAATGCCTGTGCTCGGCTGGCTAAGCTCCAAAAGGAGTTGAACCTGCCCAAGAACCGCCTTATATGTGACATGCCCACCAAGTGGAACTCAACGTTGGCCATGCTACAGCGGCTGCACACGCAGCAGAGGGCCATCAATGAGTACCTGTGCGACTACGGCACCCGGAGAGGGTCAGGGGAGCTCGGTTTTTTCTCACCACGCCAGTGGGGCATGATCAGGGATGCATGCACTGTCCTGTCACCGTTTGAGGAGGCCACAAGGATGGTGAGCAGTGACAGTGCATGCATCAGTGACACTGTACCTCTTGTCCACCTCTTGGAGCATACGCTGCGTGGAATAATGGACAGGGCACTTGAGGCAGAACAGAGGCAGGAAGAGGAGGACTTCCTTGCCTCTCAAGGCCCCCTTTATCCATACAGTGTTCCTGCTGTGCCACCCATCACACAGGAAGAGGATGGGGAGGAGGAAGAGGAGGAGGAGGATGATTGTGTCAGCATGGAGGTGGAGGCTGGCACTCAGCATCAGCAGCAGCAGTCTTGTAGGGATGATTTACAGTCCCAAGAAACACGTGGACTTGTACGTGGCTGGGAGGAGGTAGCTGCGGATCATGTTGTCCTTAGTGACCCAGAGGACTCCGGACCGAATGCCTCAGCTAACCTACGCTGCATGGCCTCCCTGATCCTGCAAAGCCTGCGGAAGGATCCTCGTATTCTTCGGATCAAGGAGAGGGACCATTACTGGCTGGCCACTCTCCTTGATCCACGGTACAAGGGTAAGGTTGCCGACCTTATCTTGCCATCGCAGAGGGAGCAGAGGATGAGACATCTCCGGGAGGCCTTGCAGAAAGGTCTGTGCAACGCGTTCCCAGAGACTGGGAGGTTACAAACTCCTGGTCCTGGACAACGTGTTGCTGAGGCATCGGTCAGAAGGAGCGGTGGAGAAGGTGGCCCTCTGACTGATGCTTTCAGACAATTTTTCAGTCCGCAGCCCCAAGGTATGATCGGTTCCAGCAACCATCGCCAGCGTCTGATTTACATGGTGCAGGAATACCTAGGGGCAAGGTCAGACTTGGACACCTTTCCCACCGAAAATCCTCTGGCTTACTGGGTCTTGAGGATGGATCACTGGCCAGAGCTTGCACAGTATGCAACTGAGCTACTGGCCTGTCCTGCATCCAGCATTTTTTCGGAACGCACCTTCAGTGCTGCTGGTGGCTTTGTTACCGATCACAGGGTGCGCCTGTCCACCGAATCAGTTGATCGACTGACCTTCATCAAGATGAATCAGTCTTGGATCACCCACAGCTACCAAGCACCTGAAGCTGATGTAACCGAATCAGTTTTTTTGAAATATCACATCCCTTCAAGACTGCCTATGCTGATGCTGAGTCACTGTCCTGTTATGTTGATTGTCTATCCTCTTCCTCCTCCGCTGATATGTTGGAAGAACATTTCTGGTTCTGGGTGATGCCATCAGCCCAATTTTTCTGCCCCTGTTTAACAGGGGCGTTTAATTACAATTTTTGATGCAATTCTTTGCAGCAGGGCTAATTCCTGCAATAAAACTAGAGTATATGGGAGAGGTTGCAGTGTCGTGGCACCAGCACCAGTGCCTAAGGCCCAATTTTTCTGCCCCTGTTTAACAGGGACATGTAATTACAATTCTTGATATAATATTTCACAGGAGGGCCCGTTCCTGTGCCCACCCAGAGTAACTATGAGGACTTATAGTGTTGTGGCACCAGCATCACAACCACCAAAGGTCAATTTTTCTACCACTGTTCAACAATGGCATGTAATTACAATTCTTGATATAATCGTTCACAGCAGGGTGCTCCAGCACCCACCAAGAGTCACTTTGAGGGCTTACAATGTTGTGGCAAAACCAACACCTTGTTCCGCCATTTCTGCAGAGCATATAGGGCAGGCCCCTACTTTCAAACATCCAACTTACAAACATCTCCTACTTGCAAACGGAAGGAGACAACAGCAAGTGAGATGAAAAAAGATGTACGACAAAAATACAGGGGTGATAACCCTTCCCTATGTTTTCCAAAAAGCTTAAAAATAGTTTTTTTGACTGGAGCTACACTTTAAAAATGTACCAGCTGAAAATTACAAACAGATTCAACTTAACACAACAAACCTACACAGTCCCTGTCTTGTTTGCACCGCCTGTATACTGCTGTTCTGAGTATATAGGGCCTGGGGGCCACACACATTTCCTTTTTTTAATATGGGTACTGGGTTCCCCTTAATATGCGTACAAGACCCAAAGAGGCTGGTAATGGGCAGGGAGGGCTGCCCATGCCATTTTTCTCAATGATTTTCAACCATATTGCAGGAACCAGATATAACATTAAAACCGCAAGCAGTTTTAGTTGATGTTATTTCCGTTTAATGTCATTTTGTGCAGGGACTGTTCTAAACACGGGAAACACGTGGCACTTCACAGGCATACTACAGACACCCCCCAGGCACCATATTTAAAGGAATATTTCACTTTTTTTTTCCACTTTAATCGTCATTAAAATCAGTGCTCCCGCCAAAACGGCCATTTTTAAAAACATTTTAGGCATTGACCCATGTCCCCTGGGGCAGGAGCCAGGTCCCCAAACCCTTTTTAGGACAGTATCTTGCATATTAGCCGTTAAAATTAGCACTTTTAATTTCGAACGTTCGAGTCCCATAGACTTCAATGGGGTTCTAAAGTTTGTACGAATTTGGGGTCCGTTCAAAAGTTCTGGTGCGAACCGAACCGGGGGGTGTTCGGCTCATACCTACCAATATGTAACACATATATGTGGTAAAAAAAAAGGTAGGCTATAGGCCCCTTTCACACTGAGGTGGTGCGGGCGTCGGCAGTAAAGCGGCACTATGTTTAGCGGCGCTTTATCGTCATTTTAGCGGCGGTCTGCGGCCGCTAGCGGGGTGGTTAGGGTTAAAACCACCCGCAAAGTGCAGCGGCGCTTTGCCGGCGGTATAGCTGCGCTGTCCCATTGATTTCAATGGGTAGGAGTGGTGAATACACCTCTCCTTTCACCGCTCCAAAGATGCGGCTAGCAGGACGGTGCTTTCACACGGGGGGCGGTTTTTTCAGGCGCTACACAGGCGCTATTTTTAGCGCTGTAGCACCTGAAAACCGCCCCAGTGTGAAAGGGGCCTTAATGCCTGCTGCTGCACATATGCGTCCATGGTGACCTGAAGCTGTGTGCCGAGAGAGTGCTCCATGCCCACTCTTAGCACACTGACCGAGCCGTCACAGACTACTTTAAGTCCAGGCTTCTAACAGCAGGAAGGGGCTTCCGATCATATGACTAATGTGAGAGTCCGTCACAGCGGTCATATGATACAAAAGTCGTGTTGCCTTCCAGGCATTAAAGCCCAATTAAAGGGCCAATGGAAGGCAGTGTTAAGGGTTAATGTGGACATTCACAACAAGGAGTCTATTATACATACATAATATACAAAATATTGTTGGATGGATTTCACAAGTATTCGTCACATCCCTCAAGAATCCTGACTGTATTTTGCTTTGTGAGAGCTGGGCAACTACTTGTGACTTTTTCCAAAGTATTTTATGCAATTTTTTTAGTTTTGTAAGAAGGGTAGCACAAAACTGACAAATACACTTGAAGTTAGCGTACAAAGATCATCAGAGGCAAGAAAAGTAACTGTGCTCGATCAAACATGCTGCCAGAACATAGAAGTCACTGTTTTAGCCAAGGATACTGACTAGCACATTACTGAGACATTAGCGTGGT
The DNA here is from genome assembly GCF_037356315.1 of Lithobates pipiens. NCBI lineage: Eukaryota > Metazoa > Chordata > Amphibia > Anura > Ranidae > Lithobates > Lithobates pipiens. The sequence continues at coordinate 315,364,344 of NW_027507903.1, forward strand.
TGCAAACCATTCCTGTTGCAATATAGGCTATCAATCTAGACTTAAAGCAGAACTTTAGCCATAACAACTTGATCATAATAATGTTCTTTAGCAAGGAACATACATTTCACGTTATCCACTTCAGCCCCGGAAGGACTTACCCCCTTAATGATCAGGCCACTTTTTGAGATACGGCACTGTGTCGCTTTAACTGACAGTTCCGTGGGCGTGTGACTTTGTACCCAAACAAAATCTTTTTTCCTACAAATAAAGGTTTCTTTTGGTGGTATTTGATCACCTCTGCGGTTTTTATTTTTTGAGCTATAAACAAAAAAATGCGTCAATTTTGAAACAAATTTTTTTTTTACTTTCTGCTCTAATAATATGACACTGGCAGGAAAGGCGTTAACACTAGGGGGGCGATCAAAGGGTTAACTGTGTTCCCTTGGTGTGTTATAACCAGGGGCGGATCCAGAGTCTAGTCTCGGGAGGGGCACTGCTAGAAAATATTTTTTTTGTGGCCAATTTATTGGGGAAATGGCTGGTGTTGGCGCTTCAATCATCACGGCACCATGGTTGTTATGGCGTCAGGATGATTGAAGCGCATTATTTCTATTATTACATTGTAATATAAAAATAAATGGTTCAACTCACCATAATGCAGAATCAGTGGGAGCCCTGAGGGTGTCACTTGCTATGTCACTTGTAACACATTGCGCATTGTCACTTGCCACGTCACTTGTCACCAAATGCGGATTGTCACTTGCCACGTCACCTGCCACACATTACGGATTGTCACTTGCCACACATTACGGATTGTCACTTGCCACGTCGCCTGCCACACATTGCGGATTGTCACTTGCCACACGTTGCAGATTGTCACTTGCCACGTCACGTGCCACACATTGCGGATTGTCACTTGCCACATCGCCTGCCACACATTGCGGATTGTCACTTGCCACGTAGCCTGCCACATGTTGTGGATTGTCACTTGCCACGTCACCTGCCACACGTTGTGGATTGTCACTTGCCATGAAGCCTGCCACACTTTGCGGATTGTCACTTGCCACGTAGCCTGCCACATGCTGCAGATTGTCACTTACCACGTTGCCTGCCACACGTTGTGGATTGTCACTTGCCACATAGCCTGCCACACGTTGCGGATTGTCACTTGCCATGTAGCCTGCCACACGTTGCGGATTGTCACTTGCCACGTAGCCTGCCACAGGTTGCGGATTGTGACTTGCCACGTAGCCTGCCAACCTTTGCGGATTGTCACTTGCCACGTAGCCTGCCACACATTGTGGATTGTCACTTGCCATGTTGCCTGCCACACTTTGCGGATTGTCACTTGCCATGTCGCCTGCCATACGTTGCAGATTGTTCCCAGAGTGAAATTAGGCAGCAGAGAGATAATGTCATCTCTCTGCTGCCCACTGCTTCCCACTCAGTGAGGGCGGAACTGCAGAGATGCAGGGCAGTGAGAGATGATGTAATCTCCCTGCTCCCCTGCTCAAACAATTCATTCTCGGAGAGGGCAATTGCCCTGTTCCCCTAAGTAATCAGGAACAGTGATCTCTGTGTTGTCCCAGTGAGGCCCCCCCCCCCCCCCACACAGTTAGAACCAGGGGCGGATCCGGGGGGGCTCACTGGGACAACACAGAGATCACTGTTCCTGATTACTTAGATCAGCCGATCTCAGTGTTTACATTGTTTACATAGGCAGATCCCCGTTCTGACTCTCGGTGGAGCGATCGCGGGTTTCACGCAGCCGGGATGCCCTGCCGCATTATATGCGCAGCTGGCAGTCCAGAAGTGGTTAATAATTATGATACCAACATTAGTGTGTGCTATAAACTATGTGTGTGCCATATTTTGTGTGGCCACCATTATTTCCCAGCACTGCCTTAATCTCCCTGGCGGTATGATTATTTCAGATTTTAGGTGCTGAAAGCGGTAAAATTATTTTGCATAAAATGTTGGCGTTTTATATTGTAGGCCTGTAATTCTTAGGAATAACTCACTTAAATCTGTCCAAACCAGAGTCTAGCAGACATCCCGGGTATGATAAAGTTTGAAATCATAAATTATAATATAATAAATAACTATAAATAATTATACCAAATAATAATATAACAATAATAAAAATGATTCAACAATGTAATCAAATCAAAAACACAGAAATTTGCTCAGTTGCAGAATTATCACTGTCATTACTTTTCAGTATTTGATGACGGATCTCCCCTCAAATCACTATCCCTCAATTCTGTGAGTGATTACAATTTATTATCACTGTTTTCTAGCTGGTCTAAAACCATTTTTGATGTAAAGGGACAGTTTTGTTTGCTATGGACAATCTCCAGTTTCCAGGCATAAAAACAGAAAATTGTTCCATACTTACCGTAATTTTCTTTTCCTGGTGCCTATCCATGGCAGCATACCTGTGACAAGCTCCGCCTTGGCTCCTCCCTCAGGACTAGTGAATATTATAAAAGAAAAGGTTAGTACAGCCCCCGCATTCTCCTTAATATAGAATACCGAGGGTGGGAATGTATGCTGCCATGGATAGGCACCAGGAAAAGAAAATTACGGTAAGTATGGAACAATTTTCTGTTTTCCTGGTGCCTCCATGGCAGCATACCTGTGACAAATAACTAGCTGAGACGGGTGGGATAATGCTTAGAGGTTTATTTAAAGAATTTATTATTTAGAAGAGGCTAAGGCCGAAGTGATTGCCTGTCTGCCAAACTCCACTGAGGAGAGAGCTCCTGGGTCCACCCTGTAATGTTTCAGGAATGTGTGTTGGGATGACCAGGTTGCTGCCCGACAAATAGTTTCGATCGACACATTCGCTCTTGCCGCCCAAGAGGCAGAGACCGCTCTTGTGGAGTGCGCCCTGACCGCTGAAGGGGTCTCTAGTCCCTTTGTCCTGTACACCTTGTGGATGAGTTTGACGATCCATGAAGCGATCGTTCTGGCTGATGCCTCCTTTCCTTTACGTTTTCCCCAGGGAATTATGAACAGTCTGATGGAAGCCCGGAATGGAGCTGTGGCTTGGAGATAGCATTTCAGAGTGGAGGCGATGTCTAATTCATGAAGAGTGACAGAGTCCTGTTCAGAAAATGTTGGGAGTGCCCAGGGTTCTGACATGCTCAAGGATGAAGCGACCTTGGGAATGAACCCTCGTATTGTTCTAAGTTCCACTCTATCTGGGTAAAAAATAATGTGATCCTGATCTGCTCCCAAAGCTTGGAGCTCTGACACCCGCCTGCCGGAGGTTATGGCTATCAGAAAGGCTAATTTTAAAGTTAGGTTCCAGAGTGATATTGAGTCCGAAGGGGCAAAGGGTGGATTGGCTAAGGACTCCAGGATGACCGTAAGGTCCCAAGTGGGAAAAGATTGTTTAGACGGTGGTCTGATCTTCCTGACGGCCTTAAAAAATTGGATTAACAATGGGTCCTCCGCCCATCTTCTACTGGTTGCTGCTGAGATCGCTGACACCTGTACCTTCAAAGTACTCAATGCAAGACCCAGGTCCAGGCCTGCCTGCAGGAACTCAAGAATTTGAGATGACGAAGGGGAACCTGGATCACAGTTTCTATCAAGCATGAAGGTCTTGAAGTTGTTCCATACTTTATCATATATGTTGTTTGTGGATGGTTTTCTTGCCTTGAGCAGGGTTGCGATCACCTTGTCGGAGCACCCTAGGGATTGGAACCTTTCCCTTTCAGTTGCCAGATGTGAAGGTCCAGCCTGCGGGGATCTGGGTGGGTGTGACATCCTTGCGACAGGAGGAGGGGTACTATTGGAACTTTGACTGGAGGACTGGTGCTCAGATCCATTGCCGTAGGGAACCAAGGCCTTCTTGGCCAGTATGGCAGAACCGCTATCACCGTCGATGTCTCCCTCACGAGTCTTGACAGGAACCTCGGTATGAGGGGCCGTGGGGGAAAAGCGTAGGCCCGATCGCATGCCCACGGGGCTGATAGGGCATCTGTTGCCTCCGCCTGGGGGTGCGGAAATCTCGAGATAAACCTTGGAAGTTTGGTGTTGGATGCTGTCGCAAAGAGATCTAGCTCGAGGGGCCCCCACTGGATCATTATCCAGTTGAAGATTTCCGGGTGTAAGGACCACTCGTTGGTGTCTGCGAACCTGCGGGAAAGGCTGTCTGCCCTTGAGTTGAGATGGCCGGGCAGATAGACTGCCCTCAGGTCCTTCAGATTCCTTTCGGCCCAGAGGAATATGGGCTCCACCTCGTTCAGGAGGGATCTGCTGCGCGTTCCCCCTTGACGGTGCACATAAGATACCGCGGCCCTGTTGTCCATTCTGAGGAGAACTGGTTTGCCCGAAATCTCGAACTCCAGGGCTAGCAGTGCAAGATAGGCCGCTCTGAGCTCCAGGATATTGGACACCACGCCTGCTGCATTGAAGGACCATCTTCCTTGTACTGAGGTCTTGTTGGAATGTGCTCCCCAACCAGCTGCGCTGGCATCGGTAGTAATTATGATCCAGTCGACATGCCCTAGCGGGCGAGACTTCAGAAGCGACTGTCTCTTCATCCACCAATGTAGACTCCTGAGCATCCGGGTTGTCAGGTGTATGGGTTGGGATAGATATCGTTTGTTCCACATTCTTAAGAACTCCAGCTGAAAATGTCTCAAATGCCAGTGGGCCCAGGGGACCATAGGGATGCATGATGACATCCGACCTATCAGGCTCAAACAATTTGAGGCTGTCAGGTAGGATCTCAAGCTCACCTTCTTCATCTGTTGGATAATGGAAGATACCTTCTGAGGAGGGAGAGACACTGATCCTTTTATTGTATTGAACAGGGCTCCCAGATAGACCATCTCTTGGGTCGGAGAGAGAAGACTTTTCTCGTAATTTATCTTCCAACCGAAATCCACTAGTGTTGTTAACAGGATATCCCTGTGTTCTAATAACTGGGTTGGGTTCTTCGCCAGGAGTAGAAGGTCGTCCAGATAGTGATACACCCGGAGCCCCAATTCTCTCAGAGGTGCTATGATGGCAATCAGGGTTTTTGTAAAGACTCTGGGTGACGTGCAGAGGCCAAACGGAAGGCTCCGAAATTGGAGATGTACTTGCCCCACCGCAAATCTCAGGTATTTCTGGAACGTAGGGAGTATAGGTATGTGTAAGTAGGCGTCTTGCAGGTCTATAGACAACATCCAATCCCCTGGTTGGACTACGCGAATGATCGTCTGAAGAGACTCCATCTTGAACTTTTCCAGAAAAATGTAGCGATTTAGCCTCTTTAGGTCTATCACAGGTCTCCACCCTCCGTTTCTTTTGGGGACTAGAAACAGGGTGGAATAGAAACCTGAAAATCTCTCGGATGGAGGCACTGGAACTACTGCCCGTTGTTCCTGTAGGGAAAGAAGAAATCGCTTCAGAGCTTCCGCCTTTTGAGGAGATCTTGACACCCTTGTCGGAGAAAAATAGTCCTTGGGGGGTTGGTTTAGGAAGGACCAGGAATGACCGTGTTTGACTGTTGCAACTACCCAGGGATCCCTGCATTTTTGTTCCCAAATCTTTGAGAATTGTTTCAACCTGGCCCCCACAGGGATCACTTGGGCTGGCCTGGCGTCAAAAAGATTTTGATGGCTCCTGTGGGGTAGGTACCGGCCTCTGCCTCCTGGACTTGAGAAACGTCGACTGTGTGCTCTTCCAGTTGTGCCTGAAGCCTTTCCCTTGTCTTGATTGTCGGTAGTCCCTATTTTTGGAATATTGGAACCTTGGTGCAGAGGATCTGAAACGTCTAGATCGCCTGTCTTGAGGAAGTAGGCCTGACTTTCCGCCGGTGACCCGAGAGATGGCTTTGTCGAGTTTTTCCCCGAACAAGGCTTTACCGTCAAAAGGTATCTTGCACCAATTTTGCTTCGAGGCAACGTCCGCTGCCCATGGTTTTAGCCACAGTGCCCTTTTGGCCATTACTGTGTGAAGCATTGCCCTTGCGGAGCAACGAATGGAATCGATGGCGGCTTCTCCAATGAAGTCGGCTGAGAGCTTCAGCTCATCCAATGCCCTTATTATCTCTTCTTTAGGGATATCCTGTTGGATTGCCGACTCTATATTATCTGTCCAGACGCGTAGTGCGTTCGACACTGATGTCAGAGCTATTGCAGGTTTACAGGCATATCCTGCCATCTGATAGGCCTTCTTAAGGTCAAGGTCCATCCTTCTATCCAGAGGGTCCTTGAAGGAGGTTGAATCATCTAGGGGTAAAGTGACGTTCTTGGCCAGCCTTACCACTGCGGCATCTACCACCGGCGGGCCGTCCAGCATTTTGGAATCTGCCTCGGAGAGGGTATAATTTTCCCAATCGATTGGTGGAAAGTCTTTTGTCTGTCCTCCCCCATTCTTCCTCGATCACCTCCCTGATTTCCTCCATAAGAGGGAAGAAGGAGATCTGGCGCTTAAGGAAGGGGAAGTATGATTTGGACTTCCTGACCTCCACGTTGGAATCCTCCCAACCGATTGTTTGTTTAACGGCCTGCACATAGGGCTGGACCATGGCAAAGGCAAAGCCAGAGGCATCTGTGTCATCTGAGGAATCCTCTGAAATGGCCATTTCGTCGCTTAGAGGAGGAGGGAGGGAACAGACGACCACTTCCACTGGTGGATGGACCAGGAATGGAGGCCTCAGCCATCAGCTCCTGAGGAGGAGATGCCGGTTGTTGTGTCGGCCTTGTAGCGACCAATTCCGTAAGGGAGTCTTTTACTGCCTTTTTAAGGAGATCTGCCACCTGTAGGCTCTCAGACTCTCTGTCTGCTGCATAGTCTCTAAGGCAGTCTCGACAAATTAGTTTGTCCGGAAGTGGGGAGCCTCCGCAGGCCTGACATCTGGTAGGTCTAGGTCTCGGGGAGCGCGAATGACGGCGCCTCTTAGCTGAAGCTTTCCTGCCGCTTCTGTAATGCCCATGTCTGGGTGACCTGTCTCTGCTGTGACAGGAATCATCATCGTCATCTCCATATCGCCTTGAGGTCTTCTTAGACGTCTTCTGGCGTACAGGACTGAAATACAAAAGTATTGTCCTTAGTGCACTCTTTTTTTTTTTTTTTTTTTTTTTTTTTTTAAACTTACCTGGGCGTAGGTCCTTACCTTGGGAGTAGAGTAGGATCTTGAGCGGGCGGCGAAAGGCTCATGTTTAGGCGGCTTAGCAGAGGTAACGGCTAGGAAAGAGTCAGAGGAAAAAGGCGTCAACCAGTCGTGCGCTGATTCACGGAAAAGAAGGGAATTTGCCTACAAAAGTGACGATTCCCACCCCCCGTTACTGTGTGTTGTGTTTTTGTGTTTTTTTTTTTTTTTTTTTAAATCCATTTTTTATATATATATATTTTTTTTTTGGGAGGCTCCGATTTAAATAATTTAATATATTAATAAATTAATTCTTTTTAAGTGAAAAGAGACATTCCATCAGAGCTATACCAATATATTCGGATGATCACATGTACAAAAACAAATGCATTAAAACATGCCTTACCTTAACAGGGGTGGGAATAGCCTGGAACTCTAGAGTGTAATTCTCTTGTTGACCACAGGCATTTCACTTGTGCTGCTGGGGAAATAAATAGGAGGAGGGGAAGTGATGTCGTGCTAAAGCTCCTCCTCTGACACTCTGAGGGCAAAAAGAACCATTCGCCCTCAAAAAAGATGGCCGCCGAAGCTTCCGACGCTACCGCGCACGCGCCGAATGTCAAAACTGACCGTCGAAACATACGACCCACCGGCGCATGCGCAGACGACGGCGGGAACGCTATACTATTATAAAATGACACAGACTCGCCGCGCGCGGCCCCTAGTGAGTCTGGGAGTGACAAACACACATGGGAAAGGAAAGGGGGGCCTGCTAGGACTATGGGGACCGCGGAAACAGAGCGCAGGAGAGAGGAAGGACAGATGAGACTGGAGGGAAAAAACAAACCTCAGGGACAGAGCAAAAGCTGCTACCTCTGCTGCCATAGACTGGAGCCTGAACGCCCATACTGCAGGTAAAGCTCTTACTTAAGAGACAAACTGCTTGTCCCAAAAGATCCTACAGAAGGGACTTCCAACCTTATAAGCGCATTTAGCTGCCCAAGAGAAGGAACTGCGTCCGGGAGAGGCTTGAACCCGGACGGACGCTGCCGAATGCAGAAGGTAAGGACGCCGACCAGGATTCACTGCCATGAGGTATGAGGAAAAAAAGGAGAATGCGGGGGCTGTACTAACCTTTTCTTTTATAATATTCACTAGTCCTGAGGGAGGAGCCAAGGCGGAGCTTGTCACAGGTATGCTGCCATGGAGGCACCAGGAAAAACTGTTTTTATAATATAAAACTGCATGCAGGACACTGAGCAGACCACTAGGGACAAAGGGGAGGTGAAATAATTACATGCAGCAATGTAATCTGTAAGATTTCATTATACTGTATGTAATGTGTGTTTTACTTTTTTAATTTGTCGCCGTTCTCCATCCCCATGCGTTGCAGCGCTCACAGAGAACGGAGCCTGGCAATGTGATAGATCGAGTGGAGGACGCTCGTACAGCGGGGGGACATCGTTGGATCCAGGGGACAAGGTAAGCATACTCTTTCTGGATCCAGCGATGCGGTCCCCAGTCTGGCTCGGGGTTATCACTATTGGTACATACCCAATGCACACACTTCCCTAAGTATTGGGCATACATAAGGCATAAAAAACTTTGGAACGTTTTTCTACATGTTCAGAATTCCTTAACCACTTCAATACCAGGCACTTAAACACCTTCCTGCCCAGACCAATTTTGAGCTTTCAGCGCTGTCGCATTTTGAATGACAATTGCGCGGTCATGCTACACTGTACCCAAATGAAATTTTTATCATTTTTTTCCCACAAATAGAGCTTTCTGTTGGTGCTATTTGATCACCTGTATGGTTTTTATTAATTGCTAAACAAACCAAGACCGAAAATTTTGAAAAAAAAAAAAGTTTTTTTTTGTTTCAGTTTCAAAACGTTGTAAATAAGTACGTTTTCTCCTTCACTGATGGGCACTGGTGGGGCGGCACTGACGGGCACTGATAAGGCGGCACTGACGGGCACTGATAAAGCGGCACTGATGAGGTGGAACCAATGAAGTGGCATTAATGAGGTGGCATTGATGGCCACTGATATGTGGCACTGATGGCCACTGATAGGTGGCACTGATGGGCGACACGGATGGACACTGATAGGTGGCACAAATTTGCACTGATAGCTGGCACAGATTGGCATGGATAGCTGGCACGGATTGGCATTGATAGGCAGCACAAATGGGCATGGATAGACGGCACAGATGGGATTTAACCCTGTATGAACTTTTCTGATGGACTCTCCATTATTCACAAAATTTTTAATTGGACATTATTATTTCAATCCTTTGTTGTGATTGTTTAGCGCTGCTAATGTTATAATTTTTCTGTAGCATATTTTTGTGATTAGTGATTTTAATAATGCTTAAAGTGAAACAATAAAAATTTAATATTCCTTTAACGTTTTCGCTGCCAGAGCCTTAACACAAAATCCCAAACATTATATATTTTCTGAAAGCAGACACACTAGAGAATAAAATAGCAGCAGTTTTATGTCGCATGATATTACCGCAAAGGTCTAGGAAATGTGATATTTCAGTAAAAACACACTAACGTGAGTTTTAGGGCAAACAGATGCAATAAATTCCCCAAATTTTTAGTAAAATATAATAGATGAGGTTGCGCTGAGTAAATAGATATATAAAACACAACATGCCTGTCATTGCTGTCTGTCACCACTTCCCATACATATTCTTATACACATGTAATATTAACTGCTGAGAAACACTGGGGTTGATTTACTAAAACTAGAGAGTGAAAAATCTAGTGCAGCTCTGCATAAAAACAGCTTTCAGTTTGTTTGTTTTTTTGTCAAAGCTTAATTGAACAAGCTGAAGTTAGAAGCTGATTGACTACCGTGCACAGACTTTGCCTCTCCATTTTTAATAAATCTACCCCACTGTGTCCCTGCCCCTTGCTGTCAGTTATCATTTCTAATCTTATGTACCATCAACCACTTAGCAACATAACATCCCTGCCACCTCTTTCTTTCAGCCCTTCCTGAACATATATTCCATCAACTGCTTAAAAACACAGTTGGGGACATTTAGTAAAGCAGTTGCATAAATATAAAAATGTTAGCATTAACCTTTGGGTCTATTTTGCAACCAAAGCAACAGATGTAGCGCAGCCAAAAAGCAACTGTACAACGTTTTTCTCAGTCATGCTGCAACTGTGAAACTTATTGAGCAATAAATTAACCTCATAAATGTCGCAGAACTTAAACACAAGCAGACATATTCATTTTCAACCATGTCTGATTTGTTATTCTTATTGCATACTGGCACTAAATCTGCCCCTAACTTGAATTAAAATGCAAAAAAGGCGACAGATTTGCAATAAGACATTTTTTAATTTTGTTGACTAAATGTCCCTGTCACTACTGTCTGTCCCCACTTACTATGCATATATATATATATAAATGTGTGGGTATATGTGTGAGTGTGTGTGTGTTTATATATATATATATATGTAAGAAGGCCAGTATGGTGGCCTGAATTTATGGGAGGAGCCCGGGGGGTATTTAACGAGCCCACTCGCCTGTGGTCTTTGTCGGTTTCCTGTGCGCAATACTACGTCACTAGGCCGACTGCTCGAGTTTCGTCGCCATTCGGATAACTTCGTTCTACTAGAAGTCTCGTGGTTTTCGTTACCGTTCGTGTTTTGTACAACGTCTCTGGCTCGACTGCCGCAGGTAAGGGTCTTGATTGACCTTCCTTTACTAGAAATATTTCTGTTTTTGAAGTGTCGTTAAAACCCTGAAATCTCGAATCATTCGTTACGAATCCGGGTTGTTATCACTCAAAAACGCACCTTTTTCGTCGCACCCTTCATTTCACGGGCCTCATTTCAGTAGAATTTACTTGAACAAAACTGCACTATTTTCGTAAACTTGTTGTGTTGTCTGCCTCGTCACCGTGTTCCACAGATGAATCGTTGCCAGTCGCATCACTCGGCACAAACGATTCGTGCCTCTGCCACAGCTGGCTCACGTAGGTCATTTCATAATTTCACTCATTTCTGTCACACACTGAGCTCCAATTCGAATCCAGTCGCATCCGCTAAATGCGCCGATTCGTTCCGGTGTGCCCCTAGTTGCTCGGCCTCATTTCGGTACATGCTCCAGAGCCCACTCGCTGCTAAATCGATCCGGGTCTCTGTCATGGGAATCATTTCACTGTCACCTACTACGTTCCGATTCGAAACCAGTCGCGTTTTTAAATGCACAGGTTCGATCAACGTGTCCCAGTTGCGTTGGCCTCATTTCAGTACATGCTCTAGAGCCTGCTCGTTATCATGGGAAACATTTCATTTGTCACATAGTGCGTTCAGTTCGAATCCGGTTGCATCCCTGTGCATCGATTTGTCCGGACGGCCCCAGGTATTTTTTCAGCCTCATTTCAGTGCATGCTCCAGAGACCGGTTCGGTTCCAGTCTCAGTTCACGGCCAGCCGATCTAGGCCTCTGTCATGACAGAAGTTGTTCATTTCATTTCACTGTCACGCTCCGCGTTCCGGTTCGAATCCAGTCGCATCTCCACATGCTGTATGCTCGCAAATTGCAGCACTTATTTGCGCTCCCGCATTGGACACAGGTCATCCCACACTTTATCCTTCACGCAATGATACGTCGGATTGGGACAGCAAAAAAAAATAATAATAATAATAAAAAATAAAAATAAAAAATGATGATGAATAAATGGTGGTGGTTATGAAAGGAATTTATGACGAAACTGTCTACTCACCGGTGCACCTCGCTCGTATTAGCCAACCGTTTACGTCACTCTTCAGTTTACTTGTTAGGCTCCTCACTAGTTGTCATCTGTCATTTCTCTCTCCAGGTCAGTCAAGTTCAGTAGGTCCACCCTGCACCAGCTTGGATGTTATCTTCCCAGGTAAAAAAAAAATAAAAAATGAGAGAGGGGAAGGCGTAGAAAAATGCGACAGCAACCATGCTGGCATACGTGTATATATATATATATGTGAAGACACGTGACAATATATATATATATATATGTATACACGTTCGCTCCCGCCTTGGCATTCAGCAACAGGTGGATTCGCTTGGTTAAATAGAGAAACAGTCTTGACTTATGTCACCCTCTATAGGTTCCGGTCGTCCATCCTTCATCCCCAGAGAGATAGGACATCACTCCTAGGGCCCGATTCACCTGGAGCCATGTCCCAAGTCGGCAGCGAAGACCTTACCGCCCCCTTGTCTCCTCGCCCGCCTTCAGTGAGCGACAGCATACAGTCCTACGGGGGTTGGACTATCCCCAGGCTGACAGCAGAGCTGAGACGCAAGGGCATTCCCTTCCCCGCTACCGCTAGGAAGGCAGAGCTTTTCAGGCTCCTCTCTACCCCGCCAGCTACGGCCGGGCCCAGTCGTCCTTAAACAACACGGTCACGGACGTCCAGACCAGAGTGACGCTTCTAGAGGCTCACCCAGCCACAGCCGCCCCTGTTCCAGTTACAGTCCCGCTACCACTGTCGACAGGTAATGCAGGGACATGTCCTGTTGTCCACCCAGCACATCTGGTGCCGGCCGGCATAAGGAAGGACATCTTGGACGGCAAAGATATCAACCTTGCCTCCCTGCTTATCTCAGTCCACGACCTTGCTGAGAACAAGGCCTACACATGGGGAGACGTCTCCGTAGTCCTCAAAGCCAAGGATCCCAGGCTGAACCGCAAACGTTCCATCCCAGAGTTTGCCCTAGCCTTTGGGATGCTTAGAGACGTCATTTGTTCAGCATCCCCCGCCAGAAGGGAAGAGCTGGACTTGTACCTCCACACAGTGGTGGACCTAGGTTACAAATACGGAGGCTTCGCCTTCTACGATTACCATCGTTCCTTTTCCGCCAAAGTAGCCGCTAAACTGGCACAGTTCCAATCACCCACGGACTGGAGCCTGATGGACACCGAATTGTTCTGCTGGCATTTTGCCAGCCCCGGTTCACCTCTGTGTGCCATCTGCCAGTCCTCCACCCATACCGCCCCCTCCACCTCCGGCACAGGCCAAGGCCCATCAGGCCCTACACCGAAAACTCAAGTGGACAAGTTTAGGCGTTCGGTCCGAACCATGGGGGGTGCGGCCATTTGCAATAATTACAACTATGGCTCATGTAATTTTAGCCAGTGCCGCCTATTGCACGTCTGTGTCATATGTCACAGAGCGCACCCCAGAAATCTGTGTGAGGTTAAAGCTCGCAAGGGCTCATGACTGAGCCGCATAGACGTCCTATGCCTGGGCTTCTACCTCACCATGCACCCCACTCCTTCACTAGCCACTTTCCTCATCGGTGGCTTCACTACAGGCTTCCATGCCGGCCTCATCTCCCTGCCCCACACAACCTACGAGTGCGGAAACCTCCGCTCAGCAGCTTTCGACGGGCAGGCCATTGATCAGTTGCTGCAAACCGAGGTGGAACGAGGCTTCGTCATAGGCCCCTTCACACAGCCCCCCTTCAATATGTGGAGAGTTAGCCCCATTGGGCTTGTCAAGGGCAAGTTTTCAAATAAAAATCATTTGGTGTACGACCTGTCTGCGCCTCGTTCTTCCCACATTCCCAGCCTAAATTCCCTGATTCCTTCAGAAGAATTTTCATTAAAATACACCTCCGTGGACATGGCGATCCAGGCCATCCTTGAAGTAGGCACAGGTACGTGGCTGTCCAAAGCCGATATATCCGATGCCTTCAAGCTGTTGCCTATTCACCCATCCCTCTGGTGCTGGCACGGCATTAAATGGAGAGATCAATATTATTTCGCCACTAAATTAACATTTGGCTCCAAGAGCAGCCCCTGGCTGTTCGACACGTTCGCACAGTCTCTTGCTTGGATCCTTCGGCACAAGGCCTGTTGTCAGCAAGTTATCCATTACCTGGATGACTTTCTATTGATTGAACAGCCGGGCATACCTCCAAGGGACCTTGGTAAGTTAAGGACCGTCTTTGGGAATCTCAACGTCCCCATCGCCGAACATAAGGTTGACGGGCCCGCACAATTTATCACCTTCCTCGGAGTCAATCTCGACACCAGCGCCATGCAGGCCAGCCTGCCCTTCGACAAACTGACCCGCATCAGGGCAGTCCTCCACGAATTCACCTGCACCAGGGGATGTACAAAGAGGCAGCTACATGCGCTACTAGGCATGCTGAACTTTGCCATGCGAATTATTCCACAAGGTCGCTCCTTTATCTCGCGCCTGTTGGTCTGCCTTTCTCAGGCACAAGACCGGGATCAAGTCCTTAGCCTGGATGTTGCAGCTATAGCAGACTTATCAATGTGGGACGAGTTCCTGTCCTCCTGGAACGGTATCTCCCTGTTCATCCCCTCCATCTCACCTCTCTCACCACAGGTAGTAACAGATGCCGCAGCCTCCACAGGATTTGCGGCTATTTTTGGCCACCATTGGTTCGCCGGACCCTGGCCTTCTCAAATACTCTTGATCCCTGGGTTTAGTCAGTCTTCATCCCTTTTCGAGCTCTAGCCCATTGTAGCAGCCGCCCAGCTCTGGGGTCATACCTGGACAGGACAAACCGTAGGTTTTACCACCGATAACAAGGCCACGGCCAAAATTATCAACAAAGGCAGGTCTAAGTCTCTCTCCGTGATGTCCTTCCTTCGCAGGCTGGTGCAGCTGTCTCTGCGGCATCAGTTTAATGTATACTGCACGTTTATCCCTGGAAAGCACAACCTTGCCGCTGACGCACTGTCCCGTTTTAACTTCCTGCCCTTCTTCCGGCAGGTTCCCGGAGCAGATACGGTTTCAGCTCCTATCCCACACTGGTCTCAGTTGACCCTGGACTAGAGCCGCATCTACATGGAGCCACTCGGCTCATCAACCAATCACTCGCAGACAACACTCTGAAAGCCTACCAGGTAGCCAGGTAACCAGGTAGCCTGGAAAGCGTTCAATACCTTTCTGGTTGCCTCCTCAGTAGGCACCCCAACTGATGCCAGGCATATACTAGCCTTCACCTCGAACTACCATAGTCAACTGGCCTTGTCCTTCAACACCATCCGGTTATACTTAGCTGGCATACAGCACTACCTCTCATTACAGGATCCTACCAAACCGTCCATCTTCTCATCTCACGCTATCCGAGCCGTCCTGCGCGGCATTCAGAAACAGCAACCACCACACAAGGTCAAGCGGCTCCCCATCACCAGTTCCATCTTCAGGGACATGTCCACCATGCTTATCAGCTACCCCTTCGGTGTTCTCCCCAGTGTGGTCATACAGGCGGCCATTTATCTAGCCTACTACGGCTTTCTACGGCCCAGCGAGTTCACCCATAACAACACACACAGTCCAGTCCTTCGCAGACGTCATCTGATCCGTCACCAGGACCACTTCATTCTCCACCTCTCGGTTACCAAGACTCAGCAAGCAGGCACCGGCGTAGATATCCACCTCTACAAAACCAACAATGCCTGGTGCCCGGTCGCTATACTTTCACAGTTGCTCTCTCTACTACCCGAGCTCCCGGACTCTTGTCCTCTGTTGCCCTTCCCGGTCAAACCATTAACGAACCACCTGTTCATCAAGCATGTAAGGGTTCTCCTCCGCAATTTGCTCCTCAATCCCGATGAGTACTCCGGTCATTCCTTCCGCATCGGAGCAGCTTCATCTGCATCCCGGCACGGGGTCCCGGGCCACGTCATCAAAAGATTGGGCAGGTGGAAATCGGCCTGCTTCGCTCGATACATCCCTAACCCACAGGTAGAAATGTCTCGGGCATTCACCCAACTGGCTCAGTAAAGATAAAGCTGAAAACAATAAAACTCTCTTACCCCTACCTAAGTGTTTTTGCCCCCTTATTTTGGTATACCGTCCATTACACCAGGGCACACTTTCAGGTCCATTTCATATAGGGTATCTTATGATAGACTTGTATTGCTCAGATACGTATTGGACATAGGGCTTCGGCCATAAGTAAGAAGGCCAGTATGGTGGCCTGAATTTATGGGAGGAGCCCGGGGGGTATTTAACCAGCCCACTCGCCTGTGGTCTTTGTCGGTTTCCTGTGCGCAATACCCACCCTCCCATCCCCTTTTTTAGGGCATTTCTCAAAACATTTCTCTTCAAACTCATTTATTTCTAATCACTGGGTATGCCCCCTTATTTTGGTATACCGTCCATTAGACCAGGGCACACTTTCAGGTCCATTTCATATAGGGTATCTTATGATAGACTTGTATTGCTCAGATACGTATCGGACATAGGGCTTCAGCCATAAATATATATATATATATATATATATATTTATATATATATATATATATATATATATACAATCCCCACTTCTTATGTGTGTGTGAGTGTGTGTTTTTATTTTTATATATATATATGCGCTGTATATGTTTTTTTGACTCTGTATTTGCCTTGTATATATATATATATATATATATATGTGTGTGTGTGTGTGTGTGTGTGTGTGTGTGTGTGTGTGTGTGTGTGTGTGTGTGTGTTTATTTATATATATATATATATATATGCATACATACATATACATACAGTGGCAGAATTGTAAGACAAAGTAAGACAAGGTAAATACAGAGATGTCAAAAGAACATATACAGCGCATATATATATATATATATATATATATATATATATATATATATATATATATATATATATATATATATATATATATATATATATATATATATATATATATATATATATATATATATATGCTCTGTATATTTTCTTTTGACATCTCTGTATTTACCTTGTCTTACTTTGTCTTACAATTCTTTAAGACTTTGTCTTACAATTCTGCCACTATCCTGTAGAGGGAGCTCTTCATACATACTACAGATGTCTGTTAACAATTTATTCAAAAGAAAGCCAGAGAAAAGGCCTATCAGTAAAAAGCAGCTCCTATATGATTACAACACACAAGAAAATATTTAATGTTTAAGAAAAAGTCTAATATATATTCTACAGTTTATCCCACCAAACTAAAAGGAGCTCTTTTTAAGTTGCTGATATTTTGTAGATGAGGGATAAATAGGGTTTTTATTTGTCAGGGGGTCAATTCACTAAATACTAAAGACATAAATACTGCATAATTGCCCTATATTATAATATAACTCATGCTGAATTTATCTCAAAAGTAGCCAATTCACTGAAAAACATGTTTTATTTAACAAATGCATTAAATATTTATGTTTTGTGATATTTAGCACTTAAATCTAATGTTGTTTTTACGTTTTATTGCAGATTGTTTATTTATTTATTTTTTGTTTTTGTTTTTTTCTTCATTGGCTAACACTGCAGAAGAGAGGGATTGTTCTGTGAATGGAAACCATTCTTTAGTGTGCCTTCATTAACAGAAAAATCTCCTTCCGCCTCAATGTTACAATGTATTTACATTCCTGAGCTCAGAGTATAACATTTCTACGCTGATACATTGTTTTCTTTTACCTTAATGGCCAGTGCAGAGCGCCACTCATTGTTATTTTGTACATTCCTAAAATAACAGCCTGCACCATGAGATAAAAAGTGAACCTGTTTTTTTGTGAATTTGCTTTAATTATTTAATATATTTCAAGTATTTATCTTACGATTTTTATTAAATTTGTGGTAGTTACCAATGCAATGTTTTACTTTGATGAATTTACTCCTTTATTATTTCCAGAACGAACACAAATATTGCATGCGGTAATCGTTAGTGAACTGGCCCCATTGTCTGTATGTATAGAAAAATACCAGTTGATCCTGCCAAAAATCGAGCATCCTTCTGCATTTCCTGTGCACTGAACTGAATTCTCAAACAATTCTATCAGCTTTCCAGTTTTCTTTTGGAACAAACTCCTAGGTTATGGAGATAAGCTGGCCACAAACAGCTCAAAGTTTGGCTGATTCCTACTGGTGCCATCAGACTGAGCCGGGTGGAAAATTGTTTGCCGAACAGTGACTGCATTCCTATCAGATGTAGTCACTGTTTGGGTATTTAGGCAGCCCTAGGATGCTGCAGCTACCTGAATACAGTAGCTGGCAGTGGATATTTCTTCATCCAAACTGTTGGTGTAGATTGGGGAATAATCTTGCCATGTATACTTAGCATTAGCCTGAAAAAAAGGAAAACATAAAGTAGAACTATGGACAAAACTTTTTTTTATCTTATTTTGGATAGCGCAAGGAAGGGTTATAACCCTTGTCACTTTTTTTTCACCATCTGTGTCCCATTGCAGAGATTTCCCTTCACTTCCTGTCCCATAGCCACAACAGAAAATGAGAGGAATTCCCTGCAAATTAGAATTTCATGGAGACCCCCAGGTCATCAGAACGAGTGGAAGATTTCCCCTCTCTTTTCTGGGAACAACCCAAAATTTGGGATTTTCTTTTACTTTCACTTTCAATGACAATGATAAACAGGATAAATTGAGAGGGTTGACTAATGGGGCACCAGGACCGGTGTTACCACTAGGCAAACTAGGCAGCTGCCTAGGGCATACTACCCAGCCGCTGGTGGCAACTAAGTCTCAGCATTAGCAAGCAGCCGCTGCTCCATTCACACATAGTGTCAGAGGTACAACAGCAGCAGAGGACTGTGTCTTTGTCCCGACTTACGAACGAATGGAAGCAAGCAAACATTCATTGATGGGCACTGGTAGGCTGCATTTATGGGCGCTTGGGAAGCTGCATTTGATGGGCGCTGGTGAGGCTGAATTTGATGGGCATTGGTGAGGCTGCATTGATGTGTGCTGGTGAGGCTGCATTGATGGGTGCTGGTGAGACTGCATTTACATGAGTGCTGGTGAGGCTGCATTGATGGGCACTGGTGAGGCTGCATTTGATGGGCGATGGTGAGGCTGCATTTGATGGGCGCTGGTGAGGCTGCATTTGATGGGCGCTGGTAGGCTGCATTTAATGGACGCTGGTGGGCTGAATTTGATGTGTGCTTCATTAAAAGGGTGGAGCATACATGGGCAGGGCAAAGGGGGTGGAGTTAGAGATGGAGCCAAGGGAGGGGGTGGAAAAATGAGGTTTCACCTAGAGTGTCAAAAATCTTTGCACCAGCCCTAAAGGGGCACAGACAGAAATAGAAACCTGACAGGTGTTCTAATCCCTCTCCACTCCATCCAAAACAAAAAAAAAAAAGTTTTGCCTTAAAGCTTTGCCTTCCACCCAAAAGTGGAACCTCCGCTTATCTGCTTCCTCCCCCCATCTAGTGCCACATTTGGCACCTTTCAGTGGGGAG
The DNA here is from genome assembly GCF_037356315.1 of Lithobates pipiens. Taxonomy (NCBI): domain Eukaryota; kingdom Metazoa; phylum Chordata; class Amphibia; order Anura; family Ranidae; genus Lithobates; species Lithobates pipiens. The sequence goes on from NW_027507903.1 coordinate 315,383,651, forward strand.
AACAGGTAACAGTTTTTGACAGGTAACCTTCCCCAATTGTTCAGCCCCCTCCTCCTTCCTCTGCCGTGGGGCCATTTAGAAAGTGCAGCACACTTAGCGCATGCGCAGTAGGGAATGGGCTGCGAAACCAGAAAGGCTTCACTGACAGTTTCTCTTAGGGAGATGGCGATGGCAGCACCCAACAGCCGATCCAAATTGGCTGGGGTGCCGATATCACGGGCTCCATGGACAGGTAAGTGTCCATATATTAAAAGTTAGCAGCTACAGTATATGATTTTTTTTCCCTAGGCGGAACCCCTCTTTAAGTTATGCTTTAAGGTTGGGTATACACCTTCACTTTTGTTTTTTCATTCAACCAGTGGGTGTGAACAAAAAAAAAAAAAACTTGACAGATCCCTACATCAACACAAACAATGGGGAGATTTACTAAAACTGGAGCAGTTGTGCATAGTAGCCAATCAGCTTCTACCTTCAGCTTGTTAATTTAAGCTTTGGCAATAAAACCTGGAAGCCGATTGGTTTCTATGCAGAGATGCACCAGATTTTGTACTCTCCAGTTTCAGTAAATCAACCCCAATGTGTTTATACAGGAATCTCCCCAACTGAAAGGGGAACCCCCAACCCCCCACCCCATCTCCTGCTGCCAGAATACGCAGATCAGCACTTACAGACATTGGCTTTACAGCAAAGTGCTAAATAGCAAAAAATTGCTTGGTTTTGAAGGGGTTTAGGGTTTCCTGTTTACCAATAGCATGTTACAAAATGATCAGTAAAATTAGTGGGACACCTGCTACACACTCTTAGCCCTTGTACACACAGTCGGACATTCCGACAACAAAATCCGTTGCTTTCACATGGTCAGACAAAGTTGTCAGAAAATCCGATCGTATGTAACATGATGACGTTATTTTGTTACGACGGGACTACGTTCAGGCTAGTAGCCAATAGCTTTGGTCTAGGAATTTGATCTGAGCATGCGTGGCACTTTGTACGATCGGAATTCTCTACACACAATCAGACAAAGTTTGATCGGATCATGTTGTCGGAAAGTTTTATAGCCCAGCTCTAAAACTTTGTCGGTCGGATATTCCGATGGAAACAGTCTGATGGAGCCCACACACGGTCGGATTATCCGACAACATGGTCCGATCAGACATTTTCCGTCTGAATATCCGACCGTGTGTACAAGGGCTTACAATTCTACTATTGCTGCCCATAGTAAATGTCATCTCAGGCAACCAGAATGCCAAATGATCGTAAAGCAAATAAGATGACAATCACATCTGTGGGCCAACCTGTGCTGTTTGTCAGCCTCAAAACAATGTCCTCTTTGTCCTTCCTCAGTGGTTGCCCTAAATTGCTAAAAGTGGCTGCACTAGCTCTAGTAAAGTCACTTGCTATGTATAAGGTTTAGATTGCTTAGAAGCCTAGGGAGCTGAAATTCCTAATAAAAGCTAATTGTATCTAGATGTGTCGATGAAACCTTTACACTCCGTGGTGCAAATTTCCCACTGGGTTCAATAAGGTTTCACACAGTCTCTCTTTAGCAGTATCTCATCTATGACAAGGTTTTATCTTCCTGGCTTTAACATGATTCCATGACACATGCTCACTATTTCTGAGTCTCTCTTATATCCGTGGGACCCTGATAAGCGCTTGGGCTGCTGGCCAGGACATGAAGGTCATTGTTTCTTTGTCTCGTTCTGCGTAAACGATTGTGGTATGCACCTCTAGTCATATCGGTATAGGCCTTCAACATTACATTTAAGAAGGGTCTTGTCCCACAGGAAAGTGACTCAGGTGTTCTGGGCCACAGTGGATATGCCTGGAGTGGCCCAGGGTATTTACAAATGAAATTAGCTGGAAGATTAATATTTGCTCTGCAGAAATGAATAATAAATAAAACTGACCTTGGCTACTATGTTATAGAATACACTAAACTTGAGGGTGACAGGGACAGATTCCAGCAGTTTGTTTATATGATCACGTCCTGCCCCTCACTGACTGTAAACAGGCAATGCAGCTTCAAGGATCCCACTGACTGCACAGTCACAGAGCCTCTACAATATCTTGGCAGGAAAAATCTTAGACAAATAAAACATTCCTGTATTTTTCCACTGAGTACAGGCTAGTGGAATCAGCCATAGGTCCTGAGGGCATGGCTGTATCTAAATAATTTGCTAATCCATTAAATTAAAGTACTGTTTTTAATATGTGCTTTTGTTTTATTCTATTAAAACATGGAAATTTCCAGTACTCGTCTCACACACTGAGATTTCATAACTTCATAAATGCACAGTCAGCAGCCTTTGCTCAGTGATTTGTAAACTGAGCTGGTAAATATACCACATTTACAATTATTAGGCAACGTTAAAGTTGATCTATGCTGCAATAAGGCCTCCTGCCCTCTTTGCTCCCCAAAGGAGCCTATAAAATGTATGTAAACCCCAACAATAAGCCATTCTTATTTGCTCCTTTTTGGTCTTTTAAATATACTATTGAATGTGTTTTGTTATATCTGCTCAGTGAATACCTGTTGATTTTGCCAGAAATGTATAAACCTTGCTATGCTCTCTTCTTGTGTTGTTATTGGTTAACATTGTTCCCAAAAACCACTGTGGACTACAATCCCTCCATGCTATGAAGAGGAAGAGAGGGAGGTGATCTATAATTGTAACACACTCCCTGTCCAAGGGTGACAACTCTGCTTTTCTGTAGATACAGTGCGAGAGTTGTCACCACAAGACAGGATGTTTGCTACAGACAAGATCACCGGGTACATATAACGGGGGAAAAAAAGCTTGAATAAAGAAAAATGAATGCAGCCGCCACATCACACCAATGATTGATAAATTGCAATATATAACATTTTTGTTTTTGGATCATGATACACTTTAACTAAATCATTTGAGATTGATTATTGATGCATGTTTGTATTATGTTGATGACTGTCAGAACGTACAAAAACCTCTCACCACTAGGGATGAGCTTTATATTCGGGTCGAACATGAGTTCGACTCGAACATCGGGTGTTCACCCGTTTGTAGAAAAACAAACATTATGGGGCATTCGCAGCAAATTAGAGCGCCACGAAACTTCTATAATGCACTTTGGCCAATTATGGGTCAGGGAGACTAAGTCCATGCCCCACATTATATAAAGTTGGCTGCACGTCGGCCCTGTGTAGTGCATTGTTAGTGTGGATGGAGAGAGAGTGTGATTTAGATTGAGCATGCAGGGAGGTTATTCAGTTAGCTGCAGTGTATTTAATATATATATATATATATATATATATATATATATATATATATACACAGTCAGTCTCGTGCGTGTATATATTCATATATATCATCCACTGCATCCAGTGTAGCCAAGTCTATATCTGACTGCAAGCCATTCCTGGTGTACTTTTTATAATATACTTCAGGTTGTGTACACTGTACACTGTACACAGTACCATGCACCCATAGTGCAGTTTCTACTACTTTTCTGGTGGTGTACACAGTGCCCCTCATAGTTGTTATTACACTTCTGTTGGTGTACACAGTACCGTGCACCCATAGTGCAGTTGCTACTACTTTTCTGGCAGTGTACACAGTATGCAATACAGTGCACCCAGGGCCGCTGATAGAAATCATGGGGCCCCGTACAGCCTACCTGAGTATTGGCAGGGTATTTATTGCAGAGTATTGGCAGGTTATGTATTGCAGAGTATTGGCAGGGTATGTATTGCAGAGTATTGGCAGGGTAAGTATTGCAGAGTATTGACAGGGTATTTATTGCAGAGTATTGACAGGGTATTTATTGCAGAGTATTGGCAGGGTATGTATTGCAGAGTATTGGCAGGGTAAGTATTGCAGAGTATTGGCAGGGTATGTATTGCAGAGTATTGGCAGGGTAAGTATTGCAGAGCATTGGCAGGGTAAGTATTGCAGAGTATTGGCAGGGTAAGTATTGCAGAGCATTGGCAGGGTAAGTATTGCAGAGTATTGGCAGGGTAACTGCAGTAGTAGTAGATGTTGAACTTGAAGCCCCACCCCCCCTCAAGCAAGCACATACCTCACCTGTGTAATTGTTAGCTGCCTTGGCCCCAGCACTGCAGAGTCACTTCCTCCCTGTTCTTGAGTGTCCACAATATTTCGATTGGAATTGGATTCCTTGCCCGGCCCCTGCTCTCTCTGCTCGCCTCTCACACAGTACCGTGCACCCATAGTGCAGTCGCTACTACTTTTCTGGTGGTGTACACAGTACACAATACAGTGCACCCATAGTGCAGTTGCTTCTACTTTTCTGGTGGTGTACACAATACAGTGCACCCATAGTTGCTATTAGACCTCTGGTGGTGTACACAGTACTGTGCACCCATAGTGCAGTCGCTACTACTTTTCTGGTGGTGTACACAGTACACAATACAGTGTAGTGCGGTTTTGCTAAACAAAATTTACAACATGTCCGGAAGGACACCAAGGAGAGGCAGATGCTTGCAGGACACTAAAAGAGGGCAAGCAGGCTCTGTGTCTACAGTCAACAGTGCTGGCCATGGACACTGTGCATCCTCAGCACGTGGCACCATGGGCCACGCTTGTCCTTTTTTTCTGCAGCTGGCCGTGTTAATGAGCCACAACATGCAGAAGAGTTGGTGGAATGGATAACAAAGCCGTCCTCATCCTCCTCATCCTCTGTCACCCAGGCTCAGAGTAGTTTGCCAAAGCGGCCTATTCCATCAGCTCCATGTCAACAGTCACTCCTTCCCTAGCCCCACCATCATGCACAGAGGAGTCCCCCAAACTATTCGACCATGGTGTTGGGTACATGCTGCAGGAGGATGCGCAGCGATTTGAAGGCTTCGTTGATGGTACCCAGGTTAAGGAAGGGTGTAACATGATCCTAGAGAGAGGGGGTGCCCAGGAAGGACAAGAAACTGGCAGTCATGTTCCCCCAGCTGCAGCATACTGCCAAGTTTGTTCCAGTGAAGAGGAGGGAGGGGATGATGAGGTCACTGACTCTACATGGGTGCCTGATAGAAGAGAGAAGGAAGAGGAGGCACATCTCCAACGAGGCAGGATGCCCTCCAGGGGGTAGCTTAAGGGCAGCCACCCTATTGCATCACACTGCAGAGCTAACCAGGTGGAGGGCACTGCTGACTCCCCGCATATTTTGAAAAGTTCTTTAGTGTGGGCCTTTTTTGAGATGTGTGCAGCAGATCGCACCATTGCTGTTTGCAACATATGTCTGAAGCGTATAGAGCATGGCCAAAACAGCAGCCGCTTGGGCCCCACATGCTTGACCAGACATGCTTGACCAGACATATGGCGACATCCCATGCAGTCCGTTGACAACAGCACTTAAGACCCACATCAAAGAACAAGGCGGACCTCTCCTTACTTCTCATCAGCTGGGATCTCCAACCCCACTATACCTCCAGTCCTCTCATAAATGAAGGTATAGAAATAGGTTTCCCAAGTACTTGCGGCCAATCTGCTAGCAGTACATCAAAATCTAATTTTAGCAGGCAAATTTCCCTACCCCATTGGCTAAACCGTCGAAAGAAAATTGGTCCCAGCCATCCACATGCTCAGCATCTGAATGCTAGCTTGGCCAAATTGCTAGCACTGCAACTGCTGCCTTTTCAGTTGGTAGACTCTGCCCCTTTTGTGAATTTGTGGAATGTGCGGTACATCCGTGGCAGGTTCCCAAATGCCATTTCTTTTCACAGAAGGCCATTCCGGCTCTCTACCAGCATGTGGAAGGCAATGTCTTGGCCTCGTTGGACAAGGTGGTCAGCAGTAAGGTGCATATTACTGTTGACTCATGGTCCAGCAGGCATAGACAGGGATGTTGCCTTTCTTTCACAGCCCACTGGGTAACTCTGCTGGCAGCTGGGAAGGATGCAGGACAGGGTTCAGTATTGTTGGAGCTTGTTCCACCACCACGGCTCCAAAATGCTAGTGGTGATTCTGCCACAGCTCTCTCCTCCATCCTCTCCTCTTCTTCCTCTATGGCCTCTTCCTCTGCAGATTTGTCCTCTGAACCAGCGGTGCTCCGTAGGCGTTCAAGGAGCTACGCAAGCACTCAGGCAAAAAGATGCCATGTGGTGCTTGAGTTGGTCTACTTAGGGGACAGGTGCCACACTGGTGCAGAGATTCTGTCAGCTCTGCCGGAGCAGGCTCAGAGGTGGTTGATCCCATGCCAGGTTCAGCCAGGAATTGTTGTATGCGACAATGGCACCAACCTCCTCTCCACCCTCCAACAGGGACACTTGACCCATGTTCCCTGTTTGGCTCACATCCTGAATTTGGTGGGGCAGCAGTTCTTAAAGCAGGTACCTGGGCTTACAGGATCGCCTGAGGCAGGCCAGAAAAGTCTGTGGTCATTTCCGCCGGTCATATAATGCCAGTGCTTGGCTGGCTGACCTTCAAAGGGAATGCAACCTGCCCAAGAACTGCCTCATTTGTGATATGCCCACCATGGAGGTAGAGGATAACACTCAACATCAGCAGCAGTCTTCAATGGATCGTTTTCAGTCCCCAGAAACCCAAGGAGTTGTACGTTACTGGGAGGAGGTGGTTGCAGATCACGTGATCCTTAGTGAACCAGAGGACTCAGGATCGAATGCCTCTGCAAACTTAAACTGCATGGCCTCCCTGATCCTGCAGAGCCTGCAAAAGGACCCTAGGATTTGTGGTATCAAGGAGAGGGATCATTACTGGCTGCAAGTAAAGTAGCGGTGCACTAATAAGCAAAGTTTTTTGATATTTGTGTAAAATGTGACAAATATATTGTGATTCAAATTTTGCTTCAGCTCCCACAAAAAAAACAATATACAAATATAAGTATGACAGCGCTGCAATACTAATATAACAAAATACAACTTTACAGTGATGATATCAATATAAAAAATATGGAAAAGTGATAATGCAAAAAGTCCCAAAAAACAGTATGGGAAATAAAAGTGATATAGTGCTAAAATAATGAGGCTGCAATAATATATAATATACCAAAATACAAATTTTCCAGTGATAATGCAATATGTGAAAAAATATAAATATACATTAATGCAAAAAAGGTCCAATAATCAATAATGAGAAATCCTTCACAGTGATGGTTCTTCTAACAAAAGCTTTATCCTGAGTGCTCCCACCACGACATGCAACGTCCTTTATGCGACCCCTAGGGGTCAAACACACAAGAGCCAATATGCCTTTCAAGGAATCTTCTATGATCTTTAATCAAAGGACACCATCAATAGTCGACATAGGTCTCATCCACTGTATTCCTTTCACGTTTTTAAGACCAGCATTGCATAAGAAAAAATGACAAGAAAAAGTGCCTCCTATAGTGCAATATCCGAGGGGTTAAATAATAAAGCCTCCACCCCAGCTAGCAATAAAACTCACATTTATTATAACGATAAAAAGCATGGAATATACAGTTGAGAACAGTCTTACTCTGAGTCGATCAGTCCACCGCCAGGCTCCACCTTTACTAGTTTTGCCACCTCCCACATGGGTTCATCTGGAGGAGATGCCAGGTGGCTGTGACGGGACCATTTTATAGTGTACAGTATGAATGGGAAGTAATTACCTGAGTTGGATACAGCTGTAGCATTCAAAGGCGTCCACACATGCACAGTAGTGCTTCCTCGTGTCAGTGGGACACAATGTAAACATACAGAGTACCGTTTATGAGGCACTTCCAAAACAGAAGTGCGTCATAAACATTTAAATGGACAGAGGGTGTCATTTTGTGACCACTTCCGGTCATGGACTCCATAAATATAATAGGCTTCAAAAAACATGGCCAACTTGGGCGTTCAAAGATGCCCGCACATGCGCAATAGCCCTTCCTTTTGTCGGTGAGACACAATATAAACACGGTTCTCCATTTAAAACAATGTAATGGGCTTCAAAAACATGGCCAGCTTGGGTGTTCAAAGCCGTCTGCACATGTGTAATAGCGCTTCCTTGGGTCAGTGAGACACAATGTAAACGTGGTGCGCCGTTTAGGGCGCACTTCTGGTTTAATAAAACGGAAGTCCTCGCTTTGTGACTACTTCTGGTCAAGGACTGAATAGGTTTAATGGGCTTCATAAACATAATAATGACACCAAATTCAAATGAAATGAATTATTGATTCCATAGTTGGTATTTGGAACCAGCTAATGAAACTATTCCCAATCCAATTATATATCAAATGAATAATTAAATATATATATATATATATATATATATATATATATATATATATATATATATAATTTATGGCCGAAGCCCTATGACCGATACGTACCCTAACAAGACAGACTTACCATAAGATACACCATGTGAAATGGACCTGAAGTGTGCCCTGGTCTAATAGACAGTATACCAAAATAAGGGGGCATACCCAATGATTAGAAATGAATGTGTTTGAAGAGAAATGATTGAGAAATGCCCTAAAAAAGGGGATGGGAGGGTGGGTATCGCACACAGGAAACCGACAAAGACCACAGGCGAGTGGGCTGGTTAAATACCCCCCCGGCTCCTCCCATAAATTCAGGCCACCATACTGGCCTTCTTACTTATGGCCGAAGCCCTATGACCGATACGTATCCGAACAAGACAGACTTACCATAAGATACACCATGTGAAATGGACCTGAAGTGTGCCCTGGTCTAATGGACGGTATACCAAAATAAGGGGGCAAAAACACTTAGGTAGGGATAAAAGATCTTTATTGTATCCAGCCTTATCTATTGAGCCAGTTGGGTGAATGCCCTAGACATCTCTGCCTGTGGGTTAGGGATGTACCGAGCGAAGCAGGCCGACTTCCACCTGCCTAATCTTTTAATGACATGGTCTGGGACCCTGTGACGGGATGCGGATGAAGCTGCTCCGATGCGGAAGGAATGACCGGAGTACTCACCAGGATTGAGAAGCAAGTTGCGAAGGAGAATCCTTACATGTTTTATGAACTGGCAGGTAGTTAAAGGTTTGAGCAGAAAGGGCAAAAGGGGACTAGAGTCCGAGAGCTCGGGTAGTTGTGAGAGAAGCTGAGTGAGCACGGCGACCGGACACCAGGCGTTGTTGGTTTTGTAGAGGTGGATATCTACGCCGGCACCTGCCTGCTGGGTTTTGGTCACCGAGAGATGGAGGATGAAGTGGTCCTCGCGGTGAACCAGATGACGTCTGCGAAGGACTGGACTGAGTGAGTTGTTGTGGGTAAACTCGCTGGGCCGTAGAAAGCCATAGTAGGCCAGATAAATGGCCGCCTGTATAACCAAACTGGGGAGAACACCAAAGGGGGAGCTGGTAAGCATGGTGGACATGTTCCTAAAAATGGTACTGGTGATGGGGAGCCGTTTGACTTTAACTGGTGGCTGCAGCTTCTGGATTCCGCGCAGGAGGGCTTGGATGGCATGGGATGAGAAGATGGACGGTTTGGTAGGATCCTGGAGTGAGAGAAAGTGCTGTATGCCAGCCAAGTATAACCGGATGGTATTGAAGGACAAGGCCAGTTGACTATGGCAATAAGAGACGGAGGCTAGTATATGCCTGGCTGGCATCTGTGGGGGTGCCTACTGTGGAGGAAACCAGGAACTTGTTAAACACTTTCCAGGCTAGCCGGTAGGCTTTAAGAGTGTTATTTTAGAGTGATTGGTTGACGAGCTGAGTGGCTCCACGTAGATGCAGCTCTAGTCCAGGGTCAGCTGAGACCAAAGCGGGATAGGAGCTGAGACTGTATTGGCTTCGGGAACCTGCCGAAAAAAGGAAAGGAAATTGAAGCGGGACAGTGCGCCGGCTGCAAGGTTGCACTTTCCTGGGACAAACTTACAATAAACATTAAATTGATGCTGCAGAGACAGCTGCACCAGCCTGCGTAGGAAGGACATCACGATGAGAGACTTAGACCTGTCTTTGTTGATAATTTTGGCTGTAGCCTGGTTGTCGGTGGTGAAACCTACAGTTTGTCCTGTCCAGGTATGACCCCAGAGCTGGGCGGCTGCTACAATAGGGTAGAGCTCGAAGAGGGACGAAGACTGGCTAAACCCTGGGATCAAGAGTATCTGAGAAGGCCAGGGTTCGGCAAACCAATGGTGGCCAAAAATAGCGGCGAACCCTGCGGAGGCTGCTGCATCTGTCACTACCTGTGGCGAGAGAGGTGAGATAGATGGGATAAACAAGGAGATACCATTCCAAGTGGACAGGAACTCGTCCCACATTGTCAGGTCTGCTATGGCTGCGGTATCCAGGTTGAGGACTTGATCCGGGTCTTGTGCCAGAGAAAGGTAGACCAACAGGCGTGAGACAAAGGAGCGACCCTGTGGAATGATTTGCATGGCAAAGTTAAGCATGCCCAACAGTGACTGCAGCTGTCTCTTTGTACACCCCCTAGTGCGGGTGAATTCACAGAGAACTGACCTAATGCGGGTCAGTTTGTCAAGGGGCAGGCTGGCCTGCCTGGACCAGGTGTCGATATTGACTCCAAGAAAAGTGATGGAGTGTGCGGGCCCATCGACCTTATGTTCGGCAATGGGGACATTGAGGTTCCCAAAGACGGTCCTTAGTTTGTCGAGGTCCCCTGGAGGTACGCCCGGCTGCTCAATCAATAGGAAGTCGTCCAGGTAATGGATAACTTGCTGACAACAAGCTTTGTGCAAGAGGATCCAGGCCAGAGATTGTGCGAACGTGTTGAACAGCCAGGGGCTGCTTTTAGAGCCAAATGTCAGTTTGGTAGCGAAATAATATAGGTCTCTCCATTTAATACCGTGCCAGCACCAGAGGGACGGGTGGATAGGCAAAAGTTTAAAGGCGTCGGAAATGTCGGCCTTGGACAGCCATGCGCCTGTGCCTACTTTAAGGATGGCCTGAATCGCCATGTCAATGGAGGCGTATTTTAACGAGAATTCTTCGGAGGGAATCAGGGAATTTAGGCTGGGAACGTGAGAAAAATGAGGCGCAGACAGGTCGTACACCAAGCGGATTTTATTTGAAAACTTGCCCTTGACAAGCCCAATAGGGCTAACTCTCCACGTGCTGAAGGGGGGCTGTGTGAAGGGACCTATGACAAAGCCTCGCTCCAACTCGGTTAGCAGCAGCTGGTCTATGGCCTGCTCATCGGAGGCTGCTGACCGAAGATTTCTACACTCATAGGTTGTGTGGGGCAGAGAGATAAGGCCGGTATGAAAGCCTGTTGTGAAGCCCCGGATGAGGAAGGTGGCTAGAGAGGGAGTGGGGTGCAAGGTGAGGTAGAAGCCCAACCATAGGACATCTATGCGGCTTAGTCAGGAGCCCTTCTGTTTGACCTCACACAAATTCCTGGGGTGCGCTCTGTGGCATAGGACACAGACGTGCAGTAGGCGGCATTGGCTGAAATTACACGAGCCATAATTGTAATTTTTGCAAATAGCCGCCCCTCCTACGGTTCGGACCGAGCATCCGAACTTATCCACCTGTGCCTTCTGAGTGGGGACTGACGGGCCTTGGGCTGTACCGGAGGTGGAGGGGAACTCTAAGGGGCGACTAACCGCTGTGTTGGCGCACCAGGAGGCGGTGTGGGTGGAGGACTGGCAGACGGCACATAGAGGCGAGCGTAAACTGGCAAAATGCCGGCAGAACAACTCAGTGTCCATGAGGCTCCAGTCTGTGACCGACTGAAACTGTGCCAACCTAGCGGCTGCCTTGGCGGAGAAGAAACGGTCGTAATCGTAGAACGAGAAGCCTCCGTATTTGTACCCTAGGTCCACCACGGTGTGGAGATATAAGTCCAGCTCCTCCATTCTGGCTGGGGACGCTGAGCATATGACATCCCTTAGCATCCCAAAGGCTAGGGCGAACTCTGGGATAGAAAGCTTGCGGTTCAGTCTAGGATCTTTGGCCTTGAGAACTACGGAGACATCTCCCCAGGTATAGGCCTTATTCTCTGTGAGGTCGTGGACTGAAATGAGCAGGGATGCAAGGTTGACATCTTTGCCATCCAGGATGTCCTTCCTTATGCCGGCCGGAACTAGATGTGCTGGGCAGACAATGGGACATGTCCCTGCAGTACCTGTCGGAAGTGGTGTCAGGACTGTGACTGGAACAGGGGTAGTTGTGGCCGGGTGCTCCTCTAAGAGGGCCACTCTGGCCTGGACGTCCGTGACCGTGTTGGCTAAGGATGACACCATTGTATGGAGCTGTGATATAGCTGCTGAAATGGATTGGAGAGAGGCCTGAGGTGGGGAACTGGGCCCAGCCGTGGCCAGCGGGGGGAAGAGGAGCCTGAAAAGCTCTGCCTTCCTGGCCGTGGCAGGGAAGGGAATGCCCCTGTGCCTCAGCTCTGCCGTCAGCTTGGGGATGGTCCAACCCCTGAGGGACTGTACGCTGTCGCTCACTGAAGGCGGGCGAGGAGACAAAGGGGCAGTGAGGTCTTCAGTGCCAGTTTGAGACATGGCTCCAGGTAGACTGTGCCCTAGGTGCGATGTCCTATCTCCTTGGGGCCACAAGATGAACGACCAGAACCTATAGAGGGGGACATAAGTCAAGACTGTTTCTCTATCTTACCAAGAAAAGCCACCCGCTGCTATGCACTAAGGCGGGAGCGAACGTTGTATACATATATATATATATATATATATATCGTCACGTGCCTTCATACATACATACATATATATATATATATATATATATATATATATATATACACGTATACCTGCATGGTTGCTGTCGCGTTTACCTGCCCTCTTTTTTTTTTCTTAACCTGGGAAAATAACGTCCAACCTGGTGCAGGGTGGACCTACTGAACTTGACTGACCTGGAGAGAGAAACGACAGATGATAACTGATGAGGAGTCTGACAAAGTAACTGACAGGTGACATAAACGGCTGACTGATATAACCGAGTGCACCGGTGAGTAGACCATTTTTGAAGTAGTTCTTCTCTCATTTTTTTTTTTTTTATGTATTGTCCTGTCCCAATCCGACGTGTCATTGCGCAAAGGACGAATGAGTGAAATGATACATGCTTAGCGCGGGGGCACGAATAAGTGCTACAACTGTGAACGTCAAATAAGACAGCCTGTGGAAAAAATTTAATGTGGCCGATCCATCTGGGGCACGCTGAAACGAATCGATGCATCACGGATGCTACTGGATTTGAATCGGAGCGCGGTAGGTGACAGTGAAATTAAGCAAAATTTGCCATGACAGAGGCACGAAATGGTCGTGTCGCCAGTGCGACTGACAACAAACCGGACTCTGGAGCATGTACTGAAATGTGGGAAACAAACCTGGGGTGGACCGGAACGAATCGGTGCATGTTTAGATGTGACTGGATTCGAACCGGAGCGCGGAACGTGACAGTGAAATGAAATGAACAACATAAGTCATGACAGAGGCCTAGATCGGCCGGCCGCAAGCTGTGACTGGGTAACGAACTGGTCTTCGGAGCATGCACTGAAATGAGGCCGAAAAAATACCTGGGGAACGTCCAAACGAATCGACGCACGGGGATGCGATCAGATTCGAACGGAGCGCATTACATGGCAGTGAAATGATTCCCATGATAGAGACACGAATCGGAGAGGTCGCAAAAACTGCGACTAACAACGAACGGGTTCTAGCGCATGTACTGAAATGAGGCCAACGCAACTGGGACACGCCGGCCGAATCCGTGCATTTTACGGACGCAACTGGATTCGAACCAGGATGTAATAGGTGACAGTGAAATGATTCCCATGACAGAGACCCGGATGGATAAGCCGAAGGCTATGACTAACAATGAGCGGGCTCTGGAGCATGTACTGAAATGAGGCCAAGCAACTGGGGCACACCAGGACGAGTTGGCGCATTGCGGATGCGACTGGATTCGAATCGGAGCGCAGTATGTGACAGAAATTTGTGAAATGTTTGAAATGATAAAAAAGAAATTATTAAATGAGCCAGCCGTGGCAGAGACATGATTTGTTGTGCCGCGTGTTGCGACTGGCAACGACTTGTCTGCGGGACACGGTGTAGAGGCAGAAACACAACAAGCTACGAAAACGGTGTGACATTAAGCCTAACCAATTCTAACGAAACGAGGCCCGTAAAATGAAGCCAGTTACAACAATGGTGCGTTCGAGTGACTAACGACCCGGTTTCAAAACGAATGACTCGAGAGTTTAGTGTCGAGATTCGTGTTTAAGATACTCAAAATAGAAATGTATGAGAAAAAAGGGGAGGTCAATCGAGACCCTTACCTGCGGCAGTCGAGCCAGAGACGTTGTACAAAAAACACAAACGGGAACGAAAACCACGAGACTTCTGTAGAGAGAAGTCAACGAATGGCAACGAATCTCGAGAAGTCGGCCTAGTGACGTAGTATCGCGCACAGGAAACCGAAAAAGACCACAGGTGAGTGTGCTGGTTAAATACCCCCCGGGCTCCTCCCATAAATTCAGGCCACCATACTGGCCTTCTTACATACATATATATATATATATATATATATATATATATATATATATATATAAAAGAATATAAAAATTATTTTAAAAATTAGCGAATTGAAATATGTGTAAAAATATGACTTTTAAAAATCATTAATGAAGCAATTGATATCAAATTAAATATTATATATATATATATATTATAAGGGGCAACCCTTCTTGATCCATGTTACAAGGGTAAGGTTGCAGAACTTATCCAGCCTTTCCAGAGGGTGCAGAGGATGAAACATCTTCAGAAGGCCTTGCAGAAACATTTGTGCAATCCGTTTCCAGAGCCTGGGAGGTTACAATTTCCTGGTACTAGACAACATGTTGCTGAGGCTTCATACAGTCACAGAAAGAGCAGTGGAGAAGGTAGCCGGCTGACCAATGCCTTCAGTAATTTCTTCAATCCTCAGTGCCAAGGTCTGATTGGTTCCAGCAACCATCACCAGCGCCTGAATTACATGGTGCAGGAATATCTAGAGCAAGATCAGACTTGGAGACCTTTCCAATAGAACATCCACTGGGTTACTGGGTCTTGAGGATGGACCACTGGCCAGAGTTTGCTCAATATGCAATTGAGCTACTGGCCTGTCCTGCATCCAGCGTTCTTTCTGAACGCACATTCAGTGCTGCTGGAAGCTTTGAAACTGATCACAGAATGCGCCTATCCACAGACAGTTGATCGGCTCACATTCATAAAAATGAATCAGTCTTGGATCACCAGCTACCAACCACTTGATGCTAATGTAACCAATTGATGTTTCTATGGATGTGGGATCCCTTGAAGACTGCCTATGCTGAGTGACTATCCTATTATGCTGAGTGACTGTCCTATTCCTCCTCAATCTTCATGATGATAACGTCTAAGAATATTTTTGGTTCAGGGCACCACCACTGCCTAAGGCCCAATTTTCTGCCCCTGATTAACTGGGGTATGTAATTTACAATTTTTGATCAAATATTTCACAGTGGGGCTCATTCCTGTGCTCAACAAGAGTATCTGTGAGGGGTTGCAGTGTTGTGTCTCCACCACCACTGCCTAAGGCCCAATTTTTCCATCCCTGCTTGACAGGGGCACATAATTACAATTTTTGATCTAATATTTCACAGCAGCATATTTACACTAGCTTTCCTGCCTCTGTCTTGCTTCTTTTCTTTTTACGGTTTATGTACTTCACAGCTTTCTTTGCACCCTTCAACTGCAACCCATTAATTTCGCTTCCACCCCATTTATCCCTTCTAACCACACATTCTCATACTCTCATCCTTAAAAAGATTCTATGCAGTAGATAACTAGTTCACGTTTACCCTTGTTTTTATTGGGGTGGGGGGGTGGAGATTTCATCTTACAGCTACACTATGGTAAATCCAGTAAATGCATAGTTACAGATTGCTGCTATATTTAACGTAATGTGCAGAATAGATAGGAGCAGTCAGGAAAATGACATGTACAACAGTTGGATGGTTTGGGACTTGTAGCATATAGTGAACATGAAGGTTTACAGCACACATCCAATGTTTTGTCATTTATGAGCTGGTCTACCTCTCATTTCCTTAAGGCTGCTTTCACACTGGGGCGGGAGCGGCGTCGGCGGTAAAGTGCCGCTATTTTTAGCGGCGCTTTACCGTTGTTTTAGCGGCGGTCTGTGGGCGCTAGCGGGGTGGTTTTAACCCCCACTAGCAGCCGAAAAAGGGTTAAACCCGCCCGCAAAGCGCCGCTTTGCCGGCGGTATTGCCGCGGTGTCCCATTGATTTCAATGGGTAGGAGCAGTTTAGGAGCGGTGAATACACCGCTCCTTCACCGCTCCAAAG
Source organism: Lithobates pipiens (assembly GCF_037356315.1). NCBI lineage: Eukaryota > Metazoa > Chordata > Amphibia > Anura > Ranidae > Lithobates > Lithobates pipiens. Next base: position 315,399,893 of record NW_027507903.1, read on the forward strand.
ATGCGGCTAGCAGGACTTTTTTCACCGTCCTGCCAGCGCATCACTCCAGTGTGAAAGCCCTCCGGCTTTCACACTGGAGTAAAAGGGGCCGGTTTTTTTCAGGCGCTACACAGGCGCTATTTTTAGCGCTGTAACGCCTGAATACCGCCCCAGTGTGAAAGCAGCCTTACTGTAACTGTAAGGGAAGTGTTTTCATCTTAGACTATAGTCTACTTTCAAAGTATTGAACTTTGTTGAACAACCTGTTTGTATATGTTATAAATTATTTTAGCAGTGGTGGCCCGTCCCCAATCCATACCCTATCCATACATGAATAGCCACCCATACCCATACATGGATTTCAATGGGGGTTTTTTTCTTGAAGCAAATGATTAGAACCTGAAGCTCTAATTTGTTTCAAAAAAGGGTGGGCTGCCACTTGTGTGACAATAGCAAATTTATATTTGCTATTGTCTTTCTGATTCTCCTCTTCTAATTAGGAAGCAGTTCCTAAGACCCGATTGGCCAGGTAGTCTTAGGACTCCCAGCCAATCGGATCTCAGTCAGGTTCCAGAGCGAAGAGCTGCAGCCCGGATCCATGTTTGCCTGATCTGCCTCCTTCCTAAGGTAAGGACGCCTCTAATCTCCATCGCATTCCTGTTTGTCTCCCGCGGGGGGAGGGATCATAGCATTCCTGTCCATCTCCCGCAGGGGGCGGGATCACTGCATTCCTGTCCATCTTCCGCGGTGGTGGGGTATGTGTTGGTTTGCCTCGTCGTCCCCAAAATATTGAAAAAAATGCACCAACCTCCACTGCATTTTAGGATTAGCTCCTTTATGTAATTAAAATTACAATTTATGTACAGTATACTATCTAGTTGAGCCCAATTGCACTTTCAGTTTAAATTATTTAAAACATTACAGATGCATCAAAACAAGACATGTAAGTCTTTTGTTTTGTTAGTTTTTTGTTTTGTTTAGTTTTCTATAAAAAAAAAAAACAACAACCTGAGGCTGAGTAGAGAAGCCTGTTCACTGCCAGTAGCTGTAGAATGTGACGTTTTGCTCTCTGTGGGTAAGCAGTGTTCTCTTTGAAGAGGTTTGACATGCCCCCCACTGAGTCAAAGTCAAAGCTCTACAATCAGTGGAGAGCCATGAGTTTTGCTGATTGCAGAGCTATAGGTCTGACTCAGTAGGGGGTGTGGTGGTCTTCTGCAGGTAGATCCAACTAGCAGCAAGGTTCCGTTTCTGTAGTTGCAGGCAGGGGATGGTTTTTTTACTCAGGCTGTGGCTAATCTAGAAATAATGGGAACTGTAAGACATTGAAGACCTTTTGTTTTAATACACCTGGAATGTATTTAGCTTCTTAAAACTGAGTGCTCAATGTTCAAATGTCCTTATTCCCACTCTGTAAATGAAAGATGAACCCTAATAAGTTGCTGTAGGTAACAGATCAATTTTATCCCAGTATATATAAATCAGTGCCACTGTTTCCCTCTTTTTCTCTCTTCTTCATTTTCTGTCGCCATCTCTCCTATTTTCTGCTTTCCTTCAGGCCTTCAGCACATCTCTCAGCTTGTTATGTCTCTGACACTCGACGGCGATCTTAAAAGCTTCAGCCACATAGATTAGAAAAGCGCTGACAGTCAAGTGCGTGGGTGGAGTGTTTGCAGCACACTGTTTGCTGTTGCTATGAAGAGTTTTATTGGCTCGAAGAACTACCTCTTAGCTCTGACGCCAGCTCTGCAAATGTGTGGTTATTTCCTATGCAACCCTGGCATAACAGGCTGCATGAATGAGATAGGCAGAGACAAGGACATCAGAGGGCATCTCAGGTTGTGTTACTTCCTCTAAAAGCAAAACGCAACAGTGTCATGTAATTCATTAGCAAAGAAAAAAATGAAGACTTCTTCATAATTACCACATGTAAGATGAAATGTACAGCAATGCTGGCAAATCCACTCATGTAATTCTTGAATAAACGTAGGTCTGTCAACCAAACAGCACATATATTACTCTCACATACCTTACTGCACTGTTTAGCAAGAGTAGGAGAGACAATGTAACTACAACCGCAATTCCCAAAAAGTTGGGATGCTATGTAAAATCTACATAAAAGCATAATGCAATGATTTGCAAATCTCATAAATCTATTTTTTTATTCGCAATAGAATGCATTTCAAGTGTTTAAACAGAGAAAATATACAATTTTGGGGAAAAAAGGTAATTTTGAAATTGATGGCAGGAACAATAAACAATATCTCAATAAAGTTGGGATAGGGAAACAAAAAACTGGCCAAATCAAATGGTACTAACAAGGAAGAGCCAAAAGAACATTTTGAACGAATTAGGTTAATTGTCGACAGGTCAGTAGCGTGACTGGGTATAAAAAGTGCATCTTAGAGAGTCAGAGTGTCTCAGAAGTAAAGATGAGCAGAGGTTCACCAATCTGCGAAATGCTGCATCTAAAAATTGTTGACCAATTTCAGAATAATGTTCCTCGACATAAAATTTACTTTAAATATATCATCATTTACAGTACATAATATCATCATGAAAAGATTCAGACCATCTGGAGAAATTTCTAGGCACATGGGAGAAGGCCAAAATGCAATATTGGATGCCCGAAATCTTTGGGCCCTCAGATGGCACTGCAATAAAAACAGGCATGATTCTGTGATGGACATCACTGTATGGGTTCAAGAAAACTTTAAATAATCACTGCCTTTGAACACAGTTCGCCATACCATCCAAAAATGCAAAGTTAAGCTCTATCATGCAAAGAAGAAGCCATATCTGAACTTGATCCAGAAACGCTGCAATTTTCTCTGCAATTTGCTGCAATTTTCTTCACTGTTCTGTGGTCAGATCAATCAAAATTTGACATTCTTTTTGTCACTTAAAAGGGGGGGGGGGACCTTCTGGCTTGTTATCAGCACTCCATTGAAAAGCCTGTGTCTCTGATGGCATGGGGGTGCATTAGTGCGTATGGAATGGGCAGCTTGCACATTTGGAAAGGAACCTTCAATGCTGAAAGATATCGCCAGATAACGACTTTTTCAGAGAAGGTTTTGTATATTTCAGCAAGACAAAGCTAAACCACATAGTACATCTAATGTATGACAGCATGCTGTTGTAGTAGAAGAGTTTAGGTGCTTAACTGGCCTGCCTGCAGTCCAGACCTTTCACCACATGAAAATATTTGGCGCATACTCAAACGAAAAACATGAGGAAGAGGACCCAGGACTGCTGAGTAGTTAGAGTGCTCTATCAGGCAAGAATGGGACAACATTCCTCTCCCAAAACCCCAGCTACTGATCTCAATTCCCATAAGTTTACAGAGTGTTATTAAGGAAGAGGGGATGCTACACCATGGTGAACATGGCCTGTCCCAACTTTTTTGATATGTGTTGCTGCCATCAATTTAAAAACTACCTTATTTACTTTTTAAAATGGTACAATTTCTCAGTTTAAAAAAGTCACTTTAAGGATTTTTAAGGATTTTTCTGGATTAGCACCATTGAACATTTATTTGGGACTTATTTTATATATATATTTTGTCCTGTATACTTCACATATATATTTTTTGTATTTTTCTGCACTTTATTTTTATATTTTTTATTTTTATTTTTATTTTTATTTTTATTTTTTCACTTTTTTATGTGTATATGCACTTTTCACATATTTTTTATGGTTTAGAGAATTTTTTTAGCTTTTATCGCTAAAAGGTTTTTTATTATCGTATCTTTCACCCCTTGTGTGCACCAATACACACACATTTCTTATTTATAATTGCCATGGGTTCTGGTTTGTGAAGTGTTTACACATTCCTTATATTTAGTTATTAGGCCTATATATATATTTTTTTGTCACTAAACACTGGTTTTTGAGTATACCTATGTGATTCTAGGTTGACTATTAATGAACGTTACATTAAATATACATATATACCTTTATCACTTTACATTGGTATAGGGGACCTATGGTATTGTTGGTAGCAGGTTTACCATTGAGTGACATTTTTTTCGCATTTCTGCGACTTGATTTATAATCGCATTAGGTTGTACATGTAGTTTGGTACACGTGGTTTTCAGGTTTTTGGCCTAAACTTATAATTTATTTGAGATTGAGGGTTTGATTATATTTTGTAAGGAAGTATTCTGGCCTGTTCCAACATCATCAGTTCCTGATATTTCTGCTGTTTTGGAGACTTAATATGTAATGGGTTTGATTATTAGTCCCCGATATTAGAATTCTATGTTTTGTGACCACTGTCCCTGGTGGCCTATAGATTTATTACACTCACTGTTTGATATAACCTTCTCTGGGTGAAGCTGATGTTCTTTCTGTTCTCCTGGGTTTATCAACATAGAGTTTCATTAGTATTAGGCTGAGGGAGACTATTGGGTTCTTTGGAAAAAAGACCTTGGCCTTTATTTCTATCTATTTATCCTCTATGAGTCCACTTTGGAATGGAAACCTGTTTTTAGGTAGCGCCATTTAACCCGATACCATTTCAGTAATTCCACTCTTAAAAAGGAACCCTATTAAGGGATTCCCTTTTTTTCCGGGGGGCAGCAGCCTATGTAGTGTTTTACATACAGGTATACTATATTTATACAGAGGTTTTATATTGATCTGGCTTAAGCTACTCCTGTTGTTGAATAGCGCGGTTCTTCTATATTTTTATTTTTACTATCATTCTAAAAATGTGATATGTTTTCTATTTTCTATTGTGAATAAAATATGGGTTTATGAGATTTGCAAATCATTGCATTCTGTTTTTATGTAGATTTTACGCAGAGTTCCAACTTTTGGGGATTTGGGGTTGAAGCCATGTGTAAAAAGTCACAAACTATCAGTTAGCAAAATGTACTGTTAATGCAGTTTAAAATAAAACATTTTTAGCAAGTTACATTTCAATCAAAATATTCCAAACAAGGACCCAGAATGTAATAAACGCTTATGAAGGTTCTAACAGTTCTTCACTGTACCTTAAACTAGAAGCTAGAGTTTGAGTTTTTTAAAGATAAACTTCTGGCAAAGGGTTAAAGTACCACTGCACATTTGTTGCAGATACACTTATGAGGAAAGGTTCACTGCCTTTAGCTCCCATTCCCTAGTTTCCTAGTCACCTGTTCCCAATCGAGTGAGACACTATCCACAAAGCTTGTCACAATCTTGTGAGATAGACCTGCACATGTGCAGTGCACTTTCTATTTAATCCTATAGAAAGTTCATGCTCTGTTCCAGCATAGGATTGAATAGAGAGTGTAATGCGCAGACCCAGTTTAGAAGATTTTGACAAGTGGTTATGCAGCTTTGTGGGTGATAGCTCCCTGGATCAGGGACAGGTCCAGGGAGGCTGGGTTCCCACTATCTTCACATGCAGCTCACAGCAGGGGTCCGGTGCATCCCCGTTTACCATTTCAGGTCCGATTTTAGCCTGAATCTTTGGCTGAATTCGGACTTGAAATTAACCAAAAGACGCACAGGACACCTGCGCAAATTCGCACTGGAGCCGCAGCGGATATATGTAAACAATATATATATATATATATATATATATATATATACAAAAATGTTTGGCCTTTCATTTCTATTTTAAACAGACTGGGTTGTTTTACAAGGTGATCGTTTACAATCACTTTAAAAAGTAAAGGGCATCGTTTAAACTACAACCTTTCAGTTTTTAGCATAATATTGCATATAATTTAACATTCTGTAAAGGCTGATTTTATTTTAAAATGCTTTATATACTTGAGCTTGTTAAATGAAATCTTAGACATACATATCCGTATGTGTATAAACATAAATATCAAGGGTGGTGGCTTTTGGTCAAATTGCCGGATGGATTTTGCAATGCTTAATTCCTCAATGTGACTGCCTCTATAAACTTGGCAGATGCTCAACAGTCCTTTGGGTTGGTCTGATAATGTTTGGGTGTGATTTGGGAGGTGACCAAAGACACTGGCACATGTACATGTGAACCTTGTAAGAGCTACCTTACCAGTGTCCCATCCACCTTCCCTATATTGTGTTTTTAATTCCATATAATTAGACTTCTCCTTTTACAGTCACAGATTTGGGTGGTGATGTTTTTTTCAGCCTGATTTAATGTAATCACTTGGAAGGCCTTGTCTGGTCCTTGTTCTAGTACATGATCCTGGTATTCATTGGCTGGCATAAGCTGAGTTTGTTTGGGGCATATTTAAAGTGATACATAACTCTGGTTTGAAAAAAATACAATTTGTATTATTTACTCAAAAAGTACCTTCTATCGTTCTCAGCTTCCGCCAGAACCAAAATTCCTTCTTTTTTTTTTTTACTGCTGTGATCTGACTTCCTGTTAGATGGTGGCTACGTTCATCCTCCATGGTCCTATTGTATGTAGGAATTTGGCCACCGTCTACTGCTCACTCTCAAGATGGACTAGTATAGGGACTATGGACTATGGGATTTGCAGTGTATATAAAGTAGCCACACGACTGCAACTAAGGTGCAATGCTTGTTCTGAACAGACAGACGTGATGGTGAAAAAGAAAGTTTTTGGAAGCAGAAAAACATAGTAAGAAGTAAAATAGATTACAGAGCCATTATGTAGTTGATGTGTAGGCTTTATTTTTAGACCTAAACTTGTTTTCATTTGGATAGGGTGGGGGGAGATTAGGACCCCCATTAGAATTTTACTGCACTCCACAGCTCTTTAAGGGAGATTTCTCCTTACTGTCATGGGAAAATAATGTTATCAAATAGGATGTCAGAGAAAATTTTCAACAGAAACACAAACAGTAAATAAAATGCTCTAGCCCTCTCCTACTCTGCCAAAAAGCACATTTATTTTTGCATTGAAGATTATTCTTCACTTCCTGTCTGGTAAAACTGCTTTGACGGTGACAATGAGAGGAAACCTCTGTACCTGAGCAATTTATACAGTTGTGCTCATAAGTTTACATACATACATACATATTAGGGTTTCTTGCCCATTTTTCAGAGAATATGAATGATAACACAAAACCTTTTCTTTCATTCGTGGTTGGTGTTTGTCTGAAGCCATTTATTATCAATCAACTGTGTTTATTCTTTCTACATCAAAATGGCAACAGAAACTACCGAAATGACCCTGATCAAAAGTTTGCAGTTTTACAGGTCTTAATACCACATATTGCCCCCTTTAACATCAATGACAGCTTGAAGTCCTTTGTGGTATATGTGGATGAGACTCTTTATCTTCTCAGATGGTAAAGCTACCCATTCCTCTTGGCAAAAAGTCTTCCGTTCCTGTAAATTATTGGGCTGTCTTGCATGAACTGCACTTTGAGATCTCCCCAGAAAGGCTCAATGATATTGAGGTCAGGAGACTGAGATGGCCACTCCAGAACCTTCATTTTATTCTGCTGTAGCCAATGACAGGTCGACTTGGCCTTCTGTTTTAGATCATTATCATGTTGGAATGTCCAAGTACCGTATATACTCGAGTATAGGCCGACCCGAATATAAGCCGAGGCCCCCAATTTACCCCCAAAAAAACTGGCAAACTTATTGACTCGTGTATAAGCCGAGGGTGAGACATGCCTGTCCATCCCTGTGTGTGTGTCCGTCCATCCCTGTGTGTCCGTCCATCCCTGTGTGTCCGTCCATCCCTGTGTGTCCGTCCATCCATCCCTGTGTGTGTGTGTGTCCATCCATCCATCCATCCCTGTGTGTGTGTGTCTCCATCCATCCATCCATCCATCCCTGTGTGTGTGTGTCTCCATCCATCCATCCCTGTGTGTGTGTGTCTCCATCCATCCATCCATCCCTGTGTGTGTGTGTATCCATCCATGTGTGTGTGTGTGTGTGTGTGTGTGTGTGTGTGTGTGTGTGTGTGTGTGTGTGTCCAGCCTACCTGTGTCCCGAGCCTTTGTCCCGAGCCTCCGTCCCGTGCCTTGCCTCCGTCCCGTGCCGTGCCTTGCCTCCGTCCCGTGTCGTGCCTTGCCTTGCCTCCGTCCCGTCCCGTGCCGTGCCTTGCCTTGCCTCCGTCCCGTGCCCTCTTCGTCGGCGCCTCGGCGGCCATTGTAAAATTCAAAAGCCGCGCCTCCGCCTTCGCCTGTGATAGGCGGAACACTGAATTTCCCAGCAGCCTGTGTTCCGCCTATCACGGACATCGTATCATCCTCGTCCGTAGTACGAGGATGATACGATGTCCGTGATAGGCGGAACACAGGCTGCTGGGAAATTCAGTGTTCCGCCTATCACAGGCGAAGGCGGAGCCGGAGGCGCGGCTTTTGAATTATAGAATGGCCGCTGTCTGTCTGCTCGACACGCTGATCGAGCGGGCAGACAGCGATGACTCGAGTATAAGCCGAGGGGGGCACTTTCAGCCTCAAAAAAGAGGCTGAAAATCTCGGCTTATACTCGAGTATATACGGTATGTCCCATGTGCAGCTTCCTGGCTGATGAATGTTTCTCCAGTATTTTTTGATAACATACTGCATACGTCTTGCCATCAATTTTGACCAAATTATCTGTTCCTTTGTAGCTCCCCAAAACATCAGTGATCCACCTCCGTGTTTCACAGTAGGAATGGTGTACTCTTCATCATAGGCCTTGTTGATACCTCTCCAAATTCAGTGTTTATGGTTGTGGCCAAAAAGCTCGATTTTGGTCTCATCACTCCAAATGACTTTGTGCCAGAAGGTTTGAGGCTTGTCTCTGTGTTGTTTCGCATATTTTAAGTGGGATACTTTGTGGCATTTGCATAGTAATGGCTTTCTTCTGGTGACTCGACCATGCAGCCCATCTTTCTTCAAGTGCCTCTTTATTGTGCATCTTGAAACAGCCACACCACATGTTTTCAGAGAGTCCTGTATTTCACCTAAAGTTATTTGTGGGTTTTTCTTTGCATTCCAAACAATTTTCCTGGCAGTTGTGACTGAAATGTTAGTTGGTCTACCTGACCGTGGTTTGGTTTCAACAGTACTCCTCATTTTCCACTTCTTGATTAGCTGCTGATTGGCATTCTCAATTCCTTGGATATCGTTTTAGATCCCTTTCCTGTTTTATACATTTCAACTACCTTTTCCCACAGACCCTTTGACAACTGTTTTGCCTTCCCCATGACTCAGAATCCAGAAATGTCAGTGCAGCACTGGATGAAAGATGTAAGGGTCTGTCAGGAGTCCAGAAACTCGTTGACCTTTTACACTCACACACACTAATTACAAGCAAACAGATCACAGGTTAGGATGGTTACATTTAATAGCCATTCAAACCCCTTTGTGTCAACTGTTGTGCATGTTATCAGGCCAAAATCACCAGGCTATGTAAACTCGTTTGTTGGCATTAGGATTTAAAAAGAGTGAACACAGTTGATTGATAATAAATGGCTTCAGCCAAACACTAACCATGAGTGAAAGAAATGTTTTTGTGTTATTCATATTCTCTAAAAAATGGCCAAGAAATCATATATTCTGCCAGGGCATGTAAACTTATGAGCACAACTGTATCTATAAATCCCCAGCAGGGTTTTCTAATCCTCTTCCACTCTATCCAAAGTGGTAAAAAATTGACCAGAAAAATATATTAATAATGCAAAGTTGAGTTATTGTTTAGGCTGCAATCACACTATAGTAGTAAATTGTGATTTTGTATGCATTAATGAAATATGAAAATAGCAGGAGTTGCGCAGTGAACAAAATGGATGCACCACGCTCAACCAAGGTGAGGAGGATTGGTGCTGCGACTAAAGCTCCTGTGAGTTGTATGTAACACGTGTATGATGAAAGCCAGCACTCCACTGCTGGACTGTACAAACCACTTTACTGTAGACCAGATAATACATCCATATATTGCAATTCCACTATGATTAGTGCCTCTATTGGCTGAAATGCATTACCAGGTTAGATGTATTACCCTGTCTACAATAAAGTGATTTGTACAGTTCCGCAGTGGAGTGCTGGCTTTCATCTTACACTTGTCCAGTGGCAGCTGGTGGTATTTTTTTTTGGGGTGGGGGGGCAGTAATCCAACCATTGCTAAAACCACCCCACCCCCTGGTCGATCGGGTCTGCGCTTACCCTATCTAGGTGGCGTGCTTCCTCTGGGCAGCAGCGGCGACTTCACCCTGTGTCTCCACCTTCCTTGCTTCATGGTGGCGTGGCTTCCCCTGCATCTCTTCCCTCCTCGGCGGCAAATAAGATCGCTTATCCTCTCGGCCATTCGGGTCTCAGGACCCTCTTCCTGAGCCAGGATTTCCAGGAGGAAAATTAGGAAGACAATAGCGAATATTAATTGGCTGTTGTCACACAACTGGGTGGTCACGGGGCGCAGTGCGCTGCGCCCCAAGCCCACCCTTTTTTGAAGCCAATTAGAGCCTTTGACTCTAATCATGTATTTAAAAAAAAACATTGGAATCCATGCGTCCGGTGTCCAGCTTGTAGATTAGGGACCGGACGTATAGCCAGGTCACTGCTGCACATGTCACATGTGTGGTGGCATTTATTGTTAATAGCACCCCAAGCATAGCAAGCAAGACATGCGTTTTTTTATGTGAGAAAACATGGTAAACGCTGCAAAACTCAGGGTAAAAAAAATGCTTAAAGTTCAAAAAAAGCTTGAAAAGAATGGGCTACCTTATGCATGAAGCGCACTAGCACACAAAAGAACACACTTATGCACAACGCCTAATGTCGCCCAACATAGTGTGAATGGGGACCTAAAGAGATAGTGTTTTGAATTGATGCTACTGTATGATTGAATCCAAGGTCATATTGTTTTCCTCTGTGTCCTGTGTTGCAGTATTGTGCCCTTATATTGAAAAAGTATGTTTACTATTGTGGTTTGAAAGGGCTGTCATGTAATGTTTTCATACTTTTTAGCATCTATTCTTTACAAGTGAATAAACTCTTTTCAAACAGCGAGTTGGCCTTCCAGGGTTCAATAGCGAACTATGACAGTATGAATTTAGCTCTTCAAAAGAAGAATTACATTGTATTTTCAGTAAGCACATTTTTATTTCTAATGACATTTTTACCAATAAAGCACAATGGTTGTGTAGCATTACAAAGCAGAATGCAGAGCCTGTGTGTGTGTGTAATGAGTAAATATACAATAACTGCTCCAATTACATAAACTTAACAGAACACGTTATACAATTTCTTTTTATTTATTTGTAATATACGTTTCTAAACTATTGTTTTCTGTAGTTAAACTGTAAGTTTTGTAACAAATGCATGACAAAGGGAGTAAAGGAAAGTTGCTACTGATTAGAGGCACCATAGGAACCAGATTTGGGGCTCATTCCAATAGCCAATAAGGGTTGTTTACAGCCAAGAATCAGTATTGCGGCGCATAGCACAGGTGTTTGCTACAGCTGCAGCCAGTTGCCTGTACAAATCAATGACAGGCTGAAAGGTGCCAAGGTAGTCTTCAGCTGTTGACACTTTACCACACATCAAGTGGTTACATGTGGTCATGGACAGATAAGCAGCCCTGGATGCAAATGGCCTGTGTCTGGGCTGCTCATCTATCTCTGTCCTATGTAACTGCTCGATGTGCAGTTACATGCAGCCACAATGCCTGTAATCTAGGAATGCTCAACCTCTGGCCTGCAGAGACATCTGATGTGGCCCATGACCTCAAACCAGGAAAGCACATGCCCGGGGTCAGCAACCTGTTGATCGCTATCTGGGCTTGCTGACCCGCCATCCCAGAGCATCAGAGTGCATCAAGCTGGCTCCGGCAGTGGAGGGAGCTGGCAGTCACAGACGGAGCAGGAGCCACTTAAGCTTATGCTTCCTCTGTAGTGCTGACTCCTGTCCCAAGCAGTGGGATAACACATGCTCTTCACCTGGGACCTTTCAAGCAGCCTGGAAACAGAGTGATTCCAGAAGAGGCTGGAGGAGGAAAGGAAGGTCAGTGTAGTAAACAACACATACACTGCGTTTTTGCAATGGGCATATTTATAGCTCAACACACAGCCATTAATGTATAAACCGCTGGCAACAAATGTCAGTACACCCCAAGTGAACATGTCCAAATTGGGTCCAAAGTGTCAATATTTTGTGTGGCCACCATGGAGTTGCGGAAAGGCTCTGACGGGGACAAAGAAGTGTGGAAAGGCTCTGACTGGGACAAAGACATGTGGAAAGGCTCTGATGGGGTCACAGATGCGTGGAAAGGCTCTGACAGGGTCACAGACATGTGGACAGCTCTGATGGGGGCAAAGAAGTACGGAAAGGCTATTACATGGACAAAGACATGTGGAAAGGCTCTGACAGGGACACAAACGTGCAGAAAGGCTCTGACGGGACAAAAACATGTGGAAGGCTCTGATGGAGACACAGACATGCGGAAAGGCTCTGACAGGGACAAAGGCGTGCGGAAAGGCCCTGACGGGGACACAGACATGCGGAAAGGCTCTGACGGGGACACAGACATGCGGAAAGGCTCTGATGAGATTATTTACATTTTTATTAATTTATTTATAAATAACACATTTTTTCGGCCCGTGAATGTGGCCCTCGGGCTAAAAAGTTTGGAGACCCCTGGCCTAGGCCATATTTATGTAGAGCAACAATTCTTTTTTTTTTCAGATCCTCAGAGAGTTCTTTGCCATGAGGTGCCATGTTGAACTTCCAGTGATCAGTATGAGAAAGTGAGAGCGATAACACCAAATTTAACACACCTGCTCCCCATTCACACCTGAGACTTTGTAACACTAATGAGTCACATGACACGGGGAGGGAAAATGGCTAATTGGGCCCAATTTGGACATTTTCACTTAGGGGTTCACTCACTTTTGTTGCTAGTGGTTTAGACATTAATGGCTGTGTGTTGAGTTATTTTGAGGGGCCAGCAAATTTACACTGTTATACAAGCTGTACACTCACTACTTTTTATTGTAGCAAAGTGTCATTTCTTCAGTGTTGTCACATGAAAAGTTATAATAAAATATTTACCAAAATGTGAGGGGTGTATTCACTTTTGTGGGATACTGTATATATAACCTATAGTGTTGCATAGATTGACAGTGCTACATAAGTACCTGTAGTAAATAAATAGTACATTTTAATTGGAATTATATACAGGCCAAAAAACAGGGATAATGAAAAAGGGACAGAGGGACTTGATCCCAAAAAAAGGGGTATAGCGAGGGACAGTTGGGGGCTATGCCTCTAAATATTGGGAAATCACCATGTTGCTTCCAGTGGTGCATTTCATTTTTTTCTAATAATCCTGTAATCCTGTAATATGGTTAGTAACAACAAAGGTTGAAGTGATAAATAAAAAAGTTGCCATAATTTACATGTGCTAGTGCTCCATGGATTCTAAATACAACTCTTACTACATATCATATAATGACTCGAGATTGCCAGAAGGTGACTTGAGCTGAAATGTAAAAAAGGAGACCAAGAGAACCCAATATACTATGTTTGCTGCTAATGGTTGCAGCTTATCGTTTGGTGAGTGCATAATGGTGGAGGATTGGTGGCACTTGTGGTGATTCCTTACATTTGTGTATTTGGTGGAAGATACATGTAGACAAAAATTAAGGAAATATTGAACTTTTATTTAACCACTTGCTTACTGGGCACCTAAACCCCCCTCCTGCCCAGACCAATTTTCAGCTTTTAGCACTGTCACTCTTTGAATGACAATTGCACGATCATAAAACACTGTACCCAAATGATTACCTCTGGGACCAAAATAAAAAAAAAATACAAAACAATTATATTTTGTTAATAAATTCTGCAAACAGGTAATGTTTCTCCTTCATTGATGAATGCTGATGAGGCTACACTGATGGGCACTGATAGACTGCATTGATGGGCACTGATAAGGCAGCACTGCCAGCACTGATGAGGCGGCACTAATGGGAACTAATAGGCGGCACTGATAAGGTGGCACTGATAGGTGGTATTGGTGGGCACTGAGAGGTGGCACTGATGGGTGGCACAGATGGGCAGCACTGAAGGGCATTGATAGGTGGCACTGAAGGGCACTAATTGGTTGCACTGATAGGTGGCACTGGTAGGTGACACTGATAGGCAGCACTGCTAGGTGGCACTGGTTGGCACTGGTTGCTGGCATTTTTATTTACTGGTGGGCATTGATTCGTGGCCCTGTGGGCACTGATTCGTGGCACTGGTAGGTGGCACTGCCAGGTGGTACTGGTGGGCACAGATGAGGTGGCTTTGCCTCCTCCTCTTCAGGACCGATGTCCCTTCAACAGAAGCTGGTGATCAGCATTTTTTCTCCTCACGTTGTCAGTGTGAGAAGAAAAAAAAACGATTTACTGATCTTTTTTTTTTACATCACGTGATCAGCTGTCATTGGCTGGTAGCTGATTACGTGGTAAAGGGCCAGGATTGACCCCTTACTCGGATCCTATTGACGACCTCCTGGCAAAGTAGATCCGCACTATAGCCGAATGATGGCTCTGAAGGGGTTAACGATACACAGAGGAAATATTGGGACTTTGTGTTTAGTTTTATTTATTTATTCATACATATTAATATGCACAGTGGTATAGTAAACTTATGCTATTAACACTGTTTATGTTTGCTCTACGGAGTAATTGAATTATTTATTTGTAACATTGTGAATCACTTTTTGGCCCTGCACATGTGATACATATTTATAGTGAAAGGTTTTGTACTTTGACCTTGATTTTGTTAGCCACCAGAACTTTCAAGCACTGACTTTTTTTCTATACAGATTTTAAAGTGATATTAAACTTATTTTTTTATTAAAACAACAAACATGTCTATACTTACCTGCTCTGTGCAATGCTTTTGCACAGAGCAGCCCTGATCCTCCTCTTCTGGGGTCCCCCACTGGCACTCCAGGCCCCTCTTCTTTGTTGGTGCCCCACAGAAAAATCTTAAGGCTTTGGAACCCCTTTAAAGGGTTAAAGTGGCTTGATACCCTTAAAGATTTTCACCTTAATGCATATGCATCAAGGTGAAAAACCTTCTGTGCTGCAGCTTCCCCCCCCCCCCCCCCCCCACACACACACACACTTTTTCTTACCCGAGCCCGACTTGCTCCCGTCGCTGTCTTCCTCCTCATTGGGCTGATTTATAGCCATTGGCTCCTACTGCTGTCAATCAAATGCTGTGACACAGGAGTGGGGGGCAAATCTGAGTCCTGTTGTCTGTGTCAATGGAATGCTGAAGAGGAGGGGTCTGAAGCACCAGCAAGGGACCCTAGAAGAAGAGAATCAGGGCTGCTCTGTGCAAAAGTATTGCACAGAGCAGGTGAGTATAGGCATGTTTGCTATTTTGATTTAAAAAAACCTGAAGGTTTAATATCACTTTAACTACTCTGGACCCATTCTATCAAAAACCCTAATTATACAGAGTACATTGTTTTTTTACAAAAAAAAAAAAAAAGTTAATACAGGTAAAATATAAAAAATATTTTTATCATGCAAATTTTACCGAGGCAGCTCAGCGAGCAAATTGAGAATTGCCATTTTGATGCAACTGCCCAAGATCAAAAATCAAAAATGATTATGCCAAAATGATTCTGCTCACCCCAAGCAATAATATGGTGTGTCACAGAGGTGTGGTCAGATAGGTGCCAAGATATGTATCTTCTCCCTTCAGTAGCAGATGAATGATGTTCCACATCATTAAAATATAAATGACATTTTATATTATATGGTTCCTTTAAAAGGACTAGAAAGGTAGCACCTTAAAAAATTTGGCACTGGCAACCTACATATGTGTATCCTGACAGGTTGCTTTTAAATGAACAGTCCCATATCGTGGCACTGTCTGATGCCCTCGTTCTGTGCAGTTGTTTATGTTTAAGCCGTCTCATTAGTACTATGTTTTGCTCTGGTTACTTGGCTGTTATTGGCGTTACCATGGCACTATGGTGACTAATTTTGTCCAGTGTTCTTGCTTCTGTTGCATGCGTTAGATCTGTACATAGAAACAAGCCGCCAGCTGCAGAAGGAAGCCAACAAAGTTAGCAGAAGCCACAGAAAGCCCCAGTTCTGTGTTTCAGAACTATCACTAAAATGTGCCTGTTCTATCGTAGTATTGTCAAAGGGTAACTCTACCTGGACACGTAGGAACCTTCTAAAACACATATACTGTATAAGGGAACTGTAATAGGCCTCAAGTACATTGACATTTCTAAACCTAAAACTCCTCAAGCATAATATCCCTGCTGCTTTCTTACACCCCAGAAGCTGCAGGTGCCACAAACAGTCACCAATGCAAGTGAAGTGCCATACGTGGCCGTACTTAGGTAAGCGTTTATCACTTCAGCACCAGTATTTACCTGCGCACGTGTGCACGTCATATTCTCAAAAATGCAAAAGTGGTGTGTTTGGGGAAATGCTGGAGTAAACAGTGATGAAAAAGCTGTCAGCATTTACCCTAGGGTGGGTGCACACAGCCATTCACTTGTATTGGCAACTGTACGTGACACCTGAGGCTCCTCAGGTATGGGAAGGTTTTGGGGATTTTATTATCTGGGGCCCTGCTAAAAGTTGAATGCATAGAATCTTGTGATCCGTGACCCACCCTTCCTGTCCTATGTCAAACAACACAAATGCCCCATACACACGGTCGGACATTCCGACCACAAAATTCGTCTGATTTTTTCCGACAGATTTTGGCCACAACTTGTCTTGCATACACACGGTCGCACAAAGTTGTCAGAAAATCTGATCGTTCGGAACGAGGTGACGTACAAAACGTACGACAGGACTACGTAGAGGCCAGTAGTCAATGGCTTATTCTCCAAAATTTTTATGAGCATGCGTGGCACTTTGTGCATCAGAATTCTCTACACATGATCGGAAAAAGTCTGATTGGATTTTGTTGTCGGAAAATTTTAGATCCAGCTCTCAAACTTTTTCCATCGGAAACTTTTTCATCGGAAATACATCAGAAAAAGTCCAATATAGCCCACACACGATCGGATTCTCCAACAACATAATCCGATCGGACTTTTTCCGTCGGAATTTCCGAGCGTGTGTATGGGGCATTACAGAACAGACTGTCTCATTTCAAATATATGATTTTAAATAATAAAATTGATTTATTAGAAAATACTGTACACAAGTGAACTAAATAGCTTTTCTACCAATTCAAACTATTGATAGGAAGACTTTTCTTTGTTTACTCTCTTTTAATGTCTGCATATCTCTCGCCATTAAATGGAAGGTCATGGTTCAATATTAAAGTTGATGGGTTTAGTAAATTATTTTCTACCCTGTTAGCCATTGGGGAGGGCAGAAAGGCATAGAAAAACAGTGACCATGACAGATCTGCTCTCCTTTTCTCAAATAGAACCCCCTGGATTTTAAGGTTCCTCCTTAAAATGATCTCTCTTTCTGAAAATATTAGTTGGCTGGTTGTCCTTCTTGCCTCAGTGCTTTTGAGTTAGTGACCCAGAACTACATAGATCATTATTGATGTGGCCAGATTATAATGGATGCAAATATACTGCCATTATAACCCCTTCCTATCCAATGTACAAAAAATGTCCAAATTGGGCCCAAAGTGTCAATATTTTGTGTGGCCTCCATTATTTTCTAGCCTTAACCCTCTTTATCATGGAGTTCATCAGAGCTTCACAGGTTGCCACTGGAGTCCTCTTCCACTCCTCCATGACGACATCACGGAGCTGGTGGATGTTAGAGACTTTGCGCTCCTCCACCTTCCGTTTGAGGTTGCCCCACAGATGCTCAATAGGGTTTAGGTCTGGAGACATGCTTGGTCAGTCCATCATCTTTACTCTCAGCTTCTTTAGCAAGGCAGTGATCATTTTGGAGGTGTGTTTGGGGTTGTCATCATGTTGGAACACTGCCCTGCGGCCCAGTCTCCAAAGGGAGGGGATCATGCTCTGCTTCAGTATGTCACAGTACATGTTGGCATTCATGGTTCCCTCAATGAATTGGGGCTCCCCAGTGACGGCAGCACTCATGCAGCCCCAGACCATGACATTCCCAGCACCATGCTTGACTGTAGGCAAGACAAACTTGTTTTTGTACCCCCTCACCTGGTTGCCAACACACACGCTTGACACCATCTGAACCAAATAAGTTTATCTTGGTCTCATCAGACCACAGGGCATGATTCCAGTAATCCATGTCCCTAGTCTGCTTGTCTTCAGCAAACTATTTGCAAGCTTTCTTGTGCATTGTCTTTAGAAGAGGCTTCCTTCTGAAAGACAGCCATGCAGACCAATTTGATGTAGTGTGCAGTGTATGGTCTGACCACTGACAGACTGACCCCCCACCCCTTAAACCTCTGCAGCAATGCTGGCAGCATTCATATGTCCATTTCCCAAAGACAACCTCTGGATATGATGCTGAGCATGTGCATTCAACGTCTTTGGTCAATCATGGCAAGACCTGTTCTGAGTGGAACCTATCCTGTTTAACTACTGTATGGTCTTGGCCACCATGCTGCAGCTCAGTTTCAGGGTCTTGGCAATCTTCTTATAGCCTGGGCCAGGGGTAGGCAACCTTTATTCCTCCAGCTGTGGTGAAACTACAACTCCTATGAGACATTGCAAGATCCTGAAAATCACAGGCATGACTCCTAGAGGCAGAGGCATGATGGGATTTGTAGTTTCACCACAGCTGGAGTGCCAAGGTTGCCTACCCCTGGCCTAGGCCATCTTTATGTAGGACAACAATTCTTTTTTTCAGATCCTCAGAGAATTCTTTGTCATGAGGTGCCATGTTCAACTTCCAGTGAACAGTATAAGAGAGTGAAAGTGATAACACCAAATTTAACACACCTGCTCCCCATTCACACCTGAGACCTTGTAACATTAACAAGTCACTTGACACCATGGAGGGAAAATGGCTAATTAGGCCCAATTTGGACATTTTCACATAGGGGTGTACTCACTTTTGTTGCCAGTGGTTTAGGCATTAATGGCTGTGTATTGAATCATTTTGAGGGGACAGAAAATTTACACTGTTATACAGGCTGTACACTCACTACTTTACATTGTAGCAAAGTGTAATTTCTTCAGTGTTGTTACATGAAAAGATATAATATAATATTTACCAAAATGTGAGGGGTGTACTCACTTTTGTGATATACTGTATGTATGTATATATATATATATATATATATATATATAGTTATATATATATCTATATATACATATATATGTGTGTGTCCTCGATGAGAAGTGGCTATACCAGTATACTAGGACCATTGCTACATCCATGACCCTGGTAGCAAAATTGCTTGATCACTTTTACAGGGCTTAAGGAAGCCCCCTACTGCTGCCACCCACCACTGTTCCCGGACTTTTCCATTCCATCAGGGAGCCCAGGACCACTACACACTGTTGGACTGGCTGCTGATAGAGGACAGGAAGGAAGCCAGTTACAGTTTTGATTCTTTGTTTACCAGCCAGTGAAGCAGCCAAATAAACCGATCAGTGTGATAAGGTGCTTTGGCGGCCTGAGGTGGTATTCTCTAATAGACTACCTTTCACTGCCCCAGTTATCACAAGGGATATTATTCATCCATTGTGATTGCAATAAATTTAAATTAAAAAAAAGTAAAGAAAAAGTGCAAAAAGAAATACATTTAAATAAAATAAATAATTAAAAACATTTTTAAAACGTCTCGTCCCTCCATGGTCACACGCAAATGCAAATGTACATGTAGGTCCCACATGCATACGTAAATGGTGATTGCACCACATATGTCAGGTATTGCCATGAACCTCAGAGTGAAAGCTCTAGCACCAGAGCTTATGTTTAACTCTAAACTGGTAACCTGGAAAGGCTTTTAAAGTGGTTGTAAAGCCACTGCTGTGGCCGGCAACATGTCTTCTGGAGTTTTTCCGGATATTGCGGGCTCCGGCACTGTGATTGGCTGGAGCCACGATGACGTCACAGCAGCTGAAGAAACGGCACGGGCGAGCCGTTTCTTCAGTGCGCATATGTCATTGAGATATTTAAGTGCTGTAATTTGTGAACATTGTCAACATTTCATGGGCAATATTTTAAATCTTGACATAAATGATATCTATTTACCAAGCACAGCATCTTCTTTTATATGTTACCAAAAAAAAAATTTAGTATTATATTGTGTTTGTATGCACTAAAATGCATTTAAGTGTATTTTTTTCCTGAAAATTTGCGTTGGATAAATGGCTGCACAAATATCATGCAGCAGAAAAAATTTAAACAGATTCCTATTTTATTTTCTAGGGCCTCTGCTTTCAGAATATATTGGCATATAACACGCACAGGCATATAATACGCATCTCCATTTTAGAAGAGAAGTTTAAGGAAGAAACTTACATTTTAAATAAAGAATTTTGAAGCAAAATTAGGGTCACGGCTCATCAATGCACCCTGCTCAGTGTCCATCGGCAGCCATTAAATTGCCCAACAATGCACCCTGCTCAGTGCCCATCTGCAGCCATTAAATTGCCAAACAGTGCACCCTGCTCAGAGCCCATCTGCAGCCATTAATTTGCCAAACAATGCACCCTGCTCAGAGCCCATCTGCAGCCATTAAATTGCCCAACAATGCAGCCCGTTCAGTGCCCATCTGCAGCCATTAAATTGCCCAACAATGCACCCTGCTCAGTGCCCTTCTGCAGCCATTAAATTGCCCAACAATGCAGCCTGTTTAGTGCCCATCTGCAGCATTTAAATCGCCCAACAATGCAGCCTGTTCAGTGCCCATCTGCAGCCTATAAATTCACCAACAATGCAGCCTGTTCAGTGCCTATCTGCAGCCTATAAATTCATCAACAATGCAGCCTGTTCAGTGCCCATCTGCAGCCTATAAATTGACCAACAATGCAGACTTTTCAGTGCCCATCTGCAGCCTATAAATTGACCAACAATACAGTCTTTTCAGTGCCCATCTCTAGCCATGCCTTTCCCATCATTGCAGCCTCGCCAGTGTTGGATTATCCCTGCTTTCTCCAGGTGAAAAGGAGGAGCAATCGCAGCTGAATTTCAGAGCCGCAATCTCCTGTGTACCCGTCGCTCCATCACTCACAGTCATACCTCCTGGCCCTGCTCATATGATAGACAGAACAGTGGCCCAATGTGGGGCCAGGAGGTGTGGCTGTGAGTGACAGAACGCAGGGTACACAGGAGACCGCAGCTCTTTAATTCAGCGACGCTTCCCTCAGAGTCAGCAGGGACCAGCATATAACGCGCACCCACGATTTCCCCCTGATTTTAAGGGAAAAAAAGTGCATGTTATACGCTGATAAATATGGTATATAATATATGGGAGTTATAAGCAATTTTCTAGCAAAGAAAATGCTGATTTTAACATGTGTGTGAGAAATGTAAAAACATTCAACCAACCCCCAATAAACTATCCCCATCTAATGCTTTTCAAGCAAAGTTTCAGCAATATCCTTGTCCTCCCTAAAATATAGTTTGCTTGCAGCATGATCTCCTAAGCTCCAACAGTTTAACAGTCTATCTCCCAGCCATGAATCAGGGGGACTATTTAAAGCAAGATTTTCAGCTATCAAAAAATATGGAGTCATTGCTATGAAAATGAAAAAGTATGGGGTATTGTTTTCTTAGGTCTACATCCCTTTAAACTGCTGTCATCCCACACAGACTTTCACTGTTACATGCTTGGATCGTGTTGCTGTACAGTGTGTCCCTCCCTCCAGCATTGGGTGGTATGCACATATGTACTTAATATTTCATCATGCTGGACAAATTTCCTCATTTAGGTAACAAGTCATACTCAGAATTACAGTACATTTTTTAGAACAGTACAGTACAAAAAGTACAATATTTTTTCCACGTTATGTTTTTGTTTTTAAATACTGTTTTCTCACCTGAATCAAGGATACAAACCACTGATGTGAGTGGGGAATAAAGTGTTCTACGACTGGATTTTCTGGTTAGAAAGCTATGCAAATGCAACTAAATACGTCTATTCAATGAGCACAGCTTGCACAGCTGCTGCTGCATCTAAACAACTAGAACAGATTACATAAGAGATAAACCACCAATGGCATTTAAGCACAAGATGAGACTCCCAGATATGATCTTTAACAAAACGTATTACTTCTCTCAAAATTTACAGAATTTTTTTTAATTTTTGGAATCCATGATTATAATGAATCAGCAATAAAGTGTTTCTTATGCCACGTACACACGATCAAATTATATGGCAGACTTGGTCAGGCGGACCAGAGTCCACCAAACAATCTGCCCGTGTGTGGGCTCCGGCGGACTTTTTGTTCCCAAAAGTCCGGCGGACTTAGAAAGAAGTTTTGACTCAAAATCCACCCCTCTGTGTACTAGTCCGCCGGACTTTTGAAATGAATGGACTTGCCCACACATGGAGAAAAGTCTGTTCATTTTGAACGTGACTCCAGGTAGACGGGACTAGCGAAGGAAGTGTATGTCGCCACCTCCATCGGCGAGATTGACACCTTGCTAGCCCCGTCACCTGGTATGGATTTAAAGGGGAAGCCCTACGCCGAAAAAACAACGTGGGGGTCCCCCCAAGCACTTACCCGAGCACGCAGCCCAGCCGGTCAGGAGTGCCCTCCCCTGAGCCGTACCAAGCCACTTGCCCTCAACTTGGGGGGGTGCTTTGGGTAAGGGGGGGCCCCCACCCCTAAGCACCTTGTCCCCATGTTGATGAGGACAAGGGCCTCTTCCCAACAACCCTAGCCATTGGTTGTCGGGGTCTGCGGGAGGGGGGCTTATCAGAATCCGGGAGCCCCCTTTAATAAGGGGCCCCCAGATTCCGGCTCCCACCCTATGTGAATTAGTATGGGATACATTGTACCCCTACCCATTCACCTGGTGAAAAAAAGTGTACAGAAAAAAAAACACAGTTTTTTAAAATACTTTATTAGACAGCTCCGGTGGTCTTCTCTTCTTCCCTCTTCGGGGGTCTTCTTGCCGGAATCCTCCACTATCCTCTGCTCTTTTGCTAGCTCTTTTACTAGCGAAGGAGCCCAGCTTTCTCCTTCGTCGCTGCCGCCGTCTTCTTCCGACTTCGGGGGTCTTGTCCCGCTCTTCGGTTCTTCTTGCCAGGCCTCCGCTTTCTTCTTCCAGCTCTTTTACTAGCGCTGGCCTGGTCTTCTGTCGCCACCACCGCCACCTTCTGCTTCTTCTTCTTCTTCCTTCTTCCAATGTTGACACAACTCTCTCTCTCTCCTGCCGTAATGCTGGGGACACGTTGTGCGGCGACTTATATAGGGACAAGGGGCAGGGTCACCAGATGATGTCACATGGTGACCCTGCCCCTTATGATGTCACAGTGTCACAGTCCCGGAGGATGCTGGGACTGTGACATCATAAGGTGCAGGGTCACCATGTGACATCACCTGCTCACAGTCAGCCACCATTTACAAACGCACCGCCACCATCTTGAGGCCCGCGGGGCCTCTGGGATCATCCACTTTCCGGTGCTGCGGTACGCAGAGCGAGCGGCCTCTTCGTCCTTTCAACCTCCTCATTCCCCTGGGCCTTGGTCTCCGGAAGGGAACAGTAAAGTGAAAGCCACCAGGGCGACACCCAGACAAACGCCCGTGGTTCGCCATCATCACCATCGTGGGGCCTACAGATCTTAGCTACACTCTCCTCTCCAAGTTATGGAGCTGTACAGACAACGGGGTCATCCTACGCTCCCCCCCCCATGTGGACATTACCTGATAGGGGCATACGTGGCAGCTGTGGGCTGTTGCCCCCCAGGAGAGAGCTGTGGCCCAGACAGAATGCCGCCTCTCCACTCGACGGCCGTTTTAGGACAGGCCGCGGCTTCGGCCTACTTAGCGGCCATCTTGCTACACCCAGAGTCTGGGCCTGTTCTTGTCTACAACCCCACAGATGCTGACCAGCTTACTAATAGGCCCCCTCCTGCTGGATTGCCAAGGCCTCCATATAAACCATAGGCCTTTTGTGTTTTTTTTTTCCCTTCCCTCTTCTGATCCTCCGCAGTCCCCCCCCTGCTCCCTACAAAGCAGATGCCATTACAGGGGACACGTGTGGGGCGTCCTGTGATGGAGGCCATGTAACCCCTCCACTCTGATCCTTGCCACCTTCCACTGCTTCTGCTCAGTGAACAACTACTACATCAACCACGGGAGACTCCGCAATTGACCACTAACTTGTCCAGGCACCTCATGGTGAAGTACGGGCCAAAGCATCCTACTCAATCCCACACACCAGAGCTGCGGCCTACACAGACACGAGACCGTTTCCTGAGCAGGCCCAAATTCTCAGCCCAGAGTATGCCCGGCACCGCGCCGGCACTCTGGGACACTCAAGAAGAGGTAAGAGACACGCATCAGATTTTTACACACACACCTCATCAGCAGAAATGTCAGTCCCCATAACAGTAGACATACTGGACAATAAGCTACAAGCTCTCTTGCAAGATTTGACCAGCAATGTATCTAAGGAGATGGGGAAACTTGCGCATGAACTGAGGGGGGAGAACGCTCAGATAGGTGAACGCACTGATGTTTTAGAAACTAAATTTGATGACTTGATACAGTTCATTCATATTTTAGAAGAAGACAACGCTGGCTTAAAACAATCTATCTCCCAGCTCCAGTCCCAACAAGAAGATTTGGAGAACAGGGAACGTCGTCAAAATCTGCGTATTAGAGGTGTCCCTGAAGCCATAGGTGACGGAGAGATCCGACCATACCTACTAAGCCTCTTTAACATTGTGGCCTCTCTGATTCCGGATATAGACTGGAGATTAGATAGAACACACAGGTCACTGGCTCCTAAAACCCCTGCAGGAGCGAACCCCAGGGACATTATAGTGCGCTTCCATTATTATGACAGCAAAGAAGCCTTGATCATGGCCAATCGTAATAAATCTCGTCTGGAATTTAAGGGGGCTAAATACAAATCTTTAGCGACTTGTCTCCTATAACTGTCAAAAAATAGGGATTCTAGGAATACCGGAGCAGTTGCTGAGGCTGCTCCCTTGGCCCGAAGCGGTTCGCCGCGAAACCGGTAGAGGAATTCTCCCTACACCCCTCTTTAAAAGAGACCTTACGGGGCAACCCATCAGTAGTTTGTTAAACTGCGATGTATATGATTTTAGTATTGTGAATGTCTTTGTTGTATAGTTTATCTTTGTTTATTTTAAATCATTTGTAATTTTTATATAAAAAGTATTTTCCGTGTATTTCCTATCAAGTACCGAGATAGTCCATACAAATAAAACAATTTGGGCGTGGATACCAAGAGAGCAGCCTCAGCAACTTCCCCCGTATTCCTAGAATCCCTATTTTTTGACAATTATCTACTGGGATGATGGTACTGTTATATGTATTTGTTTTAATCTTTACCTGAGGCTATACTCAGTTTGTGACTTGTCTCCTATAACCCTTGCTAAACGTCGCAGCTTTCGCCCAGTGACCATGCACCTGCAAAACCATCATCTCTCATACCGCTGGGGATTCCCTTTCCGCTTGTCTGCTTTGAAGGATGGTGTCCAATATTCCATGAGGGATCTTCAGGAGAGTGAGGTGTTCATACGTAATCTGGGTCTTCCACCGCTGCCGGATGAAGACCCCATACCACTCCCCACAACACCTAAACCCACATCCATTCCAGGACGGATTTGGACTCCTGCTCACCAGAAACCACAGAAAGCCTACTCTACACCCCAGGGACACCCTTTCCCCAGGCTCCCACCTTGAGAGATGTATCTCCTGCAGCTTGTTCAATTTGGCTTCAGCCTTTGCTTCACCAAGTTTCCCCTAACTTGGGGAGTTTACACCCATGTACATGGGATGTCTCTTTTGTGGACTATGGTTCAATTTTTCTACAGAATTTTTCAAATTTCGTTGAAAGACGGCGGGGATCACTCCAGATAAATTGGAGCCCCTCGTGTGCCTCCTTCTGAGTCCACGGACACGGCCACAGCCACAGCTGTGGACTCCTGGGTGGTCTTTACGCCCCAGGCTATACTACTTCAATTTTTTTTGTTTTTTATAGGTCCTTTTTTGACCTATTTTCCACTTTATGTTTGTTTTGTTTACATCTTTTTTTCAATGACACTCCTAACTAATGTTAAGTACTATTTCATGTTTTCCCTCCACAGGATACACCATGGAATTCTTTGCTCATTTTGTCTGTTTATGTATTGATGGATGTTGTTTTCTTTTTATGGTCACTATAGCATAACCATACCTCATAGTGATAGCTCTACGGGTTCTTACTTATAATGTGAAGTGTTTGAACTCTGTTCATAAGCACCAGTTAGCCTTGAAGGAGTTCAAATCTTCAGCTGCGGACGTAATCCTAGTCCAGGAGACACATTTCTGAGCGGGGGAACCCTTAAATTTGCTGCTAAACATTTTCCAGTCTCATTTATAGCTTCTGACCAATCTGGAAAAGCGGGGGTTGCCATATTGATTAGAAAATCTTGCTACATAAGGATAAAATCCTCATTCACAGACCCTCGGGGTAAATATATTTTCCTGGACTGCGATTATCTCTCACGCTCTTTCACTGTGATCAATGTTTATCTTCCCAACTCAGGTCAAATTCAATTTCTCACTGAAGTACTTGGGAATCTCTGCAAATATGCTCAGCCCTTTATGATTGTTGGGGGAGATTTCAATATGACCTTGTCCCCTAAAAGAGACAGACGCTCACTATTCTCTTCCACCCCCTCAGCTTAAGTTGAACACCAATCTGCCTCTTTCCGTAGGCTCATCATATCTCATAATTTACTGGATATCTAGAGAATCAAACACCCCATGCGCAAACAATTCTCTTTCTTTTCCCTCCCACATAAGATGTACTCCAGATTGGACTATCTTTTTTCACGGCCCCCTTACTAACATCCTCTTTAGCCTCAGAATTAAATCCTATAACTTGGTCAGACCATGCCTCTGTCCAGCTTGATCTCACACTTTCCTCATCTATGCCTAGAACCTGCCATTCGAGACTTAATGACTCTCTCCTACACAACCCTACTACTGAAACTCAATTGTCTCAAAATTTAACCAAATTCTTCCAATTGAACGACAAATCTGTGGCGGATGTGTCCACCCTATGGGAGGCTCATAAGGCGTACTTTAGAGGCCTATGTATCTCAGCTGGCTCCCGCTTAAAGAGGGACTCAGCAGCTCAGTGACTCGATATTCTTTCCCAAGGTCTGCTATTGTCGTCTGCACACAGTCACCTCTTTGTGTGAACGGTTAAAATCTATCGATATGAATAAATGCTCCAAGTCCTTACTCTGGGCGAAACAGAAATTCTACGAATTCGCTAACAAGCCTCATAGGATGCTAGTGAATAAGGTCAAACCACGCCCGTTTCACTCTTATCCTGAATTTCTCACCCAGGCTGATGGAACCCCAACTCACTGTCCACCAACAATGTCCAAAGTCTTTGGAACATTTTATAATAAGCTATATAACTGTCTAAACACAGACCCCAAGCACCTATTCTCCTAAGATGAATTTAACTCCTTTTGCGACCCTTTGAAATTGCCCAAATTGTCATCATCTCAAGCAGCTGCCCTTAACGCTGCTATCATGCCAGACAAATTAACTGAAGTTGTTAAAGAGCTACCTTCGCGTAAGTCTCCAGGAACGGACGGTTTACCCTATGGTTATTACAAAACCTTTCTCCCAATTCTGAGCCCATATTTAATAGACCTTTTTTCTTCTCTGCGGAAGGGTATTATCCCTCACCCTCAATTTTTACCTACCCATATTACAGTTCTCCCGAAACCCGGCAAACCCCCATCGCTACCAGATAACTACAGGCCCATAGTCCTACTCAATTCGGATTATAAAATCTTTACAAAAATCATAGTATAGACTTTTTTCTATAATACCTAACCTTATTCATAATGATCAGGTAGACTTTGTCTCGGGCAGACGGCAGGTGATAACACCAGACACACCATTGACCTGATAGATTTACTCAACAAAACATCCCACTCTGCCCTTATTTGGAGCTTAGATGCTCAGAAAGTGTTCGATAGACTCAGCTGGCCATATATGTTTGCCACACTTACGCGCTTTGGGTTCTCAGGTTCCTTTATGTCAGCTCTCCAGGCCTTATACTCCCGCCCCACTTCCCAGGTACAACTGGCATCTTTTGTGTACCCTTTGCAATGGCACCAGACAAGGATGTCCCCTTTCCCCCTTATTGTTTATATTATGCCTTGAACCCCTAGCTGAAGCCATCCGCACGCACCTGGATATAAGTGAGGTATCTCTGCGACAGAGAGAGTACAAATTGTCTCTTTTCGCAGACGATATATTGCTTACTTTAACAAAACCACATATTTCCCTCCCCAACCTCCACGCTTTATTAGATACATTCAGTAAACTCTCTGGTTATAGAGTTAATACGGCCAAGATGGAAGCTCTCCCTATACACATTTCCCCCACGCTTCTTACCACCTTACAAAACAATTTTCCCTACCATTGGTGTTCTGTCTCCCTTAAATATTTAGGCATACATCTGACGGCATCTTATCACACTCTATACAGTGCCTTGCGAAAGTATTCGGCCCCCTTGAACTTTTCAACCTTTTGCCACATTTCAGGCTTCAAACATAAAGATATAACATTAAAAATTTTTGTGAAGAATCACCAAGTGGGACACAATTGTGTAGTGGAACGAAATCTATTGGATAT
Source organism: Lithobates pipiens (assembly GCF_037356315.1). Classification (NCBI taxonomy): domain Eukaryota; kingdom Metazoa; phylum Chordata; class Amphibia; order Anura; family Ranidae; genus Lithobates; species Lithobates pipiens. The sequence goes on from NW_027507903.1 coordinate 315,428,486, forward strand.
TTTAAACTTTTTTAGCAAATAAAAAACTGAAAAGTGGTGCGTGCAAAATTATTCGGCCCCTTTACTTTCAGTGCAGCAAACTCACTCCAGAAGTTCAGCGAGGATCTCTGAATGATCCAATGTTGTCCTAAATGACTGATGGTGATAAATAGAATCCACCTGTGTGTAATCAAGTCTCTGTATAAATGCACCTGCTCTGTGATAGTCTCAGGGTTCTGTTGAAAGCGCAGAGAACATCATGAAGACCAAGGAACACACCAGGCAGGTCTGTAATACTGTTGTGGAGAAGTTTTAAGCCGGATTTGGATATAAAAAGATTTCCCAAGCTTTAAACATCCCAAGGAGCACTGTGCAAGCAACCATTTTGAAATGGAAGGAGTATCAGACCACTGCAAATCTACCAAGACCTGGCCGTCCCTCTAAACTTTCAGCTCAGACAAGGAGAAGACTGATCAGAGATGCAGCCAAGAGGCCCATTATCACTCTGGATGAACTGCAGAGAACTACAGCTGAGGTGGGAGAGTCTGTCCATGGGACAACAATCAGTCATACACTGCACAAATCTGGCCTTTATGGAAGAGTGGCGAGAAGAAAGCCATTTCTCAAAGATATCCATAAAAAGTCTCGTCTAAAGTTTGCCACAAGCTACCTGGGAGACACACCAAACACGTGGAAGAGGGTGCTCTGGTCAGATGAAACCAAAATCAAACTTTTTGCCCACAATGCAAAACGATATGTTTGGCGTAAAAGCAACACAGCTCATCACCCTCAACACACCATCCCCACTGTCAAACATGGTGGTGGCAGCATCATGGTTTGGGCCTGCTTTTCTTCAGCAGGGACAGGGAAGATGGTTAAAATTGAGGGGAAGATGGATGCAGCCAAATACAGGACCATTCTGGATGAAAACCTGTTGGAGTCTGCAAAAGACCTGAAACTGGGATGGAGATTTATCTTCCAACAAGACAATGATCCCAAACATAAAGCAAAATCTACAAAGGAATAGTTCACAAATAAACGTATCCAGGTGTTAGAATGGCCAAGTCAAAGTCCAGACCTGAATCCAAGGCCAAGTCAAAGTCCAGACCTGAATCCAATCGAGAATCTGTGGAAAGAGCTGAAAACTGCTGTTCACAAACGCTTTCCATCCAACCTCACTGAGCTCGAGCTGTTTTGCAAGGAAGAATGGGCAAGAATTTCAGTCTCTCGATGTGCAAAACTGATAGAGACATACCCCAAGCGACTTGCAGCTGTAATCACAGCAAAAGGTGGCTCTACAAAGTATTAACGCAAGGGGGCCGAATAATTTTGCACGCCCCACTTTGCATTTTTTTATTAGTTAAAAAAGTTTCAAAAATCCAATAGATTTCGTTCCACTTCACAATTGTGTCCCACTTGTTGGTGATTCTTCACAAAAAATAAAAATTTTATATCTTTATGTTTGAAGCCTGAAATGTGGCAAAAGGTTGAAAAGTTCAAGGGGGCCGAATACTTTCGCAAGGCACTGTATCAAGCTAACTTCCCCTCCTTAATTTCAGAAACACATGGCTTATTCTGTAAATGGACGGACTGCCCTTTATCTCTTCTGGGTAGGATAAATGTCCTCAAGATGGCTATATTCCCGAAGTTCTTGTATCTTTTTGAAACGTTGCCAATTGCGCTCCCAATATCCAACGGGCCTTCACTAAATTTATTTGGAGTAACAATGTGCACAGGATTGCTAGCACAGTGGTATTCGCTCCCCGCTCTCAAGGAGGGTTGGGAGCACCTGATATTAGTAAATACTACTATGCTACCCATCTCACAGCAACCATCTCATGATCGCGCTTTGCAACAAGTAGATGGTCAGAATTGGAACTGAGTGTTACTAGCCCTGTACATCCTTGTTCAATGCTCTGGGCTGTCTTGACCTCTTCCATAACTCAGCTCAGACATATCTGCCTAGGACCAATGCTATTTACTCTTTCCATCTGGAAAAAATGTAACAAGAGGTTTTCTCTCTCTTCTCCATGCCCACCTCTCTTAAACAATATTTTTAACCCGGACATGCCAGATAGCCTTTCCGACGATAACATGTATCCATGGTCTTGGGCGGGCTTTTTTCAGTTTTGCCACCTAGTGCATCCTGTAACCCACAAGTTACACTCCTTCCAAGATCTCCAAAACAAATTTGATATACCCAAAAAGCTTTTTTTTTTCCTATCTTCAATTTAAACATTACTTCCATTCCATATCGCCTGCTATGGCCTTAGAAAAACCCAATGCCTTTGAAGCTTTGTGTGCCCAAGGCCCATACCAACCCGGTCCCATATCCTCTATATATAAGACTCTTCATGACTCGAATATGCCCACGTTGGACTTTCATGTATACATATGGAGATGGGCCAAGGTACTCCCATCCCCTATATCCCTCCCTCAATGGCAGAAGATCTGGACTTCCATATCTAAGGTTTCCAGATGCATGGAGCAGAGAGAGACAGCTTATAAGGTCATCATGTTCTGGCAAAGGACCCCAGAGGTTATCCATAAATATGATCCCTCTGTATCCCAGAAATGCTGGAGAAGTTTTCGGGATGTGGGAACACACTACCACATCTTCTGGGAATGCCCGTTAATTTTGCCATTCTGGTCCTCGGTGCAATCAGTGCTTCAGTCTGTGTTGGAGATAGACTTCCCAAAAGACCCGGCCCAATACTTGTTAGGTCTCCCAGTCCAGGGAATGTCTAAACATGCCAAAAAGTTGATATCATATATTCTCTTAGCCGCCAAGAGAGTAATACCTACCCATTGGTTATCTTCCAACCCTTCCACACAATCCCAACTGATCTTGGCTGTAGTGCAGATACGTAGAATGGAACATATGACGGCGGTGATTCAGGACTCCCTGCCTCAATTCTCAAAGATATGGGATCCTTGGGACAAATACACTTTTAATCCTGAATCACTATCCTAAACTGCTATTAAGTGTCCCTTGGGCAACTAATCCCTGCATACTCTAATGATTAGCCTAACTGCTATTATTATATATTTTATTAATATATATTCGCTGTTTTAAGATCCATGGTGTAACCCCACCCTTATTTCTCTTTTTTCTCTCCTCTTCAGATTATATCACTCACTAAACGATGCTTCTTTTTCTTTGTATAAGATGATAGTGATGCTTCTCTGTATCGTGTTTGTTTGTTCCTGTTTTGTTAAAAAAAAAATTAAATAAACATACATTTAAAAATAAAGTGGAACTTTACCCATAACAACTTGATAAAAAATAATGTTCTTTAACAAGGAAGCTACATTCCACATTAATAATTATGCTACCAAAGTTAGTGTATGCTGTAAATTGCCTTCAGCATTGTTCCCGTTTCTTTTTGCTGGAGGCTGCCATTTTACTTAAGTCCAGAGCCCCTGAGCAGCAGTAAATCATAATGCTGTCAGCACATCGCCTCTGGTGGAGTTTGTCACAATGCTAAAAATGGAGAGAAACTAAGCATGTGCAGAGCAAGGTGAGACAATTTGTTACTGGATTTTAAACATTATATGCACTTATTTTTATTTGTTTGCTATATCTGCAAAAGGGGCCAGTCAAAAGTGATCTAACAGGATTTACTTTTCACTAAAGTTCCACTTTAAGTTTTTTTTTTTTTTTACCTTTAATGAATTCTATGCAATAAGATAAAAAAAAAAAAAAAAAAAAACTTCTGTGCTGCAGGAAGATTTTGACAAGTAGTTTATATAGTAAGGATATCACATGAGAGAGAGCTGACGTAGATTTACAGCATTCCTCAAAGGCTTTTAGTTCTCTGTTTAGATCCCCTGTCTTTGCAATGTGTTTTTTAAAATGAAACAGCTGTATATATTTATTATATAATTATAGTTTCTAAGGGACATCCTTCCTTGATCACTGCTCAACAGAATAAAGGTGTAATTTATCCAAATGTCAGATTTTTTTTTTTTGATTTTTTTTTTTGTTTTGTAACCCCTTTTCTTGCCGGGGAGAATAACTCAGTATAGAAATATGGGTTCCGATAGAATGACAAATCTTGCTGAGAAAGTTTATCCCATGATTGTTAAGTGAGAGTAATAAAAGAAAGCGATCAAAGAATAATGATCTGTATTAAGAAAAAACCTGTGCCCATGGTAAATGTGATAATGTGACACCTTGATATTATTTACTTACATTAGGGACATGTGTATCTAGAACACATTGCAAGAACTATGTGTTTCCTATGAGTGTCATGCACACTGGGCGTCAAAAAATGCACTTTTAAGGTAATTTTATGGTGTTTTTCTGCTTCTGAATGCCCTTCTATGTTAAGCCTAGTACGCACGATGAGATTATCGGACAAATGATCATCTTTTTTTTTTTGCATGCTAGTCTCCATATGGAATGTGAATAGGTTACTAAAGTACGAAAATTCTCATACGACAGAAAAAAAAATTGGAAGTGCTGCAATGTATTTGTATTGTATTTTCACTATATAAACAAAAAAAAAATATCCAAAACACCTTTTTCTTAGTTTCTGTTTTAACATTTTGCAAATAAATAATCTTTCTACATACATTTAGGCTAAAATGTATTCTGGTACATTTCTTTGGTAAAAAAATACCCAAATCAATATACAGTATATTATGTACCCTGTTTATAGAGTCCACAAACTATGGTGTATATATTTGAAAATTGATCAATCCTGATGTACTGACGGCCTATTTAATTTATTGAGGCCCTAAAATGCCGGAACAGTGCAAATTCCCCTCATGTAACTCCTTTTTGGAAAGTAGTCAGTCCAAGTTATTTTGCAAGATGCATGGTGAGTTTTTTGAAGTGGCAATTTCTTGTCAGAATTTTTGGGAAAATTAAGAAACAAAATATTTATTTTCTACAATTCATTTTGTTTTACATACTGTCACCAGTGCAATATAGCGTTACCATATGACTAGGGGCAGTGATCAGGGTCACTGCCTGGTGACAGTATGGCCCACTCTGGTCAACTAATCAGAACCTCCTCCACATCCCTATTGCCCGTTATAAATCAAAAGGCGAACGAAGGTTCGCAGTCCAAGGACCTCGGCTATGGAACGCTCTACCCACGGACATCCGCTTGGAAAAAAAAATCAGGTCTTCAGGAAGAAGCTCAAGACCCATCTCTTCTGAAGACACAGGTGGGCACTGGTGGCAAAGCGCCTTGAGGCAATTTAGTTAGCATATGTAACTATATACAAGTTACTCATTCATTCATTATGTAAAAAAAAAAGTATATTTAATTTTCTTTCCATTTTTAAACATACTGTTATCAGAATAGTATAGTACAGTGTGATTTTATGTATTAAGGTGAAAATCCTTCTGTGTGCAGCTACCCTCCAGCCAGCCCATACTTACCTGAGCCCATTCTCAATCCAGCATTTTGGTTAAGAGCAGCAGCCCTCTCAGCTCTCTCTCATAGGTCAGACTGATAGCAGCAGGAGACATTGGGTCCTGTTGCTGGCAATCAAATCCTGTGTCAAGAAAGTTGGGGGCATGGCCGAGCCACACTGTCTGTGTCAAAGGAGCCTGCTGGTGTGCCACAATAGGAAGCGGCTTTCTGTGGTGGTACACCAATAACAGGAGAATCCAGGAGCGCTGATGGGGGAACCCGAGAAGAGGAGGATTAGAGCTGCTCTGTGCAAAACCATTGTAGGTAAGTATAACATGTTTGTTATTTAAAAAAAAAAATAGGTTTACAGTCACTTTAATGTTGCAAGTCACAATACAGAACAAGTTGTGGATTTGGCAAAACAAGTATTCCCAGTTATATATTACCAGTTGAAGATAAACAGGGCTGTTGTGGTATAGCACTAACATCTAGTTAAAATACTAATTAAAAGCTTAGATAGGAAAACCATGGGAAAACACAGCAGTGTGGGAACACAGGATTCATTGTTCAATTTTCGTATAATTATGGCAGTAATTATATTGTTTCTCCTCTTGGCATTGTGTCACAGCCTCACCTCCAACATTTACTTTGGACTGTATTGCATATTCCTAATCATTATCTACTTAATTTAAATTTGCAATATGTTGTAAACACTGTACAGTTCTCTTTGTAGGTTTTATACCTGGGCGAGAAAAATTAAAATGTGCACTGTGGAAATGCACAAATAAGTAATTTTTGTGACTCTACTTTACACATTATGCGAAAGCTAGCATATTTCATGACCATTTTGTTTTTATTTATTTAATTTTATTTTACCTTGCCTAAAAAAACTACTAACTAACAAACTTATATTCAAACAATAATTTTGAGTGTAATACTACTCTTGAAGGTGTTGTGTGTCTTTGTTATCTGTATATATATATATATATATATATATATATATATATATATATATATATATATAGTATCTCACTAAAGCGAGCACATCCCTCACATTTTTGTAAATATTTTATTATATCTTTTCATGTGACAACACTGAAGAAATTACATTTTGCTACAATGTAAAGCAGTGAGTGTACACTACAGCTTGTATAACAGTGTAAATTTGTTGTCCCCTCAAAATAACTCAACACACTGTCCGTTAATGTCTAAACCTCTGGCAATAAAAGTGAGTACACAGTGTACACCCCAAAGTGAAAATGTCCAAGCTGGGCCCAAAGTGTTAATATTTTGTGTGGCCACCATTATTTTCCAGCACTGCCTTTAAGAGGAGTTGCCTTAAAATAAAAAAAAAGTTAGGAGCTACAAATACTGCATCTGCTGACTTTTAACCCCTTCCCGATGAGCGTACGCAGATGTGCGTACTCGGCTTCCGGGGGTTATACCGGAATGATGCCCGCACCTGCAGGCATCATCCTGGTACCGTTTTTTTCAGCGGGCGATTGGCTTTCCAGCCATAACAACCAAAGCGGCTAAAAGCCGCTCAGCTGTTATGCCGGAGGAGCGGGAGGAGCTCGATCGGGAGCACCGATTCATGCTGCGATGCCTCCGGCTGCTGGGGAGGAACTGGAACAAAGCCGTAATCGGCTTCGTTCCAGTATCCTAATAGTTAACAAGGAAGCAACGTCATGACGTCACTTCCCGTTTACTCAGCTGCTAATGGCGCCGGTTTTAAAAAAATATACGGTATTCAGAATCGCCGTTTTCGGCGATCTGAATACACTGAAGTGTAAAGGAGGGATGGGGGGTCTTTTGGACCACCCATCCCTCCATAAAGAGTACCTGTCACCACCTATTACTGTCACAAGGGATGTTTACATTCCTTGTGACAGCAAAAAAAATGATCACATTTTTATTTATTTTTTAAAACAATTTACTCAGTTTCAAATAAATTAAAAAAGAAAAAAATTTTTTAAAGCGCCCGCCGTCCCCGCGAGCTCGCGAAGCAAAGAAAACGCATACGGAAGTCGCGCCTGCATATGTAAACGGTTTTCAAATCACACATGTGAGGTATCGCCGCGATCGTCAGAGCGAGAGCAATAATTTTAGCACTAGACCTCCTCTGCAACGCTAACCTGGTAACCGTAAAAAAAAAAATTAAAGCGTCGCCTATTGAGATTTTTAGGTACAGTACATTGTCGTCAATCCACGAGTGTGACATGTTTGGTATCTATTTACTCGGCATAACATTATCTTTCACATTATGCAAAAAAATTGGGCTAACTTTACTGTTTTTTTTATTTTATTTTTAATTCATGAAAGTGTCCCTTTTCCCAAAAAGTTGCGTTTAAAACACCGCTGCGCAAATACCGTGTGACATAAAATATTGCAACAATCGCCATTTTATTCTCTAGAGTCTCTGCTAAACCTTATATATACAGTACAGACCAAAAGTTTGGACACACCTTCTCATTCAAAGAGTTTTCTTTATTTTCATGACTATGAAAATTGTAGATTCACACTGAAGGCATCAAAACTATGAATTAACACATGTCCAATTATATACTGAACAAAAAAGTGTGAAACAACTGAAAATTTGTCTTATATTCTAAGTTCTTCAAAATAGCCACCCTTTGCTTTGATTACTGCTCCGCACACTCTTGGCATTCTGTTGATGAGCTTCAAGAGGTAGTCACCCGAAATGGTTTTCACTTCACAGGTATGCCCTGTCAGGTCTAATAAGTGGGATTTCAAGCCTTATAAATGGGGTTGGGACCATCAGTTGTGTTGTGCAGGAGGTGGATACAGTACACAGCTGATAGTCCTACTGAATAGACTGTTAGAATTTGTATTATGGCAAGAAAAAAGCAGCTAAGTAAAGAAAAACGAGTGGCCATCATTACTTTAAGAAATGAAGGTCAGTCAGTCCGAACAATTGGGAAAACTTTGAAAGTGTCCCCAAGTGCAGTGGCAAAAACCATCAAGCACTACAAAGAAACTGGCTCACATGACGACCGCCCCAGGAAAGGAAGACCAAGAGTCACCTCTGCTGCGGACGATAAGTTCATCCGAGTCACCAGCCTCAGAAATCGCAGGTTAACAGCAGCTCAGATTAGAGAACAGGTCAATGCCACACAGAGTTCTAGCAGCAGACACATCTCTAGAACAACTGTTAAGAGGAGACTGTGTGAATCAGGCCTTCATAGTAAAATAGCTGCTAGGAAACCACTGCTGAGGACAGGCAACAAGCAGAAGAGACTTGTTTGGGCTAAAGAACACAAGGAATGGACATTAGACCAGTGGAAATCTGTGCTTTGGTCTGATGAGTACAAGTTTGAGATCTTTGGTTCCAACCACCGTGTCTTTGTGCGACGCAGAAGAGGTAAACGGATGGACTCTACATGCCTGGTTCCCACCGTGAAGCATGGAGGAGGTGTGATGGTGTTAGGGTGCTTTGCTGGTGACACTGTTGGGGATTTATTCAAAATTGAAGGCATACTGAACCAGCATGGCTACCACAGCATCTTGCAGCGGCATGCTATTCCATCCGGTTTGCGTTTAGTTGGACCATCATTTATTTTTCAAATAGGACAATGAGCCCAAACACACATCCAGGCTGTGTAAGGGCTATTTGACCAAGAAGGAGAGCGATGGGGTGCTGCACCAGAGGACCTGGCCTCCACAGTCACCAGACCTGAACCCAATCGAGATGGTTTTTTGGTGTGCTGGACAGCAGAGTGAAGGCAAAAGGGCCAATAAGTGCTAAGCATCTCTGGGAACTCCTTCAAGACTGTTGGAAAGCCATTTCAGGTGACTACCTCTTGAAGCTCATCAACAGAATGCCAAGAGTGTGCGGAGCAGTAATCAAAGCAAAAGGTGACTACTTTGAAGAACCTAGAATATAAGACATATTTTCAGTTGTTTCACACTTTTTTGTTCAGTATATAATTGGACGTGTGTTAATTCATAGTTTTGATGCCTTCAGTGTGAATCTACAATTTTCATAGTCATGAAAATAAAGAAAACTCTTTGAATGAGAAGGTGTGTCCAAACTTTTGGTCTGTACTGTATATATAATGTTTGGGGGTTCCAAGTAATTTTTTAGCAAAAAATATGGATTTTAACTTGTAAACACCATATGCCAAAAATAGGCTTAGTCATGAAAGGGTTAATAATCGGGCACCTACCTGTCCCAGGGTACAGCGATGCAGGGGAATGAAGCCCCGTGCGTCCTCCCTCCGTTCGGAGGCACCGCCATTTTAACTGTGGGCACCTGGCTGTGGCTTCACAGCTGGGCACCCACTGCGCACGGACTGCCCACGCAATCATCTGGGACCTGTCACATGTCCCAGATGATTGAGAGAGAGAGGGGGAAGAGGCACTTTGCCTTCCTGTGCCAAGGGAAGTGATGTCAGGAGCCCAGGCGCTGAAGGAGGCAGACTACGAGGGACCACATAGCAACAGGCATTATAAGGTAAGTAAAAAAAAAATCATTTTTCCCCCAAAAAAATTTCAAGCACATTAATGACATTTTTTTTTGGGGTGGAACTCCACTTTAACTCTCTTGGGCATGGAGTTCACCAGAGCTTCACAGGTTGCCACTGGAGTCCTCTTCCACTCCTCCAAGATAACATCATGATCTGGTGGTTGATAGAGATATTGCGCTCCCACGCCTTCTGTTTGAGGATGCCCCACAGATGCTCAATAGGGTTTAGGTCTGGAGACATGCTTGGCTGTAGGCAAGACACATTTGTCTTTGTACTCCTCACCTGGTTGCCACCACACCATCTAAACCAAATAAGTTTATATTGGTCTCATCAGACCACAGGACATGGTTCCAGTAACCCATGTCCTTAGTCCGCTTGTCTTGAGCAAACTGTTTGCAGGCTTTCTTCTGCATCATCTTTAGAAGAGGCTTCTTTCTGGGACAACAGCCATGCAGTCCAATTCGATGCAGTGTGTGGCATATGGTCTGAGCACTGACAGGCTGACCCCCCACCCCTTCAACCTTTGCAGTAATGCTGGCAGCACTCATACGTCTATTTCCCAAAAACAACCTCTGGATATGACGCTGAGCATGTGCACTCAACTTCTTTGATCGACCATGGCAAGGCTTGTTCTGAGTTTACCTGTCCTGTTAAACCCCTGTATGGTCTTGGCCACAGTGCTGCAGCTCAGTTTCAGGGTCTTGGCAAACTTCTTATAGCCTAGGCCGTCTTTATGTAGAGCAACAATTCTTTTTTTCAGATCCTCAGAGAGTTCTTTACCCCGAGGTGCCATGTTGAACTTCCACTAACCAGTATCAGAGAGTGAGAGTGATAACAACAAATTTAACACACCTGCTCCCCATTCACACCTGAGACCTTGCAGCACTAACGAGTACAAGCCTTACACTCACTACTTTACATTGTAGCAAAGTGTAATTTCTTCAGTGTGGTCACATGAAAAGATATAATAAAATATTTACAAAAATGTGAGGGGTGTACTCACTTTTGTGAGATACTGTGCGTATATACAGAACAGTGGTGTGGGCAGCACAGTGGTGAAGTTGTTAGCCCTTTTGCCTAGCAGCAAAAAGGGTCAGGCCGCGTACACACGGACGGACTGTTCGCCCAACCTTGTCCGCTGAACAGTGTTTGGGCGGACAGTCCGCCCGTGTGTGGGCTTTCAGCGGACAGTTTCAGCGGACAGTTGGACGGACAAAGTCTTTCGGAAATTCCGAAAAACTGTCCGCTGAAACTGTGTTTGAGCGAACAGTCCGCCCGTGTGTAGGCTACTTTCGAAATGAGCAAACTGTTCCCGCTCGGAAAGTCCGCCCATTTCGAGCGCGTGTACAGGTAGGCGGGGCCCGCGAAGGAGACGTCGCGGGCTCCGCCGCCTGGAATGGACTTAAAGGGGAACCCCAACGCCGAAAAAAATCGGCGTGGGGGTTCCCCCAAAGTCCACACCAGACCCTTGTCCGAGCACGCTACCCGGCCGGCCAGGAAAGGGGGGCGAGCGAGCGCGCCCCCCCTCCTGAGCCGTACCAGGCCGCGTGCCCTCAACATGGGGGGGTGCCTTGGGGAAGGGGGGGCCGCGCGGCCCCCCCACCCCAAAGCACCTTGCCCCCATGTTGATGAGGACAAGGGCCTCTTCCCGACAACCCTGGCCGTTGGTTGTCGGGGTCTGCGGGCGGGGGGCTTATCGGAATCCGGGAGCCCCCTTTAAGAAGGGGGCCCCCGGATACCGGCCCCCCACCCTATGTGAATGAGTATGGGGTACAATGTACCCCTACCCATTCACCTGTGAAATAAAGTACAAAAAAAAACACAACACAGGGAAAAAATATTTTATTGCACAGCTCCGGGGGTCTTCCGTCTTCGGGGGTCTTCTCGCCGGACTCCTCCGCTATCTGTGTGTAGCTCTTTTGCTAGCGGAGGAGTCCGGCTTTCTTCCTCCCCGCCGCCGGCCTCTTCTCCCGACTTCGGGGGTCTTGTCCCCCTCTTCGGTTCTTCTGCCGGGCCACCGCGCCTTCTTGTAGCTCTTTTGCAGGCGGTGGCCCGGTCTTCTGTCGCCGCTGCCTTCCGTTCTTCTGTCGCCGCCTTCGGTTCTTCTGCCGGGCCACCGCGCCTTCTTGTAGCTCTTTTACAGGCGGTGGCCCGGTCTTCTGTCGTCGCCGTCGCCGCCGTTGGGCGTTGGGGTTCCCCTTTAAGCCCATTCCAGGCGGCGGAGCCCGCGACGTCTCCTTCGCGGGCCCCGCCTACCTGTACACGCGCTCGAAATGGGCGGATTTGCCTCCTCCTTACGTGGGCGAGTCCGTTCATTTCAAAAGTTGAGCGAACTGTTTGGCAAACAGTTCGCTGAAACAGTCCGCTCGTGTGTGGGCAAGTCCGCTCATGCAAATTTTGAGCGGACTGTTTGCCGAAACTGTTTGACGAACAAGGTTGGGCAAACAGTCCGCGCGTGTGTACGCGGCCTCACTGGTTCGAATACTGACCACGCCACCATCTGCCTGGAGTTTGCATGTTCTCCCTGTGCATGGGTTTCTTCCAACACACATGCTGGTAGGTTAATCAGATCCTATCTAAATTGGCCCTAATATATGTATATATGAATTTGAGTTAGGGACCTTAGGTTGTAAGCTCCTTGAGGGTAGGGACTGATGTGAATGTACAATGTATATGTAAAGTGCTGTGTAATTTGACGGCACTATATAAGTACCTTAAATAAATATATGTGATTTTTTTTGTTATCCCAAAATTCTTCAGAGAACTTAAACATTTTAGACCTACAGTTTAGGCAGCTTTTCTCCTTGTAGAAGTATTGTTTTGTCAGTTTATACATTGATTGCAGTTCCTTTTAGGCTGGGTTCACACTATCTTCGCATGCGGCTCACAGCAGGGGTCTGGGGCGTCCTCATTCACCTTTCAGGTCCGATTTTAGGCTGAATGTTTGGCTGAATTGGGACCTGAGAAAGCCAAAAGACGCACAGGGCTCCTGTGCGAATTCCTGCCACAGCGGAGATATGTGAACCTGCTCCATAGAGAGCCGGCGGTTTAAAATCTTCTGCTTTTGCGAATTGGAATGCGTAGAATCCACATCCAATTCGCAATAGTGTGAACCCAGCCTTAAGTTTTTGACATGGAAATGTGTGCTGAGCAATGGTAATGACTTCAAAAACAGTATATGAAATTCAAGCCTTTTCATGTACGAAACTGTATACAAAAGTCTTTTCAGATAAGATTAGATGCACAGAATAGTTTCTTCTTTTTATCCAAACATTTTGTCACACAGTCACATAATAGGAAATTCTTCTTCCAATTCTTCTAACAACTTTTCCAGAGCCTGTAGATAGTTTATCTAGATCGAAACTCTGCTTGGAGAAAGTTGGAAATGATTTTCCTTTTGTACTAAAAGCTAGTGAGGCCTCAATTGGTATGTTACCTGCAATTTTTACAAATAGAAATCTGTAGAGCAGTGACCTGGTGGGGACAGCATTTCTTTGTGTAACACTACAGGATATGGAATAAATTTCACAAAAAACAGTCTTGAATTTAAAGAATTAGAAACTATCATTGTTGCTTTGTTTTGTTATTATACTGTACAATGAAGAGAGAGATTTATTTGTGCTTGTTGAAATGTTGATGTTCTTGACCTAAAGGCAGCAGAGTATTCCTGAACATATATAATTGTATAGCTGTTATCAGTGGCATAACTAGAACCTTCAGGGCCCCGATGCAAGAAACCATGAAGGGCCCCCCTGAACCCCAGCCAGGGCCCTTCCCTCCGAGTTTGGCGGTGGAACTCCAGGGCGTGGTCACAGGTGTGACCTTTGTGAGCCCTGTAGTTCCACCACTCGTATCAGTAGTTTTTTTTTTATTTTTAGGTGCCCCATTGGGGGACTGTCCCTAGGCAGGATGGGGTCCCCGTCCCCAGAAGAGATGAGGTCCTTTTATCCAGGGCAGATGAAGTTACTGCCCCCAGGGGAGAAGGGGTCCCTGTCCCCAGGGGAGGTGGGGGTCTCTGTCCCCACGTGAGAAGGGGTCGGAGGGGAGGGGGTATGTAATGGTGTGTGGGGGATGGGGTTCTCTCACTCGCCATGACCAAGCTGCAGGCCGCGCACTCATCCATGTTGGCCTGGGCTCCATCCAGTGTGCTGGATGGGCGATCAGCATATCTCCCAGAAAGACCTTTCATCATCTGTGTATGACGGGGGAGGAGGGGGGCTGGCAGACAAGCCTGCAGTGTCCTCCGGGGGGCTCTCATAGGGCTGCACTGCATTTGTGTGCTTAAAGTTTGTTTACCCAGGAGAAGTATGCAGTGCAGTGTGGGCCGGACTCGGGGGGGGGGGGGGGGACTCTGGCTGGGGAGAACAGACATCGGACTGAGTGGCAATGCATGGAGCAGGAGAGGGGTACGCTGAGGAGCCAGCCGAGCACACAGATCATGCGGGGAATGCACAACTAAAGAGCAGCCAGTGCGATAGTCGAGCATGGAGCTCTGCTAGTCACCCTCCAGCCACCCGTGTGCATGGTGCACTGGTACCCCTAGCTGCCTATGCTGCTGCCGGCCATATGTAGAGGGGGCTGCATGGGCAGGGGAGGTATAGGATATGCTTATACTAATCCCATTTCCTAGATTTCAGGATAGAGTTTTCAAGACGACTCGTTTCCCCCTCTGTTCATCCCACCCATCAGTTAGCTGAATGGTTGGCTGAATAGGTACGACTTAGCATGAGGCATCTCAGAATGGTGCAGAGTGACCACTGCTTCCACACAGAGAGCAAGGGTTGCTTTCGTGCAGCATGCTGGCAGGGGACAGACTTTTTTTCACCACGTATCAATCCATTCCCTCAGATTCCCTTTATAGATAGTCAATAAATATATTTAAAGTGTAATACCCCATACACACGGTCAGACATTCCGACCACAAAATCCGTCTGATTTTTTCCGATGGATTTTGGCCGAAATTTGTCTTGCATACACACGGTCGCACAAAGTTGTCGGAAAATCAGATCGTTCGGAACGAGGCGACGTTATACACGTACGATGGGACTATGCAGAGGCCAGTAGCCAATAGCTTTCATCTCCAAATTTTTTCTGAGCATGCGTGGCACGTTGTGCGTCGGAATTCACTACACATGATTGGAAAAAGTCAGATCGGATTTTGTTGTTGGAAAATTTGGAATCAAACTTGTTCCGTCAGAAAAAGTCCAATAGACTTTTAGTTTTCAGACAGAAAAAGTCTGATAGAGCCCACACACGATCGGGTTTTCCGACAACTCCGTCCGTGTGTATGGGGCATAAGGCTATGGTTTGACGCTCTGAGAATGTTTTAAGCTCATTCAGACTGAAAGTTTAGTTGGGTTTTGAATCCTCTTGTTCCATATGCTACTGGACTTGACAAAATAATAAGTGTGAGTTCAATTTGTATAGCATTGGGAGAATCATTCATTTGTGCTGTAAAAGGAATTTTTTTTGCAGAAATGTGAAATGATCACAAGAGCTCTTTGTATAGGATCAAGGGCCAACTCTGTGATTTACTTTATGTAAGCTCCTATCCTCACTCACATTCCTAACAGTGTATTCCTAATGCTAATTAAAGCCACAAGCTGCTCATACTGAAGCCAATCCCTGGGGCATGTAATGCCTGTGGAAATTAAACATTATAAATACAAGCCCCTCAGTTTGTTCTGTTATGTGTCTGATGATCCTGCCACTCCTGGCATTCAGCTGAAGATTACTTGATCAAACAACACATGCTGTGTGTTTGAGTCACATTACTCACATGGATCTGCAGGAGCTATACTGACATTGCAATGCCACTGCTGGTTAAAGAAGGATACCATACACTGGAATGTACTTAGAGGGTATGCTCATTTCATCAGTGCAAGCATAGTTGAAAAATTAAGTTGCTTACATAATAATTAATAGCTCCTATTTGGCAGTGATCCCTGTGATTGCATGGTGGTAATGCACCAATGTGTAATAGTATACCGCCGTGCCACATATTCTTAATGACAACCCAACACTGTTTTCCAATGCATCTTAATTTGAATGGGTTCCTCAAAGCACCAAAAAATCCAGCTTTAATACATTTTTCAGTATTTTTGACATCAGTTCTCATGCATATACTATTCTTAAAGTGGTAGTAAACCGCACTTAAAAAAAAAAACCTAGTATGCATCGCCCTACCAGCACATTATGTCACTTACCACTGACAGGGCTTCCATCGTCACCCAGTCTTCCTTCCGGGTTTGGGTGTTCCAGCCATCTGATTGGCCACTCCATGATGACATCACTCCCGCACATGCACGCAAGAGTCACAGAGCTCTGAAGGGGTGGCACGGGTATGCCGTCCCTTCAGACCGCATGCGCCATTAACATCACTGGCTGCATGCAATGTGAATATCTCTAAAAACAGTGCACGTTTAGGAGATATTCACTGTACCCACAGGTAAGCCTTATTATAGGCTTACCTGTAGGTGCAAGTTAAAAAGAAAGAGTTTACTAACACTTTAAGCAAATCATTTTTGTGACTGTGGCAAAGTTTCTTACCTGAGATCCTGCCAGTAACAGAACTTAATGTTGCAGGCTGACAACACCGTGCCATTGCACTGCTTAAAGGAGGAGCTGCTCAGTACTGGATTAACCACCTCAATACAGTGCACTTATACCCCCTTCCTGCCCAGATCAATTTTCAGCTTTCAGCACTCTCACACTTTGAATGACAATTACTCATGCAACACTGTACCCATATGAAATTTGCATCCTTTTTTTCACACAAATAGAGCTTTCTTTTGGTGATATTTAATCACTAGTGGGTTATTTTTTATTTTCTGTGCTATAAATAAAAAAAAACATACATTTTGTGAAAAAATGCCTTTTTCTTTGTTTCTGCCATAAAATTTTGTTAATTAGTGATTTTTCTTCATAAATTTTGGCCAAAATTTATACTGCTACATATCTTTGGTAAAAATAACCCAAATTAGTGTATATTATTTGGTCTTTGTGAAAGTTATAGAGTCTACAAACTATGGTGCCAATCACTGACAATTTATCACATCTGATCAGGCCTTCAGTACATCAGGTGTACCTCATTTCTTGAGACACTAACAAGTCAGGAAAGTACAAATACTCCCAAATGACCCTTTTTTTTTTAGAAAGTAGGCATTCCAAGGTATTAAGTAAGAAGCATGGTGAGTTTTTTTAAGTTGTAATTTTTTCCCACAATTCTTTGAAAAAATCAATATATTATTTTTTTTTTTACATACCGTATATACTCGAGTATAAGCCGAGATTTTCAGCCTCTTTTTTGAGGCTGAAAGTGCCCCCCTCGGCTTATACTCGAGTCATCGCTGTCTGCCTGCTCGATCAGCGTGTCGAGCAGACAGACAGCGGCCATTCTATAATTCAAAAGCCGCGCCTCCGGCTCCGCCTTCGCCTGTGATAGGCGGAACACTGAATTTCCCAGCAGCCTGTGTTCCGCCTATCACGGACATCGTCTCATCCTCGTACTACGGACGAGGATGAAAGGATGTCCGTGATAGGCGGAACACAGACTGCTGGGAAATTGTGTTCCGCCTATCACAGACAGGGAGGCGCGGCATTTGAACAGGGGAATGGGCGCCGACGAAGGGCGGTGATCCTGGGACGGGACCGGACGGAGGCTCGGCTCGGGACGGGACGGGACCGGACGGAGTCTCGGGACGGGACGGGACCGGACGGAGGCTCGGGACGGGACGGGACCGGACGGAGGCTCGGCTCGGGACGGGACGGGACCGGACGGAGGCTCGGGACCGGACGGAGGCTCGGGGACACAGGTAGGCTGGACACACAAGGCCACACACACACACACACACACACACACACACACACACACACACACACACACACACACGGATGGATGGATACACACACAGGGATGGATGGATGGATGGATGGATGGACACACACACAGGGATGGATGGATGGATGGATGGACACACACACACACAGGGATGGATGGATGAATGGACACACACACAGGGATGGATGGATGGATGGACACACACACAGGGATGGATGGACACACACACACACAGGGATGGATGGATGGATGGACACACACACAGGGATGGACAGGCATATCTCACCCTCGGCTTATACACGAGTCAATAGGTTTCCCAGTTTTTTGGGGGTAAATTGGGGGCCTCGGCTTATACTCGGGTCGGCCTATACTCGAGTATATACGGTAATTGTCATATTATCAGGTTATTTCTCACACACAGCATACGCATACAACAAATTACACCCCAAAATACATTCTTCTACTCTTCCCAAGTATGGTGATACCACATGTGTGAGACTTTTACACAGCCTGGCCACATACAGAGGATCAACATTGAAGTAGCACCTTCAGGTGTCCTACGAGCATAAATGACACATCTCATTTCTCAACCACCTATTACACTTTTGAAGGCCCTGGAGGACCAGGACAATGGAATTGCCAACAAAATGACCCCATTTTGGAAAGCAAACACCCCAGTGTATAATCTATGCGGCATAGTGAGTCTTTTGAATGGTTCATTTTTTTCCAGAAGTTTTTGGAATATGTGGAAAAAAAAAATGAACATTTTTTTTTACACAAAGTTATCAGTTTATAACATATTTCTAACACATAGCATGTATATAGCAAAAATTAAACCCCAAAATACATTCTGCTACTCTACCAAAGTATGGCGATACCACATGTGTGAGACTTTTACACAGTCAGGCCACATACAGAAGCACCACATTGAAGTAGTACCTTCAGGCGTTCTAGGAGCATAAATTGCACATTTCATTCCTACCTATTACACTTTTGAAGGTCGTTGAGCACCAGGACAATGGAATTATCCACAAAATGACCCCATTTTGGAAAGCAAATACCCCAACTTATATTCTATGAGGCATGGGTTGCATATAGGTACTCAGGTACTCTGATGGGCTACAGATAGGTACTCGGGTACTCTGATGGGCTGGAGACAGGTACTCGGGTAACTTGATGAGCTGCAGACAGGCACTCGAGTACTCTGATGGGCTGGTGACAGGTACCCTGTTACTCTGATGGGCTGGTGACAGGTACCCTGTTACTCTGATGGCTGGGTAACAGGTACTCGGGTACTCTGATGGGCTGGTGACAGGTACTTGGATACTCTGATGGCCTGGTAACAGGTACTCAGGTACTCTGATGGCCTGGTGACAGGTACTCGGGTACTCTGAAGGGCAGTGACAGGTACTCAGGTACTCTGTACTCATATAAACTATGACAGGTACTCATATGGACTGTGACAGGTACTCAGGTACTCATATGGACTGTGACAGGTACTCAGCTACTTAGGTACTCATATGGACTGTGACAGGTACTCAGGTACTCAGATGAACTGTGACAGGTACCCGGGTACTCAGATGTACTGTGACAGGTACTCGGGTACTCAGATAAACTGTGACAGGTACTCAGTTACTCAGGTACTCAGATGAACTGTGACAGGTACTCGGGAACTCAGATGGACTGTGACAGGTACTCAGGAACTCAGATGGACTGTGACAGGTACTCGGGTACTCTGATGGACTGTGACAGGTTCTCGGGTACTCTGATGGACTGTGACAGGTACTTGGGTACTTAGATGGACTGTGACAGGTACTCGAGTACTCTGATGAACTGTGACAGGTACTCAGGTACTCAGATGAACTGTCACAGGTACTCATATGGACTGTGACAGGTACTCAGATGAACTGTGACAGGTACTCATATGGACTGTGACAGGTACTTTCATGGGCGGTGACAGGTCTTCTTTATTGGGGGAGCAATCAGTGTGATTGGTGTACACTGTAAGCGGTAATGAGATGTTACTGCAATCTCCTTCTCACACATGATCGGTGTGTGAGGAGGAGAACCTGGTAACACATTGTTACCGCTCTATGTTTACATTTAGTGATCAGCTGTGAAACTCATATGGACTGTGACAGGTACTTTGATGGGCAGTGACAGGTCTTCTTCATTGGGGGGGCAATCAGTGTGATTGGTGTACACTGTAAGCGGTAAAGAGATGTTACCGCAATCTCCTTCTCACACGTGATCGGTAAGTGAGGAGGAGAACCCGGTAACACATCGTTACCACTCTATGTTTACATTTAGTGATCAGCTGTGAAAGGATCACAACCGATCACGTGGTAAACAGCCACCGGCCAATGGCTGTTTACCTGCGTGAGCAGTGTTCCCAGGAACACACTGCCACTGGCGTGCACACGCAGCACGCTCATGATCATGCGCATGCGCTGTGAAAAGTGGAGCAGTACCATCTGTGATTGGCCGTGATGATGCTTCCCCAGAACAAGAGCCACGCCAGCGGGCAGCAAGTGGTTAAAGGAGAAGTACAGCCAAAGCTTGTTAAATATCAAAGAATTTTGGAGGATAGTAGTATACAAATTTCCTCTTGGAAAATGGGACTTTTTAGGCACAGATTGTGAAACAATGTAAGTTTATAAAAAAGTTTTATTGATCAAAAAAAGAGTAATATCGTAAAGAGTAGCACATATTTATAAAAACATTAATGGTTGGGTTTTTGTACAAAACACAAGAGATGCCTATAATACCCAAACATTTAAATATATAACAAAATATGAAAACATAAAATACAATTGTATTTCCTACGCGTTACGAAGTATGACAAACTTCTTCTTCAGGGATAGTTCGATATGTAGTTTAAAGTTTTAATGATAATCTAAAAATACAAAAGAACTCTTTAGTAAACATTATATATCCAATAGGCATTCATAGTTTCAAAAAAAGGCAACAGATAAAAAAGGCAAAGAACATATCGGTCACATTAACCACATACTCACATGTCCATAAATGAGTAGGGTCCAGAATAATAAACAAAAAGGCCAAGAAGGCCACAGTGGGTAGATGTGAGAAACAGGGTAGAGAAAAATGTATCTCCTCGCTCCGAAGAGATGCAGATGCTGTGATCTCCTGTGTGCAACCCGGGACCAGCTCAACAAAGAAAACTGAGGGTAAAAGAACAGCATATATAAATCGGCCAGAATGTCAGACAAAATGCCCCAATGGGGTTACAGTGTATATTAGCAAGCTCGTTAGGCTGGGCTTCTCCTATGGACAGGGACAAGGGGTGGGCAGAAGGGACGGCTGCCCTGGGCACTGTGGTATCATGTGAGGTGAAGGGGGCACCGCAAGGAGATTAGGGGGGGGGGATTTTTGTTGCAAGGGGGAACTTGGAGGGTGGCAGAGGGTAAGTGTTGTTCTAGGAGGGGAAATGTGTGGGGGTATGCTAAGAGTGTTAATTTAGGGGGCTTTGTGTGGGGAAGGGGAATGAGAGAAGAAGATTTGTGCTTAGAGGGAGGATTTGGGAGGGGGATTTGTGCTGGGGGGGGCTTTCCAGTGGGGGGGGGAGATGTGTACTGGGGGGGAAATTGGGAATTTTTAGGGGTAGAGAATTTGTGCTAGGAGGGGTGATTTTTTTGGGGGGGCATTTGTGCTGGGGGGATGGGGGGCAAAGATTTGTGCTGGGAGGGGTGATTTCAGCAGAGGGAATTATTTGTACTGCGAGGAGGGAAAATTAGGCTTAGGGGGAGTGAAAGGGATTAGTGTTTAGTTAGTGTTTAGTTTTTTGTTGAGGAGGATCTTTGTTGCCACATAATACTTATACATCTTGGAGGGGGGGGGGCGCAGTTTGGCATGTTCGCCCTGGGCTCTAGAAGACCTTGTCCCAGCACTGCCTATGGATCACAGTAGTGCAATTTGTTTTGTACTCTTGTGACCCATTTTGCCTGCACTGACACCCAAGCTGCTGAGAGGCTGAGACGGACCCTCCACAGTTTAGCACTCCAGTGAGCGAGGAGGGAGCAGAGAGATGCTGATTGGAGTTGTGAGAACCAAGCCATCAGCGATGTTCAATCGCTTGGTTATCAGTGTAGAGGCGCCGGGGGACAGATGCAGCATTGGACCGATGCTACATCCACCTAGGTAAGTATGATTATGGAAAACCCCCCAAACCCATGCTTCTCTTTTAATGCTTGCCCCCTCACCACAGCCAGAAGTAGAGGACCCTCTTGTGAAGTCACTTAAATGTCTCAAATAATAAAAAATAAATAAAAAAAAACACAGAAAATGTCACTGGAACAGCATATTTTACTTTAGATTGCTCATTCATACTGATATGTTTCCATAATAAATAAGAGTCATTGAAACTGAAACTTTTTGCATATACAAATTTCACGTAACAAGAATTCAGCTTTTATTTTTGCATGTCTCTATCAATGTTAAAATTTGCATAGCGTTTCTGGGCATCAGTGGGATATGCTGGTACCCCCAGCATCTCCGATTGCAAGGCAGGACCCCAGTCTTAGCGGAGCTAAGTTGGGAAATGAATGGAATGTGGGAAGGAGTCTTAAGAACACAGTGTTCCTTCCTGATATGGGGGACTGACGTCATGCAATAACTGCCTGGAGCTCAGGCAGGAAGCACAGTCTGACTCCCCGCCTGCCCCTTTCTTGTCTTGACTTCTTTGTTTGGCATGAAAGGGAAAATACAGTACATTAAACATCAACATAATTGTACTCTTTAAACCTTAAAATTGCTATGGATGAAAGCATTCAGTCCTAGTTGCTCTATTTGAGCTCAAAGCATTGAAATGCATACAAAAGGATTACAGTCATTTCTTGTGTATTATGTCGGAGCTGTCCGAATGCATTAAACAGAGAATGGAACAGAGCAGGGATTGGAACTGTTCTGCTTTTATTTATCTCAATACCAGCAATGCAAATTTCACCTGAATTGCTTCAACATCTTTCTTTAGACAAGGACAACACAATTATATTCTTTCTGAAAGTCCAGTCAACCACTGGAAGGTTAATATGGAAGGCTCTTATGACAGACACATGATCTGTGCAATTTATGAATGGGGGACCCCTCACATATTGTACAAAAACTTGAAAACAAATGGGCTTTTTAAATTTTTTTGCACATTAACTGGCACAAGCTGTTTGACAGGATTGCTCTCTATTAATTAATAGGGCCATTATTAACATAGTTAAGGGGCCCTAAATAAGAGAACGAGATCTTTTGCTAAGTGGAAGAGTGGGCTTGATAATAAAGTTGGCGGTGCATCCAGGCAAGGCCCCTGTGAACAGTGGGGACTCCCTTCCATGAAAATAAACCAATAATCTAAACAAAATAATTGGGAGCAGAAAGACTAATGCAACCAGCATATATATATTGTTTTGTAATTCCTTTATTTAGCCAACAGTTGCATTAAACAAATGAAGATATCAGTAAGGCAGGCAACAATGACATACGTATGCTAAAAACAAATAATGAATGTCCACTGTAACTTCAAAAGCAACTCAACAGATTCAAAGCATACAAAATATATCAAGTTATATGGCATGTCAAATATTCTGGACTGGTAGGGCATGATAGTAATGCCGCGTACACACGATCGGACTATCCGGCGGACTTAGTCTGGCTGACAAACCGCCAGACTTTGCAAACAAGCGGACCTGCCCACGCACGACTGGACTTTTCAAAAGTCCGGCGGACCCCCGCCATAGTCCACAGGACTTTTGAAATTAACAGACTTGCCCACGCATGGAGAAAAGTCCATTCATTTTGAACGTGGCTCCAGGTAGACGGAACTAGCGCAGGAAGTCAATGTTGCCACCTCCCTCTGCGAGATTGACACCTCGCTGTCCCCGTCACCTGGTATGAACTTAAAGTGGAAGCCCGATGACGAATGAATGAATGAATGAATGAAATACTTGTATAGCGCACAATGCGAACTGAATCGCCTCTACGAAGAAGAAAGCCAGGCTCCTCCGCTAGTAGAAGAGCTAGCAAATGAGCAGAAGATAGCGGAGGAGTCCGCCGAGAAGACCCCCCAAGACGGAAGACCACCGGAGCTATCCAATAAATTATTTTAAAAACATGTGTTGTGTTTTTTTCTTTACACTTTTTTTCACCAGGTGAATGGGTAGGGGTACATGGTACCCCATACTCATTCACATAGGGTGGGGGCCGGTATCTGGGGGCCCCCTTATTAAAGGGGGCTCCCGGATTCCGATAAGCCCCCCGCCCACAGACCCCGACAACCAACGGCCAGGGTTGTCAGGAAGAGGCCCTTGTCCTCATCAACATGGGGACAAGGTGCTTTGGGGTGGGGGGCCCCCCTTCCCCAAAGCACCCCCCCATGTTGAGGGCACACGGCCTGGTACGGCTCCCCACCGGCTGGGCTGCGTGCTCGGATAAGGGTCTGATATGTACTTTGGGGGGACCCCCACACCGTTTTTTCAGTGTAGGGCTTCCCCTTTAAGGCTGGATTCACACCTATACACTTTTAGTGCTTTTTGCATTTTGTAGATTTGCACTACAGTCCATTTACCATGGTTTCCTATGGAACATGTTCTGTAGTACAAATTTGCAAAATGCAAAAAGCATAAAAAATGCATAGATGTGAATCCAGCCTAAATCCATACCAGATGACGGGGCCAGCGAGGTGTCAATCTCACCGATGGAGGCGTCGACATTAACTTCCTGCACTAGTCCCGTCTACCTGGAGCCGCATTCAAAATGAACGGACTTTTCTCCATGTGTGGGCAAGTCCGTTCATTTCAAAAGTCCGGCGGACTAGCACACAGACAGGCGGATTGTCGGCCGGACTACCGAGTTCGGCTGACAATTTTGAGTCAAACCTTCTTTCTAAGGAAAGAAAGGAAAAGTCTGCCGGAGCCCACACACGGGCGGATTGTCCAGCGGATAGTCTGATCGTGTGTACGTGGCATAATTGTCACCAACTTTAAAAGAAAGGGGGAGGGAGGAAGAGGGAGAGGAAAAGGGAAAAGAAAGAGAAAGGAGAAAAAATGATAGGAGGGGGGAGAGGGGGGAGGAGAGATAGGAGAGGAAGAGGAAAGCCTAAATAAAAGATTTGTGGGTTTTTTTTTTTTAGGCGATAACAAATGAGGATTATGATGTTTGTGTTTTATGTATGATGTTGTAAATGTACCTGTATGTATTATGGTTATTATAAAAATAATAAAGAGAAGATTTGAAACAACTTTCCACGTCCGTGTAAAAAACCCTAGCGTAATAATGCAGTTGTATGGGATAAAAAGAAATAAAGAAATAAAAATAGACGTGGTCAAAAGGGATCCCCGGCAGCCAACATAACTCAGTAAGAAAACAAATTTTTCCTATAAGGTCAAATACAAGCTAAAGGTATACACTCAGTTGGGGGGAGTAGTAAAGGTGAAGGGTGGGATAAATGGAGGGGAATAGGGACAAGAAAACATGTACAAGGAGAAAGGAAAAAGGGGGGCATCAGAAAAAAGGTTGGAGTTTGGAGAACCAGAAGAAACAGAAAGATGGGGTCTCTCGTTCAGAGCCTAGCACTAGACCTAGAGAAATCAGCCATGTTGCGAGACCTCCAGCAGATAGCTATCGGTGAAGACAAAGTTTTGCCATGGTCTCCATGTGTCACGGAAGGACTCCTCCCAGTTATGGAAAGTGGCCATAAGGTCCTCTATGACCCTTATTTCATTGATTTTAGAGAACCAAAGAGACCTCATGGGCAGATGCACAGACCTCCAGCACAGTTGAATGCATGCCCTAGCTGAATTTAAGAGCTGAATAGTAAGAGAGGCCTTGCATTTTTTGATGGGTCGCCGTGTGAGGCGCAGCAAGCATTCTGCAGGATTGTCCACTAAATCAACATTAGTCAGGTGCTTAAAAGTGCTGGCCACCTCTCGCCACTAGCATATATTTTTAACATTAACCATAAGCATATGGATGCACAACAGTGAAAAAAAATATATGCATACATCCAAGAGTACATACATCCAATGTACAAATAGGTATAACCAGAAAAGGGTCTGATAGGAGTCCTTGTAGAATTGTACACATATACCTGGGGATGTACACTGTGTATATATATATATATATATATATATATATATATATATATATATATATATATATATATATATATATTTATTTATTTATTTTTTATATTGTAAAGCGCTGCGTAAATTACTGGCGCTATATAAATCCTGAATAATAATAATATATATAGTTGTTAGTAGTGATACCTCAAGAAGAATGTTGCAGCAAAGCCCAGTTACTGTCAAAGACCTGAAGGCAAGATCTCTGGTGATGAGGATATCCTTCAACTGTTGTATAACCCACCAGAAACGCAAACCTAGCTACATGTATCTGGCACTAGTCTCACATCTGATCTGGGTGAAAATACCGCAGCAGTATCAGCCCAATCCAGATGATCCCTGGTATCTTTTGTCTTTTATTCTCTGTCTTGGAGTCTATAACAGCAGCGCAGCATAGTACCTGTAATAGCTTGCGTCAAAACAGAATAGTCACTGACAGGTATAGTATGGGAGCTCTCCTTGACCAACACAGAAACAGTCACAGCAACACAGTCTCTGGTGGGCTCAGCACAGCAGCCTTGTACTCACAGCTATCAGTACCACAGTAGCTGCCCACAGGTCCCAGCAGCAGTGCTCTTCATTTCCTTAGAAAAACTACAACACCTCTGAGCGCCTCTTCCTTCCTGGTTTCCTACTCCAGACCACAGGGGCAGAAAGTGATGTACATAATTATACATAAAACTGTGATACTAGCAGTTAAAGTGGAACTATGGGCAAAACTTTTTTTTGTGTTTGTCATCATGGATAGAGCAAAGGAGGGTCAGATTTTTATTCTGTGTCCTATTGTGAAGATTTCCCTTCACTTCCTGTCCCACAGCCAAACGGGAAGTGAAAGGAAATTGCTGCAAATTAAGAGATTTGCCCTCTATTACTTTTCCAGGGACAACACAAACTTTGGGGATTTTCTTTTACTATCTCTTTTTTCCCGGTGCCTCCATGGCAGCATACCTGTGTGACAAGCTCCACCTTGGCTCCTCCCTCAGGACCAGTGAATATTATAAAAGGAAAGGATTAGTGCACTCCCAGCATTCTACTTTTTTTCCTCATAACTCATAGTCAGTGAATAGTGGTCGAACGTCTCTTACCTCTGCAGTCGGCAGCTTCCAGCTGGCTTCAAGCCTCTCCCAGATGCAGTACCTATTTTGAGGCAGCTAAAAGCACTAATAAGATAGGGAGTCCCTTCTGTGAGCCTTTTGGGACAGCAGTTGTCTCTTAACTAAGAGCTCCTATCTGCATTTATATACTGGCATTTGCTCAAGCCTGCAGCAGAGAAAGCAGCTATATCTATTTTTCACTTAGCCTTATCCTTCAATTTATTCCTCCTGTCATCTATTCTCTCTCACTTTCCTTTCCTTGTGTTCCTCTCTCTCTTTTTTGCTTTCTTCCTCCCTCACCGCCTTTCCCTCCTTGTGATATTGTACCTTCATTCCTGGTTGCTATAGTGGGCGGCATGCACCACGCATCAGCTTTCCTGAGTCCCTCAGCACCCTCCTGAGAGCTCTGCACATGAGTGGACGTCAGCAGCCGGCTCATAGGTCCTAGTGCCACTGGCCACGCTTGCGCAGTCTGGCTTGAGGTTATGGTGGCCATCTTGAATAGGGGCAAATTTTACATTTTTTTGCCCTTGTTTGTCAAAATAATTTTTTAGAGGGTTGTATCCCAGATGTCCCACCCCTCTCCATTTTTTATTACTGGGGGTATCAGTATGGTGCCTGTTGTCATCTGAGGAGGTTGCCTATGCTGGGAGCTCCTGGAGGGGACCCTGTATTTGGCCAACAGTATATGTAATTTCTTTCTTTTTTCTTTTTTTTACCCAGGAATACCGTTTCCTTGCTCCAGCTGAAATACCAGACGCTAACTCCTGCAGCTAACACTTTTTAAGTAGCAACAGCAACCATTTTTTCCTTTTGGGATAAAGGTTTTACATAAATTAATAAAAGCTGACCATTAGAAGCACCCCCTGTCAGTGTTAAATGGTTTGTTTCAAACCTCTTATTGACAGTTTTGCTGTACAGCTTAATCCGTTAAAGAAAGTTGCATTACTTCCTGGATCACCAGGTGAAAAAAAAAGGAAAAAAGTCTAGAAAATATCCAAAACAATTAATGCACCCAACACATCAAATTGTTAAGCTGCCATATAATGAATACGGTATGTTTTTGGGTTTTAGGTATTGAACACTTGTAGGTATGCAGCTGCCATACATTAATGCTATGTAGGTGTCTGAATGCTCTATTTTATTTTATTTGTTTGTTCCTGGCTGGGCTTCATTTGTAATATCATAGTTTTTGAGTTGAAATATAATACTTTGAAAGAAGTTTTTCTTCCTAAGCCCTTGTACACAGGGTCGGAGATTCCGACGGAATATGTCCTATCGGACCACTTTGTCGGATATTCCGACGGTGTGTGGTCTGCATCGGACTGTTTCCGTCGGAATATCCGACGGACCAAGTTTTCCAACTTGCCGGTAAAATTTTCAGACAAAATGCTCCTATCGGACATACTCCGATCATGTGTAGCCTACTCCAACGGACAAAGTGCCACGCATGCTCAGATCAAATTCCTAGACCAAAGCTATTGGCTACTAGCCTGAACGTAGTCCACAAAATAATGTCATTAGTGATGAACGAACTTCCGACGGGACGTTTCGCGAACGCGGACCGCGAACGCGGCCGATAGTTTGCGAACCGTAACGTTCGCGGCGGGCCCCATTGACTTCAATGGGAGGCGAACTTTGCAAACCTACAGGTCAAATTTGCAGCCACAAAATAATTACTAGCTGTGCAAACATAGTCCCACCACATGGCCAATCACATAACACAAGTATGAGGTGAATCTGGGATCGACAACTACAAGCATTCTTTTTTATATGTGAAATTGTGACAATTCAGGACTGTGGAGCAGGAGATGATCACCAGCAGCGTGACATACAGCAATGACACCTGCACCGTGATAGAGTCATCTGACACCAGCACCGTGATAGAGAGCACTGACATCAGCAGCGTGACATAAAGCACTGACACCAGCACCGTGATATACAGCACTGACACCAGCACCGTGATAAACAGCACTGACACCTGCACCGTAAGCAGCCCCAGGAGGAAGTCAGCACAGCACAGGGATGGTGGGAGCCCCTCAGAATAAGCAGCCCCAGGAGGAAGTCAGCACAACACAGGGATGGTGGGAGCCCCTCATAATGAGCATAGCACAGGGATGGTGGGAGCCCCTCATAATATGCACAGCAGAGGTACAGCCCCAGGAGGAAGTCAGCACAGCACAGGGATGGTGGGAGCCCCTCATAATAAGCAGCCCCAGGAGGAAGTCAGCACAGCACAGGGATGGTGGGAGCCCCTCATAATGAGCATAGCACAGGGATGGTGGGAGCCCCTCATAATATGCACAGCAGAGGTACAGCCCCAGGAGGAAGTCAGCACAGCACAGGGATGGTGGGAGCCCCTCATAATAAGCAGCCCCAGGAGGAAGTCAGCATAGCACAGGGATGGTGGGAGCCCCTCATAATAAGCAGCCCCAGGAGGAAGTCAGCACAGCACAGGGATGGTGAACTTTACAAATCTACAGGTCATATTTTCAGCCACAAAATAATTACTAGTTGTGCACACATAGTCCCACCACATGGCCAATGACATAACACATGTATGAGGTGAATCTGGGATCGACAACTACAAGCATTCTTTTATTATATGTGAAATTCTGACAATTCAGGACTCTTGAGACAATGGAGGCGAGGGAAGGTCAGGGTAGGCAAAGAAGAGGGTGCAGGAGATGATCACCAGCACCATGATATAGCGCACTGACACCTGCACCGTGATAGAGTGATCTGACACCAGCACCGTGATAGAGAGCACTGACATCAGCAGCGTGACATAAAGCACTGACACCAGCACCGTGATATACCAGTCCTTAAGGATTAGCAGACTGTACCTCACTCAACCCTATATACTATAGTACGCTATACCTTACCAGTCCTTAGAAGGACCTTTGTGGAACTAGTAGGTTGTGATTAGCAGACTATACCTCAGTCCCTATACTGATAAAGGACTGCTGCAGAATAGGGCAGCAGTCAGCAGTAGTGCACCTCAACCCTATATATTGTGGACCTATACCAGCCCTTAAGGAATAGCAGACTGTACCTCACTCAACCCTATATACTCTAGTAGACTATACCTTACCAGTCCTTATAAGGACCTTTGTGGAACTAGTAGGTTGTGATTAACAGACTGTACCTCAGTCCCTATACTGATAAAGGACTACTGCAGAATAGGGCAGCAGTCAGCAGTAGTGCACCTCAACCCTATATATTGTGGACCTATACCAGTCCTTAAGGATTAGCAGACTGTACCTCACTCAACCCTATGTACTGTAGTACGCTATACCTTACCAGTCCTTAGAAGGACCTTTGTGTAACTAGTAGGTTGTGATTAGCAGACTGTACCTCAGTCCCTATACTGATAAAGGACTGCTGCAGAATTGGTCAGCAGTCAGCAGTAGTGCACCTCAACCCTATATATTGTGGACCTATACCAGTCCTTAAGGATTAGCAGACTGTACCTAACTCAACCCTATATACTCTAGTACACTATACCTTACTAGTCCTTATAAAGACCTTTGTGGAACTAGTAGGTTGTGATTAGCAGACTGTACCTCAGTCCCTATACTGATAAAGGACTGCTGCAGAATAGGGCAGCAGTCAGCAGTAGTGCACCTCAACCCTATATATTGTGGACCTATACCAGTCCTCAAGGATTAGCAGACTGTACCTCACTCAACCCTATGTACTGTAGTACGCTATACCTTACCAGTCCTTATAAGGACCTTTGTGAAACTAGTAGGTTGTGATTAGCAGACTGTACCTCAGTCCCTATACTGATAAAGGACTGCTGCAGAATTGGTCAGCAGTCAGCAGTAGTGCACCTCAACCCTATATATTGTGGACCTATACCAGTCCTTAAGGATTAGCAGACTGTACCTCACTCAACCCTATATACTCTAGTACACTATACCTTACCAGTCCTTAGAAGGACCTTTGTGTAACTAGTAGGTTGTGATTAGCAGACTGTACCTCAGTCCCTATACTGATAAAGGACTGCTGCAGAATAGGGCAGCAGTCAGCAGTAGTGCACCTCAACCCTATATATTGTGGACCTATACCAGTCCTTAAGGATTAGCAGACTGTACCTCACTCAACCCTATATACTCTAGTATACTATACCTTACCAGTCCTTATAAGGACCTTTGTGCAACTAGTAGGTTGTGATTAGCAGACTGTACCTCAGTCCCTATACTCATAAAGGACTGCTGTAGAATAGGGCAGCAGTCAAGTATAATATTCTTTCTATATTTGGAAGAAAGGATATTATACGTGTACAAGCCTATTACCATACCAGTCCTACCCGAACCTTTGTGGACCTAATAGTAACAGCTACTGATTAAACTGACTGTCCCTCACTGCCACACACAGCTTCCTGTCTGTCCCTATTTAAACTGACAAAACACAGGCTGCTGCAACAATAACTTGAATAGCACTCAAAACTATATCCTGTACTACTTTACCATACCAGTCCTGAAAAGGACTTTTGTGGACCTAATAGTAACAGCTAATGATTAAACTGACTGTCCCTGCTGCACACAGCGTCCTGTCCCTCTCTCAGCACTGACAAAAGACAGGCTGCTGCAACAATGACTTGAATAGCAGTGCCTCAAACCTATATCCTGAACTACACCTATACCATACCAGTCCTTAAAAGAACTTTTGTGGACCTAATAGCTAGCGATTTGGGTCACTGAAGTCTCTCCCTGCTCCACACAGCAACCTCTCCCTATAGTGACATACGAAAGAATGTAAAATGGCCGCCGGATCAGGTCTATTTATAAGTTAGGGGGAATGTCCAAGTGTCCATGTGCTGTAATGTCTCAATTGGCTGTCCTGTACCACATGATGGATGTGTCATCATAGGTCAAAGTTCTTTTACACAGTAAACACGTAAGTCCGCCGGGCGAACAGCGGCAATAGTCCGCCGATCGGAAGGACCGCGAACAGCCAAAATTCGCTGCGAACCGACCGCCGGGCGAACCGTCGGCCATCCCTAAACGTCGTCACGTTATGGACAATCTGAGTTTCCGACAACTTAGTCCGACCGTGTGTATGCAACATCACTTCCGGACCTCTTCCGGAATTAATCCGTCGGAATTACTCCGACGGATTTGGTTGTTGGAATCTCCGACCATGTGTACAAGGGCTAAAAGTTCCTGATGCATAATTGGAAAATGTTTACGCTACCAATTAATTTTTAAATTTTTTTATATTGTGGTTTTGAGTGCACTTATGGTTTCAAGCCTCAAATGTAATCTCAAAGACTTTTCCCAAAGCATGAATTCTTGTTCCTCATTTTAGTTTGGGTAAATTTTTTTCTTTCTTAACAGTCTATGCGTGACTAATTTTTGTTGCTTAAATTAGACAAGTTCTGTTTCAAAATGAGGTCTGGATAGTACATGTCTGACCGTGATTTTTATATTTTGTAAGTATTCATGGGCAGTTTTTCCCCATTTTAATCTTCGATGCATCATTAAAAGTTAATGTCTACATTAGTGGCTCTTAGCCTTGATGCATTTTTCATGCGACCCCTTTGTCAGTTTTCTGTTGATATTGAGGTCCTCAAAATATTCTCTAAAACAGAATAGAATAATACCTAATCTGCATACCTAAAATGTATGAAAGACAATTTAGCCAGTTTCTAGATACTCAAAGCCATCGATAAATGATTGATTTCTTTCCTGATCAATCTCTTCTGCCCCCTGCCCATAGTTACAATAACCAATGGGCCAGGGATGCTGGGAACAAGCCTGTCTTTTTCAACATCCGGACAAGTTGCTTTGTCATGGTACCCCCCATGTTGGGGGCATGTGGACTGGGAATATAATTAAAGTGGTTTAAAACCCCATTCATGAATGTTGAACTAAGCATATATATCAATAGTGTTTACTTATCTCTCTCTCCAAAGCTCTAATTGTTGTTTCTCTCTGGTGCTTCGTTCCTCTGTTATCAGCATTAGTCACTTCTGACAAGCTCTCTGACACATGAGATAACAGTAACTGAAAATCTGTGTCAGGAAGGGTGCTTAGAGGGAGATAAGCTCACCGCGAACGCGGCCGATAGTTTGCGAACCGTAACGTTCGCGGCGGGCCCCATTGACTTCAATGGGAGGCGAACTTTGCAAACCTACAGGTCAAATTTGCAGCCACAAAATAATTACTAGCTGTGCAAACATAGTCCCACCACATGGCCAATCACATAACACAAGTATGAGGTGAATCTGGGATCGACAACTACAAGCATTCTTTTTTATATGTGAAATTGTGACAATTCAGGACTGTGGAGCAGGAGATGATCACCAGCAGCGTGACATACAGCAATGACACCTGCACCGTGATAGAGTCATCTGACACCAGCACCGTGATAGAGAGCACTGACATCAGCAGCGTGACATAAAGCACTGACACCAGCACCGTGATATACAGCACTGACACCAGCACCGTGATAAACAGCACTGACACCTGCACCGTAAGCAGCCCCAGGAGGAAGTCAGCACAGCACAGGGATGGTGGGAGCCCCTCAGAATAAGCAGCCCCAGGAGGAAGTCAGCACAACACAGGGATGGTGGGAGCCCCTCATAATGAGCATAGCACAGGGATGGTGGGAGCCCCTCATAATATGCACAGCAGAGGTACAGCCCCAGGAGGAAGTCAGCACAGCACAGGGATGGTGGGAGCCCCTCATAATAAGCAGCCCCAGGAGGAAGTCAGCACAGCACAGGGATGGTGGGAGCCCCTCATAATGAGCATAGCACAGGGATGGTGGGAGCCCCTCATAATATGCACAGCAGAGGTACAGCCCCAGGAGGAAGTCAGCACAGCACAGGGATGGTGGGAGCCCCTCATAATAAGCAGCCCCAGGAGGAAGTCAGCATAGCACAGGGATGGTGGGAGCCCCTCATAATAAGCAGCCCCAGGAGGAAGTCAGCACAGCACAGGGATGGTGAACTTTACAAATCTACAGGTCATATTTTCAGCCACAAAATAATTACTAGCTGTGCACACATAGTCCCACCACATGGCCAATGACATAACACATGTATGAGGTGAATCTGGGATCGACAACTACAAGCATTCTTTTATTATATGTGAAATTCTGACAATTCAGGACTCTTGAGACAATGGAGGCGAGGGAAGGTCAGGGTAGGCAAAGAAGAGGGTGCAGGAGATGATCACCAGCACCATGATATAGCGCACTGACACCTGCACCGTGATAGAGTGATCTGACACCAGCACCGTGATAGAGAGCACTGACATCAGCAGCGTGACATAAAGCACTGACACCAGCACCGTGATATACCAGTCCTTAAGGATTAGCAGACTGTACCTCACTCAACCCTATATACTATAGTACGCTATACCTTACCAGTCCTTAGAAGGACCTTTGTGGAACTAGTAGGTTGTGATTAGCAGACTATACCTCAGTCCCTATACTGATAAAGGACTGCTGCAGAATAGGGCAGCAGTCAGCAGTAGTGCACCTCAACCCTATATATTGTGGACCTATACCAGCCCTTAAGGAATAGCAGACTGTACCTCACTCAACCCTATATACTCTAGTAGACTATACCTTACCAGTCCTTATAAGGACCTTTGTGGAACTAGTAGGTTGTGATTAACAGACTGTACCTCAGTCCCTATACTGATAAAGGACTACTGCAGAATAGGGCAGCAGTCAGCAGTAGTGCACCTCAACCCTATATATTGTGGACCTATACCAGTCCTTAAGGATTAGCAGACTGTACCTCACTCAACCCTATGTACTGTAGTACGCTATACCTTACCAGTCCTTAGAAGGACCTTTGTGTAACTAGTAGGTTGTGATTAGCAGACTGTACCTCAGTCCCTATACTGATAAAGGACTGCTGCAGAATTGGTCAGCAGTCAGCAGTAGTGCACCTCAACCCTATATATTGTGGACCTATACCAGTCCTTAAGGATTAGCAGACTGTACCTAACTCAACCCTATATACTCTAGTACACTATACCTTACTAGTCCTTATAAAGACCTTTGTGGAACTAGTAGGTTGTGATTAGCAGACTGTACCTCAGTCCCTATACTGATAAAGGACTGCTGCAGAATAGGGCAGCAGTCAGCAGTAGTGCACCTCAACCCTATATATTGTGGACCTATACCAGTCCTCAAGGATTAGCAGACTGTACCTCACTCAACCCTATGTACTGTAGTACGCTATACCTTACCAGTCCTTATAAGGACCTTTGTGAAACTAGTAGGTTGTGATTAGCAGACTGTACCTCAGTCCCTATACTGATAAAGGACTGCTGCAGAATTGGTCAGCAGTCAGCAGTAGTGCACCTCAACCCTATATATTGTGGACCTATACCAGTCCTTAAGGATTAGCAGACTGTACCTCACTCAACCCTATATACTCTAGTACACTATACCTTACCAGTCCTTAGAAGGACCTTTGTGTAACTAGTAGGTTGTGATTAGCAGACTGTACCTCAGTCCCTATACTGATAAAGGACTGCTGCAGAATAGGGCAGCAGTCAGCAGTAGTGCACCTCAACCCTATATATTGTGGACCTATACCAGTCCTTAAGGATTAGCAGACTGTACCTCACTCAACCCTATATACTCTAGTATACTATACCTTACCAGTCCTTATAAGGACCTTTGTGCAACTAGTAGGTTGTGATTAGCAGACTGTACCTCAGTCCCTATACTCATAAAGGACTGCTGTAGAATAGGGCAGCAGTCAAGTATAATATTCTTTCTATATTTGGAAGAAAGGATATTATACGTGTACAAGCCTATTACCATACCAGTCCTACCCGAACCTTTGTGGACCTAATAGTAACAGCTACTGATTAAACTGACTGTCCCTCACTGCCACACACAGCTTCCTGTCTGTCCCTATTTAAACTGACAAAACACAGGCTGCTGCAACAATAACTTGAATAGCACTCAAAACTATATCCTGTACTACTTTACCATACCAGTCCTGAAAAGGACTTTTGTGGACCTAATAGTAACAGCTAATGATTAAACTGACTGTCCCTGCTGCACACAGCGTCCTGTCCCTCTCTCAGCACTGACAAAAGACAGGCTGCTGCAACAATGACTTGAATAGCAGTGCCTCAAACCTATATCCTGAACTACACCTATACCATACCAGTCCTTAAAAGAACTTTTGTGGACCTAATAGCTAGCGATTTGGGTCACTGAAGTCTCTCCCTGCTCCACACAGCAACCTCTCCCTATAGTGACATACGAAAGAATGTAAAATGGCCGCCGGATCAGGTCTATTTATAAGTTAGGGGGAATGTCCAAGTGTCCATGTGCTGTAATGTCTCAATTGGCTGTCCTGTACCAC
This sequence comes from Lithobates pipiens, assembly GCF_037356315.1. Lineage (NCBI taxonomy): Eukaryota > Metazoa > Chordata > Amphibia > Anura > Ranidae > Lithobates > Lithobates pipiens. Next base: position 315,464,733 of record NW_027507903.1, read on the forward strand.
ATGATGGATGTGTCATCATAGGTCAAAGTTCTTTTACACAGTAAACACGTAAGTCCGCCGGGCGAACAGCGGCAATAGTCCGCCGATCGGAAGGACCGCGAACAGCCAAAATTCGCTGCGAACCGACCGCCGGGCGAACCGTCGGCCATCCCTAAACGTCGTCACGTTATGGACAATCTGAGTTTCCGACAACTTAGTCCGACCGTGTGTATGCAACATCACTTCCGGACCTCTTCCGGAATTAATCCGTCGGAATTACTCCGACGGATTTGGTTGTTGGAATCTCCGACCATGTGTACAAGGGCTAAAAGTTCCTGATGCATAATTGGAAAATGTTTACGCTACCAATTAATTTTTAAATTTTTTTATATTGTGGTTTTGAGTGCACTTATGGTTTCAAGCCTCAAATGTAATCTCAAAGACTTTTCCCAAAGCATGAATTCTTGTTCCTCATTTTAGTTTGGGTAAATTTTTTTCTTTCTTAACAGTCTATGCGTGACTAATTTTTGTTGCTTAAATTAGACAAGTTCTGTTTCAAAATGAGGTCTGGATAGTACATGTCTGACCGTGATTTTTATATTTTGTAAGTATTCATGGGCAGTTTTTCCCCATTTTAATCTTCGATGCATCATTAAAAGTTAATGTCTACATTAGTGGCTCTTAGCCTTGATGCATTTTTCATGCGACCCCTTTGTCAGTTTTCTGTTGATATTGAGGTCCTCAAAATATTCTCTAAAACAGAATAGAATAATACCTAATCTGCATACCTAAAATGTATGAAAGACAATTTAGCCAGTTTCTAGATACTCAAAGCCATCGATAAATGATTGATTTCTTTCCTGATCAATCTCTTCTGCCCCCTGCCCATAGTTACAATAACCAATGGGCCAGGGATGCTGGGAACAAGCCTGTCTTTTTCAACATCCGGACAAGTTGCTTTGTCATGGTACCCCCCATGTTGGGGGCATGTGGACTGGGAATATAATTAAAGTGGTTTAAAACCCCATTCATGAATGTTGAACTAAGCATATATATCAATAGTGTTTACTTATCTCTCTCTCCAAAGCTCTAATTGTTGTTTCTCTCTGGTGCTTCGTTCCTCTGTTATCAGCATTAGTCACTTCTGACAAGCTCTCTGACACATGAGATAACAGTAACTGAAAATCTGTGTCAGGAAGGGTGCTTAGAGGGAGATAAGCTCAGAGCTTGACTATTCAGGCTGCAGCTCTGCATGTTCCTTTGTTCCTCTGCCTATGTGGAGGGGGGGTATGTCCCTTTCCTTCAATCAGCTCTTACACAGTGTAAATCCAATATGCCCACCCCTCCCTATGTGCTTCTGAAAGAGGAAGAAAGATTTGTAACATTATCTGCACTTTCCAAATAGTGTAGAAAGGGGAAAACAGCATAAAAGTAAAACTTATGTAGAGGGATTTGTTTCATCTCTGTGTATCACCTAAGGCTATTAACTTCACTGGGCAGTATAGATGAGAATTTACAACCACTTTAAGGAAGTGGGGGAAGGGTGTATTTTTGGATAAGTGTCTGGTATGTTATTTTGGGGGAACCTCATTTTTTTTCTTTATTAAGTGGAGTTCCCCCTTAAAAATCAAATCGGGTATGTATTTTTAGAGAGAACCCCATGATGTTTTCTTTTTATGGGGGTTCCCCATACTGGCCCTGGATCTACCAGTTACCTGTCCACGATCTACTGGTAGATTGTGATTTACAGGTTGCTGACCCCTGCTTTAAAGTGATTGTAATGCTTTAAAGTTTTTTCCATTAACATAATAAACATACTTACCGCTCCTAGCTCTGCCCTGCAAAGTGCCACTTCCTATGGGGGCTCAGCCCCATCTCTATCCCTTGCTCACAGGTTTTGACTGACAGCAACAATGGCTCCTACTGCTCTTGGCCAAGCCTGTGAGATGGGAGAGGGGAGAACATTTGTTGCAGATGTGCTCAGCAATAGATCAAGAGCAGGTTTAGGTGAGGATTTAGGTGGGGTTTTGTTGGTAGTTACGGAGCTACTATTGAAATGTTTTTTCACACCTTAATGCAGATCCCAGAAAGGTTTGGGACCATTCACAAAGTGCAACAGGGCTCACAGTTAGTGGGGCAGGTTAGTGTCTTTTTATTAAATGTCAACATTATTTGTAGCTGCTGATTTTGAATTTTCTTTTAATACAGGGCAAAGAACCAAAAACTTTTACCTTTACAACCAGTTTAACTGATTCAGGCTTCAGGGTGGGCAAGTTCTATCAGGCTAGCAAAATGTTTGCCTTCCTATATCGTGAACAACAGGCAGCTAGTATTCGTAACACTTAAATATTTACATGAGTACATCATCATGCATTGCAATAGTCATGCCAGTGTTAAAGCAACATTGTAACTGATCTGAATGGTGCATTGTTTCTAGCGTGCTCTAATGTCTAAAAGTAGCTGAATTACCAACACACATAAACTGAGCCCCAGAACAATGGCGATAACATTCCCAGGCACAACGCTTACAATGCTAGGACTGTACGATCATTGTGGAACTGTTAATATTATGCAATAGGGTATTCTATTGTAGCACTACAGAAGAAGCTAATAGAGCTGCAAATATTTTTCTCTTCCCACACACTCACTTATTTCAATAAGTCAGAAAATAGGTATTCATTCTTGGTAAAAGATCTATACATACAAAGATAATGTACAAACATAATATGCAAGCTAAAATAAGAGGGGCATTGTAGAACATTTGTAGACCATTTTATGCACAATGATAAAAAGAAATTGCGTGTAAATGCCATTTAAAGTATCAAAATGCTGGCTACACTTAACAGAACATGCTGTTTGCCAAAAGTATAATTTGCGGGTTTGAAAATAATTTTTTTAGCAAGTGTTCTATTGCTCAATTTTGTCTTTTCTCAATTGTCTCGATTCACATAAGCGCTAATGTGCTTTATTAAGGCATTTTACTTCCTATGCATTATTGGTTTATTTTATTGCTCATTTTTTTCGTTCAGTTTGCTAAAGATGAATTTACAGCATATATGTCTTTATTTATTTTGTTATTTTTTCCCCCTTCCCAATCAGGGTTGGATATACATATCAGGAGCATATAGGCAGAGAATTCTGAAGCAGCCCCCCCCCCCCCCCCCAAGAAAAACAGCTCTAATCCACACTCTCACCCCTAAGCATAAATTCCTTCTGAAAGTTAAAATTCTACCCAAACAAAAAGCAAAAATTCCCCACCCTCATAGTTCACATAGCTTTGCCCCCCACTCCCACCCTCCAGCTTAAATCCCCCCCAATTCCCCACAAATTACCCCTCATAGCACACATCCTCTTTTCTTCCAAATCCCCCTTCCTAGCATAAATTTTCCTCTCAAATCCCCCCCTCCTAGGACAAATCCTCTCCCACAAATCCCCACTCCTAGCACAATTCTCTCCCCCAAATACCCCCTCCTAGCATAAACCCTCTCCCCAAATCCCCACTTCCCCCTGCTAGTACAAATCTTCTCCCCCAAATCCCCCCTCCCAGCAACCCCCCCCCCAATCCTCCTACCTAGTAAAAATCCTCCCCCACAATCCCCCCTCTTAGTACAAATTCTCTCCCCTAAATCCCCCCACCCAGCGCAAATCTCCTTCCCCCAAATTCCCCTCCTAGTACAAATCCCCCCCAATCCCCATTCTAGCACAAATCCCCTCAAATTTGTCCTCTTAGGACAACCCCCTCCAAGTTACCCTTCAGCATAAATCCCTGCCCCCATCTTTCCCAATTACCCCCTCCTAGTACCAATCTTCCCCAATTCTGCCCCCTAACACAGCTACTTCCCCCCCCCCCCCCCATTCCTCCTTCTAGCACAAATTGCCTACCATTACACTTCCCTTCCTAGCACAAACAGCCCCCTCTAATCTTCTGGGGTAGTGAGAGGGTGCATGATCTCTGTGCCCCCCTCCAGGCCGGCCCTCCATGAACATTGTACCCATGCTCACTGCAAATCTGGACAGGAGAAGTGTCAGTGAGGAAAGAGCTGGCTAACAGCACTCCTCCATACAGCAGATAACATAGGATCCTCTTAGATTGGACAGTACACGGCTTGATTACCTGTCCCCTACCTCCTCCAAGTACTGCTCATCTCCCGGAAATGTGGGTAGGGGGTGGGTAATCAAGCTGTGTGAATTAAAAGGATGGAGGAATGCTCCGCTGACAGAAGCGGGGAGAGCACAGAAAGCGCACACCTCCTCCCAGCTCTCTTCTTGTGGACAATTTTCCTGTTCGAACTTGCAGCAGGCGTGGGTACAATGTTCATAGAGGGCAAGCCTGGGGGGCACCCAGCCCCCCCCCATAGATCCGGCACCTGTAGACATCCCCTCTGGGAAGGGGGTCTGTAGGTTAATGCCTACAGTGCCTATTGAGAAAGCCAGCCCTGCTCCCAATGATTATCACATTGGGTTTATTCCCCAAAGTAATTTTAGCTTCATACTGGTAACAATTGTTCTAAGCCCTTGTACACACGGTCGGACATTCCGACAACAAAATCCATCTGATTTTTTCCAACGGATTTTGTCCGAAACTGGTGTTGCATACACACGGTCGGACAAAATTGTCAGAAAATCGGATAGTTCGGAACGTGATGACGTTCGTTCGTTACAATGGGACTACGTTCAGGCTAGTAGCCAATAGCTTTGGTCTCGTAATTTGATCTGAGCATGCGGAATTCTCTACAAACGACCGGACAAAGTCCGATCGGATCATGTTGTCGGAAAATTTTATATCCAGCTCTCAAACTTTGTTGGTCAGACATTCCGACGGAAAAAGTCTGATGAAGCCCACACACGGATTATCCGACAACACGGTCGGATCGGACATTTTCCATCGGAATTTCCGACCATGTGTACAAGGGCTAAGAGTTTCATTGAAGTGCCTGTTGAAGAGGGCAGCAAAAGCATTCACTTGAGGATAAAAAAAATTTAATTGTTAAACATTCATTTATTGCTGGAAAATAACAGGTCAACACCAATGCTATATTTATTTTTGTGAAGAAATGAATTAAAGGAAGAGGAGGTGCTAAGATGAATATGCCTTTCCTGAACGCCTTCAGAAAATACTAGATGTCTGGCTGTCACCTGATTCCAAACTTTCTGAAACACTGACCCAAAATGAGCATGCACATTATAAAGTCAAAATGAAGCCAATCCTCTTTTATGTGCATGTCACAGACTCAGGAAACACTGAAGTCATCAGATAAGGATGAGAGAATGGGAACTAATATTTCTTAGTCAAACAACTCAGGACACTAAATCTTTAGTCTTTTAACCATGGGTTTCATGCAGCTACCTTCAGGTAAACACTGGAAAAATAAGAGAGATGCAGAGACATTTCCTAGATAAACCCTCCCACTCCCAACTAGCCTCCGGTTTTTGATAGTCTCCTTAGGGATGGGCCTCTTCTCTCTACTGAGTGAAGCTTACCTGTTTCCTTTAGAGGTTTTATTCTCTAAGATGGGACAACCCATTGAACGTGATCTATCTGTTGATCTGGGCAAGTGACAAGTAGATCTAGTTTGCCGACCCCCAGGACTTGGACAGGAGAGGGGGCAGCATTTACTGGAACCGATCCCCTGTATTTTCCTCATTCAGTAGCTGAATTCCAGCTTCTGCTCCTCTCCCTCCCTTTTGGCATTCAGCTGCTGCAGGAGGAAACATACATGCTGCCCCTCTTGTCCAGGTTTTCATTCCTTCTGCTGCCATGTTGATGGGGACAAGGGCCTCTTCCCAACAACAGTGGGCGGTGGTTGTGGGGGTCTGCGGGCATGGGGCTTATGGGAATCTGGAAGCCCCCCCACCTGACCTGTGAATCTGTGCAGCTCTTCCAGAGTTACCATGGGCCTCTTGGCTGCTTCTCTGATGAATGCTCTCCTTGCCTGGTCTGTCCGTTTAGGTGGACGGCCATGTCTTGGTAGGTTTTCAGTTGTGCCATACTCTTTTCATTTTCATATGATGGATTAAACAGTACGCCATGAGATGTTCAAAGCTTGGGATATTTTTTTTATAACCTAACCCTGCTTTAAACTTCTCCACAACTTTATCCATGACCTGTCTGGTGTGTTCCTTCACCTTCATGATGCTGTTTGTTCACTAAGGTTCTCTAACAAACCTATGAGGGCTTCAAAGAACAGCTGTATTTATACTGAGATTAAATTACACACAGGTGGACTCTATTTACTAATTATGTGACTTTGAAGGCAATTGGTTCCACTAGATTTTAATTAGGGGTATCACAGTAAAGGCGGCTGAATACAAATGTACGCCACACTTTTCACATACTTATTTGTAAAACATTTTGAAAACCATTTATAATTTTCCTTCCACTTCACAATTCAGTTTGTGTTGGTCTATCACATAAAATCCCAATAAAATACATTTACGTTTTTGGTTGTAACCTGACAAAATGTGGAAAATTTCAAGGGGTATAAATACTTTTTCAAGGCACTGTAGCTTGTACCCCTACCCATTCACCAAAAAAAAAAAAAAAGAAGTGTAGTGTTACAAAAACAAGAGACGGTGTATGAAAAGTCCTTTATTAAAAATAAAGCATGCCACCCTCATAGCTCTGTGTCTTCTTCCTCCGGTCTTCTCCCTCCAATTCTTCTCCCTCTGCTTCTTCTCCCTGCACTTCTTTTCCCAGTTATTCTTCCTCTGCTTCTTCTCCCAGTTCTTCTCTGTTTGCTTCTTCTCCCTGTACTTTTCCTCCGCCAATGGCTTCTTTCTCCGCTGACACAGTCCTCCACCGACACTGGCTCCCGCTGTTATGTCAGGTCCGGTGTCTGCCAGTTCCTATATAGCCATGGGACTTGGCCATCTGGGGACATCACACGTAGACCCTGCCTCCCCCCGCCTTAAAGCGCCCGCTCCCCCATGTTGAAGGCATGTGACCTGGTATGGTCCAGGAGAGGGGGGGCGCTTGCTCCTTCCCCCCTTTCCTGACCTGCTGGGCTGCATGCTCGGATAAGGGTCTGGTATTGTCTTGGGGGGACCCCACGCCGTTTCTTTTTTCATTTTGGCATGGGGTTTCCCCCTCAAGATCCACAGAGCACAAGTTGCATGCCACAAGTCAGATCAGTTAAGATGATGATTCTGACTTCCAAGAGCCCAAGTCAGACCAAGGTAGTGCAGGAAGCATTTTCAAAGTCAGACCGACACAGGTCAGGCCAGTTAAAGCGGCTGTCATAGAGAACCATTGATTTTGATGTAAACATGTGCACACTGAAATATTTTGTTTTCGGAATTTCGCTTTCGTCCGAAAAATACATTTATTTAGTTACTCCCGAAATTCGTTTTTATTTATTTTGTTTTTCGTTAAAAATTGCATTCGTACAAAAATCCAAACGAATTAAGGTCGAATCTGTCATTGAAGGCTTATGGTGTCTGTCGAATGTTCAAAGATTAGATGGAGCAGCTAAACTGTATAGTTTAGCTGCTCCGTCAAATCTTCTTAGAATTTTCAACAGACACCATAAGCCAAAGATTCGACGTTTGTAAGTTTTTCGCTGCTTTGTCGAATCTTTGTCGTTCATGTTGAATGTATATAGTTCAAACAGAAAATGGACTGGTGATAGTGATCACTGATCAGACAGGTAACAAGATAGGGTATATAGAATCTATATACTGTAGAATCTCAATCTATAATATAGAATCTATAATCATAAATCCCCACCCACAACACGGGCAGCCTCTGAGGCTATCACAACATTAGCAACACTAGTATCACTATCAGGTACACAACACTAACACAATAGCAGCAGATTATTATGATTAAAGTTAAGTTGAATTGTAGCTTGCTTCACTATTGTTCTGCTGCGGTGCTTATGCTTAATTGCTAAATAATTTAGGTTCTCTGACAAACGGACCAGCTAAGATTGACTGTCTTCTGAAATGATTCAGTGTGTGTGTCTCTCTCTGCTAGCAATGCTAAGTAAGTTGGCTGTATGTGTGTACTTAGTTCTAGCTATTTTACTGCTCCTCCTCTTTGGTTACAATCAGCCAATAACATTCATCATCATCATTTTTATTTTACTTCCCCCACCCAATTCCAGCAGTAATCTTTTCTCTCTCTGTCAAATCTTTTCACTCTCTGTCAAATCTTTTCTCTCTATGTCAAATCTTTTCTCTCTGTTGAATCTTTTCTTCCTATGTAGAATAATCCTGGGCTAACAGAGTTAAGGTTAGGCACATTCGACCACAGGTTAGATAGACACAGATTGTTATTGTCAGTGTCATTTCGAATCTCTTATCTATATCGAACTGTTGTCAAAACGAAAATAAAGCATTTATGTCGGATCTTTCGTTTTTTCGGATTCTGCACTTTTGTTATCGTTTGTTAAAACAATAACGAACATACCTGAAATTCGGACGAAAATGCATTCGGACGAAAACAAATGCAAATGTCTAATGTCATGCGACTTGTACTCTCGCAATCAGACCACATGTCGGACTAGTGTGAATCGGCCCTGAGCCTTAAGAGACAGTAACTTGAGCTCACTCTGATGACAATCGGCCAGTTTGTAATGTTGCTTTATGCACTGGATCCTTTGGGGGGGCTTACCTTGGCACATAGTTCATCACAGTGTTAGAGTGATGTTGCAGTGTTCTATACAGTTCCAGGACTGTGCCCTGGCCCTGAAGACCTTTTTAGGGGAATGCCCACTATGGAGGGGGAAGCCAGGGTGGGGTCCCTACCGTTGTATCCTGCCCGGAGTGCAAATACATCTGCCGAAATATATGCATATCCATTCATCCTTTAAAGTGATACTAAACAGAGAAGTGTTAATTGCCATAATTAATTTGCATAAACCAAATATATCATGCCACTGTATTTTGTTTTTCTCTTAAAGTGGAAGTCAAGCCTAACACTAAAATTGCTACATCTACAGACATCCATGATCAAACACTAACCTATCTAGCCCTGTAAAGAAAAAATCAGTATACATACCTTTTTTGATGCTGGTCCGGTCTCCATCGGCAGAAGCTCTGTAGAGGACACAGGCAACAATGGCTGTGAAATGAATGGGGAGTGACGTCACCCTTAGACTTACTATGGGGGCTTCCATTGTCAGCTGGCTCCTCTGCACCTGCCTCCACAGCGAAGCAGCCGCTGACAGCTCAGCGGGGGATCGGGTTGGATCGGCTTCAGAAAAGGTATGTATACTGATTTCTTCTTTACATGGATAGATAGGTTAGTGTTAGCTTGTGGATGTCTATAGATGTAGAGATTTTAGTGTTAGCCTGGACTTCTACTTTAATTCTCTAAGTACCTTATTCCTGCAGTGCTGTTGTGCAATTACATGATCTTTCCCTGTACTTTGGCACTAGTAGGGAAAGATCCTTGGGAGGGCCTTCTATTACTCTTCTCATGTATACTCTCTACAGCAGTGTTTCTCAACCTTTTTACCTTGGAGGAACCCCTGGCAAAAAGTTTGAGATCTCGAGGAACCCCTGAAATAATGTTCTACAACTAATCTACAACTCACAGAACATTGGTATGATCAGCGAGCTGTTGATTACAAAACATATTTGTAGAAATAGCATTAAATAAATATTAAAATGTACCTATTTAATGTGAAACTGGCGCTTTCTTTTCCTGTGGAGCTGATCCATTCAGAGCACATTACAAGGGACATTACATGGGACAGGGGATATTACATGGGACAAGGGACATTACATGGGACAGGGGACATTACATGGGACAGGGGACATTACATGGGACAGAGCACATTACATGGGGCAGGAGACATGACAGAGGACCTTACATGGAGCAGGGCACATGACAGGGCACATTACATGGGACAGGGCACATGACATGGCACATTACATGGGGCAGGACACATTACATGGGGCAGGGCACATTACATGGGGCAGGGCACATTACATGGGACAGAGCACATTACATGAGGCAGGGCACATTACATGGGGCAGGGCACATTACATGGGGCAGAGCACATTACATGAGGCAGGGCACATTACATGGGGCAGGTTACATTACATGGGGCAGGGCACATTACATGGGACAGGGCACATGACAGGGCACATTACATGGGACAGGGCACATGACAGGGCACATTACATGGGACAGGGCACATTACATGGGGCAGGGCACATTACATGGGGCAGGGCACATTACATGGGGCAGGGCACATTACATGGGACAGGGCACATTACATGTGCTTTATGAGGTGATTTCAAGTCTCACCTCTGCAGCGGATTAGGAGTGGCGCTGCTGCTACAAAAGAAGAGAGCCCAGAAGTGGGTCTTTCATAATTGACTTTCCCGGGGCACCACTCCTAATTCGCACCACAAGTGAGGCTTGAAAGCACCTCATTCAAACCTCACCTATGCAGTGATTGTGTAGGCCTTAACACTACATGTGCAACAAGTCACTATTACAAAAACTATGAAATGACATACTGTATCTTGTTATTACCATCCTATGGCTTATTTATTTATTTATTACATTTGGACTTTTCTCTCTGGCAGGAGGCTGAGGGGGGTGTGGATGGAGAACTTCTCTCTCAGCAGGAGTCGCCGAACAAACGAGTCTTTGCCCCGGGTGAAACAATGTCCAGGTAGAGGCATATGGAAATGCATTGATTGTTAACAAAATGGGATGTGACTCTTAATTTATTTTAAGATATATTGTTAGCATAAAGAATATTAAAAAAGTAGTTCTTAATAGAAATTCTTCAGTCTTTCATGAATGCTGCTGCCAGAGTTATACACCTTACCAACCGCTCAGTGTCTGCCCACCCTCTCCTCCAATCCCTACACTGGCTCCCAATCACCCAGCGAATTAAATTCAAAATACTAACCACAACATACAAAGCCATTCACAACTCTGCCCAGAGCTACATCACCAATCTTGTCTTCAAATATCACCCAAATCGTCTTCTCCACTCTTCTCAGGACCTCCTACTCTCAAGCTCTCTCGTCTCCTCCTCCCATGCTCATCTCCAGGATTTCTCCAGAGTCTCTCCCATCCTCTGGAACTCGCTACCGCCGCCTGTCCGGCTATCCCCTACTCTTGCTACCTTCAAGCAATCCCTGAAAACTCATCTCTTCTGGGAAGCCTATCATGTCTCCAACTAATCTTTTATCACTTCCATCAGATCATTTCCCACAGCTACAACCTTTTGTACCACCTGTCCCTCCCTATTAGATTGTAAGCTCTTCTGAGCAGGGCACTCTTAATACTCTTGTATTTTATTATTTTATAACTGTATTGTCTCTTTTTTATATTGTAAAGTGCTTCGTAAACTGTTGGCGCCATATAAATCCTGTATAATAATAATAATATTGCATATTTGTCAAAATCATTGATCGACTTAAAACAACATATATGCACGTCAAAAAAGTCCCCTTTTTGTTTCAGCTTGTCATATAAGATAAGGTCCTTCTTTTTTTTCCGTCCTCTTACCATTCCCTAGTGTACATGTTTGACTGAATGCAGTGAAGAGAAGTATGGAATACAGTTTCCAACATGAGTGGAAACAATAACAATAAGCATGATTTTGAAATGTGAACAACCCTGCCAATCCTGGCTGGTAATGATCGGCTGTTGCCAATGATAGGAGATTGTCGCCCAATTCAGGGAAAAGTGTCAGATCTATATCTGTATAAGACCACTAGTGTGAAAAATATTGCATTCTGGTAACTGTATGTTATTAATGCTATTATGTTGTTCCCTGGAAGGTGATGTGAGCTCTCTTGAGCTCTCTTGAGGGACAGAGTCTAAGTGGCAGTTGGTTTTCATCAAAGATCCTGATGGTAGAGATGGACCAGGACTTCTAGTGGTCCCGGTTTGCTGAAAACTGGTACTAGGTTGCAGTCTTCAACTTCACTCTACCAGAGAGAGTTGTTAGAATAGAAAAGAGGTGGTACATAGACTGTTCAAAGTGAGTGATCAGGTGGCAGACAGAAGGTGGGGGAATATTCAGGTCCAACCAGGGGTCATGGCAGGCAAGAGAGTAGTCAGCTCAAGGCAAGGATCAAGGCAGGAGGCAGATGAGAGCATAGTCAGGTTCAGGCAGGGGTTGAGGCAGATGATAGAGTAGTCAGGTCAGGCATGATTTGAGGAAGGTGGAATGCAATAGGCAGAAGAGCAGTCAAATCAGTCTTAAAGCAGAATTCTAACTGAAGCCTAATTAGTCTTAAAAATGCTTTCTCTCCTCTCAACTAAACACTAACTAACCTGTTTAAAAAAGTAAATACTTACCTTTGTTTGTAAATACTTACCTTTTTTCAGCCTGCTCTGGTCTGGTTATGTGATCCCGGGGAATTGACAGAGTGTAAAACAACAGTTGTGAAAGAAGGGAGTGATAACATCACCCATAGGTGTCCATGGTGTAGCCGTTGTCAGTGGTCGCTCCTCTCCCATGTAGCTGCCAGTGGCTGACACAGGGGAGGCAGATCATGTGACCAGACCCGAAAAGGCTGAAAATAGGTAAGTATATGCATCTTTTTAACACAGGGTAGTTAGTATAGGTGTTGGGAGGGGCATCTTTAAGACTAGTTAGGCTTTAGCTAGAATTGTACTTTAAAGTCCTCCTAGGGTTCACACCAAGGACCTTTGTGTTTCTTTGCCTCCTCCTTCATTATCACTTTGACAAAGTCTGTTTGCACTTTTTTCTTGGATATTGGCCATGATTAAACTAATAGTCTTCCCTGTCTACAGTGGGTATATAAAAGAATCACCCCACAAAATAATCACATGTTCTTGCTTACTCAGTGCAACTTTATCCAAATGAAAGATATAACACCAACATGAAAAAAAATAAAACAAATTCAAAAACAGAAACACAGAGTTGAAAAAAGGATCACCCCCTTGTGTTAGTATTTTGTTGAACCACATTTTGCTTTAATAACAGCCTTTAGTCTGCTGAGATATGTCTCTACTAACTTTGCACATCTAGACTTTGCAATATTTGTCCTCTCTTCTTTGCAGAACTGCTCAAGTTCAGTTAAATTTGATGGTGACCGTTTGTGAACTGCAGTCTTCATTGCAAGTCAAGTCATTGCACAGATTTTCAATGGGGACATTCACCTTTTTTCACCTTTGGGTCATTGTCATGTTGGAAAGTAAACCTTCTTCCCTTTGACAACTTTTTGGTAGAGGGCAGCAGATTTTGCTCAAGAATTTGTGGGTGTTTTGCCCCATCTATTTTTCCTTATATACTGACAAGTGCTACAGTCCCTGCTGCAGAGAAACACCTCCATAACAGAATATTACCACCTGCTTTAGGTTTGGTTCCCACTGGATGCCAATATGGCTCACAACAGGGGGTCCTGTGCATTCTAGTTCACCATTTCAGGTTCGATTTCAGGGCTTCTGTGAAAATTTGCACGAGAGCCGCAACGGAGATATGTGAACTGGCTCCACAGAGAGTCGGTCACATTCTCCTGCTATTGCAAATTGGATGCGGAGATCCAATTCACAATAGTATGAACCCGGCCTTACTGTAGGAATGGTGTTATTTGGACGGTGAGCAGTATTGGATTTCTGCCATATTGTTTGATGTTGAGGCCAAATAATTCAATTTTAGTCTCATCTGACCATAAAACTTTTTTCCATGTGACCTCAGAATATTCAAGTTACATTTTGGCAAAGCTTAGTCTTGACTGCATGTGGCCTTTCTTGAGGAGTGGCTTTTTTCTTGCAACCCTCCCATACAATCCACATTTGTGGAGAATTTTCATGCTGTTGTCACATGCACACAATGACCACTCTCCTTCATAAATTCCTACAACTGCTTCAGAGTTGTTGTAGGCCTCTTGGTAGCCTCCCTGCTTCCTCCCGACTCTTTCATCCAGTTTGGAGTGATGTCCTGATGCAGGGGGGGTCTGCAAATACCAAATACCTTCCACTTCTTAATAATAGACTTCATTGTGCTTCTAGGCATTAAAAAAAAACCTTTGAAATTTTTTTGTATTCATCTCCTGACTTGTGCCTGCTCACAACTTGATCCGGGAGATCTTTTGACAGTGCCTTGCCACCCATAGTTGATTGTTTGCTTCAGTTGCACCACCAGGGACTAAAATGCTCCAGGAAATCTCTTTTCATGCTGAGCTAATCAAAATGGCCACAGCTGATCATAGCTGAAAGTCAAATGGCTTGTGTGCCATTGAGAAGGTGATTAGCTACACCTGATATCTTTCACTTGAATGTTATAAGTTGTAAATACAGCTGGATAAAAAAAAACGATGTCTGTCTTCATTTCTGGCTGCAAAGCAAAAAAATAAGATTAAGGATTAATCTTAAAGATTAAGAATAAGGGGGTTCTTTTCTATACCCTCCGTATGTATACCTGACCTTCTTTCTTCCTAGATCCTAAACACATATTCTAAATTAATCTGTTCTTTGTAGATTGGCTCACTGTCCAGTGCAGCTGAGGCTGTATAAAAAGGCATGTGTGTTTGAGCTTTGGGGTTCACACCCTAATGTAATAGGCTGCACACACCTATGTGTCAGGGCCATTTGAAGGAATTTGGGGGCCCCAAGGAAAATGCACATGGAGGCCCCCCCCCCCCTGCACGCACGCACGCACGCACGCATTCAAAGCCTACAGGAATCACAGCATAGCGATACAGTTTAAGTTCACCAACACTTTATATAAATAAAAAAGGTTTATAGTGCAAATACTGCATATAATGTGCATAAAATTTTAACATTTTCAACAATTGAACATTTTCAAAAAAACACCACTGTACCATAAAATCTTCAATAAATATTACCTGATTCAAAAATGAAGCAATAAGATGGAAATGGGATGGTAAAGATAGAAAATGTAAAAAAAAAAAAAATAAATAAATCGCAGCGCTAAATAATGTGAGATACTAGTGACAATACACACCAGACAAATATCAAAAAGAATATTGTGATAAAAAATCTGTGAGAGTAAACTCACTGAAAACAGTGAGCAACAACAATAGTAGTGAAACTAAAAAATATTAATAAAAAGCAAATGAATATCAAATCCAAAATTCATAACATTAAATTATAAAAGATAATCTGTGCTGTACATAAAAAATCGCAGAGAATGGGAAAATGCTATGCACATAAAAAAATCCTCATCAGAGGTCAAGACTCTACAACATCAATGAATCAGTCCTTCATGTAACCCCATCCGATTCTTATACGTGGCACTTCAAATATATGCGGTAGTATGGAAATGTGATACTTGACGTCCAGATTCCACCAATAGCAAACTTCTAAGAAGATAGCAGGTGCACTTATCATAGAACAATAATGGGTACTCTTACCCTAAGGTGTGGACCAACACACCGTAATTGTGGGTCAATCGTGCATCAAAGTGAATCCACCGTAAATGGTCCTCCAAAAGGAACAATCGAACTCCCGACTCTCGATCGAGATATCCGATGCAGGTTATCTGTGTCTCAAACTCCCCGAAAGTGCAATCATGAAGGTAGGTTTAATGAGAAAAAAATAGAAAAAATGCCTCCACATAGAGTAGATCACTCCAGTACAAAAAATGTATTTAAAAATGTTAATTTATAAAAAACATAATTCATGAAGGTACAAGCCATCAAGAGAAATTATGCATAGGCAGAATTATCGATAAAAAGCTTGGTATATCAGGCCGACAGGCTATGTACCCCAGGATACATAGCTTGTCGGGCAGATATACCATGCTTTTTATAGATTATTCTGCCTATGCATAATTCGAGTTTGATTGTTCCTTTTGGGGGACCATTTGCGGTGGATTCACTTTGATGCACGATTGACCCACCATTACGGTGTGTGGGTCCACACCTTAGGGTAAGAGTACCCATTATTGTTCTATGATAAGTGCACCTGCTATCTTCTTAGAAGTTTGCTATTGGTGGAATTTGGACGTCAAGTATCACATTTACATACTACCGCAAATATTTGAAGTCCCCCGTATAAGAATCGGATGGGGTTACATGAAGGACTGATTCATTGATGTTTTTGTGTGCATGGCATTTTCCCATTCTCTGCGATTTTTTATGAACTGCACAGATTATCTTTTATAATTTAATGTTATGCATTTTGGATTTGATATTCATTTACTTTTTATTAATATTTATTAGTTTCACTACTATTGTTGTGGCTCACTGTTTTCAGTGAGTTTACGCTCACAGATTTTTTATCACAATATTGTTTTTGATATTTGTCTGGTGTGTATTGTCACTATTATCTCACATTATTTAGCGCCGCAATTTTTGTTTTTTTATGTTTTCACAATTCATCATTGTTGTTGCTGGCTGCTAGACTTTTTACGTTATTCTGGTAGCGCAATTATATTTTTATTTTTAAAGATAGAAAATGGAAAGAAAGCTATGGTAATTGTTTTTATTATGGTCAGCAAGCTACCATATTTTTATTACTAAATGGGTCTTGATGACTGCCTCCCCCCTTACTACTCCCCCCCTCGTGTTCTTTTTAGCCCCCCTCCCTACCGCGTACCGTGTGGCAGGAGATTCAGTTTTCTGTTCCCGGCCAGCCGGACTGAAAGGAAGTGAGCACTCAGTGTGTGCACTCCCTGTCAGTCCGGCCGGAAACAGAAAACGGAATCTCCTGTACCGTGCGGACTGCAGGAGGAAAGAAGAGGAGCTCGGCCACGCTACAGGCTGCAGCTTATAGGAAGCAGTGGCCAGCAATTGCTTGTTTTGCCTGTCCTGTCGCGACCGGCCTGCTATGTGTATGCGGGTTCAAATGTGGTAGTACCATTAGAATATAAGGGACTGATGGTATAGGAATTAATGGTTCAAGAACAAATAATGCAGGGACTGATGTGTAAGGTAAACTTATCCAGAGAGCGCTGCGTTGTTGCTATAGAACTATTGTATCCTGTTTACAACTACAGTATTGTCACTAAATAGTTTCCAGATCTACATACATTTGTAACTGAGTCAGTTCACCTTTTGTTATATGAGCCTAATATGGTGTATTTCAATATTTCGATATTTAGTAGAAGCAAGACATCATATACAAAGAATTTCTAGCAAGATCAGTGTTGCAAGACACATTTACTTTCTTAGAGAAATGGAATGTGTTGGCTGAAATATTATGCACAGAGCTCAGCCCCAGCTTTTTTGCCTAGAAAGCCATTATTAAATTGCTGGCACATACACATTCCCTGCTGTGTCTATTTTATTATTACTGACTTAAAGCCGCCAGACATGTGTTTCTCATTAAGGAAAATAGTCCACTTTTTTTTTATAGCGCAAAAAGTTCTGAGGAACAAAGGGGGCTATTTTTGGAATCTAGCCTTTTTTGTACAGAAATAGCTCTGTATCACACCTGGAAATCTCTGGCTGTATGCTCGCCACATGTGCCGCCAATACCGGATGCTGCCTATTCCTTCTGTGATTCTTCATTACATGCATGACCATTCCTTCATGTTACACTTCAAAGGCTGTAAATATCAAGATTCTTGAGTCATTACATGATAACACGAGCCTTCACTCTGCCTATAAGTGTTCAGTTTTTGTTATGAAATTGTTAAAGTGGAAGTAAACCCTTTTTGTAAACTTTTACCTACAGGTAAGCCTATAATAAGGCTTACCTGTAGGTACTTTGAATATCTTCTAAACTTGCACTGTTTAGGAGATATTCATACTGCATGCAACCAGTGATGTCACCGGCGCATGCGTTCTGAAGATACGGCATACTCGTGCTTTCCCTTCAGATCTCTGTGCCGTGGTTTGCGACTTCCGCACCCATGTGCGAGAGTGACATCATTGTGGCGTGGGCCAATTAGATGGACGGAGGATGCAACCCCAGAAGGAAGACCGGGTGAAGATGGAAGCACCTTCAGTGGTGACAGCATGCCGCTGGAAGGCTTCGTTCTAAGGTAAGTATTTCATAATGTGCTAGTATGCGATGCATACTAGCACATTATGCAACTGTCTTACAGGGTTTGAAAAGAAAAATGCAGTTTACTACTGCTTTAAGTTTCTCCACATAGAAAACTGTGTTTTTTTGTATATGTATATATTTATTGTGCTGTTCTTAATATCTCACAGTACATGTTGAGGTATGGACAAAATATGCCACTGCCCCTCTGAGTTTAGGCATTACCAGTGAAGACTACTGTTATTGCTACAACATACAAATACATTTAGGATAATTGCTCATTCCAACCTTGTGGCAACAATTTGTTGCAGGTCCTATTTCATTTCAGCTTGACTTTGCCCCTGTACACAAATCCAGGTTCACAAAGACATGCTTTGACAAGTTTGATGTGAAGGAACTTGAGTGTAGACATGTGCATTCGTTTTCGTCCGAATTTCAGCTATTTTCGTTTTCGTCTTGACAAATGATAACGAAAGCACAGAATCCGAAAAACGAAAGATCCGACATAAATAAATGCTTTATTTTCATTTTCATTGTTACAACAGTTCAATATAGAATAGGAGAGTCGACGTGACTCTGACAATAACAATCTGTGTCTATAGAACCTGTGGTCCAATGTGATTACCCTTACCTCTATTAGTCCAAGATTATATAGAGAAAATATTCGACAGAGAAAAAAATTTGACAGAGAGAAAAGATTCTGCAAGTTATGCCGCGTACACACGATCAAACAAGCAGGTGGAAAAGTCCGGCAAACTGAAGTCCGCCAAACAATCCCCCCGTGTGTAGCCTCCGGCATACTTTTTTGACCCGAAAGTACGGCGGACTTAGAATGTAGTTTTACACTCCAATCTTCCCGACGGACTCGCATTTCGGCGGACAATCCGGCCGTGTGTATGCCAGTCCGCCGTACTTTTGAAATGAGTGGACTTTTCCCTCCCGGAGAAAAGTCCGCTCATTTCGAGCGGGTCTTCAGGTAGGCGGGGCCCGTGAAGGAGACGTCGCTGGCCCCGCCGCCTGGTATGGACTTAAAGGGGAACCCCAACGCCGAAAAAAAATCAGCGTGGGTCCCCCCAAAGTCCACAACAGACCCTTGTCCGAGCACGCTACCCGGCCGGCCAGGAAAGGAGGGGCGAGCGAGCGCCCCCCCCCCCTCCTGAGCCGTACCAGGCCGCGTGCCCTCAACACGGGGGGTGCCTTGGGGAAGGGGGGGCCACGCGGCCCCCCCCACCCCAAAGCACCTTGTCCCCATGTTGATGAGGACAAGGGCCTCTTCCCGACAACCCTGGCCGTTGGTTGTCGGGGTCTGCAGGCGGGGGGCTTATCGGAATCCGGGAGCCCCCTTTAATAAGGGGGCCCCCGGATACCGGCCCCCACCCTATGTGAATGAGTATGGGGTACAATGTACCCCTACCCATTCACCTGTAAAATAAAGTACAAAAAAAACACAACACACAAGATAAAATAATTTATTGCACAGCTCCGGGGGTCTTCCGTCTTCGGGGGTCTTCTCGCCGGACTCCTCCGCTATCTTCTTGTAGCTCTTATACTAGCGGAGGAGCCCGGCATTCTTCTTCGTCGCCGCGGCCTCTTCTTCCGACTTCAGGGGTCTTGTCCCCCTCTTCGGTTCTTCTGCTGGGCCACCGCGCCTTCTTCTAGCTCTTATACAGGCGGTGGCCCGGTCTTCTGTCGCCGCCGCCGCCTTCCGTTCTTCTTCTTCTTCTTCTTCTCCTGGAGATGTTGACTCGACGTTCTCTCCGGCCGCAATGCCAGGGACACGCTGCGCTGCGACTTATATAGGGACAAGGGGGGTGTCACATGAGTTGATGTCACATGGGTTGGTGTCACATGGTGACCCCGCCCCCTTACGATGTCACAGTCCCATGGTCAACCCATGTGACATCCACCGAAGACCCCGCCCCTTGTCCCTATATAAGTCGCCGCGTGCCCGGTCCCCGTCATTGTGAGTGGAGGACTCGGCGAGGCAACATCTGAAGAAGAAGAAGAAGAGAAGAACAGAAGAACGGAAGGCGGCGGCGACAGAAGACCGGGCCACCGCCTGTAAAAGAGCTAGAAGAAGGCGCGGTGGCCCGGCAGAAGAACCGAAGAGGGGGACGAGACCCCCGAAGTCGGAAGAAGAGGGCGGCGGCGAGGAAGAAAGCCGGGCTCCTCCGCTAGTAAAAGAGCTAGAAGAAGATAGCGGAGGAGTCCGGCGAGAAGACCCCCGAAGACGGAAGACCCCCGGAGCTGTGCAATAAACTATTTTATCTTGTGTGTTGTGTTTTTTTTGTACTTTATTTTACAGGTGAATGGGTAGGGGTACATTGTACCCCATACTCATTCACATAGGGTGGGGGGGCCGGTATCCGGGGCCCCCTTATTAAAGGGGGCTCCCGGATTCCGATAAGCCCCCCGCCCGCAGACCCCGACAACCAACGGCCAGGGTTGTCGGGAAGAGGCCCTTGTCCTCATCAACATGGGGACAAGGTGCTTTGGGGTGGGGGGGCCGCGCGTCTTATTGAACTATTTTTTACACTTTCTTTGTGAAATGGTAGGGGTACTTTTGTACCCCCTTACCATTTCAAACGGGGGGGGCGGGTTTTGGGGGTCCCCTTGTTAAAGGGGGCTTACAGATTCTGATAAGCCCCCCGCCCGCAGACCCCCACAACCACCGGCCAGGATTGTGGGGATGAGGCCCTTCTCCGCATCAACATGGGGACAAGGTAATTTGAGGGGTCACAGACCCCCAAAGCATCCTCCCAATGTTGAGGGCATGTGGCCTGGTACGGTTCAGGAGGGAGGGGGGCTGCTCTCTCGTCCCCCCCCCCTCTTTTCCTGCGGCCTGCCAGGTTGCGTGCTTGGATAAAGGGTCTGCTATTGATTTTTTTGGGGGTCCCCCGTGTCAATATTTTTTTTAAATTTGATGCAGGGTTCCCCTTAATATCCATGCCAGACCTGAAGGGCCTGGTAATTGAATTTGGAGGACCCCCACGCTTTTTTTATATTTATTATTTTTTTTTTTTTATCAATGACTTTTAATGAGTGTTCTCTGTATTACGGAGCCGAGGTCCCCAAACACTTTTTAGGACAGTAACTTGCAAATTAGCCTTTAAAATTAGCACTTTAGATTTTGAACGTTGGAGTCCCATAGACTTTAATAGGGTTCTAAAGTTCACACGAAGTATGCTGTATACTAGCTCCGTTGAATCTTTTTTATACATTCAACAGACACCATAAGCCTTCAAAGACAGATTCGACCGTAATTCATGTGGATTTTCGGACGAATGCAATTTTTGAACGAAAAACGAAATAAATAAAAACAAATTTTGGGAGTAACTAAATAAATACATTTTTCGGACGAAAACGAAATTCCAAAACGAAATATTTTACTCTGCACATGTCTACTTGAGTGGCCTTCACAAAACCATGACTTCAAGCCTATTACTGTAGGACTAAATTGGAATTGGTTGTAAACACTTACATACAGTATATCAAGTGAAGTGAATAACCTCAGGTGATACAACAGAGATTAAAGGAATCCTCAAACACACAGTGCCTTGCAAAAGTATTCACCCCCTTGGCATTTTTCGTGTTTTGTTGCCTTATAACATGGAATTAACATGGATTGTTTGAGGATTTGCATCATTTAATTTACAGAACATGCCCACAACTTTGAAAATGTTTATTTTTTATTGTGAAGCAAACAACAAATAGGACAAAATAACAGAAAAAGTCAATGTGCATAACTATTAACCCCCTTAAAGTCAATACTTTGTAGAGCCACCTTTTGCGGGTTTCACAGCTCCAAGTTGCTTTGGATAAGTCTCCATGAGCTTGCCACATCTTACCACTGGGAGTTTTGCCCATTCCGTCTTGCAAAACTGTTCCAGGTCCTTCAAGTTGGATGGTTTGCGCTTGTGAACAGCAATCTTTAAGTCTAACCACAGTTTTTCTATTGGATTGAGGTCTGGGCTTTGACTAGGCCATTCCAACACATTTACATGTTTCCACTTAAACCACTCAAGTGTTGCTTTAGTAGTGTGTTGGGGTCATTGTCCTGCCGGAAGGTGAACCTCCACTCTAGCCTCTAATCACACATAGAGTGGTACAGGCTTTGCTCAAGAATATCCCTGTATTGAACTCAACTCTGACCAGTTTCCCAGTCCCGACTGTTGAAAAATCCTACAGCATGATGCTGCCACCACCATGTTTCACTGTGGGGATGGTGTTCTTTGGGTGATGTGATGTGTTGGGTTTGTGCCAGACATAGCGTTTTCTTTGATGGCCAAAAAGTAAAATTTTAGTCTCATCAGACCAGAGCACCTTCCTCCATACATTTTGGGAGTCTCCCACATGCCTTTTCGCAAACTCAAAATGTGACATTTTTATTTTTGCTGAAAGTAATGTCTTTCTTCTGGCCACTCTGCCATAAAGCCCAACTCTATGGAGCGTACGGCTTATTGTCTTCCTATGTACAGATACTCCAGTCCCTGCTGTGGAACTTTGCAGCTCCTCCAAGGTTTCCTTAGGTCTCTGTGCTGCCTCTCTGATTAATGCCCTCCTTGCCCGGTCCATTTGTTTTAGTGTGCGGCCGTCTCTTGGCAGGTTTATTGTTGTGCCATGTTCTTTCCATTTGGTTATGATAGATTTGATGGTGCTCCCAGGGATCATCAAAGATTTGGATATTTTTGTATAACCTAACCCTGACTTGTACTTCTCAACAACATTGCCTCTTACTTGTTTGGAGAGTTCCTTGGTCTTCATGGCAGTGTTTGGTTAGTGGTGCCTCTTGATTAGGTGTTGCAGCCTCTGGGGCCTTACAAAAAGGTGTGTATACAGGTGGACATCATTTCACTAATTATGTGACTTCTGAAGGTAATTGGTTGCACCAGAGCTTTTTATGGGCTTCATAACAAAGGGGGTAAATACATACACACATGCCAATTATCAGTTTTTTATTTCTGAAAAATTGTTTTATGTATATATTTTGCTAATTTTACTTCACCAACTTAGACTATTGCGTTTTGATCCATCACATATAATTCATATTAAAAAAATTGAACTAAAGGCTGTAATGTAACAAATCAGGTAAAAAGCCAAGGGGGGTGAATACTTTTGCAAGGCACTGTAAGTTGAACATTTTATCTGCAGCTCTCTCTTCTCTACAGTCTTCCAAAACACACATTTTACATGGAATCACTCAGCTCTGAAAAGCAGATGGTAGGGATCTGAAGTCTCACACTGCAGGGCTCATTGACGACTAAGAGACACACTCCCTACCTCACAGTACACATGAACAGCTGTGGCTGTCAATCACAAGCTGTGTGCTGGATCTCTCCTCCCCCGTCACCAATTATCCTTTGGAGTGTGAAAAGCTGTTCAAAATGTCTTAGGCCCCTTTCACACTGGAGCGGTGCGGGTGACGATGGTAAAGCACCGCTATTTCTACGTAGATGCACATGTCTTGTGTGTCTACATGTCTTGTGTGTGTACATGCCTGTGTGTGTACATGTCTCTGTGTGTGTACATGTCTCTGTGTGTGTGTGTGTGTACATGCCGGTGTATACATGTGTGTACATGTCTCTGTGTGTACATGTCTCTGTGTGTGTACATGCCTGTGTGTGTACATGTCTCTGTGTGTGTGTACATGTCTGTGTGTGTACATGTCTGTGTGTGTGTAAATGCCTGTGTGTGTACATGTCTCTGTGCGTGTGTGTGTGTACATGCCGGTGTATACATGTGTGTACATGTCTCTGTGTGTGTACATGTCTCTGTGTGTGTACATGCCTGTGTGTGTACATGTCTCTGTGTGTGTGTACATGTCTGTGTGTGTACATGCCTGGTGTGAGGGGGGCTGAGGGCGTACAGATGTGAGGGAGGGCTCTGAGCGTACAGGTGTGAGGGGTCTCAGAGCATACAGGTGTGAGGGGGTCTCAGAGCATACAGGTGTGAGGGGGGGCTGAGAGCATACAGGTGTGAGCTGAGGCTGAGGCACTGAAGGACTTGGTGGGATGGCTAGTGGGCAGATTCAGTGGGGCAGCCAGTGGGCGGGACCCTAGGGAATGTTGGTGGTCAGGCCGGGCCTAAAGCTGTGTAAGGGGCCCCACAATTTCTGATGGCTGTCCTGGTAAGAGGCATGGTGAGTTTTTTGAAGTTGTGATTTTTTCCTACAATTTTTTGCAAAATCAAGATTTTTTTATTCTTTTTTTTTCCCACAAAATTGTAATATTATCAGGTTATTTCTCACACGCAGCATATGCATACCACAAATTACACCCCACCACATTCTGCTATTGCTCCCGAGTATGGCAATACCACATGTGTGAGACTTTTACACAGTATGGGCACATGCAGGGAGCACCATCAGGCGTTCTGGAGCACCCAGGCCAATTCTGACATTTCTCTCCTACACGTAAAAATCATCATTTATTTGCTAGAAAATTACATAGAACCCCAAAACATTATATATATATGTTTTTTTAGCAAATAGCCTAGAGAATACAATGGCGGTCGTTGCAACTTTTTATCTCGCACGGTATTTGCGCAGCAATTTTTCGAACGCATTTTTTTGGGAAAAAAAAAGTTTTGTGCATAAAAAAAAAAACAGTAAAGTTAGCCCAATGTTTTTGCATAATGTGAAAGATGAAGTTACGCTGAGTAAATACATACCTAACATGTCACCCTTCAAAATTGCACACACTCATGGCTTTAAAATGTTTTACTGGTTACATGTTTTGAGTTAAAGAGGATGTCTAGGGCCAAAATTATTGCTCTCGCTCTAACGTTCGCAGCGATACCTCACATGTGTGCTTTGAACACCGTTTTCATATGTGGGCGGGACTTACAGGGGCACTTTAAACATTTGTTTTTTTTTTATTGTTCATTTTACTTTATTTTAGTTTGACACGTTTTTCCCCAAAAATAAATATTTTGATCACTTTTATTCCTATTACAAGGAATGTAATCATTCCTTGTAATAGGAATATGGCATGGCAGGTCCTCTTTACAGTGAGAAATGTGGTCAATAAGACCCCACATCTCACCTCTAGACTGGAAAACCTGAAATATAAAAATTTTAAAAATGTTTCTGGCTTCGATCGTAGGGGTGAGTCAGTAGAAGCACCGGAGAACAGTGGGAGGGGGGGGGGTGTCCCCTCTCGCCTCCCGTAGGAATTATCAAGCAGTGGAAAAGCCACTATGATCATTCTTATGGTATAGGGAATCGCCGGCTGAAAAAGCTGATATCTGAATGATGCCTGTAGCTGCAGGCATCATTCAGATATCCTCGGACAAAGTCAAGGACGTCATATGACGGGGGCAGTTGGGGAGTGGTTAAAATGCTTCTTTTTTTTAAAACAAAGTTGTCCATTTATACAATATTTCTAATACATAGCATGTACATACCAAAAATGACACCCCAAAATAGATTCCCCTACTCCTCCTGAGTACGGCGATACGAAATGTGTGAGACTTCCACAGCGTGGCAACATACAGAGGCCGAGTACAGCCGAGTATGGCTGAGCATGGCCGAGCATGGCCGAGTATGGCTGAGCATGGCCGAGTATCACTGAGTATTGCAGGGTATCACCGAGTATGGCTGGGTATTGCAGGGTATCACCGAGTATGGCTGGGTATTGCAGAGTATGGCTGGGTATTGCAGAGTATGGCTGGGTATTGCTGGGTATGGCAGTTTATGGCAGAGTATTGGCAGGTTATTTCAGAGTATTGGCAGGGCATTGCTGGGTATTGCAGAGTATTGGCAGGGCATTTCAGAGTATTGGCAGGGCATTGCTGGGTATTGCAGAGTATTGGCAGGGCATTTCAGAGTATTGGCAGGGCATTGCTGGGTATTGCAGAGTATTGTCAGGGCATTTCTTGGTATTGCAGAGTATTGGCAGGGTATTGCTGAGTATTGCAGAGTATTGCTGGGTATTGCAGAGTATTGGCAGGGCATTTCAGAGTATTGGCAGGGCATTGCTGGGTATTGCAGAGTATTGGCAGGGCATTTCAGAGTATTGGCAGGGCATTGCTGGGTATTGCAGAGTATTGGCAGGGCATTTCTTGGTATTGCAGAGTATTGGCAGGGTATTGCTGGGTATTGCAGAGTATTTGTTTACAAGTGATCGCTCCGTCATTTGACACGGAGAGCGAGCATTTACCGTGATCCGTGATGTGCCAGGTTCACGGATGTTCTCGAGTGCTCACCCCAGGGGGCGCATGAGACCGGAATTCTGGGAAAACGTCACTGTACGCCCTCCCAGAGTTAAGCATCTGCCCTGTAGCCGTCATTTGGCTATGGGCCGCTTGGTAACTGGTGAAAGCCTGTTGATTAATTATCGCACCTGCCACTTTATTCATATATATATATATATATATATATATATACAATATTTTATGATTTACATATGTTTATATTTCTAAAGATTACTGAGTAGCATTAGCACTTGTCACTCTATTTTGATGGAATGATTTACACATATTCACAAAGGTCACAAAGCTTTTCAATTGCATATCAAGTGAATAAAGGCAATAGCATTTAAATAAGAATACATTTATAACAACGCAGCGCAGTGCCACACCCACTAGAATTCCTTTATTTCCATATAGACCCTACTTAGGTAGCTGTGATGGTGGAGGCAGAAGCTCTTATCATAGTGTATTTAACCATCAGTGTGGAACAAACCCTTAACCATCTAATAAGAGAGAAATCACATTCAATGCCTGGGCTAGAGACACGAACATAGTATAGAAGTAGTGCTTTGTTCACATTTCATGTCTGAGGTTTACAACCACTTTAACCACTTCCAGCCCTTAGGACATCCTCAGGTCGAAGTGGTTATACCAAGATCATGGCTGCAGTTGCAGCTATTATCTTGGTATAAAAATTTACAGCTGGTGATGAATTTTCCTGTAAAAGTAATTGAGCATCTCTACAGCCGCCTGATCACTTTTACAGGGCATGAAAGGGAAAAGCCCACACTCCACCTTTCCCAGGCTCTCCAGTGCAATTGAAGGGTGCAGAACTATTTCCTTCTGTCAGATCAGCTGAGTGCAGAAGAGAGGAAGGTATTTCCATACCTTCCCCTCCTCTGTGACAAATTGAAACCAGAAGCAAATTGAGAAAAGCCAAATTGACAAGAAAAGGATTAATGTAATATAGCCATTAAATAGTCTACAAGGTATAACAAAATTTGAAAAATACTTAAAGATCACCAACCACATGATAAATCTTTAGGAGGCAGGACCCATGATGCTGCAACATCTTGAATGGCAGCAGTGGTATTATGAAAATAAGTTGCAGCAAATTGCCCCATTAAATGGAATGTAATGATAGGTTTATTCTCCACGCACATGGGAAAAAAATATGCCGCTGCTAAGGGCATCTTGCGTATTTTTTTTAATTGTGCCAATGAACACAGCTACATGTTATTTAATGTGGCCTATGCATATGTGAGTGTGTATGCGGTATTTGTGTGCAGCATTCAGGGGCATAAAAAATGCTCCAAACCTGACTTCGGAATGCAGGTCGTCAAATCTACCCTCTTCTCTGAAGCATTTCACCCCAGCTAGGGATTAATTATGGAGGTCCATGGCACTCAGAGTTACTCTAGTCACCTCATATGTTTACTTAAAAGAGAAGTATGGCTAAACAAGTACAGTCCAGCACTCCAGTGAGCACTGGAGGGGCAGAGCAGAGAGCCGGTGACTGACAGGCATTGGCTCTCTGCTCATTAAAGATCGCAAACTGAGTAATTAGTGGTCTTTGATTACTCAGTTCTTGGTGTACAGCTGGCAGGGGGACAGCTGGAGTATCTGATCACTGCTGCAGCCATCTAGGTGAGCATGTATGCTTTGTTTTTCATAAACCTGCACTTCTCTTTTAATCATAAGGCAGAATCTAATTTTGTGCACAGTAGAAAATAAAGTTGCATTCTGTTTACTTTCTTTTGAGTGCAGTAAATATCCATAGTCAAACTCACTTACTACTTATAACAGTCAACAGCAACATTTGTTCAGCTGAGCTATTTACTGTACATAATATCAATTTTGTTTATGCATTTTCTTGCCTCGTTTTTAGAGAATCCTCACATTACGCTCACATTATAAGGAGCAGAAACCTACAAACAAGCCTCTATGTGTTTGTATATAAACTGCCTTTTATTTCTGGCTTGATTTTCATAATATCTACAAATGGCACACATAAAAGGTTGTAATTTACTGTAATTGTATTTGTCTAGAAGTTCAGCTGTTATTTTGGTTTTGGAATGGTATTCGTATAAATGTTCTTCTAGTCAAAGACACCCAGGAACAGCAAACCAACTGGATAAACTGTACAGTCATCTTACATAAAACAAAGATCTTAGGGGATTAAGTATAATAAGAAATTATTAGGTTTTAGGTGTAATTCATCGTTCTGTTTTATTGTGCTTACATCCTCGTGAGAAATCAATTCAAGATGTGAATGTATCTTTGCTTGGAGATGGGAGTAGTAATATCTATCACTGGTGTTAATACAAGAGATATTTCATTCATATGGGGACATTAAAAGCGGAACCATATGAAAATCAAAGACAAACAAAACTAGCATTTCAACCAGTTTTTAAACAGGCGACTAAGAATCTCAAATATTTGTGAGTTTTCCTTACTTCTTCATTAACATCCACGTTTCAGTAAGGCTGGGTTTGCCACATCCAATTTGCATGACAGGAGAGTGCGATCGACTCTCAATGCAGCCAGTTCACACAGTTTCGGGGTGGCCAGCGGCCGAATTGCAGAAGGGTCCTGTGTATCTTCTGGTCCGCTTCAGGTGCAAATTCAGCCACAAATTAGGACCTGATTTGCACCTGAGGCCGTGTTTACACTGGTGCAACAAACGCACCGACATTGAGAGCTCTTGTTACATGACGTGTGAAAATCAATGTTTCCCTATGGGAGCCGTCTTAACTGGTCCGACACAAGTCGGTGCGACTTTGAAAATGCTCCCTGTACTACTTTGGTCTGACTTTGATCCTACTTCAGCCCATTAAATATCAGTGAAGTCAGATCAAAGTCGGATTGCCGTCTTGCCTGATCCGACTTTGGCATGCTACTTGTGCTCTGATGATCTTGAAGGGGAAATCCACGCCAAATTTTAAATAAAAAAACAATATGGGTTCCCCCTGCAAGAGAATACCAGGCCCTTTGGTCTTACATGGATTTTAAGGGAAACCCCCTACGCCGAAAAACAGGGAGGGCTCCCCTCAAAATCCATACCAGACCCTTATCCAAGCCCGCAGCCCGGCTGGTCAAGAAAGGGTGTGGGGACGAGCGAGTCCCCCCTCCCCCTCCTGAACCATACCAGGCCGCATGTCCTCAACATGGGGGGGTGGGTGCTTTGAGGCAGGGGGGCGCCCTGCGGCCCTCATCACCCCAAAGCACCTTGTCCTCTTATACAACCTTCCATCCTCTCCTCCACCATAGAAGAATACCTCTCCTCTGCACATTTATTGCACCTCCCGTCCCCAATTCGGTGTGAACTTGAGGTCTCCATCTCCGTTGAGGAGTTGAGTAGGGCTGTAAAGTCAGCCAAACGTGGCAACACACCAGGCCTAGATGGGTTTACTATACAGTACTACAAGACCCGTCTACCCCTGCTAGGTCCACATACGGTAAAAGTATTTAATGACCTAGGACAGGCCACTCCATTCCCACCAGAATCACTCTTAGCACACGTCTCAGTTATCCCAAAAGAAGGGAAAGATCTCTCTGTTTGCGGAAGTTACTGGCCAATCTCTTTGCGTAATGTGGACTTGAAGCTCTTCACCAAAATACTTGCCTCTCGGCTGCAATCTTTGCTACCCCAACTAGTCCATCCAGATCAAGTGGGCTTCATCCCTTCAAGTGAAGCAAAAGACAACACGATCAAAGTGCTCAAATTGGTTCACTGCACCAATCAAATCGGCTCACCCTGCATCTTAGTACTGATGCAGAGAAGGCCTTTCATAGGGTGATATGGGCCTTTATGTTTGCGGTCCTGAGGCACATGGGTTTTGGATGCTTCGTTGGATATCTAGAGTATACTCTTCGCCTTGAGCTGCGAGTAAGGCGGTTGGCATGATTTCAGAGCCGTTTCTTATCATTAAAAGCACCCTTCAGGGATGCCCACTCTTACCCCTACTATTCGCCCTCTTGTAGAGCCCTTCATAAACAGGGTTAGATTGAACCCAGATGGGCATTCAAGTGGGCTATCTTTCCCATAAGTTCTCCACTTATGTGGACGATCTACTATTCTCTCTGACCAATCCTTATGTTTCTTTGCCAAATCTTCTGAAAAAATTTGATCATTACGGAGCACTATCAAATATGAAAATAAATTCTTCCAAATTGGAGGCAATGGGATTTGCCTTGCCCTCCCCTTTGCAGCACACCCTCAAGCTCAACTGTAGCTTTAAACGGACCTCCTCGGCATTGAAGTATCTGGGCACCCACATCCCACCAAACTTAGCGGATACATTTAGGGTGAACTTTCCACCCCCGCTCAGTGAAATCCATTCCCTTTTAGACAAATTAAATCGAGGATTGCATTCATGGTTTGGAAGCTGTAACATCATCAAAATGAGCATCCTGACAAAATTCCTTTTCCTCTTTCAGACTCTACCCATCTCCATCCCTTCAACCTTCTTTCGCCAAATCAATTCCCTCTTTACCAATTTCATTTGGGCACACAAACGGCCTAGGCTCAGTAGACGCCTCCTGACACTACCTAAAATCTATGGAGGGTAGCCGCCCAGGACACTTTCAAATACTACCAAATAGCCCACCTGGGCATAGTAATAGACCGGTGCAGACACAAAGACCTTAAACTATGGACGCACATAGAACAACAGCTTAGCCCTATCCCTCTGAACAGGGCACCATGGTGCTATGCCTCCTTATCAGCTTCCCTCAAGTCTTATCCCACTACAGGACCTACTCTTCGTGTTGGTCACATGGCTTGTACGAAACTGGAGCTTTCCTCTGCCCAATCCCCACTATTTCCCATGTTGGGAAACCCCGGATTCCCGCCAGGAGTGAAACACAGTTAGTTCTGGAACCTCCGGGAGGGGGACTGCTTTCAAGCTTCCCATTTTTTGACTACTAATGCCTGGCCCATGCTCTCCATGTTGATGCTGCCGGATGGTCAGTATAAGCTACTTTTCTGGCAAGCTTCAGCTTCAACGCTTCCTTCACACCCTGGGTTCCCCAGACTCATTTCCATAGCCAGCAGACTCTGTTTGAATCGTACTGTGAATACAAAGACCCCCTCCCTCACACATCGAAGATGTATGCATTTATCATATTCCCTCCGGATGATTATATCATGCAGAGCATTTGAAAATGGGAAAGGGACCTCAACAGGACCTTCACAGCCACCCAACACCAAAACATCATCCACCTCTCCCTGAAGTCATCCATCTGCATGCTCACACAGGAATCCAATTCTAAAATACTGACGTGCTGGTATCTTACCCCCTCGGCTTTGAGTAAATGTATTTCAGAGGCTTTGGAGCGCTGTTGGAGATGTGAAGACGAGAAGGGAACCTCCCTTCATATCTTCTGGTCCTGTTTGATGCTTCAACAGTATTGGTCAGAGGTACAGAGGATTTCCCAACAATTTATGGACTTCTCTATTCCAAAAGATCCTGCCTTCTTCCTGCTCCACTGCTCACAAATGCCGATAAGGACAAACAAAAAATCAATCCTCCGTCAATTGACTAACGCTGCCAAAGCTTGTGTCACTTTGTGTTGGAAAGACCACAATCCTCCTTCCATTGCCAGTTGGCTTAATAAGGTAAGGAGTGTCAATACCCTGGAAGATCTGGTACTTACCGCTTAAAATAAAAGAGAACGATATTCGAAGACATGGGCATACTGAAACATGTTCGGATATTCGGATGAAGGGAAGTCCATCCTGGAAAGTTGCTCTGAGCATTGAAGTCCTCCTATCATTCCTACTGTTGCACCCATGGGTTACATCATGCTGGGCCCTCCCCCTTTTTTCATCCCCTCCTATTTTTATTTTTACTTCCTCTTCCCCCTTCTTCATTACTTCCTGCCTAGACATCCTCATGGGTGACTCTAGGTCTCCACAATATAGCTTTCATCTATCCAAAGCTGAAGTGTCCGCCCGCACACCACAAGTGAAATAAATGGGGTTACCACCTAATCTGTTGAAGTGAGAAACCTACCTGAATGTCAGTACTGTCACACTAACTTTCTTTCAAGCAACTCAACCTTTGACTGTGTTACAATAGGCTTACACCTATATTTGATTTGCAATGGCACCCTCTATGCTTTTTGTTGATCTGTGTTGTGATGGTTATAGTATTCTTCTATACAAATAAAGAATTTTTAAAAATAAATAAGTTAATATCCTCCCTCAACTGTTATGCCTCCTTAAGAAGCTCCAGACTGCCATTCCCCCAAACATTTTGCGACAGATCCGGAAATAATTCTTTCAGTTTCTCTATGCAGACTGCCCACCAAGAATAAACAGTGGACATTCTCAGCCTGTGTTTGGGGGGCATGTGCTTTCCAGATTCCCATCAGATTCCAACCATCCCTGTGGGATCTTAGACTGGTTCAAACATGCTACCTCTAAAAGCTGAATGCCCATAGAGTAGCCCTCTCCCGGATCTCTTTACGTGCACTTCCCTGGTTGCGGGGCTTGTACTCAGTTAGTTTCAGAGACCATACAAATTCTGGCTGCTACCCTCAAGGTCGTTCGTAAAACTTTATATACAAAAATCAGGGCATAGACACCCCAAAAAAGTAGTCACCATATAGTGCACTGTGCAGTATTTAACCAGTCAAAAATCTTTAAATCAACACAGTCTAAGAATAAAAATTGAATTTTATTTGTTCCAAATTAAAAACCATTACAAAACACTCATACATCTTTCCTAAATGAAAGGTACTCTTTAATGACTGGCATAGTGCCATCGGATTGACATAAGACAAATGTGGTGCCTATATTTAACCACTTCAATACAGAGCATTTTCACCCTCTTTCTGCCCAGGCCAATTTTCAGTTTTCAGCGCTGTCGCACTTTGAATGACAACTGCACGATCATGCAACAAGGTACCCAAATTTTTATCATTGTTTTCCCCACAAATAAAGGCATACCCCACTTTTAAGTACACAATGGGGTTTATTTACTAAAGCTGGAAACTACAAAATCAGGCTCACTTCTGCATAGAAACCAATGAGCTTCTAACCTCGGCTTGTTCAATTAAGCTTTGGTAATAAAATCTGGAAGCTCAGTTTTTGTTGCAGAAGTGAGCCTGATTTTGCACTTTCCAGCTTTAGTAAATAAACCCCATTGTGTACTTAAAAGTAGGGTATGCCTGTAGAGCTTTCTTTTGGTGGTATTTGATCACCTCTGCGGTTTTTATTTTTTGAGCTATAAACAAAAATAAGAGTGACAAGTTTTAAAAAAAACACAATATTTTTTACTCTTTGCTATAACAGGAAGTGGTTAAAAAAGGATCAAAGTCTTTACCGAAAAACTATAGACCTGTTAGTTTAACTTCTATAGTTGGGTAGTTGCTGTAGAGTTTAATAAAAGACCACATTGATGAGTTCTTGCTAGAAAAAAATATTTTAAGTGTAGCACTGACCCCCGAAGGAGCGGCTGAATTTATTGGGCTTACCGTTACCTCCTTCACCTCATATGCGTCTAGGGGTTTCCTGAGGTAGATGGCCCAAGAACTGTAGAGACTGACGACAGATCCACTTGAAGGGATTTTTATTTGCAAAAAGTAGTTAACAACACAGTCTCTCAACATAGAATCAGAGGGTTTGGGTGAAAAGTCCAGATACTCTTAAAGTTAAATTCAGTAGGAAACAGTCTCTCACTTTGAATAAATGCAGAGAATAGCCACTTACAACTGGATCCTCACCCTAATTGGATAGTCATTCTCTCACCAGGCCTAGCAGCCAACAGGGTGTTTGAGTCAGGAATAAGTCTCTGCCACAGACTTTGCTATAAAACACGTGAGGGAAACTTTAAAGCTTGTAGAACACTCGTGTGGTACCAGTATCTTGCAGCCAGTCCGGCGATACCGCACAAGATTGGATTTGCTTAGGTCCTTCAGCTTTTCCAGGGTCTTGTTGAGAAGCCAACCCTTGCGTGGCCCTCTCCCGAAGAGTCCTCCCCTGGATAATTTCACAGTCAGAGCATGCTTCTGGACCGGAACCCCGAAACACGTGACATCCGCACCTTAAGTACCCGGTCCCAGAAAGCACAACAAGAGGGACACTCCCACTGGGCTGGCTCCGAAAGAGAGCAACTTTAATGCACCCATCTAGACTGCGTTTCATGCCTTCCAAAAGTGACAGCGCCCCCCATGGCTAGGCAGAACACCCTGCAGTCCAGTCAGACTGATGCTGAGGTCAAAATTTAGAACAATTAGACCCAAACCAAACTGTGGTTTTGAGGGTAACATTAATTTGCAAAACATATAGCGTGTGCTCTTCAGGAGCCAGCGCTACATAAGTAACAGACAACATGGATTCGCAGAAGACAGAAGTTGCCAAACAAAACGGATTTCTTATTATGAGGAGGAAGTAAAACTTTAGACAAAGGAGTGGCTGTGGATATAGTATATTTAGATTTTGCCAAAGCATTTCACACACTTCCCCACACACAGGTAATGTGTAAGGTAAAGTCTAAAGGCTTGGAAGAATCAGTTTGTAAATGGATAGAAAACTGTCTAAAAGACCAAATTCAGAGAGTAGTGGTTAATGTTTCATACTCTGAATGGTGTACCCCAAAGTTCAGTGTTGGGCCCCCTACTTTTTAATATATGTATAAATGATATAGGGTCTGGGATTAAAAGTATAATTTCAGTCTTTTCAGATGACACCAAGCTTTGCCGTGGAATAACGGCGCGATTGCTTCACCAGTGTTCTCAGAGCCTGGGGTGTAAACCTGCTGGTTATCCTGGGAACTTCTGTTGCTGCATATCATTATCCCTGGAAAGTTATGGTGATACACTGGGACCTCCTGATGCCTGATCACCTGCTTCATACATCCATGTTATGCCTCTTCTTATCCTTGATTCTGTAAGTGTTTTTAATCTTGTTTGTGGATATTAAAAGTTTTAATTCTGCACTTAGAGGCCCCTTTTTTCATATTTCAATTCATATGTTTTCGATTAGAGATTGCTCCCCTCTTTGAGTGCAGCCCTAAGTGTTTGAAGACCACTTCATCCGTCCAATAAAGACACTATCTGCCTGGTCCTGACATTCTGAGCTCCCTTAACATACGTTTTACCTTATTTCCTAGATACACAAAATATAACTGGATACTATTATTTATAGGGAAAGTTGATCCAGGGAACATCCGATTGCCTCTTGGGGATCAGAAAGAAAATTTTCCTTAGCTGCAGTAAATTGGAACATGCTTTATTGGGGTCTTTTGCTTTTCTCTGGATTAACTGTAGGTATAGGATTGTGTATATAAGATTGTATAAAGACAACATTGTCTTAGCCAGAAAAGAAAACTGTCTGGACAAGGCTCAAGATGAATTATGCTCAGACCAGAATACAATGTCAATGTGTAACAAGCCTCATACAGTAAAGTGATCCAATTTAACCCACCTAGAAATGTTGTACACAAAGACTAAACTAAGCATATCAAATTGAATCATGTGGACACATCTCTCTTTGGAGTCAAGTGATTTAAATCCGCTGTTCATAAGACTTACCTTACAGCTATCATCAGCTGTCATCCCTAACTTGTCTATGTGCTCGGCTTTAGTGATGGCCGAACGGTTCGCCCGGCGGTCGTTTCGCGGCGAATTTCCGACTTTCGCCGTCCGCGGGTTCGAACGCCTTTTTCCGTCGTTCGCCCCGGCGGACTTACGTGTTTAATGTATACAAGAACTTTAACCTTTCGTGACACG
Source organism: Lithobates pipiens (assembly GCF_037356315.1). NCBI lineage: Eukaryota > Metazoa > Chordata > Amphibia > Anura > Ranidae > Lithobates > Lithobates pipiens. The sequence goes on from NW_027507903.1 coordinate 315,500,539, forward strand.
TTTATCATGTGTTACAGGACAACCAATTGAGACATGACAGCTCATGGACACTTGGACATTCCCCCTAACCTATAAATACACCCGATCCGGTGGCCATTTTACATTCTTTCTTCTGTCACTGTAGGGAAAGGATCCTGTGTGGAGTAGGGACAGAGAAAACGCTAGCTATTTGGTACACAAAAGTTCTTTTCAGGACTGGTATAGGTGTTAGGTCAGCAGCCTGAGTTTCTTTTGTCAGTTTAGATAAAGGGACAGAGCGCTGTATGCTGCTATTTTAGGGACAGCTCAGCCAGATTAGTCTTTCTTCATCATCATCATCATCATCATCATTAGCTGTTACTATCAGGTCCACAAAAGAGCTGTTCCAGCTAATCGTTCCAGCCTACTCTTTTTTGCCAATTTGTATAGGGACAGGCAGGAAGCAGTGTGTCAGGCAGTGAGGATAATTTTAAAGACTTGCTGTTACTATTAGTTCCACAAAGGTTCTTTTCAGGACTGGTATCAGTGGTACGGTAATAGGCTTGTACACGTATAATATTCTTTCTTCCAAATATAGAAAGAATATTATACTTGACTGCTGCCCTTCTGCTGCAGTCTGCTAATCATTCACAACTCACTTGTTCCACAAAGCTCTTTATCAGGACTGGTAACTTGGTCTGTCTAGGGTGCTACGGTACATAGGCTTGGGTGCGGTACAGTCTGCTGTTCTGTAAGGACCGCTATCGGTCCACAATACATAGGGTTGCCGTGCACTACTGCTGACCGCTGCCCTATACTGCAGCAGTCCTTCAGCGGTATAGGGACTGACGCACAGTCTGCTAAACACTAATACACAACCTGCTTGGTCCACAAAAGTTCTTATAAGGACTGGTAACTTGGTATAGGGTGCTACGGTACATAGGCCTGAGTGCAGTACAGTCTGCTGTTCTGTAAGGACCGCTATCGGTCCACAATACATAGGGTTGCCGTGCACTACTGCTGACCGCTGCCCTATACTGCAGCAGTCCTTCATTGGTATAGGGACTGACGTACAGTCTGCTAATCACTAACACACAACCTGCTTGGTCCACAAAAGTTCTTATAAGGACTGGTAACTTGGTATAGGGTGCTACGGTACATAGGCCTGAGTGCAGTACAGTCTGCTGTTCTGTAAGGACCGCTATCGGTCCACAATACATAGGGTTGCCGTGCACTACTGCTGACCGCTGCCCTATACTGCAGCAGTCCTTCATTGGTATAGGGACTGACGTACAGTCTGCTAATCACTAACACACAACCTGCTTGGTCCACAAAAGTTCTTATAAGGACTGGTAACTTGGTATAGGGTGCTACGGTACATAGGCCTGAGTGCGTTACAGTCTGCTGTTCTGTAAGGACCGCTATCGGTCCACAATACATAGGGTTGCCGTGCACTACTGCTGACCGCTGCCCTATACTGCAGCAGTCCTTCATTGGTATAGGGACTGACGTACAGTCTGCTAATCACTAACACACAACCTGCTTGGTCCACAAAAGTTCTTATAAGGACTGGTAACTTGGTATAGGGTGCTACGGTACATAGGCCTGAGTGCGTTACAGTCTGCTGTTCTGTAAGGACCGCTATCGGTCCACAATACATAGGGTTGCCGTGCACTACTGCTGACCGCTGCCCTATACTGCAGCAGTCCTTCAGCGGTATAGGGACTGACGCACAGTCTGCTAAACACTAACACACAACCTGCTTGGTCCACAAAAGTTTTTATAAGGACTGGTAACTTGGTATAGGGTGCTACGGTACATAGGCCTGAGTGCAGTACAGTCTGCTGTTCTGTAAGGACCGCTATCGGTCCACAATACATAGGGTTGCCGTGCACTACTGCTGACCGCTGCCCTATACTGCAGCAGTCCTTCATTGGTATAGGGACTGACGTACAGTCTGCTAATCACTAACACACAACCTGCTTGGTCCACAAAAGTTCTTATAAGGACTGGTAACTTGGTATAGGGTGCTACGGTACATAGGCCTGAGTGCGTTACAGTCTGCTGTTCTGTAAGGACCGCTATCGGTCCACAATACATAGGGTTGCCGTGCACTACTGCTGACCGCTGCCCTATACTGCAGCAGTCCTTCAGCGGTATAGGGACTGACGTACAGTCTGCTAAACACTAATACACAACCTGCTTGGTCCACAAAAGTTCTTATAAGGACTGGTAACTTGGTATAGGGTGCTACGGTACATAGGCCTGAGTGCGTTACAGTCTGCTGTTCTGTAAGGACCGCTATCGGTCCACAATACATAGGGTTGCCGTGCACTACTGCTGACCGCTGCCCTATACTGCAGCAGTCCTTCAGCGGTATAGGGACTGACGTACAGTCTGCTAATCACTAACACACAACCTGCTTGTTCCACAAAAGTTCTTATAAGGACTGGTAACTTGGTATAGGGTGCTACGGTACATAGGCCTGAGTGCGTTACAGTCTGCTGTTCTGTAAGGACCGCTATCGGTCCACAATACATAGGGTTGCCGTGCACTACTGCTGACCGCTGCCCTATACTGCAGCAGTCCTTCATTGGTATAGGGACTGACGTACAGTCTGCTAATCACTAACACACAACCTGCTTGGTCCACAAAAGTTCTTATAAGGACTGGTAACTTGGTATAGGGTGCTACGGTACATAGGCCTGAGTGCGTTACAGTCTGCTGTTCTGTAAGGACCGCTATCGGTCCACAATACATAGGGTTGCCGTGCACTACTGCTGACCGCTGCCCTATACTGCAGCAGTCCTTCAGCGGTATAGGGACTGACGCACAGTCTGCTAAACACTAACACACAACCTGCTTGGTCCACAAAAGTTTTTATAAGGACTGGTAACTTGGTATAGGGTGCTACGGTACATAGGCCTGAGTGCAGTACAGTCTGCTGTTCTGTAAGGACCGCTATCGGTCCACAATACATAGGGTTGCCGTGCACTACTGCTGACCGCTGCCCTATACTGCAGCAGTCCTTCATTGGTATAGGGACTGACGTACAGTCTGCTAATCACTAACACACAACCTGCTTGGTCCACAAAAGTTCTTATAAGGACTGGTAACTTGGTATAGGGTGCTACGGTACATAGGCCTGAGTGCGTTACAGTCTGCTGTTCTGTAAGGACCGCTATCGGTCCACAATACATAGGGTTGCCGTGCACTACTGCTGACCGCTGCCCTATACTGCAGCAGTCCTTCAGCGGTATAGGGACTGACGTACAGTCTGCTAAACACTAATACACAACCTGCTTGGTCCACAAAAGTTCTTATAAGGACTGGTAACTTGGTATAGGGTGCTACGGTACATAGGCCTGAGTGCGTTACAGTCTGCTGTTCTGTAAGGACCGCTATCGGTCCACAATACATAGGGTTGCCGTGCACTACTGCTGACCGCTGCCCTATACTGCAGCAGTCCTTCAGCGGTATAGGGACTGACGTACAGTCTGCTAATCACTAACACACAACCTGCTTGTTCCACAAAAGTTCTTATAAGGACTGGTAACTTGGTATAGGGTGCTACGGTACATAGGCCTGAGTGCGTTACAGTCTGCTGTTCTGTAAGGACCGCTATCGGTCCACAATACATAGGGTTGCCGTGCACTACTGCTGACCGCTGCCCTATACTGCAGCAGTCCTTCATTGGTATAGGGACTGACGTACAGTCTGCTAATCACTAACACACAACCTGCTTGGTCCACAAAAGTTCTTATAAGGACTGGTAACTTGGTATAGGGTGCTACGGTACATAGGCCTGAGTGCGTTACAGTCTGCTGTTCTGTAAGGACCGCTATCGGTCCACAATACATAGGGTTGCCGTGCACTACTGCTGACCGCTGCCCTATACTGCAGCAGTCCTTCATTGGTATAGGGACTGACGTACAGTCTGCTAATCACTAACACACAACCTGCTTGGTCCACAAAAGTTCTTATAAGGACTGGTAACTTGGTATAGGGTGCTACGGTACATAGGCCTGAGTGCGTTACAGTCTGCTGTTCTGTAAGGACCGCTATCGGTCCACAATACATAGGGTTGCCGTGCACTACTGCTGACCGCTGCCCTATACTGCAGCAGTCCTTCAGCGGTATAGGGACTGACGTACAGTCTGCTAAACACTAATACACAACCTGCTTGGTCCACAAAAGTTCTTATAAGGACTGGTAACTTGGTATAGGGTGCTACGGTACATAGGCCTGAGTGCGTTACAGTCTGCTGTTCTGTAAGGACCGCTATCGGTCCACAATACATAGGGTTGCCGTGCACTACTGCTGACCGCTGCCCTATACTGCAGCAGTCCTTCAGCGGTATAGGGACTGACGTACAGTCTGCTAATCACTAACACACAACCTGCTTGTTCCACAAAAGTTCTTATAAGGACTGGTAACTTGGTATAGGGTGCTACGGTACATAGGCCTGAGTGCGTTACAGTCTGCTGTTCTGTAAGGACCGCTATCGGTCCACAATACATAGGGTTGCCGTGCACTACTGCTGACCGCTGCCCTATACTGCAGCAGTCCTTCATTGGTATAGGGACTGACGTACAGTCTGCTAATCACTAACACACAACCTGCTTGGTCCACAAAAGTTCTTATAAGGACTGGTAACTTGGTATAGGGTGCTACGGTACATAGGCCTGAGTGCGTTACAGTCTGCTGTTCTGTAAGGACCGCTATCGGTCCACAATACATAGGGTTGCCGTGCACTACTGCTGACCGCTGCCCTATACTGCAGCAGTCCTTCAGCGGTATAGGGACTGACGTACAGTCTGCTAAACACTAATACACAACCTGCTTGGTCCACAAAAGTTCTTATAAGGACTGGTAACTTGGTATAGGGTGCTACGGTACATAGGCTTGAGTGCGGTACAGTCTGCTGTTCTGTAAGGACCGCTATCGGTCCACAATAGATAGGGTTGACGTGCACCACTGCTGACCGCTCACCTATACTGCAGCAGTCCTTCAGCGGTATAGGGACTGACGTACAGTCTGCTAATCACTAACACACAACCTGCTTGTTCCACAAAAGTTCTTATAAGGACTGGTAACTTGGTATAGGGTGCTACGGTACATAGGCTTGAGTGCGGTACAGTCTGCTGTTCTGTAAGGACCGCTATAGGTCCACAATAGATAGGGTTGACGTGCACCACTGCTGACCGCTCACCTATACTGCAGCAGTCCTTCAGCGGTATAGGGACTAAGAGTTTTGTCACAGGGTCATTTAAAAAATGACATGCAGAGGAAGAGGCAGGCCCTTCCGCAGGGGTGGTAGGGGTAGGGCAGGAGCAACAGGCTTGAGCCAAAGTGGGAAGTTGCAGAAGGTGCGTTCAATTACTTTAAAGGATGCACCAGACTTGGTTGAGTGGCTCGCTCAGCCTTACTCTTCTGCACCCTCCTCATCCTCTCGATCTGCACCCTCTTCTTCACTCTCTGCTATGTGCACCCCCAAAGACACTACCACCAACAACACGACCACCACCACCACCACCACATACCTTCCGCTTGAGTCACTGGAATTATTTTCCGATCCATATCAAGAGGACATTTCTGATGCGCAGCCACTCTTGGTATTGGATCAGGAAGAGGAGGTAGCAACAAGCGCTACTCAGCAGTCTGACGCCAGTACCCAGATCAGCCCAAGGAGGAGGTTGGTCCCCGGTGTTGCTGCCTACTCTACTTATAGCGGTGGGGAAGGTGACGTTGATGATGACGTGTCTAGTGATGTCACGTGGGTGCCCACAAGAGAGGAAGAGGAGGGGAGTTCAGAGGGAGATATGGACCAGCAGATAGGGAGGAGAAGCAGCAATGACTTACATTGCACAGCAGGGACAAAGCAGACTGCAAATGTATCAGGAGCGAGTCATCGACCATGTACGGTCACATCTGGCGCTCCCAGGACACCGGCACATGGCTCCGCAGTGTGGGCTTTTTTTAACGTGTCCGCTGCTGACAATAGCGTTGCCATCTGCAATCTTTGCAGTCAACGCGTTAGTCGCGGTAAGCCCAATACTCACCTAGGGACGACCGCCTTAAGAAGGCACATGAGCAGCCATCACCGAGCCCAGTGGGAGCAACGGAACACACAAAGCCACACTGCAGGCTCTCACCGTCCAGCCTCGTCTTCTACTTCTCCTTCTCCTCTCTCCTCACAATTGTCCTCCACTCCACCTTCCATCACGCCAAGCTCACATTTTTCTGCAAAAAGGCAGGCTTCCGTGGGCCTAATGTTTGAGCGTAAAAAAATGATGACGCCGGATAACCCTCTTGCCCAACGGTTGGCGGCTGGCTTGTCAGAACTCATAGCCCGCCAACTACTGCCATATAAACTGGTGGACTCGGAGGCCTTTCGCAAATTTGTGGCCATTGGAACACCACAATGGAAGGTCCCAGGAAGGAAGTATTTCTCAGAGAAGGGCATCCCAGAGCTATATGGCCATGTTCAGCGGCAAGTGAATGTATCTCTGGCACACAGTGTCGGTGCCAAGATACATCTGACCACAGACACGTGGTCTAGCAAACACGGGCAGGGAAGGTATATCAGTTTTACTGCCCACTGGGTGAACCTTCTGACGGCCGTCAAGCATGTAACCCGTGGCACCCGTGTAGATTTGGTTTTACCGCCACGGATTGCATGCAGGCCTGACTCTTCTTCTCCTCCTCCTACTCCATCCTCCTCCCTCTCCTCCTCAGCTGCCTCCTCCTTTTCCGCTGCTAGCGTCTCTTCCACTGCACCGCCCAAGCTCCCCAGAACCTATTCCACATGCCAGGTGAGACGTTGCCATGCCGTGCTGCGTCTGTTGTGCCTGGAAGCAAAGAGCCACACTGGCCCGGCACTCCTTTCAGCTTTGCGTTCACAGGCAGATGAGTGGCTAACACCGCTCAATTTGACAGTTGGTAAAGTGGTGTGTGACAACGGTGCCAATCTGCTTAGCGCATTGAAACAGGGCAAAATCACGCACGTGCCGTGCATGGCACACGTCTTAAACTTGGTCGTGCAGCGATTCCTTGTCAAATACCCTGGGGTCCAGGACATCTTGCGGCAGGCAAGGAAAATCTCGGCCCATTTCAGAAGATCTTACACGGCCATGGCTCGCCTTGCTGACATTCAGCGGCGACACCATCTGCCGGTCAGACGTCTTATTTGCGATTGCCCGACGCGATGGAACTCAACCTTCTATATGCTTGATAGGCTGCTCCAGCAGAAACGTGCAGTTAACGTCTACCTGTATGAACTCTGCGAAAGAAACGGTTCTGGGGAGCTGGGTTTTTTTTCACCGCGCCAGTGGCTGCTCATGCGCGACACATGCAGACTTCTGCGGCCATTTGAGGAGATCACCAAACTGGTCAGTCGCAGCCATGGCGCCATCAGTGACATGGTACCTTATGCCTTCTTTCTGGAGCGTGCATTGCGTCGTGTCATTGATCAGGCTGTGGAGGAGCAGGAGCGGGAAGATGAGGAAGTCGCAATGCTGGATGAATTCCCAGGGGGGGCTACTCTATCTGAGACAAGTCAACAACAGGAGTCTGATGAGGAGTCAGAGGAGGATGGTGCCGGGGCGGATGAGCAGGAGCAAGAAGAGCATGCTTTAAACCTTTCTGGGATCCCTGTTGTGCGAGGATGGGGAGAGGAGAATGAAGAGGACGACATTATCCTGGATGATGAGCAGGAGCCAGGCCACCACACCGCTTCCACTTTAGTGCAAATGGGGGCCTTCATGCTCCAGTGTTTTAATAGGGACCCCCGTATAAAAAGCATGAGGGTCAAGGACCAGTACTGGGTGGCAACGTACTTAGACCCCCGGTACAAACACAAAATGGCGGAAATGTTACCGCCGTCGCAGAGGGCTGTCAGAATGCAGCACTTCCAGGCCTTGCTTCGAGAAATGCTGCATTCTGCTTTTGCGTGCGCTGGCAGAGGAGCAATTCCCACTCCCAGAGAAGGATTTGCGGGTACCAATCCAACAGCGCCTGCAAGAAGAGGCCGGTTTGAAGATGTGTTGGTGACTTCGGATATGAGGTCATTCTTTCAGCCGACCCATCGACAGGTGTCATCCGGATCCAGCATCAGGGAACGCCTAGACCGTCAGGTGTCCGACTACATTGGGTTAACGGCCGATGTGGACGCTCTGAGGAGTGATGAACCCCTAGACTACTGGGTGGGCAGGCTTGACCTCTGGCCAGAGCTTGCCCAATTTGCAATCGAACTGTTGGCTTGCCCCTCATCCAGTGTCCTGTCCGAAAGGACGTTCAGCGCAGCAGGGGGGATTGTGACCGATAAGCGTACTCGCCTAGCTCACCACAGTGTTAACTACCTCACATTTCTAAAAATGAATGAGGCATGGATCTCGGAGGAATTCAACACATGTGATCAGTAGACCATGTATATGTCTATAAACAATTTTTGGAATCAAGCACACAGACCTTCTTAATTCATTTGGCTCACTTCCCTGACCCAAAAAAGCACACCGTACTATATGCCCCTACCCTCCTCTTTGAAGAGGTTGAGCGGTGTCATATTTCTACTGGGGCTGCTTATTATGAGGGGTTCCCACCATCCCTGTGCTGTGCTGACTTCCTCCTGGGTGTTCTTATTATGAGGGGCTCCCACCATCCCTGTGCTGTGCTGACTTCCTCCTGGGGGTTCTTATTATGAGGGGATCACACCATCCCTGTGCTGTGCTGACTTCCTCCTGGGGCTGCTTACGGTGCTGCTGTCAGCGCTGTATGTCACGGAGCTGCTGTCAGCGCTGTATGTCACGGAGCTGCTGTCAGCGCTGTATGTCACGGAGCTGCTGTCAGCGCTGTATGTCACGGAGCTGCTGTCAGCGCTGTATGTCACGGAGCTGCTGTCAGCGCTGTATGTCACGGAGCTGCTGTCAGCGCTGTATGTCACGGAGCTGCTGTCAGCGCTGTATGTCACGGAGCTGCTGTCAGCGCTGTATGTCACGGAGCTGCTGTCAGCGCTGTATGTCACGGAGCTGCTGTCAGCGCTGTATGTCACGGAGCTGCTGTCAGCGCTGTATGTCACGGAGCTGCTGTCAGCGCTGTATGTCACGGTGCTGCTGTCAGCGCTGTATGTCACGGAGCTGCTGTCAGCGCTGTATGTCACGGAGCTGCTGTCAGCGCTGTATGTCACGGAGCTGCTGTCAGCGCTGTATGTCACGGAGCTGCTGTCAGCGCTGTATGTCACGGAGCTGCTGTCAGCGCTGTATGTCACGGTGCTGCTGTCAGCGCTGTATGTCACGGAGCTGCTGTCAGCGCTGTATGTCACGGAGCTGCTGTCAGCGCTGTATGTCACGGAGCTGCTGTCAGCGCTGTATGTCACGGAGCTGCTGTCAGCGCTGTATGTCACGGAGCTGCTGTCAGCGCTGTATGTCACGGTGCTGATGTCAGTGCTCTGTATTACGGTGCTGCTGTCAGTGCTCTGTATCTCCTGCACCCTCTTGTTTGCCTACCCTGGTCCCTGACCTTCCCTCTCCTCCATTGCCTTCATTAGCTCCATAGTCCTGAATTGTCAGAACAATTTCCCAAATAAAAAAAAAATGCTTGTAGTTATCGATCCCAAATTCACCTCATACATGTATTATGCTATTGTCCAGGTGGTGGGACTACGTGCTACCCCCTAATAATTACCCCGTGGCCGCAAATTCGACCTAAAGGTTTGCGAAATTCGCCTCCCATTGAAGTCAATGGAGCCCGCGGCGAACGGTCGTTTTCGCGAACGTTTGTGTCCGTTCGCGTTTCGCGTTCGCGAAACGTCCCGTCGGAAGTTCGTCCATCACTACTCGGCTTTAGGGAACCCTGGCTAGCTATGACGTGAGGTTTTATCCATTTATATCAGTAAATACATTTAGGGCACGATTTTTGAGATACTGGGGGCTGGAAAATGGTGACTGCTATTCAATCTCTGATCGACCCTGCTCTGCCGCTATCACGAGTATATCTGATCAGACATTTCCTCCTCTCTATCGCTTTACCCCAGAGTAAAATTTCAGATCCCCTCTCTTTTTAAACTGCCTGTTCAAGCCCATCACCCCTTTGACGTGGCTTTCAGTCAGAATATTAGGTAATTGCTACAAAAGTTCTGTACCACATCCTACTAGGGATGAGCTCGGTGTTCGAGTTGAACACATGTTCAGCTCGAACACCGGCTGTTCGCCTGGTCGGCGAATCCAGAACTTTGTGGGCCGCTCGCTCCATATTTGTGTGGCACTCACGGCCCACAATGCACTCCGCCATCGCAGTGCATTGCTGGCTGATGATTGGCCAAGCATGCACTGTGACCCCGCATGCTTGGCCAATCACAGCGCTGGCAGCGAGGAGAGCCATAATTGGCCACAGGCAGGATGCCTGTGGCCAATTATAGCTCAGGGGGGGTTTAGTACATGCCCCACACTATATAAGGCCACCAGCACAGTGGCCTTGTGCAGTGTATTAGCAGGCAGGGAGAGAGGAGGATAGGCAGGGACAGTGTCATCATTGCTTGTTAACCTCGCACAGTTACAGTGGGTGTATTGTGACTCCTGCACAGTATACACCTGCAGCTACCCCATATTGCTGGTGTTGTTCTGTTTCTCTAACACAGGCATCTGCCGCAGTTACAGTGGATGTAGTGTGCCTCCTGCACAGTATACACCTGAATCTACCCCTTATTGCTGGTGTTGTTCTGTTTCTGTAACACAGGCATTTGCTGCAGTTGGAGTGGGTGTAGTGTGCGCTACCCCTGATCGCTGGTGTTGTTCAGTTTCTGTAACACAGGCATCTGCAGCAGTTACAGTAGGTGTAGTGTGCCTCCTGCACAGTATACACCTGAAGCTACCCCTCATTGCTAGTGTTGTTCCGTTTCTGTAACACAGGCATCTCCAGCAGTTACAGTGGGTGTAGTGTGCCTCCTGCACAGTATACACCTGAAGCTACCCCTTATTGCTGGCGTTGTTCAGTTTCTGTAAAACAGGCATCTGCAGCAGTTACAGTAGGTGTAGTGTGCCTCCTGCACAGTATACACCTGAAACTACCCCTTATTGCTAGTGTTGTTCCATTTCTGTAACACAGGCATCTGCAGCAGTTACAGTGGGTGTAGTGTGCCTCCTGCACAGTATACACCTGAAGCTACCCCTTATTGCTGGTGTTGTTCTGTTTCTGTAACACAGGCATTTGCTGCAGTTGGAGTGGGTGTAATGTGGCTTCTGCACAGTATACACCTGAAGCTACCCCTGATTGCTGGTGTTGTTCAGTTTCTGTAACAGTCATCCGCAGCAGTTACAGTAGGTGTAGTGTGCCTCCTGCACAGCATATACCTGAAGCTACCCCTTATTGCTGGTGTTGTTCTGTTTCTGTAACACAGACATCTGCAGCAGTTACAGTGGGTGTAGTGTGCCTCCCGCACAGTATACACCTGAAGTTACCCCTTATTGCTGGTGTTGTTCTGTTTCTGTAACACAGGCATCTTCAGCAGTTACAGTGGGTGTAGTGTGCCTCCTGCACAGTATACACCTGAAGCTACCCCCATTTGCTGGTGTTGTTCCGTTTCTATACCACAGGCATCTGGAGCAGTTACAGTCGGTGTATTGGGCCTCCTGCACAGTATACACCTGAAGCTACCCCCATTTGCTGGTGTTCTCATCTCCCTGCAGGCTTTAGTATGTCTGGAAGGCCAACAAGGAGAGGCAGACAGTCACGAGCCAATAAAAGAGGGCAAGCAGGCTCTGTGTCTAGAGACAACAGTGCTGCTCGTGGACGAAGTGCATCATGCATCATTATCAGCACATGCCCATGGGACACTCACTCTTGTCCTCATTTTCAGCAGCTGGAAGTGTTGAGTCGCAGCATGCTGAAGATTTGGTAGAGTGGATGACCAAGCCCTCCTCATCCGCCTCATCCTCTCTCACCCAGGCTCAGGGTACTGGCAAAGCAGGTGCCAAAGCGGCCTCTTCCCTCATCTCAATGTCATCAGTCACTCCTTCCCTAGACCCACCATGTCCTCCTGATAAATCCCCGGAACTGTTTGAGCACAGTGTTGGGTACATGCTCCAGGAGGATGCCCAGAGTTTTGAAGGCTCTGATGATGATAGCCAGCTAGAGGAAGGCAGTAGCCTGAGCTCAGAGAGAGGGGATGCTCAAGAAGGACAGCAATCTGGCAGTCATGTTCCACAAGCTGAAGCATATTGCCAGGTTTGCTACAGCGATGAAGAGGGAGGGGATGATGAGGGCACTGACTCCACATGGGTGCCTGGTAGGAGAGAGGAGGAGGCACATGTCCAACGAGGCAGGATGCCCTCCGGGGGCCAGCTTAGGGGCAGCACACCGACTGAATCACACCGCAGAGCTCCGCCTGTGCAGGGCGCTGCCTCTGCGCATTATTCTAAATGTTCTTTGGTGTGGGCCTTTTTTGAGACGAGTGCATCAGATCGCACCGCTGCTATTTGCAACATATGTCTCAAGCGTATCTCGCGTGGCCAAAACATCAGCTGCTTGGGCACCACATGCTTGACCCGACATATGTTGACCTGCCATGCAGCTCATTGGCAAGCGTAACTTAAAGACCCACACCAAAGAACAAAGCAGACCTCTCCTTGCTCCTCATCAGCTGGGATCTCCAACCCCACTATACCTTCAGTCCTCTCTGAAACCTGCACTGAGAGGAATGAAGGTGTAGAATTAGGTGTGTCACAGCTAAGTACTTGCAGGCACTCTGCTAGCAGTACACCGACGTCCGATTTTATCAGGCAAATTTCCCTGCCCCAGCTGCTGGACGGTCGAAAGAAGTTCACTCCCAGCCATCCACATGCCCAGCGGTTGAATGCTAGCTTGGCTAAATTGCTAGTACTTCAACTGCTGCCTTTTCAGTTGGTAAACTCGGTCAGACAAATGTTGGCCAACAATTACGAACGTGGGAACGCAGCAACATACAAGATGTACGACGAGCCGAGAAAAAGGAAGTTCAATAGCTAGTGCAGCTCCTTCTACTTGATTCCGAGCATGCGTGAACTTTTGTGCGATGGACTTGTGTACACACGATCGGACTTTCCGACAACAAAGTTTTGTTGGCGGAAAATTTGAGAACCTGCTAGCAAACATTTATTGATGGAAAATCCGACAGCAAATGTTCGATGGAGCATACACACGGTTGGACTTTCCGACAACAAGCTCACACCCAACATTTCCCATCGGAAAATCCGACCGTGTGTACGTGGCATAAGTGTGTGTTAGTAACACAATATAAAGTTTACGAGATTGCACCAATCACATATCATATGTCCACAAGGAAAAATGTTTTGCATAATGCTTATTTAGGACCCTTTCCTTAGGATCCAGTGATCCAAACCTAACACCTATGACAACTGTAGAGGACAAATCTCAGTAAAATGAAGGCATGACTCCAGGCAGTTATATAAACAGGTAAGGTATTTTCCTTTTAATCAATAATGTTCATGTTTCTTAAACAATATCATAAAGAGTTCATGGGCCCATAGGTTAAGTATAAAATTATTGCAGCACAGCTAGATGTTCCAAAAGCACATGTCTCAGCAGCAGCATCTACTCAGAAAAATGTTCACGTTGTACTCATTGCTCCCCTAACCGAGGGTGACCCTCCCTTCCTTAAGGACTGGGAAACAGATCTGGCTCAACAATTCTCCACCAATCAACGTGAGTTTATTTTCCACTTTGCGCATAAGTCTTCTATCTCCTCCAGACTGCAGGTATCTAGGTACAAGCTATTAACTCAATGGTACCAAGTTCCACAAAACTATACCACACGTATCCATAGATAGACTCATCTTGTTGGAGGTGTGGGCAGAAAGAGACATTCTATACTACATTTTCTGGTCCTGTCCGCTGATCCGCTACCATTACTGAATTACAGAACTGAATTACACAAGCTGTGGTTCATGCCATTGTTGAAGCTACCCTGCAATATGTAACTACACAAAAGTCTGCTGGCACTGGGTGGACCTATTCCTCCCCCCCATTTTTGATTCTCACTTCTCGAGCCCTGATCTCTTGATGTAACATGTTGAACAGTCACAAAAGCCAAAACCACAGTATATATGTCCCCTGGGATGTTCTTTTCCCCTCTCTCCTTCCTGGTCTTTCCCTTCTTGTTACCCTCTTTTGTTCACCTCTTTCTCCTCCACTTTTCTTATGCTTAATTTTTATTTTTTATTTTTCTCATGGCTTTATTCTCTTTCCCCTTTTGCTACTAGCTAATGTTTCCAAAACTAATGGTCACCAAGTTAAACCTGCCCACACTTGAAGTTACCGCCACTGTACCTCAGAACAAAATATCTCAAATTGGCAGAGCTGCCACTTTAAATGATATAAAATGTGAACAGTATTTTGACCCTTATCAAATTAGAAAAGTGAGAAAAAATAGTGGCACTTAAAGTGGTTGTAATCCCTTACAGACCACTTTAACCTACAGGTAAGCCTAGATTAAGGCTTACCTGTAGGTGCAAGAAATACCTACATGGTTAAGGAGATATTTTACTAAAAATGGGAACCAATGTCTATGGTGCATGCACACCGTAAACAACGGCGCATGTGCACTGAGCGTGCCGTTAGTGAAGGCGATTATGCCGTCACTGATGGCTCCCGTGCGCATGCTGCTCCGGCATTGTGACTCCGGGTATCATGGCGGTGACGGGGAGGTGAATGAGGGTCGCTTCGGGGGCTTTGAACTCAGTTAAGTAATTCATAATGAGCTAGTATGTTATGCATACTAGCTCATTATGTCTTTGTCCTACAAGGTGTTTTTTTTTTTAGTTTATTTTTTAGAGAGGGTTTACTTCCTCTTTAAATCACAATGTTGTAATCACATATAAATGCTCAGTCCAACAAAATTAAATGTGAAAACACTAAAAGACTATTATCACCCTGTGACAAGTTAAAAAATATATAAATAAATTCTACAATGCAAAAGTCTATAAAATAAATCCAGTAAAGCTTGTTTTAGTGTAGTAGCCGCCATCAGTAAGGCCCGGGGCCCGGGCGTCCGAGGGGCCCTGGACCATGGGTCACAACTCGAGTCATCTTTAACAGGAGTCAGCTGCCGTCAGAGCAGACTGGTTTCCAGGATGCAGGAAAGGATGGAGAGGTGAGATCCCATGTGTGTGTGGGTCGGGGCCCGCTGTGTGGCGCTGTGCGGGGAGGGGTGAGGTCAGCTGCCAGGTTGGAGGGCTCCATGGAGGAGGACCTCAGGAAGGAGGAGCCCCCCGCTGTTCTGTGCATGCAGGTTGGGGCCCACTGTCACAGTCAGACAGGCTCCGTCAGGTACTAGTGTGCGCAGGGCTGTGCGAGCTAGGAGCGGTCAGTTGGTCCCAGCGGAAGGCCCCATGGAGGACTAGGTCAGGAGGGAGAAGTCCCCCTGCTCTTTCTTGCAGCTGCCACTGGAGATCCTGGTGGAGATGGGACACAGGCTTAGCTACACCTCCTAGCACTGCTGGACAGGTGAGAGCTGGGAAGAATGGTGCTTCCTTAGGTGTGTGTGACACTGCCTCCAACCTGTTCCACTGCCCCCCACCTGTGACATTCCCTTCCACCTGTCCCACTCCCTCCCACCTGTCCCGCTGTCTCCACCTGTCCCACTCCCTCCCACCTGTCCCACTAACCCCCACTTGTGACACTCCCTTCTACCTGCCCCACTGCCCCCACCTCTCCCGTTGCCCTCCATCTGTCCCTCTCCCTCCCACCTGTCACACTGCTCTTCTCCTGTGACACTCCCCCATCCTAACCCACTCGACCCTCCTCGTGTTTTGCTGCCCCCCCACCTGTCCCGCTGCTCCCTCCTTTTGCGCTGCTCTTCTCCTGTGACACTCCCCCCTCCTAACCCAATGCCCCCACCTGTCCCCCTGCTCCCTTCCTGTCCCACTTCTCACCTTCTGTGGTAGGAAAAGATGGGACTAGAGGGGAAATGGGATGGAGGAGATGAGACTGTAGGAGGACAAAGAGGACATGGGACAGAGAACATGGGATGGAGAAGAAGGAGGACATGGGCTTGCCAATGGGTGGATCCAGCGGGACAACCAGTGGGAGGGCCCTGGGGAATGTTGGCGGTCAGGCCCAGGGGGGCCCAGGCCTAAAGCTGTGTAAGGGGCCCCACAATTTCTAATGGCTGCCCTGGGCATAGAGGTAAAAGGAGAATGCTGCAACCTTGTCTGACAACAAATCTTTTTTTCAAATGCTTTCCACGGCAGTTGACATTTTCTTGTTAGGAGAAATAATATTGTATCAGTTCACAGAGCTTAGAAAGATAATCATGTCAGACCATTTACTTTAAAATATCTGTGTATTATTAGAAAATATGAGTATTTTGTGTGCTTTTTCAGACAGATTTTTCAAAGAGAAAAAAATGAGTTTTGGCTAATGCATCTCACCTCTTAATTTCTGTACACGAAGGCTGAATATCACAATCATATGGCATTACCATCCCCCATTCTTGCCACTTGCTGGTGATATCTTACACTCCAAATTCCACACTGACATCATCCCACACGTTCCTGCTCTTGAAATATCAGCAAGTGTCTTGTTCCTTCAAGTACCTGGCATAAACATACAAGAATAACTGAACTGGGCATTTTCTGATTGGTAAAGAGCAAAATACTGAAAGCCAAAGCAACCAGTTGGAAATTATTTTTCACTGACCTGACATCACTAAACTGAAGTTGCCTCGGTTGCTGTAGGTAACATTTCATTGCATGTCTCATACTGTCTGAATACTAAAGAAGAATTATAACACACACATGAATGACAAACATCAACTTCAGCTATAATGAACAAGTAAAAAAAAAAAAAAAAACTGTCCTGATCATGTTATACACATGGTGAGGATTTTTTCAGATTGTGGCTACATTTTTTTTTGTATTCTATGATTCTGTTTCCAAAGCTATGATTGTTTATCTGTCTGATTCAGTAAGACAGAGATGGGTGTGCTGGAATGTCATTGGAGGAAGTGTGCTGTCTGCTTTATATGAAGACCAGCAAACAAAAGTAAAAGAAGAGGGGGCACCCAAAGGGCGTTTGGGACTTTAAATGAGGTTACAACAAAGATGTACCTCCAGCCTGTATTCAGGTAATGAAAAAAAAAAAATTGGGACTTTGAATGAAGCAGTGGACTGGTAGGGGTGAAAAAACTGAAATTAAACAAGTGGTGTTGCATATGTGTATTGAATAATCAATGACATATATACAGGTAGCATGTACATAAATAACATGACCAAAATGCATCCATACACAAGTATTGGTATGGTAACACATAGCAATACATGGTTAAAATCAAGGCAACATATAGTGTATATAAACACATAAAAGCTGAGCAGCACACAACAAGTTGTAATGTGAATGACACATTGAAAGGTCATATAAAAATTGATATATCAGACTGGAATCCTATTAACGCATATAGCTACATCCTTCATGTCCGACACGTTTTGTGTAAAAAACAGTTCCTCAGGGGCAGATGCTAAAGGGTATGAATTATACCGAGCTGCGATATGTGCGAAAACTGGGCCAATAAGACTGTCTGTTCCGGGAGCTTTTATGTGTTTATATTAGAGCTGCACAATTCTGGATAAAATGAGAATCACGATTTTTTTGCTTAGAAGATAGATCACCATTTGCTCACGATTCTCGCAGTGTATCATCTTTCACATTAAAACAAAAAAAAATGTGCTAACTTTACTGTTTCGTTTTTTTATTTTTATTTATTGAAGTGTATTTGTTCCCAAAAAATTGCATTTGAAAGACTGCTGGGCAAATACAGTGTGACATAAAATATTGCAGCAATTGCCATTTTATTCCCTATTAGGGTCTCTGAATATATATATATATATATACGGTATATATATATATATATATATATATATATATATATATATAAAATGTTTGGGGGTTCCAAGTAATTTTCTAGCAAAAAATATTTTAACTTAAGAAAGAAGTGCCAGAAAAAGATTTAGACTTTAAGGCCGCGTACACATGGGTGGACTGTCTGACGGACTTGGTCCGCTGAAACGTGTTTCAGCGGACAATCCGCTCGTGTGTGGGCTTCAGCTGACTTTTTCAGCGGACAGTCTGGCGGACTAAGGCCGCGTACACACGCGGGGACTGTTCGCTCAACTTTGTTCGTCAAACAGTTTCAGCGGACAGTCCGCTCAAAATTAGCATGGACGGACTTGCCCACACACGACGAACGAACAGTCTGCTGAAACCGTGCGCGATGACGTGAACGGCACGTACGACGGGACTAGAAAACAACGTCCTATACACTGCAATGCAACCTTCGGCGTGTAAATTCTTTCTGAGTATGCGCGAGACTTAGTTTGACGAACAAGCCTACACACGGGCGGACTGTCCGCTCAAACCAAGTTTCAGCGGACAGTTTTTCGGAATTTCCGAAAAACTTTGTTCGTCAGACTGTCCGCTGAAACTGTCCGCTGAAGCCCACACACGAGCGGACTGTCCGCCGAAACACTGTTCAGCGGACAAAGTTGAGCGAACAGTCCCCGCGTGTGTACGCGGCCTAAGTCTTTCGGAATTTCCGTAATATTGTCCGTCCAAACTTGGTTTCAGCGGACTGTCCGCTCGTGAGTAGGCAAGTTGGACGGACTAAGTATGGCGCATGCTCAGAAAGGATTTACACGGCCAAAGGTTGCATTGCAGTGTATTGGACGTCGTATTTCTAGTCCCGTCGTACGTGCTGTACACGTCATCGCGCAAGCTTTCAGCGGACTGTCTGTTCGTCGTGTGTGGTCAAGTCCGTTCATTCAAAAGTAGGACGGACTGTCTGTCGGATTGTCTGACGGACTTAGTTGGACGGATAGTCCGCCCGTGTGTACGCGGCCTTAGTGGCTAAATTTCCTGCATTTACACTGGTTGAAAGCTTGGCAGACTGCCCAGATTATTTGTTTACACAAGAAGTTCTTTCCCTTTGATCTAAGAAGTAAGTGTTAGTTACAATGTTTCAAGTTCTACACTTGGCAGATTGCCCAGGATGCTTTCTTTTGACAGCTGAGTGAGCAGATAATCTCTTCACTTGTTTATATGAAAGAATCGCCTACTCTCAGCGGGAGAGATCATCAGAGGGGGTGAATCGAGATTGCATTTTTTTAACGATTAATCGTGCAGCTCTAGTTTATATACACTATATGTTGCCTTTATTTCAACCATGTATTGCTACATGTTACCATACCAATACTTGTGTATAGATGCATTTTGGTCATGTTATTTGTTTATGTACATGCTACCTGTATATATGTCATTGATTATTCAATACACGTATGCAACAACACTTGTTTCATTTCAGTTTTTTCACCCCTACCAGTCCACTGCTTCATTCAAAGTCCCAATGTTTTTTTTTTGTTTTTTTTCGGTTTTTTATCAGCAAACAAAAGTAAGGAGAGATTGGTTCATATTTTCAGAACTTTAAAGAGCCTTCTGATGCCTATCAGCATCCTCTGAACACACATCCCCTTATAGTTCATTTTGTGAGTTTAATCACAAATGCCCTAAAGGTGTCCAGACTAGTCTGTAAGCATAGCTCCCAACTGTCCCTGATTTCGAGGGACTGTTCCTGATTTGGAGCAATGTCCATCTGTCCCTCTTCCCCCCTCATTTGTCCCTCATTTTGGTCTGATCTATATAGTTGTATATAATATGCACTTTTAATCTTTCAAAAAGTGTTTCCCAGTGCTAAACCTTTCATCTAATTTCTAAATTGCTGCATTTGTAAATTTAAAAAGCAAGTATAAAGGAATAGTACTGGTAAAAAAAAAGCCCCTGTGGAGTTATTTAACCTTTTTTTTGGTTAACTCTCCTTTAAGGGGACGTGTCCTATGCCTACATACATTTGCTAGTAGGTGTCCCTCATTCCCATATCAAAATGTTGGGAGGTATGCATAAGTGTTGTTATGGTAATACAAGTCTGTGCCCCTTATAAGAGCGTCTGGTACATACTGTCAAATACTTCACAAAATAACAGACATTGGGTGTTTGCCTAGGAAAATTAACTGGCCAACAATCTGAAAGGCATACTATGCACTCATACTATGTTCTCTTTGCACATCATTCCAACCAGAAACATCCTGACTTGATGAAGGAAGGGAAGTTAGGCCTTGTGCTCTTTTCCACAACACCATGTAATTTCCAAATTTATGTTTTATCTTCTCTAATATGTCTCAACATATTTTACAATTTATCACTGCTTTTGAACTAAAATGTATACAAAATTGAACAAACTACACGTCACAACCCAGCCACCAAAATTAAATGTATGGTTATGACTCTGCATACTGCTACAGTAATTATATGACCTGCAGCTTTGTCAATGAAAGAACTGTGATAATCAATGAAGAGAATTACAACTATACATTTAGAGGCATGGTCACATACATTTTTAAATAGGGTAATACTAGTAAATAAAGCACTGTCTCTGCAAATCAGAAACATTTAGTTGCTATACCCACCTGCACTAGACAGCCATTGATTTTCCATGCTGGCATCTCTCCCCTTGGTTTGGCCATGCTCTCCTTAGGCATGCAGGAGACTGTAAGAGATCATACTGCAGAGCTTAAAAAATATATGATTAATATAACTATAATATAAGCAACAGAATTAGTAAAAAAATAAAAAAAAAATAACACAAACAAACATTACACCCAGGATATGTTAATCCAAATAGGATGCTCTATACAGACTCTGGAATCATGGAGTGATTGTTTCAAATTCACAACAGTGCAGTAGGACAGTTTCAGAGCAAGGTACCTGTTAGGTATTGCTTCTGGAGAATATGTCACCATAGTGGTAATTCAGGCTGAATGTCTTATGAAAAAAATACACGAGAAGTGTTTACCTTTAGTAAAAAAAAAATATTAAAACTATCAGTCAATCCAGCAATATAGGCAGCTGAGCTATATGCAGATTTAGACTTTTCCTTCGAAGTCAAGCTTGGTCAATCCTTTTCCATCTCCTGAGCCTCTGATGTGAAGGTATTTAACAGTAGGAAGGTTTAGGAGATCAAAATGTTCCTGACAAATGGAAATGTGCCTATACCTTTAGCAACCTATATTTCTATATCTATTAACTATTTTAATGCGTTTTTCGCTGAAGACAACCTATGCACATGCATTGTAAACTGCTCAGGTTTGTAAAAAGTTAACTCCACTTTTGCTAAAATAGTAATGTCCCATATATCATTGCCATTTTGGAATTTAACATTATTGAAAATGATCTTTACAATTTAGTCTGCAGCTACTGTGATTTATTTTAACTAACCATTCTGTACAATAAATGTTCTTTTCCTGACGTGTGACTGGTTATTTGTTTTCCTCAAATTATTTCCTGAAAATTACAGACAAGCCCTGCGAGGGGCCCTTTATATTGGGTGAAATGCTTATTAAGGCACATCCACATCTGATTGCATAAAAGAACTGTATCTTTTCATATTACAATACTGAGGCTGCTCAGATTGATTGTTTTTTTCCTAAAAGTAGAACTAAAACATTTTTTTTGAGTTTTGGATAGAGTAAGGGAAGGTTATGTGGCGCTACCCCAATAGGAGACACTGGATAGGATTGGTTTTCTCTGTTCTTTGCCTTGACCTTCTCAAGAACCTCAGCCCCTTTGACACACCACGTACAAACATACAATATCATAGGAAATCACTGAAAATAATGCTTAGTACCCAATAGCAATTCTATATCAAAGAAAGCCAAACAGGTAATAAAGGCAAACTTAATATATTGTCACCCAAAAGGGTTGGTAACTAGACAAGCAATAAACGAATTCACAACGCTCTAGATTTGCTTCTGACAAAAAAAAGAGATTTTTTTTCCCCACTATAGCAGTCTATGGTTGCAGGAGGTGCTTTGATTATTCTTTACATCGAGGATAAAAACATGTTGGCCGGTAACTAGGGTCACTAGTGTCAGTCTGATCTGTTCCTTAATCTACTCATTCCCTGGCACAGTAATCACTACACACAGCTCTAGTCGACCATTTTGCTTTTGACACCATTCAACAGCTGCAGCTGGGATCATGTTGACTTTTTCTGGCTCGTTATTCAGGACTGGCACTTAGAACAGAGAAATACCTGGATGAGCTCACGCATTTACCGCTGCCCCGTAGGAGCCGCTGGATATGAGGGGTCCTCTGTTCTTTGCCTCTACCTTCTCAAGAACATCAGCCCCTCTGACACACCAGATTGAGTGTACAAAAGTACAATATCATCATATTACTAAAAGTAATACTTTCTACTCAATAGTAGTTCTATATCAAGGAAAAAGGGCAACAAACCAACTTATCAAAGAAAACCAAACCTAATATATTGTCAACCAAAATGGTTGGTAACTAGTTATAAAATGGATTAGCAATGGTAATAACACAATTTATTATACAACGTGATTAACAGTAAAGACCCAGATCAGCATAAACATTAGTCAGGCCACCTCAAATGCAGCAGTGAGCAGTAGTGAATTATGTTCTATCGAGAGCTGGAACTATACTGCCAGAGCCCATTTATGGTGGCAGTGCTAGTCCTAGATCGACCAGGTATGCACAGTCGAAAAGAAAAGAAGGATGGTAGAAAAGGCAGGGGAACAAATGAGGGCTTGCAAAATAATTATTAAGGGAGGAACAGTCCTTTGAGATGTTCTTCTGATGGTTATCGTTGGGGCCCTTTAAGAGCATCTTTGCACTTAAAGACAGTCCAAGCAAACCTTCATGCAGTATAGGTACAGTATAGGTATGGTATAGTCTCAGCACAGGTGCAGGGTAGATGTGGTTCAGATGTGGTAAAGGTTCATTATAATGAGGTGTAGGGTTGGTATAGGTGCAGTCTAGGTTTGGAATAAGTGCAGTATTGGTGCGGTATGGATTGGATACACTAGGTATCCTGTTCTCAGTGGCTCAGTCCCTGCTAGTGGTATCAGTAATGAGCAAATAGCACTCTCGCCTTTCCCAGGGATGCTTCAGCAACTTCTCGCTGTAGAAGGGAGGCCTCCTTGGTCTCTTTCCCGAAAGCCCCCAGTGATCAGCCGTGGTAAGCAGGGGATGAGTGGATGCTCAAGTCTCCCTGCCACAGTGAAGCAGGTGTTTCCTATTGGGGAGATTCCCCTTTATTTCCTGTCCCATAGCCAAGACAGGGAGTAAGAGGAAATCCCTCCATAGTGAGGGAATATCTGGTTGTCACCAGGGTCGCCAGAACAAATTGGAAAATGTTCCCTTCATTGCTGTTCTGGTGACAACCCAAAATTTTAGATTTTATTTCACTTTCACTCTTGGTGATACCATTCACCAGGACAAATAGGAAGGTCTCACTAATGGGGCACATACAGCAATAAAACTTTTCAGGAGTTCTAATCCCTTTTCATTATATCCAAAACAAAAAAATAAGCCTTCAGTTATACTTTAAGTGGAGTTACTATTTAAGCTTTGGGAAGAAAGTATCCTGACCTTCAATGCTGTTAACAACCTGCAATTTGTTATCTGTTTTCCTAACTTGAATTAGCTTGTCTTCTGGTATCTAATAAGGATCCTGGTAAAAATAAATTGGTCTGTGGTTTCTGATTATCATTTTTCTGTTACCGGACCTGCTTTGATGCTGCTGCAATTGCTATATCTGACTGTGCCTGTACCATGGTCTGTACTTTGGATTTTGCCTTTCATCATGAATGAGAATTTTGCTTGGTTTCCTGTCTGCGACATGGAGGTGTCACAAAGCCAAATCCAACCATTCTTGCAAAGGCGCAAGCGTGAATAAAGAATCCATTTATTCAGTGTCTTAAACACTGGTGACAGAGAATATTCTACCTTTTCTATGACAACTGGATTGGAACATATGAAATATAAAGGGAGATTGGGACGGGGAAGGAGTTGGGACTTTATATGAAACACACCCCTCGGGTAGGATGGGACATACAATATAATGTCTAGAATAATCATTAGTGACGATAATGGACCTCACACAGTAATTGATATACGTTTAATTAATTCAATAAATATGATACAGATTAATATAGCATGATTGATACAACATATCATAATAGAATTAATAGCATAGTAGACAGTGTATCATATGATAAAATCAATATCAGCAGTACATCCAGAATAGTCACAAAACAACAAAAACATATTGTATAAAATAAATTGATGACTCATCCAAAATAAGACCCATGGTATAGGTTGCTGTGACATGGCATCAAATATAAAAGCTCTACGCGTTTCGTGGATTTGTATCCACTCATCAGGAGCAGCTCGGGGGATGCCTAAAATGGATAATAAATCAATAATGAATGTTCATAAATTAACCCAGGAAGAGAGGGAACAGCAACTGCAGTCCTAGCACTCTTACCTGTGGGTATAAAATAGATTTGTAGAGAAGCATAAATAATAAAGATGTTGATGATGAGGGGCGCCAGGGGGTGAAAGAATCACCCACCCGGGAGCTGAGGTGGTGATACAGCGGCAGCAGGGCGTAGCCAACCAGGGAACAGAGAAGTGCAAGAGTGCATATGCGAAGTCCCCCTACCAATGTCGTAGTAGTCAGTGAGAGCCCCAATGGGATACTAAAATAAATAATAATATATATAATAAGTGGTAGGATGTTATAGAGGGACTATAGGGAGAGAGGGTGAGATAGGGAAGGGTGAGTGTGTAAACAGGTGAAGGAGCTGATAGAAATCACCTAGTTGCAGAAAAGGATTCAAATGAGACAATAAATATAAAAAAAAAAAGTGCCAAGACCACCAGTAACACCAATAACAGCACATTGAGCAGTGATTACCTATCAATCATGCTATATTAATCTGTATCATATTTATTGAATTAATTAAATATATCAATTACTGTATGAGGTCCATTATCGTCACTAATGATTATTCTAGACATTATATTGTATGTCCCATCCTACCCGAGGGGTGTGTTTGATATAAAGTCCCAACTCCTTCCCCGTCCCAATCTCCCTTTATATTTCACATTATCAGGGATGGAGACCTGGGTACTGGATAGGCCTGGTCTCACATAAAGTCCCAACCGCTCTTTCTCTTCTGAATTTGAACATAGTTATTGATCAGTTCCTTCATTTTAAGTTCTCCACTCAAAGAATTTGATTGTTTGTCATTGCTAGGATGGTCAGCTTTTTCTTTCTTGATCAACAGAAATAGTACTTGATATTAAAGTATAGCTACTGGTGATAAGTAAAGCTGATAAGCTCCTATCAGGCATTAGACTTCTAAATTGTAATTTATATTCGCAAGGACCTTCACTTACCTATTCTAAAAGTGTACCTCAAGAGATAAGCTTATAGAATGTGCAGGTGGCTTATTCAGAACAATGGGCTAGGACCCTTTTACCAACCATTATGGTAGTTTTTATTTATTTGACAGCCCCCTGATTTCTGTCAAAATAACCCCCTTCTGCATTTCTGCTTTCAGAATGTGTAACTGTTCATGGCTTACTACCTCAATAGTTCATTGACTAAACCACTCATCTTTAAAAAATTCCTGTATTGTATCAGTTCTCTGTAAGAGGATTGTGTAAAAAGATACATTCTTTTGCCCTTTACTGTCATTTGGAACCTTGCATAAACTTCTGAAATCAGCCTGGTGCCATGGTATGACACTACCACCATGGTAGTAGATTCAAGATTCATTGAAGAAAGTGGTAAATTAACTACTACTATTTGAATTACATTGGCCTCTTTTTCGGTATCAAGCTTAAATTTAATTGCAGGTTATTTTAAAGCTCAACTTCATTGAAAGCTGATGAATTTGGATATAGCATGTAATTACACAAATAAAAACACATATTAAGAACAGTAAGGAAGGGTTATAATGTCTGACAATGTTTTTATGGCTTTCTTACCTTGCTTCCTGTACACTCCTCCTATATCTTGGAAGGGGGCTTCACTGGAAAAATAATAAAGGGAAATAGACCAGAAGAAGATCCTAACAGAAATGTTAGCTCTTCCCCAATGTATACCATACAAATATTTTTTGTTGGAGACTGGCTTTAAAATTACCTAAAATTTACCTTACCTCCATTTACTGTACTAGCACCCAACCTCATGAAATATTGCCAGTTAAAAGCTTAACTAATAGCAGTAAAAAGAAAGAATACTTTCTCCCAATTCTATCAACTCATCTAGTATCCTTATATAACTCTCTTCTTCAGGGCGTGTCCCCCAATCAGCAGTTCTTACACTGTTATATCACAGTTATACCTAAACAGACAAAGATCCATTGCTTCCAGATAGCTACAGGCCAATAGCACTTAAACTCAGTTTATGAGCTTTTCACAAAGATTTTGGCTAACCGCCTTTCCCATTTTTTGACAAAACTGATCAATAGAGACCAAGTGGGTTTTTGTCCCCACTAGACATGCGGGTGACAATACCAGGCGCACTATTGACCTCATTGATATGTTGAACAGAGTACGTAGACCTGCTTTGCTCCTCAGCCTCAGCACCCAAAGGGCATTTGATAGATTAAGTTGGCCCTACATGTTTGCCACCTTCACTAAATTTGGTTTCCACGATCCCTTCAGCTTGGCCCTAAAAACCCTCTACTCCAACCCCTCATTACAGGTCCAAAAGGCTTCTTTCACAACCTGATCCTTTCCAATGTCTAATGTCACTAGACAGGGTTGCCCTCTCTCCTGACTTCTTTTCATCCTATGCCTAGAACCCCTACCCAGAGGGTATAAGATCCCATCCTGACAACCGAGGGGTACCCATGTGTCACAGGGAATATAAACTACCTATATTTGTGGACGATGTGCTTCTGACTCTTACCAACCTACATATATCCCTCCCGTCTCTGCATGCTTTCCTATCCCAGTTTAGCTCTCTATCTGGATACAAAATGAACACATCTAAAACAGAAGCCCTACTGCTACATATACCATTTGCAGACCTTCTATTTCTCCAAAACTCTTACCCCTATCGCTGGTGCACCTCATCTCTCAAGTACATGGGTGTACAAATCACACTATCGTACTCATCCCTATCTTCAGCCAATTATATCCCCCTGTTCAAGGACATCAAGGCCATTCTGTCTCAATGGAATCCCCTCCCAATATCCTGCATAGGTAGAATTAATGTGTTGAAAATATCAATTATGCCAAAACTACTGTATTTTTTTGAAACCCTGCCTATCCCTATTCCTATGGCCCAATTAAAATAGATTAAATGATGGTTTCTTAACTTTATTTGGAAGGATGGGGCACAAAGAGTGGCAAGCTCGTAATGTTTTCCCCCAGAAGCCGTGGAGGACTAGGAGCCCCGGACATTTACAAATATTATTATTATTTAAGGTAATCATATAGTACCATCAATTTACGCAGCGCTTTACATATACATTACACATTCACATCAGTCCCTACTCTCAAGGAGCTTACAATCTAAGGTATACCTGGCCTCCCACCTTCGTGCAGTGGTGGTCTGGTCCAGTTTAAGGCTACCGAATAGGTGTACGGGGATAGAGATGGGTTCTCTGTTTACGGCTCATCCCTGCTCTCTTGTATGGTCACCTGCATTATTTTCAGAACCCAAACTCCATAGCCCCTGTTTGGACTCTATATTGTTTTCACTGAGGATATGGGGCTCATGTCACGCCAAATCCTCCCTCTCATCCCCACCCCCCCTCTCTCTAATGTAATCCTTAATCCCTTAATTTCCGACAGCCTATCCCACCCCCAAATGTTCCCTTGGGCACAGGCCGGTCTGTTCCAACTTTGCCACTTTGTACACCCCATCACACATACATTTTGCTCTTT
Organism: Lithobates pipiens; assembly: GCF_037356315.1. NCBI lineage: Eukaryota > Metazoa > Chordata > Amphibia > Anura > Ranidae > Lithobates > Lithobates pipiens. The sequence goes on from NW_027507903.1 coordinate 315,528,307, forward strand.
TGTAGACTTCCAATCTAAATATTAGATCCTGAAACATATGTCATATTCATATCTCCAAATAACCCACTACTTCTCAACTCTCTCCCCATCCCTTACCCTTTACAAACCAACATCTTTTTAACTCATCTGTTCCCAGAGCCCCTACCAAACATGACTAATATCTGCTTTATACCAATTGCTCACTACCATATCTTCTGGCAGTGTGAATTGATTGTTTCTTTCCGGTCCATGGTGATGTCTCTGCTCCAGCAAATTTTTGAGTCCCCCATTTCGCTGGATCCGTTACATCTCCTCCTGGGCCTCCCATTTCTGGGTCTGTGAAAGACCTTGAATATATTGGCTTCCTATATTCTACTAGCTGCAAAGAGAGTCATTCCATTGTGTTGGCTATCTCCCTCCCCCCAAACCAAGCTCAGTTTCTACAAGCAATTACTGACATATTTAGAATGGAGTATATGATAGCTATGGTAGAGGATGCTGTTGACAGGTTTGACAAGTTCTGGGATGTGTGGGATCACTCCGAGTATGGTTCTCCTCCCTGAATCCCTCTACTGCATACAGTTCCATGTCACCCTGTCATCACCCATCCTCTCTATCTCCTTGTTGACCTAGTTACACATAGCAGCCCACTGATTAACACCTCCGTCCTAGGTCTATGTCCCCAGTGTACACTCAGATAACACAGTAGTTTTGCCTGTATTCTGATCAACATATTTTTCTTTTTTCTTTTTATATCTTTGACATTTCTTTTTATGTTTGATTTCTCTGACTTTAATATGTATAACTTGTTTTATCTATATTTCAATAAACTTTCAATAAACATACAATAAAAAGGAAAAAGAAAAAAAAGAAAGAATACCTACCCCAGTCCCCACTCAACGTTCATGTAACACCCTGGGAAACCTAAGGATCCTAAATCTTGTCAGAATGTGCTCTAATACAGTTATGTATTTACATAGTGGGGTGGGACAGAATAATAAATGGAAGCAAGTCAAATTTTAGTTTAAGATTTGCTTTAAATCTGCATATTAGGTATCTGGTAAACTGTGGGGGAAAACATTGAGAAAACATGTTGCATATTTTTCACAATGGTAGAATTATAGTAAATACATTATTGTACATTATTGTACAAGTAATCACTTTAATATAAACGGCATAACTCAGATCTACAGATTTGAGTGACTAATCAGAGTGTATTGCACTCCTCTGCCATGCCTAAGATAGGAGAGTTTACTAATCATTGCTCTGATTCAGACTTCCTTGTAAACTGAGCAATCTCAACAAGTGGACACATTACGCATCAAAACTTACAAAAGTCTCTGTGCCTGGAGCTCTGCTTTAAGTGTCAGTGAGTTGCGCACAGCAAGGTACTGTCCTAAGATTATTTATCTGCTTCATAAAGCACTAACCTTCCTTCACAATATGAATACAAGTCAATAAAACTGGCAATAAAACATATACGAATTTTGGCCAGTTCACAATAAATCAGTCAAATTCCAACCTGTTGGCTCTTTCCTGCCTGACTTTCTTCCACTAAATATTGAAGTAGCCAGATAAAACATTTTTGGCTGAACAACAATCAGGTGCAACCGCTACCTGGTTAGTCTGATAGCTCCTGCGACTATAGGCATAGTGGGAATTTGACTATCTGTGCTGTATAGCATGGATGGAGGAAGCTGTTAGATTAATTTTTTTCATAATTTTATTGATTAAATGTATTTATTTTCTTAATTTATTCTATCCAGTTCACTTGCTCAGTAGGGTGCTCCAGGGTGTCAATGAAAAGTAACCCCACTAGCTTCATATCTCATTTATTAAGGCCCATTGAAACAGAACTGTTTATGTAACAATGGTGAAAGAATCAAAAACCCAAATTATATCCATTCTCAAAAAACTGGCCAGTTCTGTAATATTTACAAGTCAAGCACTGAATAATACAATAACATAAATGCTGTAAGGCTGATTCTTGGTACAAAGATGACTTTGTTAAGAAAATTAAGCCAGAAGCCAGGAACAAAATGGACAAAGCCAAAATCTGTCCCTTAAGGGTATTCAAGGGGGTATGAAAAGACAGAGGAGAATTGCATGCAACAATGCCAAGGCTTCAGCATACAGCTGCAGTGGGCATATCAACATTGGAAAGTATTTTGGGTAAAGCCATAACAACAGGTGCATGAAAGGCTGGGGGTGAAAATTTTTCTTTGGCCACTTTAACACTACCTCTGGGTCCTCTTCATTCCCCTCAATGTTTGTGTCCTCTAGGGAAGGCATTTCAGGCAGAGATGGTGGGAGTGGGCACGGAGTTTGTCACTTTTGTGCTATAAATAGTGATGCCTGTATTAACTTCATTAATTGTCCAAGAAAGTCTCACATGGTTGCAGAAAAATCCTCCTTGGTCAGATAGGCTGCTTGTTGCATGCCTGAAATAGAGCGAGATTAAAATGCAGAGACTGGTGTTAAAATAGGGTCTTGCTCTGGTGCAAGGGAGTGTTTTTCAGGCCTTCAGCAGAGCAAATGTTTGCCTGAACTTTTGCAATGGTTCCCTTGCACCTGGTTTCCACCATTGCTATTGATGAGGGTATTTTGTGGCACATTCATGGAGCAGGGTTCAGAAATGGGGTAAGAATGTCTGTGAAGGAGTGCACAGCAACCCAGGTGTCGACCATCCTGTAACAAAGTCCTGGTGGCAAAAGAGTGGTAGGAAGTGTCTGGGTACCTTAGAAAGGGCTCTAGGTGGAAGTGGTGGTAATATGTGACTTGTTAGATACCACACCTGGTCAACTACCTGAAACTATAATGTGAATGGTGGAATATTTCTTAAAAATAGTTCCTGGTTCCCTGATTTTAAAGTAGAATGCATACTATTCAGGAAACCTGTAAAAATAAGGTTACAGTAACAGTCAAGCATGAGTTGCTGGTCCCTAATCGGGGTCCAGGCTTTGCCCATTTTAACCCCAGAGGGCTCTTCCAAAGGAATAGACAATGCTGGTCTGTTACTGGACCTGTATAGCACCTTGTGGCTAACTACACACTGCCTAAGCAGGATCCAATGCTTAAAGCAATCAATAGAGGCCATCCCCACAGGATGGGGTCCAGGTATGGCTCACAAAGTGTTACCGGGGTTGCAATGATCCAGGTGAACTGCTTGTATTTCTGGGTAAGGGTAAGGGTCCATCACCTAAAAGCACTAGCAGAAAACGTAGGTCTCACACAGTGGGGTAGGGTTATAGGGGTATGCCCAGGAGGCATGTCCAGCAAAGCTTTGCCAGTGTCCAATCACCTGAAACTACCAGCCTATAACCCAGAGTCTATAAATATCCAGCCAGTATTGTGTACTATAGAATTAAGATATTTCTTTTACCACTATATTAATACTTTGATCGCTTACGTGCTGGATGAAAATGTTAACAGCAAGGGTCAGCTTGGTGTTTGATACATAATACATACTGTATAATAGTGTGAAAATGCCAAGATGTTGATAACCCTCCATACTCAAAGCACAGTACACACAAAGAAACACATGGGTGAAGTGTTATTAGCACTTGGGAGAGGCTTATTAAAGGAAACCTTCATTGAAACAATATGCAGGCTACCATTTCTGACTGAGAATGCAGAGTTCCCAGCTTTTATTTTGTCGATCTAAGATCAGTATTTTCTGAGATGCTGTCCCAGAGCAAGTAAACGGGTCAGTAGTTCTAATTTTATTCTGGCTTTCATTTCAGCTTTCTTGTTCCAAGGTCAGTGATTCTGGAAGCATTAAAGCTAGACTCAGCCAAGAATACAGGTACAACTGTACAAATTTACTTTAATAAACCACGGTATATATTTTAAAGCCTAATTCCACTCTCCCGCCTCCCCATCACCCAGTATTCCCTTTTCTCCCTGAATATCCCCACACCTACCACCAGCATTTATTTTTTATGATTACCATTCATAGAAGACTTTAGGCTGGTCATGCGAAGTCTTCCTCTTTGGCTCTTCTCCAATGCTGGACCTCAATCATGCAGAGAGCATGGCTGACCTAATAATGCCATTCCCTCCATCATTTAATTATATTCTAAATATTTGTTATATGAGCTGTGCATTTATTGAAAGCCTAAAAAAACTACTGGGTTCACAGAACATCTACTAGCCTTTTTAGTACTAATTTTATCTAAAATGATTTTATTTTTTAACATTACCAAAAACACTAAAATAATGTTATCATGGTAATTTAGTGGCAACATTTATTTTTATGCAGCATTAGTTGTAGTAGAATATGTCAGGATGAGTTGAATGCAGATTAAAGATGGGCACCCAATGTTTCCTTCCATCTAAACCTTCTCATTTGCTTTCTTTTAAAGCATGTGTTTTTTTGTCTCTTTTATTTTGTCAGTAAGGCAACAGACAACCACTGGAGCCAGCAATTGTAAATAACGCACTGGTTTGTCAGCTTCAGGAAGTGACATCACTGCCTTCCTCAAAGATGGGAAACTCCTTGTGGTTTGCAAGGCTAATCAGTGTCAAAGTTTTACATTTACAGAACAATCAGGAAGGTTCATAAGAGCTAAGAAAATACTTGGAAGGATTACAGGGTATACAAATGAAGTGTAATAACGTGGTCTGTTTCTAATCTTTTCTGCAATACTTGTTTGCTGACACTCTTTACCAGCATTAATTAGAGTGACAACATAAGCATTTTCAATAACCCTATAATTAGTCACAGCTCTTAGCTGAGCCTGTTTTCTGTGTTGGTTTGTAAGAATAAAGATAATAAAAGGTAGAAAGTCAGCCTATGACAGCTAAACCTATAGGTTCCTCTTGACTCATTGGATGCTCAGAAAATGACAAGTAAGGCGATGAGAGGTCTTTGTTGTCTGTAGTATGCTGACACAAAATTCCATCCAAGCCATTGTCTGCCACTTGCTCACGACAGCACATATCCTGTCTGAGTCACTGGACTTCAATTTGTTTATTATCCTGATATCAATAATCATTTTATTTTTCCTGAAATAAAGTCGGTATGGTATAGTGATGTAAGTCTTTTTAATAGAGTTGAGATGGATTAGAATTAATGTTGCTTTTATTTTCAAGGAAACAATTCCAGCCTTATATTTTTTTCCCCATTAATAACATTGGTAACAATGTAATTTTTTACCAGGCCTTGCCATTAAAAAAAAGCAGTCAGGTTACTATGACCAGTTGTGGAGATGTCTTTACATTTTCAGTTGTGTCCCTTGGGCAGGAAATGGTGGTGAAGTTCTACAATGGGGGAAAAAAAACAACTATAAATAGCTGGTAGAAGTTCTTACACTTGCCTGCAATATTCCGCACCTGGAGTTGTAAAAAATGTGTGGTACCAATTTGGCAAGATCAGTGAAAAGAAAAACATATAGAGTGTTCTGGTTCTATAAAATGTATACAGTTGCTTAGATTTACAGCTTGAGAATTGTACTAATTCATGCTCCTGGGTTGGTTAATATGAAGTTCAAGTCTCATTCTTTTTAGCCTTAATGGTTAAAATGTTATTTAAAAAAGTCATGTTTAAAAAAAAAAAAAAAAGACTATTAAACTTCAAAGCTGATGCCCCGTACAGACAAGTGGATTTTCTGTCGGAAAAAACTTTTATTGTGACGTACAACACTACGACGAGCAGAGAAAATGAAGTTCAATGCTTCAGTGCAAGCATCGAATTGTTTCCAAGCATGCATAGGAATTTTGCGCATCGGAATTGGTACAGACAATCAGAATTTCCAATCTGAACTTTTTCCAACCGAAAAATTGAGAACCTGCTCTCAATGTTTTTCTGGCAGGAATTCCGCCAGCAAAAGTCCGATGGAGCATACACACGGTCAGAATTTCCGACCAAAAGCTCATATCAGACTTTTGCTGATGGAATTTCCGATCGTGTGTACGGGGCATTGGAGTGGTAGAGCACTGGACTCTGAAATTGATGAAGGTTCTGAATAAATCAGATGATTGGTAATATGTGCCAACTCCCTAATGCTAGTAAAGTGAAAGGATGAGAGTGCCAAGCCATAGAGATCAGTCTAGATATAATGTTATATTCCACACAAGGAGTCTGTCAAAAAATGATGGTCAATGCATTTATTTACAGAGTTTAAAGAGGTTATACATAAGTCCCCTTTCATCAGAACTTAGGTTTGGTATGCAGGTGAAATCTGGAGCAGTGGTCTTTGGGTTTAACCATTTGACCTCCGGAAGATTTACCTCCCTTCATGACCAGGCCCTTTTTTGTGATATGGCACTGCGTTACTTTAACTGACAATTGCACGATCATGTGACACTGTACCCAAATAAAATATATGTCCATTTTCTTCCCACAAATAGAGCTTTCTTTTGGTGGTATTTGATCACTTTTTTTATTTTTTGTGCTATAAACAAAAAAAGACAGACAATTTACTTACCAGAGCACTTTTTGCGATTCGGCACTGCGTTGCTTTAACTGACAATTGCACAGTCGTGCGAATCCCAAACAAAATTGACGTCCTTTTTTTCCCACAAATAGAGCTTTCTTTTGGTATTTAAACACCTCTGCGGTTTTTATTTTTTGCGCTATAAACAACAAAGTGCCAATTTTGAAAAAATCACATTATTTTTTACTTTTTGCTATAATAAATATCCCCAAAAATATTTAAAACATTTTTTTTCCTCAGTTTAGGCCAATATGTATTCTTCTACATATTTTTGATTAAAAAAAAATCGCAATACATGTTTATTGATTGGTTTGCGCAAAAGTTATAGCGTCTACAAAATACGGGATCATTTTATGGCATTTTAATTAATATATTTTTTTTACTAGTAATGGCGGCGATCAGCGATTTTTATCGTGACTGCAACATATTGCGGACACATCGGACAATTTTGACACATTTTTGGGACCATTGGTATTAATACAGCGACCAATGCTATTAAATTGCATTGATTACTGTAAAAATGTCACTGGCAGTGAAGGGGTTAACCACTCGGGGAGGGGTTAAGTGTGTCCTAGGGGAGTGTTTCTAACTGACTGGGGGATGGGCTGTGTGTGACATCACACTGATCGCTGTTCCCGATGACAGGGAGCAGACGATCAGTGTCCTGTCATTACACAGAATGGGGAGATGCTGTTTACATCGGCATCTCCCCATTCTTTAGCTCCGTGACATGATCACGGGTATCCCCATGGCGATGGAGTCCGCATGTCCCATGGGCATGGTCACGGAGCTCGCGGCAAGCATGCTCACACGGCAGAAGTTTCAAAGTAATGTATGGATATGTTACTTTGTTCAGCGTGCCATTTTGACGACGTATATTTTCTGACAGCAGTCGGTAAGTGGTTAAAAATAAAGACTTTTTTTATACTTTCTGCTACAAAACACATTCAATAAAAAAAAATTCAAAATCTAATTTCTTCATCAATTTAGGCCAAAATGTATTCTGCTACATATTTTTGAAAAAAGAAATAAATACCAAGAAGCATATATTGATTGGATTGCGCAAAAGTTATCGCGTACAAAAAACTATAGGCTATATTTATGTAATTTTTATTTACTTATTTTTTTTAGTAGTAATGGCGGCGATCAGCGACTTATAGCAGGACTGCAATTTTGCGGCGCACAAATCGAACACCTAACTGACACTTTTGACACTTTTTTTGGGAACCAGTAATACCAATACAGTGATCAGTGCTAGAAATATGCTCTCAACCTGCCCCAAAGATGCTGCTTGCAGGATTTTTATGAACGTCCCGCCAGCGCACCGCCCCAGTGTGAAAGCACCCATTACAGAGAATTGGCGGCGGTTTTCAGGCGCATTAGAGGTGCTATTTCTAGTGCTAAAACACCTGAAAACAAATGTGTGGCCCACATGTTTTACTGTGTATTGTGTGAGCTGTTTTTACCCTGCTGTCAGAAGAGAGCACTGTGTTTCTTTACCTACACAGGGCTCTCTTCTGTAAACTCCAGAGCCGTTTGTCTGGTGCTGGCGACCAAACAGTGGCTGGCACCTGCTGATTGGTTCATGTTGCAGCCAATCGCAGAACAGCCAGGGTGCACTCCCTAGCCCGGTGCATGGATCATGTACTAGGTACGTGATCCTGCGCAGGAGAGCCACCTTGCCGCCGTATATATGTACTGTATATAGTGATTAAAGTAGTTGTAAAGTTAACTCGCATTGAAAAACAGATGTGTGTTATTTCAGTGGATGGAAAGCCACTCACAGCCTTGCTAGGCTCTGGTAGTGTGGTGACCCTAGTCAGGAATGATTGCGTGAACCCCACAAAACTATACCCCTCTACTATTGGGGTAATTTGCATCCGTGGGGACACTCGAGACTACCAGACAGCAGTGGTTGAGGTTGATACCACCTGGGGCAGTGTAACACATTCAGTGTGGGTGGTACCTTCACTGCTTCATGAAGCTTTAGTGGGGAGAGATTTTACCCATTTTGGGAATTTTATGGGAGAGCAAAGGGAGGCTGGTAGATAGAGCTCCCCCTGCTGGGGAAGCACGGGAACTCTCACCAGACCCTTTTTGCCAAAAGGAAGGGGGTGCTGTTGGTGGGATCAAGGAAGCTGGAGATCCTCTTAATTTCCCTGTCATGGCTGGGGAGCCAGAGTACCTGGGAGTTAGCTCCCAGCCCAAGGGTAACAAACAGGAGAATACCTCTGACCCTGACAATGAGAGTAGCCAGAATGTGGTACCCGACTTAGAGGTCAGGAGAGAGGATTTCTGTACCGAGCAACTGCGAGATGCCATCCTCATGAGAGTCAGGGAAAATGTTAAGATGTTGGATGGGGAACCTGTAGATCCTAAATGGGGGGTGTCTTTCCCCTACATGGCCATTAAAAACAATTTATTGTATCAAGTGGTAAAATGTGGAGAGGACGAGATAGAACAGCTACTGGTTCCCAAACCCTTCCACAGGGTGGTGCTAGACCTGGCCCATGGTCATGTAATGAGTGGGACATCTCAGTATTGAAAAAAACAGGGAGAGAATCACCCAGAGATTTTTCTGGCCTGGGGTGTATGCAGATGTCAAGGAGTACTGCGAATTGTGCCTTGAGTGCCAAATGTCAGCGCCGTTGCCCCATTATCGCCGCCCCCTTGTCCCTCTACCAATAATCGAGGTCCCCTTTGAGAGGATTGGCATGGACCTGGTGGGGCCAGTTGTGAAATCTGCCCGGGGTCACCAGCATATTCTGGTGATCCTGGACTATGCAACGTGCTATCCAAGGCCATACCCTTGGGCAACACCTCCGCCAAGGTTATCGCCAAGGAGTTGGTCCAGGAGTTTAGTCGAGTGGGGATCCCAAAAGAGATCTTAATTGATCAGGGTACCCCATTTATGTCCAGGGTTACCAAGGAACTGTGTAGATTATACAAAATCTCCCATCTCCGTACCTCTGTCTACCACCCCCAAACGGATGGTCTGGTTGAAAGATTTAATAAAACTTTGAAAAGTATGCTGAAAAATGTGGTCGACAAAGATGGGAGAAACTGGGATTTTTTGCTACCATATCTCATGTTTGCCATACATGAGGTTCCGCAGGTATCCACAGGCTATTCCTCCTTTGAGCTTTTGTATGGTAGACATCCCAGGGGGCTGCTAGATGTCACCAAAGAAACATGGGAAGGAGAGGCCACCCCATATACAGTGGTGTGAAAAAGTGTTTGCCCCCTTCCTCATTTCCTGTTCCTTTGCATGTTTGTCACACTTAAGTGTTTCGGAACATCAAACCAATTTAAACAATAGTCAAGGACAACACAAGTAAACACAAAATGCAATTTGTAAATGAAGGTGTTTATTATTAAAGGTGAAAAAAAATCCAAACCATCATGGCCCTGTGTGAAAAAGTGATTGCCCCCCTTGTTAAAACATACTATAACTGTGGTTGTCCACACCTGAGTTCAATTTCTCTAGCCACACCCAGGCCTGATTATTGCCACACCTGTTCACAATCAAGGCATCACTTAAATAGGAGCTGCTTGACACAGTAAGGTCCACCAGAAGATCCTTAAAAGCTACACATCATGCCGAGACCCAAAGAAATTCAGGAACAATTGAGAAAGAAAGTAATTGAGATCTATCAGTCTGGAAAGGGTTATAAAGCCATTTCCAAAGCTTTGGGAATCCAGCGAACCACAGTGAGAGCCATTATCCACAAATGGCGAAGACATGGAACAGTGGTGAACCTTCCCAGGAGTGGCCGGCTGCCCAAAATTACCCCAAGAGCGCAGCGACGACTCATCCAAGAGGTCACAAAAGACCCCACAACAACGTCCAAGGAACTGCAGGCCTCACTTGCCTCAGTTAAGGTCAGCGTTCATGCCTCCACCATCAGGAAAAGACTGGGCAAAAATGGCCTGCATGGCAGAGTTCCAACGAGAAAACCACTGCTGAGCAAAAAGAACATCAAAGCTCGTCTCAATTTCTCCACAACACATCTTGATGATCCCCAAGACTTTTGGGACAACATTCTGTGGACCGATGAGACAAAAGTGGAACTCTTTGGAAGGTGTGTGTCCAAGTATATCTGGCGTAGAAGGAACACTGCATTTCATAAAAAGAACATTATACCAACAGTAAAATATGGTGGTGGTAGTGTGATGGTCTGGGGCTGTTTTGCTGCTTCAGGACCTGGAAGACTTGCCGTGATAAAAGGAACTATGAATTCTGCTGTCTACCAAGAGATCCTGAAGGAGAATGTCCGACCATCTGTTCGTGAACTCAAGCTGAAACAAACTTGGGTTCTGCAGCAGGACAATAATCCTAAACACACCAGCAAGTCCACCACCGAATGGCTGAAGAAAAACAAAATGAAGACTCCTATTGAGATGTTGTGGTATGACCTTAAAAAGGCCGTTCATGCTCGAAAACCCTCTAATGTAACTGAATTAGGACAATTCTGCAAAGATGAGTGGGCCAAAATTCCTCCAGGACGCTGTAAAAGCCTCATTGCACGTTATCGCAAACGCTTGGTTGCAGTTGTTGCTGCTAAGGGTGGCTCAACCAGTTATTAGGTTTAGGGGGCAATCACTTTTTCACACAGGGCCATGATGGTTTGGATTTTTTTTCACCTTTAATAATAAACACCTTCATTTACAAATTGCATTTTGTGTTTACTTGTGTTGTCCTTGACTATTGTTTAAATTGGTTTGATGTTCCGAAACACTTAAGTGTGACAAACATGCAAAGGAACAGGAAATGAGGAAGGGGGCAAACACTTTTTCACACCACTGTAGAAGCATCATAGAGCATGTCTCCTTGATTTAGGATCGAATCGCAGCTGTCTTGCCCCTGGTGCGAGAACATATGGAGCGAGCCCCGGAGGCCCAGAGGAGGGTCTATGATTCGGATGCCAAGGTCCATACCTTCAGCCCCCGGTACAGAGTGTTGGTACTGGTTCCCACGGTGGCAAGTAAGTTCCTAGCCAAGTGGCAGGGTCCCTTTGAGGTTGTTGAAAGGGTGGGAGGTAAACCACAAAGTCTACCAGCCAGGGAAAAGGAAACCACACCAAATTTATCATGTGAATCTCTTAAAGCCCTGGAAGGACAGAGAGACTTTACTGGCCACTTTCCCCCTCCAACAGAATGGGTACTGGTGACACTTGGCGTCCCCATAACGGATTCCCTGTCTGTGGTACAACAAAGTGATGTTAGGGCGTTTGTGCACAAAAATAGAGACTTTTTCTCCCCCTTACCCGGACTGACCAAGGTGATCCAGCATGACATAATGACGGAACCAGGGGTTCAGGTAAATGTAAAGCCATATAGAATCCCAGGGGCCAGGCGAGATGCAGTCACAAAAGAAATCAAAACGAACTTGTAGACAGGTTGGGACAGGCTCGCTACATAATAACCCTAGACCTAACGAAAGGCTATTGGCAAATACCGCTAACTGAATCAGCCAAGGAGAAGACTGCCTTTTCCTCTCCTGAGTAGGGATGAGCCGAACATCCCCCGGTTCGGTTCGCACCAGAACTTGCGAATGGACCGATAGTTTGCGCAAACTTTTGAACCCCGTTAAAGTCTATGGGACTCGAACATGAGAAATCAAAAGTGTGAATTTTAAAGGCTAATATGCAAGTTATTGTCCTAAAAAAGGTTTGGGGACCCGGGTCCTGCCCCAGGGTACATATATTAATGCAAAAAAAAGTTTTAAAAACTGAAGTGAAATAATCCTTTAAACATCGTGCCTGGGGGGTGTCTATAGTATGCCTGTAAAGTGGCACGTGTTTAGAACTGTCCCTGCACAAAATTACATTTCTAAAGGAATAAAAGTAATTTAAAATTGCTTGCGGCTTTAATGTAATGTCTGGTCCCGGCAATATGGATGAAAGCCATTGATAAAAAAGGCATGGGTACCCCCCCCCCCCTCCCCAGCCCATTACCAGCCTATTTGGGTCTTGTATGGATATTAAGGGGAACCCTGCACCTAAATAAAAAAAAGGAAAGGCGTGGGGCCCCCAGGCCCTATATACTCTGAACAGCAGTATACAGGCAGTCCAAACAAGACAGGGACTGTAGGTTTGTTCTTAAGTAGAATCTGTTTGTAATTTTGAACTGGTACATTTTTAACCACTTCAGCCCCGGACCAATAAACACCCTAAGGACCAGAGGTCTTTTTACAATTTCGCACTGCGCTGCTTTAACTGGTAATTGCGCGGTCATGCAATATTGCACCCAAACGAAATTTGCGTCCTTTTCTTCCCACAAATAGAGCTTTCTTTTGATGGTATTTGATTGCCTCTGCGATTTTTATTTTTGTGATATAAATGTAAAAAGACCGAAAATTTTGAGAAAAAATTATATTTTCTACTTTTTGTTATAAGAAAAATCGAATAAACTAAATTTTAGTCATACATTTAGGGCAAAATTTATTCAGCCACATGTCTTTAGTAAAAAAAAATGTCAATAAGCGTATATTTATTGGTTTGCGCAAAAGTTATAGCGTCTACAAACTAGAGTACATTTTCTGGAATTTACACAGCTTTTAATTTACGACTGCCCATTTCATTTCTTGAGGTGCTAAAATGGCAGGGCAGTACAACCCCCCCCCCCCCAAATGACCCCATTTTGGAAAGTAGACACCCCAAGGAAGTTGTGGAGAGGCATATTGAGCCCATTGAATATATTTTTTTTGTCCCAAGTGATTGAATAATGACACAAAAAAAAAAAAGTTTACAAAAAGTTGTCACTAAATGATATATTGCTCACACATGCCATAGTTATATGTGGAATTGCACCCCAAAATAGATTCTGCTGCTTCTCCTGAGTACGGGGATACCACATATGTGGGACTTTTTGGGAGTCTAGCCGCGTACAGCACCCCGAAAACCAATTACTGCCTTCAGGATTTCGAAGGGTGCAAATTTTTGATTTGACTCCTCACTACCTATCACAGTTTCGAAGGCCATAAAATGCCAAAATAACACAAAACCCCCCCAAATGACCCCATTTTGGAAAGAAGACACCCCAAGGAAGTTGTGGAGAGGCATGTTGAGCCCATTGAATTTTTTTTTTTTTGTCCCAAGTGATTGAATAATGACACAAAAAAAAAAGTTTACAAAAAGTTGTCACTAAATGATATATTGCTCACACATGCCATAGTTATATGTGGAATTGTACCCCAAAATATATTCTGCTGCTTCTCCTGAGTATGAGGATACCACATATGTGGGACTTTTTGGGAGTCTAGCTGCGTACGGCACCCCGAAAACCAATCACTGCCTTCAGGGTTTCTAAAGCTCCGTACACACTATCAGATTGTCTGCTGAGTTTTTCCTTCAGATTTACCAAAACCATATAATATGAGGTCAAACCTCAGGAGTTTCAATGTGTATGCAATCAGGCAGGCCTTTCTACTACATGGTTTTGGTAAATCTGAAGGAAAAACTCAGCAGACAATCTGATAGTGTGTACGGGGCTTTAGGGTGCAAATTTTTGATTTCACTCCTCACTACCTATCACAGTTTCGAAGGCCATAAAATGCCAAAATAGCACAAAACCCCCCCAAATGACCCCATTTTGGAAAGTAGACACCCCAAGCTATTTACTGAGAGGCATGTTGAGTCCATGAAATATTTTATATTTTGCCACAAGTTGCAGGAATTTTACAATGTTTATTTTTTTTTGCACAAAGTTGTCACTAAATGATATATTGCTCACACATGCTATGCGCATAAGTCAAATTACACCCCAAAATAAATTCTGCTTCTTCTCCCGAGTATGGGGATACCACATGTGGGGGACTTTTTGGGAGCCTAGCCACGTACGGGACCCCGAAAACCAAGCACTGCCTTCCGGATTTAAATATAAAATGCTACCAAAAAAACGGTTAGCGATCGCAGTGATCAGGCCTGACTCTGCGATCGCTTCAGTTATGTGTTTAGTGTTTTGTAAGTGACAGTGATCGATCGATACTGCACTTGGGTGGGCTGGGCGGAGGGGCAAAACGCAGGTGCCAGCAGGTATCTGGGCTGATCCTGCTAACAATGCGTTTTTTTGGAACCCTAAACTGCTGGGGACGCTAGTATAGATCTGATCAGATCAGATATTGATCTGTTCAGATTCTATACCACTACGGGAGGTTTATGCTTTGCGTGTGGGTGTTAGCGGTACTGGCACTAACCTAGCGCTGCCTGGGGCGACGCAGACCCTGACCCTAAAACCTAATTGATATCACCCGCCGGGTGATCAGGGGGTTAAACCTTTATTGGGTAATAAATGGTGGGTGCCCTGATGCTATAAAAAGCAAACTAACCAGAGTCACCCGTAACACATACGGTGATCACTGGTGAAAAGGTTAACTAGGGGCAATCAGGGGGTTCAAACTTTTATTAGGTAGTATATGGGGGTCCCTGGCGCTATATAAAAACCTGACGGGGAACCTAAATAACTAACTGGCTAACCAGCGTCACCAGTGACACTTATACTGTGATGGCTGGTGAAAGGGTTAACTAGGGGCAATCAGGGGGTTAAAACCATTATTGGGTAGTATATGGGGGTACCTAGCACTATAAAAACCTGGCGGTGAACCTAAAAAAATAACTATCTACCTAGCGACACTAGTGACACTAATGCAGCGATCAGAAAAATGATCGCTTAGTGACACTGGCAAAAGGGGGTGAAAGGGTTAACTAGGGGCAATCAGGGGGTTAAAACCATTATTGGGTAGTATATCGGGGTACCTAGCGCTATAAAAACCTGGCGGTGAACCTAAAAAAATAACTAGCTACCTAGCGGCACTAGTGACACTAATGCAGCGATCAGAAAAACGATTGCTTAGTGACACTGGCAAAAGGCGGTGAAAGGGTTAACTAGGGGCAATCAGGGGGTTAAAACCATTATTGGGTAGTATATGGGGGTACCTAGCGCTATAAAAACCTGGCGGGGAACCTAAAAAAAAACTAGCTACCTAGCGACACTAATGCAGCGATCAGAAAAATGATCGCTTAGTGACACTGGCAAAAGGGGGTGAAAGGGTTAACTAGGGGCAATCAGGGGGTTAAAACCATTATTGGGTAGTATATCGGGGTACCTAGCGATATAAAAACTTGGCGGTGATCCTAAAAAAATAACTAGCTACCTAGCGACACTAGTGACACTAATGCAGCGATCAGAAAAATGATAGCTTAGTGACACTGGCAAAAGGGGGTGAAAGGGTTAACTAGGGGCAATCAGGGGGTTAAAACCATTATTGGATAGTATATCGGGGTACCTAGCGCTATAAAAACCTGGCGGTGAACCTAAAAAAATAACTAGCTACCTAGCGACACCAGTGACACTAATGCAGCGATCAGAAAAATGATCGCTTAGTGACACTGGCAAAAGGGGGTGAAAGGGTTAACTCTAGGGGCAATCAGGGGGTTAAACCTTTATTGGGGGGTGGTAGGGGGCTACCCTGGACCTAACACTAACTGCCCTGACAGTTTTTACTTTTACAACTGACACTGAATGCAGTGATCAGTAAATAAATGATCACTGCAATTCAGTGACACTGTGGCGGGGGGGGGGGGGGGGGGGGGTTTGTGTGCCTGTGTGTACCTACATGTCAGTGTAGTGTTGGTGCACACTTACTTTCTGTCTTCTCCTCGTAGTCCGGTCAAAAAGACCGCCCCGAGGAGAATGACATCACTTCCTCCTTCCTGCGTATACAATAGACAGTGGGAGGAAGCTTCTCATTGGCCAGGAGCGATCGAGAGGAGAAACCAACGGCCATCCCCTCATCTCGGATCGCTCCTGCAGCGAACCGTACCGCCGTATCCAGCGGGAGGGGTCCGATCGGACCCCCCACCCGCTGGAAGGCAGGCACGTACATGTACGTGCTTGTGCCTGCCTGTGCCATTGTAATGACATACATTGGCAATACGGCGGTCCTTAAGTGGTTAAAGTGTAGCTCCAGACAAAAAGTCTATTTTTAAGCTTTTTGGAAAACATAGGGAAGGGGTATCACCCCTGTAACCTTTGTTTTGCTGTCTCTGCACCTGTTCAGAAGATTTCACCTCATTTTCTGTCCCAATGACAACTGGATTTAGAAAATTTGGGGTTTTTAGTGAAACAAGGAATTCTAAGCCCTTGTACACACGGTCGGAGATTCCGACAACCAAATCCGTCAGAGTACTTCGGGCGGATTAATTCCGGAAAGGTCCGGAAGTGATGTTGCATACACACGGTCGGACTAAGTTGTCGGAAAATCCGATTGTACATAACGTGATGACGTTATTTCGTTACGACGGGACTACGTTCAGGCTAGTAGCCAATAGCTTTAGTCTAGGAATTTGATCTGAGCATGCGTGGCACGAAGTAGGCTACACATGATCGGAGTATGTCCGATAGGAGCATTTTGTCGGAAAATTTTACCGGTAAGTTGGAAAAATTGGTTCGTCGGATATTCCGACGGAAACAGTCCGATGCAGAGCACACACAGTCGGAATATCTGACAAAACGATCCGATAGGAAACATTCCGACGGAATCTCCGACTGTGTGTACAAGGGCTTACAGGAGAGAATTTCCCTTCCTAGGGGTAGATTTCCTCTCACTTCCTGTTGTCGCCTTCTGTTTGAAAGTAGGAGTCATTTGTAAGTTGGATGTTTGAAAATAGGGGCCTGCCCTATATACTCTGCAGAAATTTGGGCCTTAGGTGTTGGTGTTGCCACAACACTGTAAGCCCTCACAGTTACTCTTGGTGGGTGCAGGAACAGGCCCTGCTGTGAAATATTAGATCACAAATTGTAATTACATGCCCCTGTTGAACAAGGTCGGAAAAACTGGGCCTTTGGTGGTGGATGGTGTGGTGGTGTTGCCACAACACTGCAAGGCCTCACAGTTACTCTTGGTGGGCACAGGAACGGGTCTTGCTGTGAAATATTAGATCAAGAATTGTAATTACATGCCCCTGTTGAACAGGTTCATAAAATTGGGCCTTTGGTGGTGGACGGTGTGGTGGTGTTGCCACAACACTTTAAGGCCTCACAGTTACTCTTGGTGGGCGCAGGAATGGGCCCTGCTGTGAAATATTAGATCAAGAATTGTAATTACATGCCACTGTTGAACAGGGGCAGAAAAATTGGGCCTTAGCAACTGGTGCCACAACACTGCAACTCTTCAGAGATACTATAGTTGGAGAGCAGGAATGAGCCCTGCTGCAAAGTATTGCATCAAAAATTGTAATTATATGCCCCTGTTTACCAGGGGCTGAAAAATTGGGCCTTAAGCACTGGTGCTGGTGCCACCATACTGCAACCCCTCACAGATACTCTAGTTGGAGCGCAGGAATGAGCCCTGCTGCAAAGTATTGCATCACAAAATTGTAATTACACGTCCTGTTATACAAGGGCTGAAAAATTGGGCTTTAGGCACTGGTAGCGGTGCCCAGAACCAAAAGTTTTCTTACAAGGTATCAGCATGAAAAATGAGGAGGAAGAGGATAGTCACTCAGCATAACAGGATAGTCACTCAGCATCAGCATAGGCAGTCTTGAAGGGATCTCACATTAAAAAATATATATATTTGGTTACATCAGCATCAGGTGCTTGGTAGCTGGTGATCCAAGACTGATTAATTTTTATGAAGGTCAGCCAATCGACCGATTCAGTGGACAGGCGCACCCTGTGATTGGTTACAAAGCCTCCAGCAGCACTGAATGTGCATTCCGAAAGAACGCTGGATGCAGGACAGGCCAGTAGCTCAATTGCATACTGTGCAAGCTCTGGTCAGTGATCCATCCTCAAGAACCCAGAGGATTTTCGGTGGAAAAGTTTTCCAAGTCTGATCTTGCCCCTAGGTATTCCTGCACCATGTAAATCAGACACTGGCGATGGTTGCTGGAACTGATCATACCTTGGGGCTGCGGACTAAAAAATTGTCAGACGGCCACCTTCTCCACCGCTCCTTCTGTGACTGACTGAAGCCTCAGCAACATGTTGTCCAGGACCAGGAATTTCTAACCTCCCAGGCTCTGGAAACGCGTTGCACAAACCTTTTTGTAAGGCCTCCCGAAGATGTTTCATCCTCTGCTCCCTCTGCAATGGCAAGATAAGTTCCACAGCCTTAACCTTGTAACGTGGATCAAGGAGGGTTGCCAGCCAGTAATTATCCCTCTCCTTGATACCACGAATATGAGGATCCTTCCGAGGCTTTGCAGGATTAGAGAGGCCATGCAGCGTAGGTTTGCTGATGCATTCGGTCCGGAGTCCTCTGGGTCACTAAGGATGACATGATCCGCAGCCACCTCCTCCCAAGAACGTACAAGTCCATGGGTTTCTTCAGACTGTAAATGATCCCTTGAAGACTGCTGCTGATGCTGGGTGCTAGGCTCCACCTAAATGCTGACACAATCCTCCTCCTCCTCATCCTCATCCTCTTCCTGTGTGATCGGCAGGCCAGCAAGAACACTGTCTGGATAAAGGGGGCCTTGAGAGGTAAGGAAGTCCTCCTCTTCCTCCCTCTGTTCTGCCTCAAGTGCCCTGTCCATTATTCCACACAGTGTGTGCTCAACAGGTGGACAAGAGGGACAGTGTCACTGATGCATGCACTGTCACTGCTTACCATCCTCGTGGTCTCCTCAAATGGTGACCGGACAGTGCATGCATTCCTGATCATGGCGTGGGAAAAAAAATAAGCTCCCCTGATTCTGTCCTGGTGCCATAGTCGCACAGGTACTCATTAATGGCCCTCTGCTGTGTGTGCAACTGCTGCAGCATGGCCAACGTTGAGTTCCACCTGGTGGGCATGTCACAGATTAGGCGGTTCCTGGGCAGGTTAAATTCCTTTTGGAGGTCAGCTAGCCGCCACAGTGGCATTATATGACCGGCGGAAATGCACATAGACTTTCCTGGCCTGCCTCAGGAGATCCTGTAAGCCCAGGTACCTGCCCAAGAACTGCTGCACCACAAAGTTAAGGATGTGAGCCAAACAGGGCACATGGGTCAGGTGTCCCTGTCGGAGGGCAAAGAGGAGATTGGTGCCATTGTCCCAAACCGCCATTCCTGGCTTAAGCTGCCGTGGCATCAACCACCTCTGAGCCTGCCCCTGCAGAGCTGACAGAATCTATGCCCCAGTGTGGCTCCTGTCCCCCAAGCACACCAGCTCAAGCACCGCAGGGAATCTTTTTGCCTGTGTACTTGCGTAGCCCCTTGAATGCCTACAGAGCACCGCTGGTTCTGAGGACAAATCAACACAGGAAAATGCCATGGAGGAAGAAGAAGAGGAGGGGGGTGGAGGAGAAAGGTGTGTCAGAATCACCACTAGTAGCATTTTGGAGGCATGGTGGCGGAACAACCTCCAACACTACTGCACCCTGTTCTGCATCCTTCCCAGCTGCCAGCAGAGTCACCCAGTGGGCCGTGAAAGATAGGTAACATCCCTGTCCATGCCTGCTGGACCATGAGAAAAAGTGATCCCCACAAGCTAATCTCCCACAGCATGTATTTAAACCCAAGGATTAGCCACTAGTCCATAATTCGCCTTACATAATAAACTAAAACCGGAAGGGGGACTATAATAGTAGAGTATAATGTCCAAAACACATTGGTTGTCAACTTTTGATAGAATGTTTTATTATGAGAACTAAAACCATATCTGGAATGATCCCTACGACTTGCAGCTCTCGTACTTTCATGCCCATTTAACTAGCAAATGATGTCTGGTGTCAGTTATTTGAAACGCTGATTGAATGGTTAAATTATGGTGACTGGATGTATGAACTATGGTGATATGAAACTGGAGCATGTTAAACCAAGGACTGATTCATAGCTTGACGTCAGTTTTTAAAGTGATAATGCCTAACTGCTAGTGTCATGTGGAATAATTATTTGACCATCAACTAGCAGCTACTTCCTTTTCTGAAGTTACTTATATATAAGACTTTACAAATAAAGGCCTTGAGTTTGTTATTTCTAAGCACCATCCTATCCATGAATCCACATCAGCCTCCTATACACACATTGGAGAGTGAAGCTTCACAGGAAAGAATTTTGCTACAAGAACCTTCAAGGCGCAATGGGCAAATTTTCCTGCCACTCGATTGCTCTACTGTATATCTACTTGGGGTTGATAATATCACCTCCCCCCCCCCCCCCCACGCTTGACCACTGCATAATGGCAGGGGGTATGTCAAACTTGTTTTAACAGAGAAATGGAGCAGTGCGCTTTAAAGAAACTTATAGAAATAGATTTGCATATAAGTGCAGGACTTACATGCTGTATATGAATATGATAATAATATAACACTGTAGCACCTACACCCATAAAACGCCCTACATTATAAAGCATGTGGCTTGTCAGTGATATTTTGCCACAGACAACACCATATCCTGCTTATTAATCTAAATACTGTATCCAATGAAGCTTATACATGTGCTCTGCATAAAAAGGTTCTAACCTTCTTTTATATTCTTAGGCCCTCCTTTTATATGTAATTTATTTGGAACTACCTGCATTGTCCATTGACTACCAATTATAATTAATAGTTCTCTTTCCTGCTGTTTTGAAATGCAGATCAATATCTGGGACTATTGGGAAATACGCATAGCCCATACTTGATATATTTTGATAAGTAACTATTTTGTCACTACTGTGTCCTATAGTGAAATGGAGATTGGTGGGATGAACCAGTGAGTGCAGAGTTGAAACAAGAACATATACATCCTCCTAGCAACGGGTCGGGGGTCTTTGTATTTTACGAACATAACATTTCTTTATTTCACCAAATGCACTTATTTGTCAACACCAGTACTGGCCCACCCCCTTAATAAAGGCATACTCTGGTGAAGAACAAGAAAACAACATCTGTGTGTCACCCTTAAACTGAGGATGTGGCATGTTTGAGCTACGAAACACGTCTTTGGTGAAATAAAGAAATATGATGTTCGTTTTGTATGATGGCCCTGACCTGTTTCTAGACACACCACACATTTCTATGGGCGCCTCTGCGTGTGCTGTTCTTGTTTCTTCTCAAACAACAAGCTGAATATCCCTCTGATGGCCCCTCTAAGGACCTAGGACTGGGACCCCTGAGACATTGAGAATGACCGGCCCTATCCTGCATAGAGAAAGGAATATTCTCCATTTGTGTACTAGGTAGGCTACATGTCCTACCCAATAGGATCACTGCAACCTCACCAAATGTAAGTTACAATTTTGAATACTTCTACCCAAATCACTTTTGTAATTATTAGTTCTACATGTATAATGCACAATAAGGGCTCCCCCGCATCGACAGTACTTTTATTTTTTCCCTGGGTACCCTGTGGTGATCCTTGGGCCTTCAGCTTACTACTTTGGCTATATTACACTCAAGGACCACCACCACATGTCCACTATAGCCTCTTCGCAGACTTCAGAGGAAGTTTTATTGGAGCAGAATTTAGCAAAGCAGCATGATATGCATAGTATGTATTTTCTAATTTATTTTGCAGGAACTAGTTTGTTGTCATTTTTAAAGTACCCTCTAATTATGCCATACCCTCTCTATGCTCAATTATGTGACATGTTTCAATAATGTAATTGCCTGAAATTCGAATTTCACAAATTCTGTAATAGTGTTTAATGTAAAATTTACCACACTGAACTGTTGTATTCCTGTATTTAAAGAGTATTTCTCAGTAGCGGCCTGTCCATTAGGGGCGCCTGGGCACAGCCCCCTCTCTCCAGCCACCCCCCTATATGCAGTGGATAGATTCATCCACGGCTGCCCCCTATTCATGTGTCTGGCCCTTTTCAGGTCACCGGACATATGAATTACCGTGGCCAGGGTTTTGTTTTTTAAGAGCCTGATTAGAGCCAGAGGCTCTAATAGGCTTCAAAATAGGGTTAACTCGGGACGCAGAGCATTGTGTCTGGAGCCCACCCAGGTGTGTTGCAACAGTGAATGAAAATTTGCTGTTGCAACACTGATCCTCCTCCTGGCCAATCGAGAAGCAGGTATGAAACCTGCTTCCTGATTGGCCAAAACATCAGGCGATCCTATTGGACTCTTAGCACCGGGAGGAGCAGAGAGGAGACACCATGGAAGCTGCTCCAGGAGAGGACACCAGAGCACCTTTCTCTGAGCCTGCCATGCTGGTTAGTGGCAGTTGTACTAGTGTCGCTCCACCGGCGGCCCGGGGGGGGGGGGGGGGGGGGTTGTGTGCAGCTTACTGGTCTTTAGTTATGGTGACTACATTCATCTTTTTATAGGTTTTTTCAGCTTTATTTTTGCCTAGTAATCCTTTTGGTTTGTATTTGTATCTTGTATTTTGCATTTTAGCCCTGCCACAAAAGGACCAGCTGACATCATGTCAGTGATTCTGTCATTAACATGTGTTGACAATGGTATGAAAACATCCTCTGAGAGCAACTTCTCCCAACCATCCAAGAACAGTTTGGTGATGAACAATGCCTTTTCCAGCATGATGGAGCACCTTGACATAAGGCAAAAGTGATAAGTAAGTGGCTTGGGGAACAAAACATCGAAATTTCAGTGTCCATGTCCAGGAACCTCCCCATACCTTAATCCCATTGAGAGCTTGTGGTCAATCCTCAAGAGGCAGGTGAACAAAAAAAAAAAACATGTAATTATACATAATTATGTAAAAATGGGCTACCAATCAGGATGTGGCCCAGAAGGGTCAACACTGCAGATATTGACTCTTTGCATAAATTTAATGTAATTGTCAAAAAAGCCTTTCACACTTTAGAAATGCTTGTAATTATACTTCAGTATACCATAGTAACATCTGATAAAAATATCTAAAAACACTGAAGCAGCAGGGATGAAAGCAGCATGAAAAGATGATCTGTAGATAATGGAAGGGCTTCCAGAATCCAATAGGCCTCTCTGCAAACCACAAAATTCTTCTGGGAACAGGAAGAGGACCAATACTAGGCCACGTGCCTTCAACTTTAGGAAGGTACCTTGAGGGATCCTACATCATGCAAGGCACTTTGTACCCTACTTCTTGTACAAGGGCCTTATCCCCACATCCAATCCCTAATTTGATGTGGGGGTTTTCAGGAGGTGGGAATTTATCAGAATCTGGAAGCCCCTTTAGAATAATCTGATTTGCACCCCCATACACCCCCCCCCCCCCCCGAAGGGAAAAAACAAATAGATTCGTTTTCCTTGTTACTCTTTCCCAAACAAACCTTAATCATGCCATCCAACAACGCAGACCCGAATCACTCACAATGGTCTGCTGTCTGATGATGTTTCCTATTGCTTGAATATAGGGATGGGCCCAATGTTCAATGTACGTAGTCGAATAGTTAAAATTATCCGCTTCCCGACCGCCACGCGCAGATATACTGTGGCAGAAGGGCACATACAGGCAGATTAACATACCTGTACGTTGCACTTTAAGGGGCAGCTTGCACACCGCTGGCCGGGAGCTCCGTGAGTGGGGTCGCTAGTCGCCTGGACACCCGCGATCATCTCATGGTGAGGAAGAACGGGGAGAAGCTAATGTAAACAAGCATCTCCCCGTTCTGCCTAATGACACACTCACTGATCACAGCTCCCTGTAATTGGGAGCAGCGATCAGTGATGTGTCACACACAGCCCCTCCCCCCAAAGTTAGAATCATTCCCTAGGACACACTTAGCCCCCTACAGCGCCACCTAGTGGTTAACCCCTTCACTGCCAATGACATTTTTACTGTAATCAATGCAATTTTTTAATTAATGCCAATGGTCCCAAAAATGTGTCAAAATTGTCCGATGTGTCCGCCATAATGTCACAGTCATGATATAAATCGCTGATCGCCGACATTACTAGTAAAAAAAAAATATTAATAAAAATGCTATAAAACTATCCCCTATTTTGTAGACGCTATAACTTTTCCGCAAACCAATCAATAAACGCTTATTACGATTTTTTTACCAAAAATATGTAGAAGAATACGTATCGGCCTAAACTGAGGAAAAAAAAAATTTATATATTTTTTGGGGATATTTATTAAAGCAGAAAGTAAAAAATAATGCGTTTTTTTTTTTTTTTTTTAATTGTTGCCATTTTTTAGCTCAAGAAATAAAAACCGAAGAGGTGATCAAATACCACCAAAAGAAAGCTCTATTTGTGGGAAAAAAGGACGTCAATTATATTTGGAAGCCACATCGCACGACCGCGCAATTGTCAGTTAAAGCGACGCAGTGCCGTATCACAAAAAATGCTCTGGTCTTTGGCCAGCAAAATGATCCGGGGCTTAAATGGTTAAGGGACGTTCGCTGCAAATTCGAGCTCCGCGGAATGCCCCATAATGCACTGCGAGATCACAGGGCATTGACGTTTGATGATTGGCCAAAGCATGCACCTGACCTGCATACTTTGGCCAATCACAGCACGCTCTGCAGTGAGAGCCATGATTGGCCAAAGGCACCCTGCCTCAGCTCAGGGGCTAAGTCCACGCCCCACACTGGATAAGGCTGTTTACACGGCGGCCCTATATAGTGTTATCATTGAGAGAACGTTAGCTAGAAGGTTAGTTGGTGGCGTGCAGGCAGTTTAGTATATATATATATATATATATATATATATATATATATATATATATATATATATATATATATATATATATATATATATATAGCTATAGATCATGAGTTCATGAGTTCTCCCCCCCAGTCTATACCAGGTCCTTTGGGTCTGGCATAGATTTTAAGGGGAACTCCACGCCAATTATTTTTTTTTAATTGGTGTGGGGTCCCCCCCAAAATCCATACCAGACCCTTATCCGAGCAAGCTGCCTGGCAGGTCAGGAAAGGGGTGGGGACGAGCAAGTTGCCCCCTCCCCCCAAACCATACTAGGCCGCTTGCCCTTAACATATCGAGGTTGGTTTGGGGTTCCCCCAAAGCACATTGTCCCCATGTTTACGGGGACAAAGGGCCTCTTCCCCACAACCCTGACCCAGTGGTTGTGGGGATCTGTGGGCGGGTGCTTATTGGAATCTGGAAGCCTTTAACAAGGGGGACCCAAGATCCTGGCCTCCCCCCTATGTGAATGGGTATGGGGTATATTGTACCCCTCCCTTTTCACCCAAAAAAGTGTAAAAAATTAAAATACACAAAAGATAGTTTTTGACAATTGCTTTATTTAAAAAAAAAAAAAGTGTCCGGCGATGTCCATCCATCTTCAATCACGCTGCCCAAAAAGAAAAAAAATCTCTACCTTGATGGGAGGTGTCCCGCTGACTGCTGTCTCTTGGCTGTGACAGCTGTTATATAGGAAAGGACCACACGGTGAGGTAACCGAGTGACCCCGTCTCTTCTGACGTCATGTGCCATCAGAGGGGGCGGGGTCATCCCGTTACGTCAGTGGGTGGCCCTGCCCTTGCCTAAATAACAGCTGTCACAGCGAAAAGACAGCAGTCAGCGGGAGCCCTCCCATGGAGGAGGACTATTTTCATTTTTTTTTTTTACATTTTTTTTTTTTTAATAAAGCAATTGTCAAAAAAAATCTTTTGTGGTTTTTACTTTTTGATACTTTTTTTACAATGTACCCCTATCCATTCACATAGGGGGGGCCGGAATCTGGGGGCACCTTGTTAAAGGGGGCTTCCAGATTCTGATAAGCCTCCCACCCGCAGACCCCCACAACCAATGGCCAGAGTTGTTGGGAAGAGGCCCCTGTCCTCATCAAAATGGGGACAAGATGCTTTGGGGTGGGGCGGCCGCAGGGCACCCCCTTGCCCAAAGCACCCACCCCCATGTTGAGGGCATGTGGCCTGGTACAGTTCAGGAAGGGGGGGCGCTCGCTCATCCCCACCCCCTTTCCTGACCGGCTGGGCTGCATGCTCGGATAAGGGTCTGGTGTGGATTTTGGGGGGAGCCCCACGCCGTTTTTTTTGGCGTAGGTGGTTCCCCTTCAAATCCATTCCAGACCTAAGGGCCTGGTATGCCTTGGAGAGGCATTCCCTCTCGCGCTCGCTGTGTTTTTCCTATTGCAGCCAGAGCGAGATGTACAGTAACCTGTCGCCGAGAACGAGCGTGATCGGATCGCTCTGGAAACATTCTCACGGGCAGGTGCTGTAGCTGCCCTTGCGTCGTATTTGGTCCGTCGGACCAGCATACAGACAATCAGGTTTCCCGCTAGGAACTGGGTCCGACAGAGTTCTGGCCAGGGTTGTGGGGACGAGGGTTGTTTGGGACCCCAAAGCACCCTCCCCATGTTGAGGGCATGTAGCCTGGTATGGTTCAGGCTACGGGGGGCGCTCACTGGCCCCCCTAGCCTGTCCTCCAGGCGGCATGCTCGGATAAGGGTCTGGTATGGATCTTGGGTGGATCCCACGCCAATTTTTTTTTAAATTTTGGCATGGAGTTCCCCTTAAAATCCACACCAAACCTGGGGCCTGGTATGGAAGGGGGGGGGGACCCACGCCAATGTTTTCCTTGATTTTTATCTATATTGCCAGGAGCCAGCAATACACTACAGCTGCAAACAATTTTAAATGACATTTTTTCCTTTAGATGTAATTTTGCTACGGCACTGTTCTATACATCAGCCAGATGTGCCACTTTACAGGCACACTAAGGGGACCCCTCAGGCATGATATTTAACCCCCCTGACGGTATTCCTGAGTCTGGCTCGGGGTGACATTTTTATGCCAAAAGCGGTAACCCCCGAGCCAGACTCGGGACCACATCGCTGGATCCAGGAGGACGCTTACTTACCTTCTCCCTTGGATCCAGCGATGTCCCCGCGCTGTACGAGCGGCTCGTCCTCCGCTCGATTCATCACATCACCGATCTCCGTTCCCTGCGAGCGTTGCGGCGCATGGGGACAGAGATCGGCGCCAAATTCAAAAAGTGAAACACACAGTATACATACAGTATAATGTAATCTTGCAGATTACATTGCTGTATGTAATAATTTAACATCCCATTTGTCCCTAGTGGTCTGCCCAGTGTCCTGCATGCAGTTTTATATTATAAAAACTGTTCTTTATGCCTGGAAACTGGAGATTGTCCATAGCAACCAAAACTGTCCCTTTACATCAAAAATGATTTTAGACCAGCTAGAAAACAACGATAATAAATTTGAATCACTCGCAGAATTGAGCGATTTGTGGGGAGATCCGTCATCAAATACTGAAAAGCAATGACAGTGACAATTCTGCAACTGAGCAAATTTCTGTGTTTTTGTTTTGATTACATTATTGAATAATTTTTATTATTGTTATATTATTATTTGGTACAATTATTTATAATTATTTATTATATTATAATTTATGATTTCATTTTTCAAACTTTATCATACCCGGAATGTCTGCTAGACTCTGGTTTGGACAGATTTAAGTGAGTTATTGCTAAGAATTACAGGACTACAATATAAAACACCAAATTTTCATGCAAAATAATTGTACCGCTTTTAGCACCTAAAATCCGAAATAATCGCACCGCCAGGGAGGTTAAAGGAATATTTCATTTTTCTTGTTTCATTTACCTGCATTATCAAAATCATTGCTCCTTTTAAAAACTTTTTTTGCATTGATACATGTCCCCTGGGGCAGTACCCAGGTCGCCATACACTTTTCATGGCAATAACTTGCATATAAGCCTTTAAAATTAGCACTTTTGATTTTTCATGTCCGTGTCACATAGACTTTAATAGGGTTTGCATTAATTTTTTGCCTGTTCACATGTTCTGGTGCAAACCGAACCGGGGGGGGGGGGGCGGGTGTTTGGCCCAACCCCATATTAGAATATAATTTCATGGTGCCATGATGAAACGCCACCCACCAATGCTGCCCCTACACTACTCATATTGCAAATGGCAGATCCAAAGCCAACTGGTATTTGTAAACAATCCAGCGGTAGATCCTGGGTGAAGCCATTGACTAAATATGATCATGACCATGTTTGGTAATAACATCAGCAAGGATCCCCAGCTGGTTTGTTCACAGCAGATGTTGGCAGGGGTCTGTTATAAATGACAAAACCCTGGCTGTTGTTTTTCAACAAACCAGTCACTTTTAAAGAGTTAAATTGCACTGTTCTGCAACTTACAGCTGCAAGGCATCACCAGGGTATGTTATTTAACGTTTGTTTTGTATATTTATTGTTGCCCATTATGTCACATTAAAAGACCATCTTCCTTCTGAACCTCATTTAAAAAAAAAATATTTTGCATTATTACAATTCCCCCAATGGTAGTGCCCAGAATATATGCAGGTGTAGTCTACTCTATCCTGCAGGTGATGCTGTATGCTGTGCCAGTGTGAAAGGTGAAATGGAGACTAAAAGAACATTGTTCCTCTGCGGACTCCATAGGTGTCATCGGGGGAGCTGTGGACACCTGAGTGACCTTGGTGGCCATCTTTAGTATGAGTAGTGTTAATAAATGCACTGCAGTGGTTGACAAGCATTTTGTGAGTGGCTAGAGAAGGGAAAGGAACCACGCTGTTGAGGGACAGAGAGTTAGCCCTAGGGACAGGTTCCTGCTTGAGGAGGAATATATTAGGGATCACTGCCTGCTTAATATCCTCTGATTTTCAGTGCTGTGTATTAGGACTTGCAACGCTACCTTGCCTGTCACCCACGCTTATGCGGATGCCCTCCTAGAAACGTACACTATACCTGAGTGACTTTCATGCTGCTGGACTCTGTCAAGGAATCGCCAACATCTCTGAGAGCAATACTACTGGCTTCTCAACCATGTTGCTGGTGCCACTGTTTGTGGATACCATAAAGTTTAGAACCGTTACTTCAACTGTGTGCAACATTTGCAATAGCCATTGTACTAGTCCTCCTGATTGCAGATTACTGTTATTCTGTTGACAATACAAGGATCATTGAACCCTGTTCTGTGGAGGAGATTTGCTAAAACTGGTGCGCATAGGATCTGGTGCAGCTGTGCATAATACCCACTGATTCCTGACCCTCAAGCTGAATAGTCAATCTCATACCAAGAAAGTAAAATTTAGTAAGGGGATAATTATTATTATTATTATTATTATTACAGGTGCTTATATAACAACATCTATTTACGCAGTTCTTTACATATATATTGTACTTTCACATCAGTCCCTGCCCTCACGGTGCTTGCAATCTAAGGTCCCTAATGGCCAGTTTAGGCAGGAGCCAATTCATCTACCAGCATGTCTTTGGAGAGTGGGAGGAAACTCATGCAGACACAGGGAAAACATGCCCCCCCCCCCCCCCAATGCTTACCTGAGCTCCCTCTGATCCAGCGATGTTTGTTTACAATAGCCTCGGCTATCCGGGGACTCTCCCTCCTCATTGGCTGGAGCCCAATTGCACCCACTGCTGCCAATTACAGCCAGTGAGCCAATGAGGATGTCAAGCTGAGCCGTGGCTCTATGGGGTTGATTTACTAGAGGCAAATCCACTTTGCACTACAAGTGCACTTGAAAGTGCAGTCGCTTTAGATCTGAGTGGAAGATCTGAAATGAGGGGAAGCTCTGCTGATTTTTATCATCCAATCACGTACAAGCAAAAATGCTGTTTTTTATTTTCCTTACATGTCCCCCTCGTATCTACAGCGACTGCACTTCCAAGTGCACTTTTAGTGCAAAGTGGATTTGCCTTTAGTAAATAAACTCCTATGTGTTTTATGGATGCTTAGAGCAGCGGCTCGGGAGCAAGCATGCAGCAGAGCCTCCAAAGGCAAATGGCTTTCTCTGGGGGCACTGTTCGAGGGGAAGAAGCCAGGAACAACCCAAAAAGAAGAGGATCGGAGCTGCTCTGTGCAAAACCACTGCACAGAGCAGGTAAGTACATCATATTTGTTATTTAAAAAAACAAATGACAACTGGTTCTCTTCAATGATTAGATCCCACTGGCCACTAGATTAATTTACTAACCTTCCTGAAGATACAATTAGTTCACATAGTAAAAGTCACTGTAAACTGAGTCAGTGCATCCACAGGGATTTATTAGTCCAAACAATAAATACCAGACATAGAGAATGGTATTATTACATGCGTAACATGCCGGTTCTATAAAAGGAAGGGAATCCCTTAGTAGCTACAACCATTCCATCCATGGAATAAGCACTTCCACTGCCACATCAATTCTGTTTCTTTTCATATGTGATCATTCACATTCTAGAATGGTGCACGCATTGATTTCTCTTCTCGTCCCACTAAAAAGTCAGTTTTGTGAAAGTTTCTTTTTCATAGCCTTATAGGGAATGTCAGGCACATGCCTGAGCACTGCACCTCACATCATTTCCATCATATTGTGTGTGTGCTTTTTATTTATCCGTGGATAGTCTGCCAAGTTGTATTTTTCCCCAGCACAGCTGCTGTGGGTTAGCAAGGTGAATTCTTGAGCTGTTTATAGAAGTGCTGAGGTTACAACATAGCAGCATTGGTGTTTGTGGGGAGGAGCAGATATGAACTATATTGCGAAAGATGTTTGTTGCTCTGCCAGTATATTTCCAGGGAACTAGTGTTTTATAGATATTTCCAGAATTATCAGAGAAAGGTTATTTTTTGTTTGTATTAATTCGATATTTATAATTATTATAAAATGAAAATCATTTAACAAAGGTTCAAAGTACCAAGTCTTGCATACATACAATACACAGATGCACACATAAGCTAGTAAACTTTTTCTTTTTTTTTGTTAATTAGCCCTAACTAATAGCAAATATGTGCCCATTGCTTGATCAACTAATTTAGGCTGGTGCCCAAAGTGCAGTAATTCGTAGAAACCAGAAATAATTTTCTATCTCCAGTGAGCTGGACTTAATTTGGTTCTTGGGCTACCACCTTTGCACATCTCTGATGACATTTTTACTGTTTATTAAAAAAAAAAAAAATGCATTATGGTGATTGTAAAGTCTTCCTTTTTTAAATAACAAATATGTTATATTTACCTGCTCTGTGCAATGGAATTACACAGATTGGCCTCAAGCCTCCTCCTCTTGGGTACCCTGCCAGCACTTCTGGCTCCTCCTCTTCTGCAAGTGCCGCCCTCGTATGGGATCAATCCCAAGCCACGCTGCATGTGTTCATAGACACAAACCGCATTGCTTAGCCCCGCCCCACTTCCTCATCACAAGACTTGACTGACAGCAGTGGGAGCCAATGGCTCCCACTGCCTCTCCAAAGCCTGTGAGAGTGGGGAGGGAGGACAGGGCCACTACAGATGGATTGAGGGAGGAATTAAGTGTGTGTGTGTGTGTGTGTGTGTGTGTGTGTGTGTGTGTGTGTGTGTGTGTGTGTGTGTGTGTGTGTGTGTGTGTGCGTGCGTGCGTGCGTGCGTGTGTGTGTGTGTGTGTGTATGCATTCCCTACATTAAGGTAACATTTTTTTACCTTAATGTAGGGAATGCATTAAGATAAAAAAAAAATATAGGCTTTGGTCACACTTATTGGACTCCAAAGCTGTTAGACTTTGGAGTGCAACATTCATGGAACTTTGATGCAACTTTGACGTAACTTTGGATGGGTGTGACTTGGATGTGATTTGCTGTCCTTCTGCAAAGTCGGACTCAATTCAGGTAGGACTTTCATGCAACTTTTGAGGGTTAACATTGAAGTCTATGGCTCTCAAGTTGCATAAAAGTTGGACCAAAGTAGTGCATAAACTTCTTTGAAGTCGCCGCAACTTTAAATCACACACATATAAAAAGTTATCATTGAAAAATATGGGGTACGACTTGTCATGCGACCTTGATGTCCAAAGCCGCATTACAAGTGTGGATGGGGTCTTAGGATTTAGAACCACTTTAATCCACATTTGATCTTGGAGATACTTGGGTATTTTCTGGCCAGACGGTCTGTTTTCTATCATGGTTCACCAGATCTATATATATATATATATATATATATATATATATATCTACTTGGTACTGTAACTGCTGGCTTAGAATTGTCTTGAGTCCTGTCTCAATTATTATTTTAGATTACCACCTAAGGAAATGGCTACGATCCCTGCAAAGCTGTATGGGTTAAGCCCCATACACACTATCAGATTTTCTGCTGAGTTTTTCCTTCAGATTTACCAAAACCATATAATATGAGGACAAGCCTTAGGATTTTCAATGTGTATGCAATCAGGCAGGCCCTTCTACTACATGGTTTTGGTAAATCTGAAGGAAAAACTCAGCAGATAATCTGATAGTGTGTATGGGGCTTTAGGGTATTTGATTGCTGAACACTGCATTCAACCATGAACATTTTTCATGGAAATTCTTCTAGGAAATACTTCTTTTAAGTTATCTTAGTATTTATCTTATGTAGCTGGCTGCTTCACTCACAAATTCCCTGTACTTGCCATTATCTAGGGTCATAACTATAGTTATAGCAAACCACCATGTGACTGCTATGGGGCCCAGAATCTACCAAGTGATTCAATTCAGATCGAGATTCAGAATACTTTATTAATCCCAAAGGGAAATTAATAAAGTGGAACTACAATGCATCTGAGCACCAGAACCCAAAAATGCTATTGAAATCACGTTGAAAAATACCCTGCGGCATTTCTGGCTTAGGCCATCTTAAGTAAGGGTAGATGATTCATGCAGCATATACTTCCTGGAATCCATCTGCTTTTATCTCAGCCAGGCAGGCAGGCAGGAGGGTGTGCTTAGCTGAGAAATCCAATCCCCTCTTCACCTCCTGAAGACTCCTGGGATGTATGACATCATTTGCCTAGGCCAGAAACCAGGAAGTAACTGAAGAAATGTAAAAAAAAGACATTTAAAACAAGTAAATATAATACCTTCCTATCTATTTACTAATGCAAGCGGCATAAGGATTAAAATTTGTCAATGTTGATTGAGATTGAGTGAAGTTCCGCTTTAAGATACTGTTACATTCAATGAAGACAACACAAAATCACAATAACAAACAGAAACGAAACAAAATAACAACAATAAAATTACCAGTGGCCTCAAATGAATACTCTTAAACAGGTAGCCATAGCATTTGATAAATGCATTTTGGACTAAATGAAGGTATATGTTGTTTGGGAACCTCTGTTCAATTGAAGAGAAAGCAATCAATATTTTGTACAATTAGGGGCCCGTTCACATTATGACTGTTGCTTTTCTGTATCTGCTCAATGCCAAACACCACAAGGGCACATAGAAAACACTGGAGTGATGTGTGGGGTTGTTAAAAAAAATGCAGACATGTGGGCCCCACAGATTGCAATGTGCTGCTCAGCAGACACTATGAATGAAGTGTAAATTTGACAAACTTGAATAAAGTAGAAAAAAACAGTGCATTACACTGTCCTCAAATGCCTGTCACATCACACATGGGTCCATGTCCTAAAACAAAGAGTTTAACGTGTAACTAATGCACGTGGATCCTACAGAAATTGCTTTTAAAATGGAGATTAGGGGGTCTATAATGGATTTCCAATGGGGAACCACATATTTACAAATCTACAAGTATAAAAATTTTGCAGAATTTGAGGGTTGTAAGAAAATTCAGAATGAATGTTACCTGGTTCAGAGCAAAAATCTCTGTCATTTTCTGAGAAGAGATCATAACAGGTTGCAATCCCACCCAGAAGCCCCAGAAAAGACCTGTTGAATCTAGTTCCAGTGGATGGTATAATGTAATCGAGTCTAATATGTACAAAAATTTCTAACATATTTTATTTACATGCTGCCTTGTAGTCCTATGTTGCAAATGTGGTTCTTATCCACCCTAAATATAGCACCACTCTTTGCTAGTCATTGGTCACATGGTCTGTGCTAAAGGAGAGAATGCATTAGTAAATGACATGAAAATATAAAAAAAAGTAGTAAAAGTTTAGTACATCCTATTGCATAGAACAAAGTGAAGTATTTTTCCTACGGCACACATTTGCAGAAATAGGTAATCTCACCAGGACAAGGTCAAATACTGGAAGGGAGTTAGGAAGAGGCTTGTATTCAATTCCATAGATCACAGGAATATTTATGTGATGGCTCCCTGCAGGCATGGAATGCTGTAATAAAGACAACATCTAGACAGACTGATTGACAGATTGAAGAGATCAACACTGCTTGTCTGCTTGACAGAAAATTACTATGTGCTATCAGGTGGAATTCATGACATCATGCCCTCATCTTGTGCCGGCTCTAAAACGATTTATGCTACTGTAAGTATATCATATGACATTATAGAATAGGGGTAAGCCACTGATTTTACCTAGGATACGTGCAGGGATGTTTCTACAGTTACAGATTACAGAGTATTTTTCTGTCATGTAGTACAATGCAACATACCTTCCATATGTGGGACCCAGTTGAAAGATGAGGTAAGCTCAAGGCATGATTACTTCATCACTCTGCATCTGCAAAAGTATCTTTTTGACACAAAGATGCTTTTCAAAGCTGGTTATAGATGGTTCGTTTTTCTTTCTTTCGCCCTGCGGATCCTACTGTCCACACAACAGGGATTCAGCGCATTCAGAACATGATAAGCGGCTGCAGCTACCAATTGGCAAGAGTTTTCCAATTTGTTCACTCGGCAGAAGTCAACCTAATGCTGAACATGCTGAATTTTGATCCATCTATAATCATCTTAAGACTCACATTTGGATGGGTCATTAGAAGCTCTCCAAAACTCAGAATCGACACCTCAAAATTCCTATTGGAGCACAGTGGGTGGATGATGATTTAAAGTGGAAGTAAACTCCCCTATCGTTTTCAGCCAAGGAAGCTGCCATCTTTGCCTCTGTTTAATCTTCAACTGCTATGGTGCTGCACATGTGATTCGTCACTAGCCTTCGGGTTCTTGATGCTGCCATCTCAACTGTGGACAGCCAGTTGTGCTGCTCGCAGCTTCACAGCCACTGTCCACCATGGTGTGCTTTGTGAATGGTCCAAGAGTCTTCTGGGACCTATGACGTGTCCCAGAAGACTGCTCAGAGGGAGGGGAACTGGAGAGCTTCTGCTCGGATCGCCTAGGCTATCCTAGCAGAAGTGGGAGCAGGTACCTGTCAAAACTAGGTACCCACTCCCCCCTCAAAAATATTACGTGCCAAATGTGGCAGAGGAGGGGGGGAATAAGGACTTAAAGTGGAATTTCTGTTTTGGGTGAAGTTCAGCCTTAACTCTTCAATAAGGCAGTACAGAGGATTTTTTTTCAGTCTTCTGAAGTGTAAGAAGTTAATGATTTTCCTGAGCCTAGTCTCTGAGAATAACTAACTTTTATTGAGGGAACATGAAAGAAGATGGTCTACTCTAGAAGAAGGTCTAGCTAGGACTAAACTAACTAGCACAAAACAGAAAGGGAAGACAGAGGAAGTTACCATACTAGTGGTAAACAAGTTGTAGGGGCCTAATACTACCACTAGATGTCAGTATACTACAAAACAATAACAACCTAATGCAGTTCAATACAACACAGACACATGAAAGAGGGGCCGGACCCCTTGTCCCCCTCCCTCCTTCAACTTAGGTGTTTATATTATAACCCCAACAGTTCATGTGATCATGCAGGATGATGTATGCATAGATCTTATAAATTTTAATGATTGTAACTTTTACTCAGGTCCTCTAGTCATTTATGCATGTTTATAACTTCTGGAAAGCATCTGAGTGCACTTTCATTTCCATGTATTGTTATACATGTTTGTAGTTTGTTTAAAAAAAAAAAAAAATCAATAAAAACTATTGAAAAAATAGACAGAAAAGTGGGGCTGAACAACACTTCCTGTCTTGGAGTGAGAGCATTCATTCACTGTACTGTATCTCTAGAGAAGCAGAATTGTCCTAATTTAGACTACAAACACCTTCCCCTCTCCTCATCTTTATTACATAAGGAGAAGCGATCTATAGTTCAAAGAAGGTATCTAGGAAGGCCGATAACCTTATTTCAGATTTGCTAAAGGAAGTGACAAAGACCTATTATTTCTGGCAGGATTAACACGTATTTCCTGTACTTGCAGGAAATGTTTTAGTCTGAAAAAAGAAAACTAATGCCACCATCACATTGAAGGACTAGTAAGCTACAGTATTACATTTTTTGTTCTTGGGTTTAGATATACTTTAAGCATCATCCAGTCTTGATGGTACAAAAGCAGCTGCCCTTCCAGCATCACATGTAGTCACAAAGCTGTATAAGAGAGATAAGAGAAAACACAGATCGTTTAACTTCTTGCCACCCATGCTATAGCCAAAAGACGGCTGCAGCGCGGGCCTTAATCCCAGAAGGGCGCTATGGATGTCCTCTCGAGCAAGCGATGTCTGCTCGACATCGGTCCCTCACTCAGAAAGCTGTGGCTGTACCCACCAGTGTCACCTGCCAGTGCCCACTGTGCTACCTACCAGTGCCACCTATCAGTACCCACCAGTGCCACCTACCAGTGCCCACAGTACCACCCATCAATACCCACCAGTGCTGCCAATCAATGTCCATCAGTGTCTGATAATCAGTGCCACAGATCAGTGATGTCTATCAGTGTCACCTACCCATGCCCATCGGTGCTGCTTATCAGTGCCGCCTATCAGTGCCCTTCAGTGCCACCCATCAGTGGCAGCTCTCAGTGCCACTTATCAGTGCCGCCTCATCAGTGCTTATCAGTGCCACCTATCAGTGCCCATTAGTGCTGCCTTATCAGTGCCTATCATTGCCCATCGGCGCAGCCTATCAGGGACCATCAGTGCAGCTTCTTCAGTGCACATCAGTGAAGGAGAAAAATTACCTGTTTTCAAAATTATATAACAAACTATGAAAAAAAAATATTTTTTCAAAATTTCGGTCCTTTTTTGTTTTATTTAGCAAAAAATAAAAAATAAAACAGCAGCAATTAAATACTACCAAAAGAAAGCTCTATCTGTGTGAAAAAATTATAATTTTACAATTTACAATTTTTATAAATTTGGGTAAACTGTAGCATGACCGCGCAATTGTCATTCAAAGAGTGACATCGCTGAAAGCTGAAAATTGGTCTGGCAGGAAGGGGGTTTAAGTGCCCAGTAACTTAAGCAAGTGGTTAAAGTTTCATCATTTATCACCATTTTGTATGTATAAACAGTGGTGTTCCTTTTATAATGTAGACTGTAAATATCCATTTATTTACTTTTTTATTATGCTCAGTGAGCTTTGTTTGTTTACTGTCTGTTTATCATTATAACCACATTAGCATAATGTAGTGTTGTTGGTGTGTGTAGCACATGATATTACGCCCCCTCATCTTGGCTGGAAAATGCACCTACTGTAAACATGTCAAACTCTTTCTCTGCATGCCAAATGTTTCAAATGCAGTAGTCGTAATTGTGTGTTTGCTTGTCACTGTGTGAGTTTGCTTGTCGCTATGAGTCACTTTGGGATAACATGCAGGCTTCGGAAAACTGCTACGCAGGTTCTTTTTTTTTTCATTAGTCGGCAGGGCTTGTCTGTGTTGTGATCTGGATGAGTCTGGCTCATAGTGGATGTAGCAGGTTCCCCTTGTCAAAAGAAGATCAGCTTATCAGACAGCCCTTGTCCCATGGTCACCCAGCTGCTGTGTTCTTGGGGAGACCACTCTAAGAACCGAGCCTTTTCACAGAAAATATTTAAACATCCACGCAATCGTTTTTCCTGACTTTTTCTGTTTTATTTTAGGAATGTTGTGTGTCATTGATTTAATGTGGTGTAATGTGTGGCAAACAAATGTTACATTTGAATTACTTTTTCTTTACTTTTTTCCTTCCTTTGCTTTTCCTCTGTCTTCTCTTCCCTCCTTTCTACTCTGCTTTTTCTTTTATTACTTTTCGCCTTCCTTGTTTTTTGTTTTTTTGTTTTCTTCTCTTTCTTCCTCTCTTTTGTCCTTGTCTTTCTCCCTATTTTTTGCCTTTGTTTACCTTTTTTTATTTACCAGTTTTCTTTTTCCCTCTCGCTATTTTCTTTCTTTTTTTTTATCATCTTACGTATTCAAATAAAGAATTATAACTTTTCTCTGATTTCAGCATGCATTATGTAATTGTTCAATTGGTGGCAAAATGTGCAACTATCACACAGAGCAGCGATCTCCACACTGCAGCCCTCTGCATACCTTTATCAGGCCCTTGGGGCACAATTCCGCCCACTGACACCAAGTATGGACACTATTACTCCCACTGGCACCAACAATGTGGCACTATTCCTCTTACTGACACCAATGATGGGGCACTATTCCTCCCACTGACACCAAGGATGAGACAGTATTCCTTCCACTGGCACCAACAATGTGGCACTATTCTTCCCACTGACACCAACGATGGGGCACTATTCCTTCCACCGATACCAATTATGGGGCACTATTCCTCCCACTGACACCAAAGATGGGGCACTATTCCTCCCACTGGCACAACAATGTGGCACTATTCCTCCCGCTGACAGCAATGATGGGGCACTATTCCCCCCCACCAATACCAAAGCTGGGCACTATCCCTTCCACTAATACCAATGATGGGGCATTATTCCTCCCACTGATACCAATGATGGAGCACTATTACTTCCACTGACACCAATGATGGGACACTATTCCTCCCACTGTTACCAATGATAGGCCAATATTGCTTTCATTGATACCAATAATAGGGCACTATTCCTTCTAATGACACCAATGATGGGGCACAATTCCTCCCACTGACACTGTGAAATTGATGCCACCAATGATGGGGCACTTATATTTCCCCTACCAAAGATGGGACATTGTTTACTCCCACTGATGTTGGGGCATTTTCAACTCTCGCTGGCCACAGTCTGGCCCTCCCTAAAATCTGAAGCACAATAAACTGGATCTTTGTTTGGAAAGTTTGGAGACCCCTAACATAGTGCATGACTATATTTTATATTCCTGTAGACAGACATATCTCCCATTAACACCAATGAGGTGTGAAATATCTGTTTAACATCATTTGGAACTATCACTTTCAGAATTAACTGTAGCTTTTCTTGTAAACCAGGGTGATGCTACAGTATGGATGATACACCATAAGATTTATTACCATTTTGATAAAGAAAATCAACAGCGATGTTAAGACAGTATCAGGCATTTTCTAACATTTTTTAAACACTTACAACATTAGCATTGCTCACTGTCTCTTACAAGCTAACCCTCACCCTACTCAGCTGCTACAAATGATGTTCATATTGGT
Organism: Lithobates pipiens; assembly: GCF_037356315.1. Lineage (NCBI taxonomy): Eukaryota > Metazoa > Chordata > Amphibia > Anura > Ranidae > Lithobates > Lithobates pipiens. The sequence goes on from NW_027507903.1 coordinate 315,567,800, forward strand.
TACATTACTTGCAAACATCAGGCACCAAGAAAGAGCCAACTATATTATATGTGGCTAATAAAGGCTTAGCACACTGAGGGTCCTTTGGGAAGAAGTACAAATTGAACTTTATGAGCTTGTAGACTGGAATCACTCTCAAACCTTTATGAGCTTGTAGACTGGAATCACTCTTAAACCTGACAGGAAAGGGCTGGCATGAGCCCTTTCCAAACATTGTATTATAATACCATGATCATTTTGGTGTCCATTTAAGCACGATATATACAAAAGTTGAACTTCCTGAAATGGTAGACTGAAATTACTACCAACTCTGACAGTGAAAGGCTGATGTGGGCCCATTTAATGCTTTGTTTCATAATATCATGATCATTTTGATATCCATTTAAGCACACAGATGCCAAATCTTACCCTGGGCTCCCTGTGGCCTGGTCTTTTCCACTCTCCTCAGCCTACTATTGAACAATGGGGTCGCCCATCAGGACGGGGCACCCAAGGAGAGAACATCACTGCTAGTGTAATGGAGCACTGGAAACTCTGGGGTAATTTGGCATTTTTAAAAGAAGCAAAATGTGCGTGCAAGTACTGGTACATACCTGTACTAGCCTCCTATTGCTAGGCTTTCATAGTAAGTTCAGACCACAGGTACACGTTTTCCAGCCTCTCTAACTATAAAACTATATAACCCCCTCCAAAAAAAAAAAAAAAAACTGCTCATTTGTAAAACCTTCAGCACAAGTACTTCAATAGTGTCACACAAGAAAAACATCAAAAGCGACTTTTTGTGCTTTGCACCTTTTGCCATTTGGACGTAAGTTGCCTTTATTACAGCCTATGTCCCTGAGCTACTACGCAAAAGGTACATCCTGCATCCAGGGCAAAGCAATAAATTTGTACTTGATTTCATGAGCTGTACACTCCTAGGTTATGTCTACAATGGCACATATCACGTATCAGCTACATAAACTTTGTGCAGCAGGCTTCATGCGTCATGAATAATGATGCAAATTTGTGCTACACAATTTATGCATTCAGTAAAAAAAGTAACACTGAAGAAATATCACTGTAAATGCTCTGCTGTAAGAGTTTATCGGGTTTGTTTTTTTTTTTTATTTAGCATATTAACTATGGAACAGGCTGTTCTATATTATATAAGGGAGGTTTTCTCTGTACATAAATAGAAATGATTTTCCCTGAAATGGACAGTACAAGATACAATCAAGGTTTTGCTGACCTTGGAGGAAGCAGCCAAATTTAGATAGATTAAACTGAGCATTACAAAACATTAATATTTTTGGCAAAAGGTTAAGGAAACCTGTACTGAAAAAATGTGGAGGCAAAGGAAAATTGTACTGTGTACAAAGAGTGCTTTTGTAACCTATAATTACCATTATGTATATATATATATATTTATTAAAAGGTGCCTAATAGTTTTAACAGCAGATGCTTTATCCACTTCTACCGTGAAGTGCAACTATGTATAATATACCTGAAATAAATTGTGCTGCTGTTGTTTGAGGCAGTACATCTCATAATATTTTGGAGAATATACTGTATGTAATCAGCATGACAAGTTTTATTGCTTAGTACACATGATGAGAAAATTGGAGGAAAAATACTGCCTTTGGATCGATCGTCCAATAATCTGATCATTCGTGCACAGCTTTCGAGAGCTGATCACTAAAGTTCATGCGAAAATATCCAAAGGCACGAGCACGAAAAATATTTTCCTATGATAACAGAACAAAGATTTTCCTGTAATTAGTATTATATTTGTATGAAAAGAAATTGTGTGACCAAGACCACACATTGCTTGGAAATGAAAGAATACATTACAATACAATACATTAGGTGAACAAAATGAGCTGCGCTAAAAACAATGAAACTAGAAAATAATCAAACACCAAAAAACCTAATCAACCTATACCAATAGACGTAAAAACAATTTTAAATTGACAGAAAAATGTGATTAGTGAATAGTATACATGAATACTAACGTATCGTCATAAAGTGAATAAAGTGTATACTAGACCTAAAATGACATTGATGTGAATATTACAAAGAAAACCCCCACAATAATTAATGTAGATTGACACAAAAAAAGGGTTATAATGTGTGCTAGATTTAAACGAATAGTATTAACTAAAATAATATTCAAAAAACCATAAAAAGTTCATATGTGATGAAAAAAATATATTTATATATAGTCCCAAGATTAATATTGGTTCTTCAAACTTGACATAAAGGTGCAAAAATATCCACAAATGCGTGTATATAAAAACAAAAAAAAATTTTCAAAACAATCCTCCACCAGTGAGAAGAGGGGCCGCTTACCAGAGCTTAAGATCCCAGTGTTAGTGAGATCAGTAAGGCAACAGCACAGAGGTTTCTGGGTGAACCGTCACAGGCATCCCACCATCTCCATCTCCAATATGAAGCCTCCAATCGAGAAACGAAGGTGTCGTAGATTGCTGACACCACGCTGTCTCTATCTCCAATACGAAGCCTCCAGTCCGGGAACGAAGGTATCGTGGATCATATAAAAAATCAAAGACACTCGCATAGCGTAAAACCACTTGGTTTAATAAAGTAAAGTTTAAAAGATTTACACTCACATGCGTAAAGAAAAAACGATCATATAAAAACGAGCCGGCCGGACTCGTGTGCCGCCCGCACTTCCTGGTTGGGCGTAGAACGCGGAGACGTCAGAACGCCTATCGCCTATCTCTTGTTTTTAGCGCAGCTCATTTTGTTCACCTATTTAGTTTGATATCGGAGTATTACGATTAGGGTTGCTGCTTATAGGTTGCTTTCTTTTGTTGTTTGAGTAGCGCGGTTTACCTTTTGTACCGAATACAATACATTGCTTCCGAAGTTGTATTCTTTCATACGAGAATTTTCGGAACTTTAGTAACCTATTGATGACTGGTATGCAAATAAAGAAAGGACGATCTTTTGTCCGATGTTCTTATCATGTGTAAGAGGCTTGATAGTAATGTGTAGATGTGACAGGGCCCATAAAGCTACGGAGCTCAAACATATCACATGGCTATGAGGCTTGCTTAGCCTTCCTTGTAAACAGCTGGGCTTATTTGATAAGGTAGTGCAAAGTGCAGTGACTACATGGAAAGTGCAGGAAACCACAGCATCTAATCAGATCACTGTTTACTGTCTTTAGAAAAAAAAAAAAAAAAACATGAATTCTGATTGCTTACTTTTGGTTGTTGTTGATAAATTGCACTACTTTTTACATTAGTCCAAACACATAACTTACAGATAAAAAGGTGTTGATTTACTAAAACTGTAGTGCGCAAAGTCTAGTGCAGCTGTGCATAGAAACCAATCAGCTTCTAGGTTTTTTTTTTGTCAAAGCTTTATTGAAAAAGCTGAAGTTAGAAGCTGATTGGCTACCATGCACAACTGCACCAGATTTTGCATTCTCCAGTTTTAGTAAATCAACCCCATAGTGTTTATGACTGAATGAAAGATGAAAGATACCAATAGACAATTTTCCTTTATTTATTAATTGACAGCAGTTTGCCATGTTAGTTATTATCTGGTCACCATTCTGAGTTCTGTGTCTCATGGAACTAGAAATGAAAAATTGTAACTAAAAGCTTCGGCATATCTGAACAGCATGCTGGGGGTTGTAGTTCTGCAAACGCTGCAGAACAGCTTGTAAACAAAAACTCAATATTTTTGTGTATATTATATTGAAACGCATTTGGTAACTACGGTATTTGTAAATGATGTGAATGCCCTTTGCATTAGCATAGCATGTATTTAAGTATATATATATATATATATATATATATATATATATATAAAAAGTCCAAGTCCAAGTCTTTATTAGGAGGCAGTAGATCTGTCTAATCGATGATACCGGGCACTATGTGCAATCTACAAAGAGAAGTTAAGTGATACTAATAGAAAATAACCCCTATGGTCAGCACTTTACATACTCTTGTCCCTACTATTCTTGCTATGAGGGCATGCTCACTTGTGTTGTTTTCAACCACACAGCTGAAGTGTCCACGATAGTGAGCACAGGTAGCCAGTTTGGCGAGAATTGTTGGACTTTTCAGATGGTAAACGTGCATGGAGCGCAGACCTGAAAAGACAAGAAGAGACAAAAAGATAGATTCTAGATGAAGTAATAGCAAGTATACCTAAAACATTTAGCTCTCACTTTGAAGCCAGGATATACATATAGTCTACAAAAACTCAACTCAAATCTCCCTTCTACATGGCGCAGACTGTGATAGTGTTATATGATCAACTAATGGGTTATAAATCATTTGGAATAAGCAATGTTTTTGTAATAATGTTTTTCTTCCTACATGTTTGGTTCGAATCCCAGCCATTGCACTAACTTCCTGGAGTTTGCATGGTTCTTCCTGTGCCTGTATGGGTTTCCTCCAGACACTCTGGTTTCCTCCCGCTCTCCAAAGACATGCTGGTAGGGTAATTGGCTCCTGTCTAACTTAGTGCCCTAGTATGTGTATGTATGAATGTGAGTTAGGGACCTTAGATTGTAAGCTCCTTGAGGGCAGGGACTGATATGAATGTACAATATTTATGTAAAGCACTGCTATATATGTACCTGTAATAAATAAATATAAAAAAATGTATGTTGTTGAAGGTCCTTCATGTCCTCTGTTTGTGAAGTGCTGCAGGTAGGCTCTTGCACACAGCTGTTTCTGATGTGCCAAGATGTATGAGTCATGCTGGTGGCACAGAGGTATAAAAGATGTATGCTCATGTTTGCCTTCTGTCTCATCAAGAATAGGTTCTCATACACACCGGATGTATACCTGATAATTTAGGTTAGAGTATTCTTCCATATGATCATGTACACTTTGCTGAAATATGCATCCCATGCATGGTATTTTTTGGAAGGGCTCACTGTGACTAAGATTTTCTGCAGATTTTTGTCTTCAGATTTACCAAAACCATATAATATGAGGTTAAACCTTAAGAGTTTCATTTTGTATGCAATTAGGCAGGTCCTTGCACTGTATGGTTTTGGTAAATCTGAAGACAAAAATCTGCAGAAAATGTAATAGTGTGTACTGTGTATAGGGCCTTCGTTTAGGTGGCATTATGTCCTGTATTTTCTACACCTCGCACCTTCATCAACAACTTTATACAGGCTATTTAAATAAATTTTTTGTAATGTTAATGGCTCTTCTTTGCAATAGACCTCATTTAAAGACAGGCTGGTAGGTTAACTGGCTACTGTCTAAACTGACCCTAGTATGTATGAATGCGAGTTTAGATTGTAAACTCCTTTGAGGGCAGGAACTGCTGAGAATGTACAATATATATGTAAAGCGCTGCGTAAATTGACAGCGCTATATAAGTACATTTATAAAAACCTGGTACTGGCCCAAAGGAAAGATACTGCTGGTGCCCTTAACTAAATTCACATGTAATCTGGATCACTTGACTTTGTTCTGAAGTTTACAAGGAAGCTCACTGTCACTGTAGATGGCATGACGTTTATAATCAATGTGATGAATTATTTCAGATAGCCAATAGACCATTTGGCATTTATGTAACTTTAAATCAATTTATCTGACAAACTTTACTTCTCAATTTATATCACACTTCCCCATTTGTTCTGTGGTAATCTTGTTTACACCAAATTAAAAAGCCTACAGTTCATTTGCATAACATTTACTGCTATGTATTTCTTGGAAGTGCTAACACAATCAACTATCTGCCTGTCATTGGTGTGAAATGTATACAGTGTTTCCACAGAGAAGACTGGCGTATGTGTCAACAAAATGTAGCATATAGGGCTGGGAATATGAATGACACATTAGCAAATGGAGGATAATGTTAAAACAAAGGAAATCTGTAACATGACCCAGCTCTATTCTGTTTAACTGCATGTTTTATAGATTTGTGGAAACAGAGGGGCAGAGTAAGTATAGACTTATGTTATCTGTGTATAGAAATATGAAGTGTATGCTTATTATAGATGTAAAAAATAAGCCATATTATATTAGTCCCACAAGACAGTAAAAGAACTGTAATGGGTCCATATTAATCTTTCTATCCTTCCCTAAGCAAACCATTCTATCCCACACGTCTTGCCTTCTTCATCCAATGTAACCATATAATTACAGATTTTAGATGAAAACAAAATGTTTTCATTGCATATTGTGGCATTCTTGATATGCTCTATAAATTGTGAATAGGCATGCATGGAGAATAATAGCAAACAGAAGATCAGCATAGGCCTCAGGATGACCATATATAGTATGACCAGGCCAGGCCCAGCACTGGGGTGTCTTTACTCAAAATGCTGGGAACAGAGCATGGTCTAACACACTGCTTGGCAGCAAAAGAATATATGGGTCTGCAGATGAGTTCTGTAATTCATTTTTACATTTAGGCTGGGTTCACACTAGTGCGAATTGGATGTGGAACTCCGCGCATACAATTCGCATGAATCCAATTTGCATGACAGGAGATTGTGATCAGCTCTCAATGGAGCTGGTTCACGCATCTCTGGGGTGGCTGCGGAGTGAATTGGACAGGAGTCCTGTGTGTCTTTGAATCTGTTTTAGGTCTGAAATCAGGCAAAAATGAACCTTTCCTAAAAAGGAGAACAGGGACACACCGGACCCATGCTGTCAGCCGCATCTCCTTTTTAGTGTGAAACCAGCCTTAAAATGTGTTTAGGAAGGCAAGGTGGTTAAACTTTAATGGCTATATTTCTCTAAATCAGGTCCAAAGTGTAATCACACTTGAACCTACTGTGCCAACATTCATGGCTTAGTGACTCATTCAATTCCATTTTTAATATTTATACTGCACTATTTTCTAAGATCAGGGTTGTATTGTAACAATGATACTTCCACATATAATTTTGGGCTGTGTTTGCTAAGGGAAAACTGAGGGTGTGAGTTTTTTTTGTTTTGTTTTTTTTGTTTTTTTAAGTAATGCAAGACATAGAGGCAACATTAAGTACAAAGTCATAATTTATTCTATTCTGTATAAAAAAAGGTCATAGTTTTGTATTAAAAAGTCTTCTCCCAGGAGAAGAAATATATTATTTTGCATCATAAATAAAATCATAGCATATATACAGTCGTCAGCAAACTCAGAAGGCTTCGGCCTAGTGCTTTTTTTTCATCAGTGCTTTGGAAACTGAAGCTGGTCTTGAATTACAAACAGGAATTACAGTACCAAAAAAAAAAAAAAAAATACTGAGGTATTTCTCCTTTGCTTCGTTTAAAAAAAAAAAAAAAAGAAAAAAAAAAGCTGAAATCTTAGGCTTCTGAAGGCAGGACGAAGCTTGTAAAATAAATAATAGGACGTACATTTCGTTTTTACAGTTTATAGGCAGCAGTCTCTCTTTCACTTTCACCAGTACAAAAAATTCAGGAATGGAAATACTGTCGAACCTCCCTTAAACGGAGGTTATAAACAAACAAAAATCAGACGTAAAAAGGCAATGGTGACCTGTCTTTTTTTGAAATCCTTAGTGGTTAGCACAGACACTCAAAGTTTTGACATGTCACGTCAGTTTTAAGCTAATTGTGGTTTCACCAGTTCATATGCTTGCAAACACATCACGCCTGGTTGACGATGATGGCTTAAAAGTGACAAAAAAAAAATATAATGTACTCATTAAAAGTTCTTAAAAATTATTGCACTTTGTATAACACAGTCCCGTGTGCTTTAGCTTGTACCCCCTCAGCAACTTGGTGATGTAGTGATAGGACTCTGAAGGTAGCTCAGTGAGCTTGCTGCAGGGTGAACAGGGATAGAAACTGGGAAGTTAAAGACCGTAGTAGTGGATGTTCCTCTGTCCAAAACTGATATTGTGGGACTTCCAGCCTCTGCTGAGCATGAAGGTGCTAGTACTTGAGATTCAAACTGAAGAAGCTGTCCCATAAAGCTGAAATTTGGGGAAATGATGCTCCTTCGCTGCTTGACAAACTCAAAAGCTTCGTCCAGCTTTACACGATTAGTCCTCATCAAATAAGCAAGGCAGATAGTAGCAGAACGTGAAATACCAGCTTGACAGTGCACAAACACTCTGCCACCGTTATTCTTCACTGAATCTGAAAGATAAAATAAACAGGTTAATATCAATATTGTAAAAATGATACGGAAACAGCGTCAGTTTGAGAAAAAAAAAACACTGTGGAATCTAAAACATTTATCTAACAAAAGCAAACAGCAGAATCTGGCAATGTATGTTGATGGCCACTAGGGGGCAGTAACTGACTAACACTTTTTCTACATGCTTATTTTTTTTATTCTGCCTGTCTATTAGCGAAAGTGCTGCTTTCATACAAGAAACGGTGCGCTTTCCTTACTCCTCAAACATTTTGGCATTATTTTGTTTTTTACAACGTCAATTTGGCACAAATAAATTAGCAGAGCTCCAATAAAAATAAAATAAAAAAAGGGTAAAACTAATCTGAGATGCAAAATGCTAACCCTTGATATAGTCCTACTGTTAAATTCAGGCTCTAAAAAGTACCTGATGATTTTAATCAGTATTAATTATATGTATTCTCCATACTAGGTTTATTGTTCTGTAACAATTTCAAGATATTTACCTATGAAGTCAATGGCTTCATTAAACCAGGAGCTGATGTCTGCTTTGTGGCTGTCCTCCACTGGGATACTCTTGTACTGGTAGTGTCCCTCAAAGTGATTAGGGCAGTTGGCAGACACATTGATCAGGGCGGTAATGCCAAGGGTGTCCAGCATATCTTTTCTTGATGCATGATATGCACTTCCCAGGTAGAGAAAAGGCAGGATTTCTACTGGTCCTCCCTGTAAAAACAATTAAAACAGAAACGTTTAATCAACTGGAAATACATTTATACATAATTTAATCATAGGTACATAAGGGAAGGCTTGAAATATGATAAGTTGTGTTATGTGTACATCTTGCATTCAGCCACGTAGGAATAAAAGTGTAAACACAGCTTATTATCAGGGCTTGTGTTTGGGGAAGTACAATTGGCCTGGTGCTTTACAGCTCACTATTGTTTTAGTGCTTGGCTGGCTGGGAGTGGTGAGGGAGGGACAGCTTGCTTGGCAGGGGATTTTAACTCTTACAACACAAGGGAATACTGACCTGATCGTATAATGGGGTGCTGCAGGGGGTGCAGTTGGAATCGGCGCTGCCTGGTACACAGTTGGCACTGAGGGGCAGGCTTAGTCCTGTCGGGGGAGAACATTTGTTGCAGAATTCAGGATATTCTGAGGAAAATGCTTCATAGCCACCTGAAAGAGAAAACAAAATGACAGTCATTAAATGGTATCCTTTGTGGAGCTCATTGACAGTTATCAGTAGGGGAGGCTTTAAGTGGACCCTATAGATGGAATGGATTAATGTGTAAGAAAAGAGTGAAGAGTTAACAAAGGAAAGTTTAGGAGGGAAGCATCAATGTATGTTTATTGGCTGACATTTCTCAATGTGGGCTTAGAGATTTTAAAGGGACAGTTGTATTAAAAAGTGGGAGAGCTATTAAGTTTTAGGTGGGAGGCATTTATGTACCTTTATTGGCTGACATTTCTCAATGTGGCCTTAGAGATATAAGAGTTTGTGGTATTAAAAAAAAAAAAAAAAGAAGTTTTAGGGAGGCATCGATGTACCTTTGTGGTTGACCTTGATAACGAGCTATTGATTACTGTATAGTCGAAAGAGGAAGAGCTAACAAAGACAAGTTTGGGAGGGACGCATGCATTTGTGATGACGTTTCTCAATGTGGGGGACTTTAAGTGGACTCAATAAGGGATTATTGTATTAAAGAGGGGAGGGGGGGGGGGGCTATCACAGGTTTTAAGAGGAGATCATCCTCCTACTTTTATGGTTGACATTTCTTAATGGGGGCTTTGAGCGAACCCAATGGATGCAAGGGATTATAAAAGAGGGGGACGAGCTAGGTTTTAGAAGGGAATCATCTTCCTACTTTCAATGGCTACTTTAAGTGGACCCAATAAGGGATTATTGTATACAAGTAGGGGAGGGGTTATCACTGGTTTTCGGAGGGAATAGTCTTCCTACTTTTATGGTTGACGTTTCTCAAGGGCTACTTTAAATGGACCCAATAAGGGATTATTGTATACAAGGAGGGGGGGCTTTATTGCGCGTTTTAGGAGGGAATCATCTTCCTACGTAATGGTTGATATTTCATAACTGGGGCTTTAAATAAACCCAATAGATGCAAGGTTTTTTTTTTTAAGAGGGGAAATGTTAGGTTTTAGGAAGGAATCATCTTTCTACTTTTTCCCAATCGGGGCTTTAATTGGATCCAAGAGATTTAAGGGATAATTGTATTGTTAAAGAGGGAAAGCTAACAAAGGATCATGTACCTTTATTGGTTACATGTCTCGATGGGGGGGGGGGGGGGGTTAAGTGGTGGATCTAGAAGAGGGAAAGAGCAGGTTTAGAAGGGACTGATGATGATACCTTTTAGGAAGAAGATCCTGCTGCCTCGGGGGTCTCTGCACAGGGCACTGACAGCCAGCATCATGGTGCTGTCCTTTCTGATGGCGTCTAGCTCGTAGGTCCTGTCATCCAGCAGTACCACAGCCTCATACAATCCAGCGATCAGCCGGGCCCTGTGCTCCTCGTTGGGGATGATGTGTTCCAAGCCCATGCTGCCTTTAGCCCTCCTCTTGACTATAGTGCTGAACCTGACATTGCTGGAGCCCAGGATGTGGGCAGAACTGAAGGAGAAGAACGATCTGCAGTCCAGGGTGAGCAGTTTGTGTGCTCTGTCTGCCAGCAGGGCTTTCATCGTGCTGCAATCCATGCCACTTATCTCCATATTGACCATAGCTAGGCGACACACTCCGCTCAGAAGGGTAGACAGATAGGAATCCGTGCTGCTTCGAGGTAACACTGCTCGGCTTGTAACAAAATCACTCCCTCTCCTTGCTGTTGCAGTTACTGCCCTTTACAGGCAACTTTGTCTAAAAAGAAATCAACTTAATAAAAACAAAAACAAATGAAGTCTTCAAGCCAAAGCCAGCCGCGTGTTTTGTCTTTCTTGTGTTACTTTTGCTGTTGTTTCCTGTTCCTGGCCGGCTGGCTTGAGCTCAATGCTGCCCCGAGCTCTGCGAGCTCCCTATTTATACAGAGCGGGAGGAGGCTGGCTTTTTTGTGAATGGTTTGTACCACGTGGCTTCACGGTGACATCATTCCATCTGTAGACGCGCCCCCCTTGTGTTCAGCCAAGAGCAATGACGTCGGCCGAAGCTGCAAAGTCAAACAGAGCGATATACACAGAGCGGGCCCGGCCCAGGCAGGAAATAAACTGCTGTAACCCTGAGCCAGCCGCAGCTCTGCTCTGGGGAGATCCGAGCCGACACACGAGGCACGCAATGTTCTCCTCAGAGCATACACACATACACGAATGATTCAATGGAGGCATTTTGGAGGCTTTTCAGAAAAATTTCACTCAGAAAGCTGGAATGTGAATGGGAGCAACGTGAGCTCATGTGCCCCCCTCCCTCCCTTCCCAGCCTGGAATCTGGAGCAGCCCGCCTAAAACTTCCACAGCACACTCGGCTCTTGTCAGGACATAGGAGTAGGACTGACTGCTGTATACTTCTCATCTACTTCTTTCTTCACATGATGGCATTTCTAACATAGTTTATCCAGAAATTCCAAAATATATTCACACTGGGCTGAGCTGGGAAACCAGCCTTTACAGGACTCTATATATATATATATATATATATATATATATATATATATATATATATATATATATATATATATATATATAAGGGTATAGTATACAGTATATATTATATGGAGTACCTCTATTCTTCCACCATATGCTAACCCACAGAATATACCTCACAAGTGTATAATATATATAATTTATGGAGTACTTCTATTCTTCCACCATACCCCTAACACCACAGAATATACCTCACAAGTGTATAGTATACAGTATATATTATGTGGAGTATTTCTATTCTTCCACCATACGCTAACCCCACAGAAAACACCTCACAAGTGTATAATATACAGTATATATTACATGGAGTACTTCTATTCTACTACCATAGGCTAACCCCACAGAAAATACCTCACAAGTGTATAATATATATATCATTTATGGAGAACTTCTATTCTTCCACCATACCCTAACACCACAAAAAATACCTGACAAGTGTATAATTTACAGTATATATTATTTGGAGTACTTCTATTCTTCCACCATACGCTAACCCCACAGAAAATACCTGACGAGTGTATAAATATAATATATGGAGTACCTATATTCCTCCACCATACCCTAACACCACGGAAAATACCTGACGAATGTATAAATATAATATATGGAGTACCTATATTCCTCCACCATACTCTAACACCACGGAAAATACCTGACGAGTGTATAAATATAATATATGGAGTACCTATATTCCTCCACCATACCCTAACACCACAGAAAATACCTGACAAATGTATAATATATCAAATATACAGAGTACTTCTGTTCTTTCACCATACCCTAACACTACAGAAAATACTTGACAGGTGTATAATATATCAAATATATGGAGTACTTCTATACTTCGAGTACTTCTATACTTCCACTATACGCTAACCCCATAGAAAATACTTGACAAGTGTATAATATATATATATATAATACATATGGACTACTTCTATTCTTCCACCATATGCTAACCCCACAGAAAATACCGGAAAAGTGTATACATTATATAGATTACTTCTATTTACTCCACCATATACTAAGGCCGCGTACACACGCGGGGACTGTTCGCCCAACTTTGTCCGTCAAACAGTTTCGGCAAACAGTCCGCTCAAAATTAGCATGGACGGACATGGCCACACACGACGGACGAACAGTTTGCTGAAACCGTGCGCGATGACATGAACGGCACGTACGACGGGACGAAAAATACGACGTCCTATACACTGCATTATAACTTTCGGCGTGAAAATCCTTTCTGAGCATGTGCGCAACTTTGTTTGACGAACAAGCCTACACACGCGGGGACTGTCCGCTGAAACAAGGTTTCAGCGGACAGTTTTTCGGAATTTCCGAAAAACCTTGTTCAGCGGACTGTTCGCTGAAACTGTCCGCTGAAAGCCCACACACGAGCGGACTGTCCGCTGAAACTTGGTTTCAGCGGACAGTTTCAGCGAACAGTCCCCGCGTGTGTACGCGGCCTAACACTTTCCAGAAAAAAAAAAAAACACCTGACAAGTGTAAAATATATACAATATATAGACTACTTCTGTTCATTTCATAATATACCAACACCTACCACAGAAAACCACACAAGTGTAAAATATATCTATATTACTTGTATTCATTCCACCATATACACGTACCACAGAAAATATCAAACAAGTGTATAATATTAATATATGTATATATATATATATATATATATATATATATATATATATATATATTTATGGCCCAGAGCCCTCTGACCGATACGGATAAGGATGACAAACAAGGATAACACAAAACTCGCTTACTTGAACCGGACCTGAAAGTGTGCCCTGGCCTAACGTAGGGTATACCAAAATAAGGGGGCATACCCTTGATAGAGAAATGAGTAATGAATGAAATGAAAATGAAATGGAGTGAAATGAGTACTCGCCCGGGAGTATAATGCTTGAGAAATGCCCTGACAGGGGATGGGTGGGTGGGTATCGCGCACCGGAACCGACGAGGGAGCCAGGCGAACGGGCTGGTTATATACTCCACCGGGCTCCACCCATAATTCCAGGCCACCATACTGGCCTTTCCATTTATGGCCCAGAGCCCTCTGACCGATACGGATAAGGATGACAAACAAGGATAACACAAAACTCGCTTACTTGAACCGGACCTGAAAGTGTGCCCTGGCCTAACGTAGGGTATACCAAAATAAGGGGGCAAAAACATACAGGTAGGGAATGCCTTTATTGATTCGAGTTTGTTACTGGGTGAGCTTGATGAAGGCCTGGGCCATCTCTACTTGCGGATTGGGTATGTAACGGGCGAAGCAGGCGGATTTCCACCTACCCAACTTTTTGATGATGTGGACCGGGACCCCTTGGCGAGAGGCAGTTGAAGCTGCTCCGATCCGAAACGAATGTCCGGAGTAGTGAGCCGGATCGAGGTGAAGGATGCTCAGGAGTATCCTGACATGCTCCATGAACTGGGCTGCGTTCAGTGGCTTACCGTGGAATGGTAGAAGCGGGCCAGTTCCTGGTTGATCGGCCAGAAGGGTCAACAAGCGGGTGAGCGTGGCGACCGGGCACCAGCGGTTGTTGGTTTTATAAAAATGTATGTCCGTCCCCGGGCCAAGTTGTTGCGTCTTGGACACTGCTATATGCAGGATGAAATGGTCTCCGTGCCTGACCAGGTGGTGCTTGCATAGCGTGCGAGCTGAGGGGCTACTGGAGGTAAACTCGCCTGGCCGCAGGAAGCCGTAGAAGGCCAGGTGTATGGCTGCTTGTATAATGGTACTAGTGTGGAGTCCGAAAGGTGCAGTGGCCAAAATATCGGACATGTTTCTGAAAATGTCTCCTGTGATAGGCAAGCGTTTGAGGGAGGCCGCAGGCTGGCGTTTCTGGATGCCACGCATGACGGCCCGAATGGCGTGGAAAGTGAACAAGGAGGGTTCAGCGGGGTCCTGGAGGGACGTAAAATGTTGTACCCCGGCCAGGTATAGTCGGATCGTGTTGACGGATAGCGCCAAGTCCGAGTGGCAATGGGCAACGAAGGCCAGAACTTGCTTGACCCGGGAGGTCTCTGTGGAGTGAGACGTTAAGAAGCGGTTAAAGGCCCTCCAGGCTGTTTGGTAGGCCTTGCGGGTATTGTCTGCGAGGGAGTGATTGATGAGTTGAGTCGCGGCTACTAGGTGAGGGGTTAATCCAGGGTCAGTTGAGACCAGTCCGGGATAACTGCTGACGTTGGTCCGGCTCCGGGCACCTGATCAAAAAAGGAAACTAAGTTAAAGCGGGAAAGGGCGTCCGCTGCCCGGTTACATTTACCGGGGATAAAGGCACAATGGACATTAAATTGAAACAATAACGAGAGCTGGACCAGTCGCCGCAGGAAGGACATAATCTCCAGAGACTTGGACCTGCCTTTGTTAATGATTTCCGCAGTGGCGAGATTGTCCGTTGAAAAGGTCACTGTTTGACCGGACCAACTGCGGCCCCACGTATGGGCAGCGGCTACGATGGGGTACAATTCAAATAGGGAGGACGTCTCGGTGAAGCCCGGAATAGCCAGTATCTGAGGAGGCCAAGGGGCTGCAAGCCAGAGGTGGCCAAAAATTGCCGCAAAACCCGTGGAGGCCGCTGCGTCGGTCACGACCTGCGGCGATGAGGAGGACACGGAGGGAATGAAGAGGGACACGCCATTCCAGGACGTCAGGAATTCTTCCCACATGGCAAGGTCTGCTACAGCTGCGGGGTCCAGGCTGAGGATATGCTCCGGGTCTTGTGAATGAGACAGTAGGACTAACAGGCGTGATATGAAAGCGCGACCTTGAGGGATGATGCGCATGGCAAAATTAAGCATACCGAGAAGGGACTGTAACTGCCTCTTGGTACAAGTTCTGGTGCGGGTGAAGTCCCTCATGACCGACCTGATGCGGCTTAGTTTATCCGGGGGAAGGCTGGCCTGCATAGTGCTGGTATTTAAGCTGACCCCGAGGAAGGTGATTGCCTGCGCAGGGCCCTCTACCTTGTGCTCAGCAATCGGGACGTCAAGATTATTGAAGACCACCCTTAGTTTATCCAAATCCCCTGGAAGGGAGCCAGGTGACTCGACCAGCAGGAAGTCATCCAAGTAGTGTATGACTCCCTGGCACTGGGCTACGTGCAGCAAGATCCATTCGAGAGCCTGCGCAAACGAGTCGAAGAGCCAGGGGCTACTCTTGGACCCGAAGGTCAGCTTAGAGGCAAAATAGTAGAGCTCCCTCCATTTGATGCCATGCCAGCACCAGAGAGATGGATGGATAGGAAGGAGCTTGAAGGCGTCCGAGATGTCGGCCTTGGAGAGCCATGTACCTGTGCCTGACTTGAGAATGGCCTGGATGGCCATGTCTACGGACGCGTATTTGAGGGAGAACTCCTCGGAGGGGATAAGAGAATTAAGACTGGGGACAGAGGAAGAATAAGGCGCTGACAAGTCGTAGACCAACCTAAGTTTATTTGAGAACTTGCCCTTGACAAGCCCAATAGGGCTGACTCGCCAGGTGTTAAATGGGGGCTTCGTGAAAGGGCCTATGATGAAATTCCGGTCTAGTTCTGCCTGTAACAGCTGGTCGATGGCCTGTACGTCGGTGGCTGCTGACCGCAGGTTCTGGCACTCGTGTGTGAGGTGAGGGAGGGAAATAAGTCCTGTATGAAAGCCCTGAGTAAAGCCCTGGACTAGGTAGGTGGCAAGTGAGGGGGTGGGGTGATTGGCGAGGTAGACACCGAGCCACGACACGTTGACCCGGCTCAGTCATGATTTCCTAGCCTGCTTAAGCTCGCACATGAGCCTGGGATGAGCTCTATTACACCGTGAGCATACATGGAGCAGCCTGCACTGGCTGAAATTGCACGACCCACTGTTAAAGTTGTTACAGATGGCTGCGCCACCCAAGGTCTTGACCGGGCGCCCCAGTTTATCTGTCTGAGGCAGGCGTGCCGGTGCTGGTAGGGCCTGGGCAGAACCTGAGGTTGATGGACCGTCTACAGGCGGGGTTGCCACCGAGCTGGCACACCAAGTCGCGGTGTGAGTAGCTGACTGGCAGATGGCACAAAGAGGAGACCGCAGCCCTGCGAAGTGTCGGCAGAACAACTCGGTGTCCAAGGCACTCCAATCCGTAGGTAACTGAAATTGAGAGAGCCTGGCGGCCGCCTTAGCGGAGAAGGAGCGGTGATAGTCATAAAAAGCGAAACCGCCGTATTTGTACCCCAGGTCGACTACTACGTGGAGGTAACGATCCAGTTCCTCCCTTCTGCCGGGGGAGGCCGAGCAGATGACATCCCTCAGCATGCCGAAGGCCAGGGTGAACTCGGTGACTGACAGCTTTCTGTCCAGCCTGGGGTCTTTGGCTTTGAGGACCACCGACACGTCCCCCCAAGTATAAGCTTTATTTTCTGCCAGCTCGTGAATGGATATCAGTAGCGAGGCCAGATTGACGTCCTTTCCCTCTAGGATGTCCTTCCTGATGTTGGCTGATATTAAATGGGAAGGGTACACTACTGGTGTACACCCGGGGGTACCTGCGCTGGTGTTCTCCACTGCTTGTGAAGCTGGTATAGGAGGAGAAACGACTGGGCGGGTCTCGAGGAGGGCCACCCGACTCTGAACTTCTGACATTGAGGTCGTCAGGGATGACACCAGCGTGTGAAGCTGCGTGATGGAGGCCGCGATGGAGCCCAGGGAGGCCTGCTGGGCACTATCCTCAACCGCGGCTGGGGGAGGAAAAAGGAGCCTGAAGAGCTCGGCCTTTCTGGCTGTAGCTGGGAAGGGTACGCCCCTACGCCTCAACTCGGCCGTCAGCCTGGGGATGGTCCATGTTCTGAAGGACCTTTGGCTGCCGCTCTCTGAGAAAAGAGACGGAGACAACGGAGCCGTGTAGTCCTCGCTGCCAGCCTGGGACATGGTGGCAAAATCCGGGCTTGGTAAGCTTTATTAATCCCTGGGACCGGGTTTTTCTCCTATACGAAACCTAAGAGGGTGACATGGATTACAAGACTCGTAGGAGACTCCTAAGCAAATTTTTTTTTTTTTTTTTTTTTTTTTTTTTTTGAGAAGGGTACTACCGCTTGTGGGCGTTTCCCTTCCCGAAGATTCTCTTACCTAAGGAGGCACCGTCCGACCCGGTGCAGGTTGGACCTACTGAAAACTCGACTGATCTGAGGAGATGAAGGTAAGTTTGTATGAGACTCCTATGCCTGCAGAGAGATGTCTAGCTAAATCGTGGAGGTAAGACTGGAAAATGTGAAGAAAGACATAACTGAAACGAGCTGCATAAATGAAACGAGCAGACAACCGAACTTAGAATAATGTGCGTATGGCGACAGAGACGTGACTTGGTTGCGTCGTAGATGCAAAATTTCCTTTTCCCTTCCCCGTTTTTTTTTTTTTTTTCCACGCAGATGCGCATAGAACGCGGGGTTTAAGCGGAGGTGGACCCGCCACGTGGAGCTCAGGCGGAGGTGGAGCCTGCCACGTGGAGCTCAGGCAGGGGAGGGGAAAGGGGGAGGATCTGCCGCGTGGAGCTCAGGCGGAGGTGGAGCCCGCCACGTGGAGCTCAGGCAGGGGGGGGGAGGGGGGGCCTGCCGCGTGGAGCTCAGGCGAGGGGTGAACCCTGCCACGTGGAGCTCAGGCAGGGGAGAGGGGGGGGGGATCTGCCGCGTGGAGCTCAGGCGGAGGTGGAGCCCGCCACGTGGAGCTCAGGCAGGGGAGGGAAAGGGGGGGGGGATCTGCCGCGTGGAGCTCAGGCGGAGGTGGAGCCCGCCACGTGGAGCTCAGGCAGGGGGGGGAGGGGGGGCCTGCCGCGTGGAGCTCAGGCGAGGGGTGAACCCTGCCACGTGGAGCTCAGGCAGGGGAGAGGGGGGGGGGGGATCTGCCGCGTGGAGCTCAGGCGGAGGTGGAGCCCGCCACGTGGAGCTCAGGCGGGGGGGGGGGGGGGGGACCCTGCCACGTGGAGCTCAGGCGAGGGGTGAACCCCGCCACGTGGAGCTCAGGCAGGGGGGGGGAGGGGACTTTGCCGCGTGGAGATCAGGCAGGGGGGGGGGACCCTGCCACGTGGAGCTCAGGCAAAAAGGGGGGGGGGTACTGAAATGAGGCGTGCAGCTGGGCGCACCAGAACGAATCGATGCATGAGGAATGCGATGAGATTCGAATTGGAGCGTAATAAGTGACAGAAATGATATGCCATGACAAAGAAAATTAAATGATCCGACATCACCGACTGACATGATTGAAGTGACTGCAATGATTGACATGAAAGGAAATGACATGACGGACATAGTACAAACGGTATGACATGATTTTTTTTTTTTTTTTTTTTGGTTTTTGAACAACCTGAGATTGACATTGCCCGGACTGCTCAATTTAGCGCGACAAGCAGACGGCTGTGATTTCGAGATGGTTCGATCGGTTCGAACACAACAAGAGTCATTCGGTTTAGCAACGACGTGCTGCGAAACGAAGTGCCAGTTGGCACGAACGACATGTATCGAAAAGGTGACAACGACTTCTACGAAGAAGGGGTAGTGACAGTGAGGTACCGAATACAAGTGTCGCGGTTAAGCCGTTCGTGTGACCTAGAGTGAGTGGTTCGTGAGTTCAGGAATCTAATTTTCGTGACTTTAATAACACATGAAACGAAAAGGGTGCCGAAGCCCTACCTGCGACAGCCGGCCCAGACGTGTTGTACGACAACGAAACTTTCGATTAGAGTATAGCGACTCAGACGGCGACCGGACGGACGCTGATGAACGACAAGGTTTTGTCGACACGAGGCGGACGAAAACGTAGGAACTCACGAACCCGGCTCACTGTAAAGTCTCGTGGATAGTCGGCCCTTGATTTCTGACGTATCAGATATCGCGCACCGGAACCGACGAGGGAGCCAGGCGAACGGGCTGGTTATATACTCCACCGGGCTCCACCCATAATTCCAGGCCACCATACTGGCCTTTCCATATATATACACACACACACTCACCGGCCACTTTATTAGTATACCTGTTTAATTGCTTGGTAACACGAATTGCCAATCAGTCAATCACAGGGCAGCAACTCAATGCCTTTAGGCATCTAGACATGATGAAGACGACTTATTGAAGTTCAAACCAAGCATCAAAATGAGGAAGAAAGGGGATTTAAGTGACTTTGAATGTGGCATGGTTGTTGGTGCCGGACAGGCTGGTCTAAGTATCTCAGAAACCACTGATCTACTGGGAATTTCATGCACAATCACCTCTAGGGTTTACAGAGAATGATAGAAAATATCCAGTGAGCGGAAGTTGTGTGGACAAAAATGCCCTGTTGATGTCAGCGATCAGAAAAGAATGGGCAGACCGGTTCGAGTTGATCGAAAGGCAACAGTAACTCAAAAAAACTGCTCATTACAACCAGGGTATGTAGAATACCATCTCTGAACACACAACACATGAAACCTTAAAGAAGATAGGCTACAGCAGCAGAAGACCACACCAGGTGCCACACCTGTCAGCTAAGAACAGGAAACTGAGGCTACAATTCACACAGGCTCTCCAAAGTTGGACAATAGAAGATTGGAAAAATGTTGCCTGGTTTGACGAGTCTCGATTTCAGCTGTGACATTCAGATGGTAGGGTTTAGAATTTGGTGTAAACAACATGAAAGCATGGATCCATCCTGCCTTGTATCACCGGCTCAGGCTGGTGGTGTAATGGTGTGGGGGATATTTTCTTGGCACACGTTGGGCCCCTTAGTACCAATTGAGCACCGTTTAAAAGCCACAACCTACCTGAGTATTATTTCTGATGTCCATTCCTTTACGACTACATTGTATCCATCTTCTGATGGCTACTTCCAGCAGAATAATGCACCATGTCACAAAGCTCAAATCATCTTAAACTGGTTTATTGAACATGACAATGAGTTCTGTACTCCAATGGCCTCCACAGTCACCAATTCTCAGTCCAATAAAGCACCTTTGGGATGTTAAGGAATGAGAAATTTACATCATGGATGTGCAGCCGACAAGTCTGCAGCAACTGCGTGATGCGATCATATGAATGTGGACGAAAATATCTGAGGAATGTTTCCAACACCTTGTTTAATCTATGCCATGAAGAATTAAGGCCGTTCTGAAGGCAAAAGGGGGTCCAACCTGGTACTAGCAAGGTGTACCTAATAAAATGGCCAGTGAGTGTATATACACAGTATACACACGCACATACATTCTGTATTTTTTATACATATATATATATATATATATATATATATATATATATATATATATATATATATATATTTTTTTTATATATATATATGTGTGTATATGTATATAGATATATCTATATACGTATATATATATATATATATATATATATATATATATATATATACACTTCATAACATCATATGCTAACATTTCCATAGAAAACACCACAGAAGACAGGAACGGTTATGTTTATATATCTATAATGTATTGGTTACTTCCACTGGCTGTATTTATTCCATCATATACTGACACTTTCCATAGAAATCACTTGACAAGTGTTTAATATTTATTGTATAATATATAGATTACTTCTATTCATTCCATCATATACCAACACTTTCCAGGGAAATCACCTCACGAGTGTTGAAAATACTGTGTAAAATAAATAGTTTACTTTGCTTCATTCCGTTTTATCCCTAACCATACCATAACAAAATAAGACCACAAGACATCATAAGTTATGTTTATACAAGAGGTGTAGCCAAACTGGGACTTTTGGACTTTAATAATAGAACAAATTGCAAGGAGTGGAAATTGTATTTATTTTTCAACATACTCCCCTGCTACATTTATACACCTATCCCAGCTTGTAAAGCGGAGCTCCACTTAAACGTGGAAGCTCCACTTGCTTGCACCCTCAACTGACACTTTTTTTTGGGGGGGGGGAGTGGATACCTGTCAAAACCAGGTACCCGCTCCCCATTCCAGGTAAGATTTATTTTCTTTTAGCAGCTTCGTAGATGCCCCCTACTTATTCTTATGTGGTAATGCAGTGTTAATTTTGATGTCAAATTTCAATTTCGTTTTAGTCATAGTCTTTTGACTAAAATGCTATTGACTAAGTCGCATTTTATTCATCTGAATTGTTTTTGTTTTAGTCATATTTTAGTCAACTAAAATAGTATTAATTTCTTTGATGAAAATATTGTCGTTGACGAAATTAACCCTGCTCCCAAATCTCTGAAATCTCCAATCTCCAGGTCCCAAACTAAGTTTTACCAACCATGAAGGAAACTAAAAACCCAGTCACCTCCATATGAAGTCAGCATCCTGGAGCTCTTCAGCCTGCCTAAGAATCCTGGGTGACCTAAAACCCTTCTTACACTGTGACAGGGCATCGTGACAACATACAGTATCTCACAAAAGTGAATACACTGCCTTGCTAAAGAAGCTGAGGGTAAAGGTGATGGACTGGCCAAGCATGTCTCCAGCCCTAAACCCTATTGAGCATCTGTGGGGCATCCTCAAATGGAAGGTGGAGGAGCGCAAGGTCTCTAACATCCACCAGCTCTGTGATGTCGTCATGGAGGAGTGGAAGAGGACTCCAGTGGCAACCTATGAAGCTCTGGTGAACTTAATGCCCAAGAGGGTTAAGGCAGTGCTGGAAAATAATGGTGGCCACACAAAATATTGACACTTTGGCCCCAATTTGGACATTTTCACTTAGGAGCGCAAGGTCTCTAACATCCACCAGCTCTGTGATGTCGTCATGGAGGAGTGGAAGAGGACTCCAGTGGCAACCTATGAAGCTCTGGTGAACTTAATGCCCAAGAGGGTTAAGACAGTGCTGTAAAATAATGGTGGCCACACAAAATATTGACACTTTGGGCTCAATTTGGACATTTTCACTTAGGAGCACAAGGTCTATAACATCCACCAGCACCATGATGTCATCATGGAGGAGTGGAAGAGGACTCCAGTGGCAACCTATGAAGCTCTGGTGAATTTAATGCCCAAGAGGGTTAAGACAGTGCTGGAAAATAATGGTGGCCCACACAAAATATTGACACTTTGGCCCCAATTTGGACATTTTCACTTAGGAGCGCAAGGTCTCTAACATCCACCAGCTCTGTGATGTCATCATGGAGGAGTGGAAAAGGACTCCAGTGGCAACCTATGAAGCTCTGGTGAACTTAATGCCCAAGAGGGTTAAGACAGTGCTGGAAAATAATGGTGGCCACACAAAATATTGACACTTTGGCCCCAATTTGGACATTTTCACTTATGGGTGTACTCACTTTTGTTGCCAGCGGTTTAGACATTAATGGCTGTGTGTTGAGTTATTTTGAGGGGACAACAAATTTACACTGTTATACAAGCTGTACACTCACTACTTTACATTGTAGCAAAGTGTCATTTCTTCAGTGTTGTCACATGAGAAGATATAATAAAATATTTACAAAAATGGGAGGGGTGTACTCACTTGTGTGAGATACTGTATATAGTTCTAACAGATTCTTTTATCCATGCTGACAGCTGGCACCTGTGGCTCTCATAATACCTGAACAGTAATGGTATCTGATTGGATGCAGGTGCTGTGCAGCAAACAATTCTCCACCCACCACCTATGACAAAAGTCAGTCGAACGTTCAATTTACTATTGTCGAAAGAGCTGGGTGATAAATGGATGGCCACTGTTCCACCAGTTGTCACCCTAGGACAGGAATTACATTAAAGGGAGCATTACCAGGTTAGAATAAAGGGGAAAAAAACAAGTGAAAAAAAAAATTCAGCTACCACATCTAAAGACTGGTAAGCTTCAAGTTGTAAAGCGCTACGTAAACTGTTGGCGCTATATAAATGCTGTATAATAATAAAAGCTGCAATACATACATTTTTGTTCTTGAGTTTAGATACACTTTAAGCATTTTTGACCTTTAAACACAGCAAGGTCTTTCCTTTCTAGTGAGTGTATCTACAAGCACTGCTCTCCATAGTAACATTTCACAGAGTGGTCCTGAAGATAAAAAGACACAAATAACATACAAACAAGATACAGTGTAACATATTCCCTGAAGAGGCTTCCTTTTATTCATTTCACTCAGGGCCGTTTCCCACCAGAATGCAGTTCTGGAAAAGCTCATGTGCATTTCCCATACCAGACTCAAAATCGCCCCTTTGCCATTATTGACGGTACCCCAAATGCAGATCACAAATGCAGTGTGTTTGCGGGCACCAAATGGCATTGGTACTGCAGTACCATGCGATTTGGTGCATTGTGTTTTTAAAAAGTAGAGGATGCACCGCTGGGTTCTGGTGTGACTTGGAGCCCATTCATTGCAAAATAGCACGGGAACGTGGCGGAATCGCACAGGGATGCAGACCGTGAGATTGATTTAGGTGTGAAGTCTGCTTCTTTCTGCTCACAGAGTAAATTTTTTATATATGCCCTTACACCGAGTCTGTGTTGATCTTTGCAGATCAGAGCAGCTAAGTGGAAATGGTGTGAACAAACCCCTAAGATCACATGACACTTAGCTGAGAATTTTCCAGATATAATTTTATATAGCCCTATATCCAAATATGTTTTTATTTCCGTTATGCTAACACTTTCCATATAAATCATGTGATTTTGCTGAGAATATTCTAGATGTGTTATGTAAAGGTGAGACATCATAATGTCGAAATCATTGCTTGAATGGCATGGCACAGAATATGCAGAGACTATATTGCATTATTTTTACAGGTATGACATCATTTTCCTTCTGATATGAGCAGTGACATCACCACTCACCTGATGCTGCTTTACTTAGATTGCTAAGCACTGCATACATTGTTTGTGGTTGGTGACCTTCCTGTTGGTATACCGTATATACTCGAGTATAGGCCGACCCGAGTATAAGCCGAGGCCCCCAATTTACCACCAAAAAACTGGAAAACTTATTGACTCGTGTATAAGCCGAGGGTGAGACATGGCTGTCCATCCCTGTGTGTCCGTCCATCCCTGTGTGTGTGTCCGTCCATCCATCCCTGTGTGTGTGTCCATCCATCCATCCATCCCTGTGTGTGTATCCATCCATCCATCCATCCCTGTGTGTGTGTGTGTGTGTGTGTGTGTATCCATCCATCCATCCATCCATCCGTGTGTGTGTGTGTGTGTGTGTATCCATCCATCCATCCATCCATCCCTGTGTGTGTGTGTGTGTATCCATCCATCCATCCATCCATCCCTGTGTGTGTGTGTGTGTGTGTGTGTGTATCCATCCATCCATCCATCCATCCCTGTGTGTGTGTGTGTGTGTGTGTATCCATCCATCCATCCATCCATCCCTGTGTGTGTGTGTGTGTATCCATCCATCCGTGTGTGTGTGTGTGTGTGTGTGTGTGTGTGTGTGTGTGTGTGTCCGTGCAGCCTTGTGTGTGTGTCCAGCCTACCTGTGTCCCAAGCCTCCGTCCCGAGCCGCCGTCGTCCCGAGCCTCCTCCGTCCCGTGCCGTGCCTCCTCCGTCCCGTGCCGTGCCTCCTCCATCCCGTGTCTCCTCCGTCCCGTGCCGTGCCGTGCCTCCTCCGTCCCGTGCCTCCTCCGTCCCGTGCCGATGGATCGCCGCTCTTCTCGGCGGCCATTCTACAATTCAAAATTCCGCCTCCGCCTGTGATAGGCGGAACACTCAATTTCCCAGCAGCCTGTGTTCCGCCTATCACGGACATCCTCTCATACTCGTCCGTAGTATGAGAATGAGCGGATGTCCGTGATAGGCGGAACACTGACTGCTGGGAAATTCAGTGTTCCGCCTATCACAGGCGGA
This sequence comes from Lithobates pipiens, assembly GCF_037356315.1. Lineage (NCBI taxonomy): Eukaryota > Metazoa > Chordata > Amphibia > Anura > Ranidae > Lithobates > Lithobates pipiens. Next base: position 315,593,298 of record NW_027507903.1, read on the forward strand.
GGCGGAGAAGGAGGCGCGGCTTTTGAAAATTAGTGTCCGCTGTCTGTCTGCTCGATACGCTGATCGAGCAGTCAGACAGCGGCGACTCGAGTATAAGCCGAGGGGGCACTTTCAGCCTCAAAAAAGAGGCTGAAAATCTCGGCTTATACTCGAGTATATACGGTATCTGTATCCAAGCCTTCGTAGTGACAATGATAGTATAGATGTGTCTGGTGAACTTTCTGCATTGTCATTTGGGCCATGTAAAATCGTACTCTAAGCCCCCGTACACACGGTCGGACATTCCGACCACAAAATCCATTGGATTTTTTCCGACGGATTTTGTCCGAAACTGGTGTTGCATACACACGGTCGGACAAAGTTGTCGGAAAATCTGATCGTCCGGAACGTGATGACGTTCGTTCGCTACGACGGGACTACGTTCAGGCTAGTAGCCAATAGCTTTGGTCTCGTAATTTGATCTGAGCATGCGTGGCACTTTGTCCGATCGGAATTCTCTACAAAGTCCAATCGGATCATGTTGTCGGAAAATTTTATATACAGCTCTCAAACTTTGTTGGTCGGACATTCCGACAGAAAAAGTCTGATGGAGCCCACACATGGTCGGATTATGCGACAACATGGTCCAATCGGACATTTTCCGTCGGAATGTCCAACCGTGTGTACAAGGGCTAATACTGTATTCTGGATTTCTCTATCCAGAGGGAATTGAAGTGTTCCATATTGACATGTGACAACAGGGATAGATTTAGACCTTGGGGTTGCCCATGGTACTTCAGGTTTGGTGGGCCTTTTATACACAAGAATTCAAATTTACACATCACTGTCCATTTATTGCAAGTAGAAGTATTCCTCTCCTCCTATAGAACCGCTCTCCTCTCCTCCTATAGAACCGCTCTCCTCTCCTCCTATAGAACTTCTCTCCTCTCCACCTATAGAACTGATCTCCTCCCTCCTATTGAATTGCTCTCCTTCCCTCTTATAGAACTGCTCTCCTCTCCTCCTATAGAACCGCTCTACTCTCCTCCTATAGAACTGCTCTCCTCTCCTCCTATAGAACTGCTCTCCTCTCCTCCCTTGCCCAACCCAGAAAACAAGCCCATCTTTAGCTTAAGGCCTCATTCACATGGAAAAGCACATATAAAAGAGTTTTTTTAACCACTTGCTGACCAGCAGTTTAAAGTGTTGTTCCACAGAAAAAAAAAATCATTAAAATTCCTAAAAAAAAAAAAAAAAAAAAAAAAAGCATTTGGAAATTAAATTTTTTTAACTCACCTCTAAATGCCTGTTGCTAGGGGGTCCTTCGTAGTCTGCCTTCTTCAGAGCCTGGGCTGGTGACATCACTTCCCCTCAGCACAGGAAGGGCTCAGCTCTGCCCCCTCCCTCCTGTCAGTCATCTGGGACACGTGACAGGTCCCAGATGACTGCAATACCAATCCCGGCACGCGGCGCCACTCGTGCATGCGCAGTGGGTGCCCGGCTGTGAAGCCACAGCGGGGTGCCCACAGTTACGATGTAGGCGCCGCCAAGCGGAGAGGGGGACGAGCGGGGCTTCGATCCCCCGCATCGCTGGACCCTGGGACAGGTAAGTGTTCGATTATTAAAAGTCAACAGCTGCATTATTTGTAGCTGCTGACTTAAATTTTTTTTTTTAATGGAACCTCCTCTTTAACTATTACTACTGACCGGCCATAACTGGAGAAGGAAAGGAATAAATCCCTTAAGCCGCACATCAATGCATGTATGATGATGAGAATGACAACCTCAGCCTGGGCTCCCACCAAGCCACACCCCCAACGCATTTCACTCCGCTGGCAGGCAGCTTTGTTGTTGTACCTGTATATCATGGGGGAACTTCCTGATTTACAGGCAAGAGCCTGTGCCCCCGCCTCTCATACTGTGGTTGGAAACAGCATGAGTTCGTCAGCAAGCTCATAGCCAATGTTTTAGGCGCTGAACCTGCTGATTGCCATGGCCATTCATAGCATAGTTCTGTGTGCACAGGATCTGGCTGTTTGTTTTCTTCCTGACTTCACTTAGGCCCCTTTCAGATGGGTAAACTCTGCCAGCGGTCCCACCTGCTCAGCGGGAAATCTGTTCACTGATCCGCACTGAGCAGGTGAATGATGGGTCCGTGTCTGCTCTGCTTATATAGAACGGACCGGACACATCTAACTTTCCTCTATTAGCGGCCGGATGTAATCGGACCCCCTGTCTGTTTTCATCTGACTGTCATCCGATCCACCAGGCAAATGGCCAATGGATCACTCATCCATCTGTTTTTAGTGGATCGAATCGGATGTCAGCGAGTCCGTTGTTCCATAGAGAGCAATGGGTGGTCCGATTGGGTCTGCCTAATAAACTGAAAGGTGGATCCGATCAGTCCGCTTGTGTGAAAGGGGCCTTACAGTTCAGAGCTAAAATCAGGAAGAAAAGCTAGCCAGTCTGTAAGTAAGTAAAATCAGCACACATACACTTGTTTTAGGCACACAGTTAATCCTTTGATTGCCCTCCTGATCACCCCTGTCAACCAGGCAGTGTTATTAGTACAGTGACAGTGTACAGTATTATCACTGATCACTGTATTAGTGAATGAATGAATGAATGAATGAAATACTTGTATAGCGCACAATGCGAACTGAATCGACTCTAGGCGCTGTGGCGAGCTTTGATCCTCTGCTAAAAGAGGAAGGTCTTGATTTTTTTCCTAAAAGCCAGGTGATTTTCTTCCAGGCGGATTAGTGTCACTAATGATGTCAGATAGTGTCAGTTATCAACCCTCCCAGCCAGTGTCAGTTAGCACCAGTCCCTGATTGCCCATCACACTATCACAGGCACTCTATCACTGCAACTACTACCCTGTTTCCCCAAAAATAAGACCTAGCATGATTGTCGGTGATGGCTGCAATATAAGCCCTACCTCCCAAATAATCCCTACCTTGTTTCCCGGAAAATAAGCCCTATCCTGAAAATAAGACCTACAAGGACTTTAACTAGGGCTTATTTGGGGGGTAGGGTTTATATTGCAGCCATCACCAACAATCACGCTAGGTCTTATTTTAGGGGAAACAGAGTAGTATAGTGTCTGCCCAGGTTTGTATCCTAGTCATGGTCAGAACTATATTAGTGTCAACAATAGTATAGTGTCCTATTTTTATTTCTTTTTTATGTGAGAGAGCTACAACTGTGTTCCATTGTATGAGTGTTATTGTAAAATTACAATAAATGTTCTAATCCTGTTAGCAGGATGAGCCCTGATTACTGTCAGTGCTTGCAACATGTAGCAGATGACATTTTGGCCTAAATTTATGAAGAAATTAGATTTTATTGGATATGTTTTATAACAGAAAGTAAAGAAAATCTCTTTTTTTTTTAATTGCTGGTCATTTTTAGCGAAAAAAATAAAAAACCCAGTGGTGATCAAATACCACCAGAAGAAAGCTCTATTTGTGTGGAAAAAAAAAATATATAAATTTTGTTTCGTACACAGTTGCATAACCGCGCAATTGTCAGTTAAATTAGCACAGTGCTAAATAGCAAAAATTGGTCTGGTCATGAAGGGGGCAAAACCTTTTGATGGTCAAGTGGTTGAAGAGGAAGTACATTTCCATCTTTAAATTTTATCTATGGGTAAGCCTATAATAAGGCTTACCTATAGGTAGTGTAAATATCTTCTCAACTTGCACCATTTAGGAAATTTTTACTGTACTGTACTGTGTGAAATCACTGGAAGAAATGGCCACCCATGCTGCTCTGTGCCGTGATTGGCAGCTCCCACGCACATGCGGAGTGATGTCATCGGAGCTTCGGGCCAGCCACAGAGCCGGAGCCCGTGAACCCGAAAGCAAGACGGGTGAAGTTGGAAACTGTCTCCAGTGATGGCAATGCATCGCTGGAAGGCTTTGTTTTGAGGTAAGTTTCACATTATGTGCTAGTATGCATTGCATACTAGCACATTATGTGAAACTTACCTCAAAACAAAGCCTTTCAGCACATATGCAATACATATACACATATGCAATGCATACTAGCACACTATGTCTTTGCCTTGCAGGTAAGGAAAAAAAAAACATGCAGCGGTGTACAACCGCTTTAATTACGAGTCTTAATGCAACTGCTTTGATTTCATGAGTAATAACATCAGCTACATTTTTACAGTCATGTGAATGAGACCTAATACACGTGCAAAAATGTTTGTAGGCCTCTTGCACATGGGAGTAAAAACTGCTACTTTTTAACTGATCAGGATACAGAAGTAGTAGAGTACAGAGTCGTAAAACAGAATAGAAAATTTCAGTAAGTTATATGTTTACACATCTATACGCAAACAAAAACGTAGAGACATAACTCACATTGTGTGGTACCACATCCAAATACTTACAAAGAAAAAGGGAAGGGTTAAAGGGCTTTAAAGGTACCACTTTAATCCCAAGTTGAGAAAAGGAAGTGCTCACAAATATATAAAAAAATTCACATTTTATTTTGACAAATATAAAAAAATCATGATTTAAAAAACAAAATTTGGGCTGAAATCGGACCTGAAACGCTGAACGGGGGACGCACCGGATCCCTGCTGTGAGCCACATGAGGCAATAGGCCTTAATCTGCAGCTCTGTCATTTTCTGAAAATGCATACGGCTACCTGATGTTTTGTACTGAACACACCCCAGAAATATCAGCTAAAGGGATGGAGGCCCAGCATATTTTCTCATTAGTGCTCTGCAGCTGCACAGCTGATTGATAATTATGAAACCACTCCCATTAGACCCACTCATCACAGAGGAACAAGTAGGGATTTCTTCACAATACCAAAAGGTAGGAATCTGCAACAAAGGTTGTTAGAATCCTTGCAATGTACATAGATCACCCAGAGGGGAATGTTTTTTTCTCAACAAAAGTGGAGTTACTCTCTAACCACTTCCCGACCAGCGCACGACGATGTACGTCGACAGAATGGCACGGGCAGGCATATTGGCGTACAGGTACGTCCAATATTCAATGCCGCATTGCCATCGGGAGCGCGCTGCCGGCGGCGCGCTCCTGCGCTAGTCGGGACCCCCATGAGTCCGGTCGCGGGACCCGCGGACTCGATCGCCGCGGGCATCCCCGCGATCGTCTCACGGAGCGGCCGAATGGAGGAAATGCAGAGTAAACACCATTTCTCCATTCTGCCTAGCAACTAGTGATGCTGATCTCTGCTCCATGTGATTGGAGCAGAGATCAGTGTTCACTAAATGAAAGCCCAACCCCCCCACTGTTAGTAACACACCCCTAGGAACACTTAACCTCTACACTGCCACCCACTGGTTAAACCCTTCACTGCCAGTGTCATTTACACAGGAATCACTGCATTTATATAGCAGTGATTACTGTATAAATGACAATGGTCCCAAAAATGTGTCAAAAATGTCCGATGGGTCCCCCACAATGTCGCAGTCACAATAAAAATCGCTGATCGCCGCCATTACTAGTAAAAAAATAAATAATAAAAAATGATTAATAAAAATGCTATAAAACTATCCCTATTTTGTAAACGCTATAACTTTTGCGCAAACCAATCAATAATCGCTTATTGCGATTTTTTTTACCAAAAATATGTAGAAGAATACGTATCGGCCTAAACTGAGGGAAAAAAATGTTTTTTTATATATTTTTGGGGGATATTTATTATAACAAAAAGTAAAAAATAATGCGTTTTTTTCAAAATTGTCGCTCTATTTTTGTTTATAGCGCAAAAAATAAAAACCGCAGGGGTGATCAAATACCACCAAAAGAAAGCTCTATTTGTGGGAAAAAAAGGAAGTCAATTTTGTTTGGGAGCCACGTCGCACGACCGCGCAATTGTCAGTTAAAGCGACGCAGTGCCGAATCGCAAAAAGTGGTCTGGTCTTTGACCAGCAAATTGGTCCGGTCTGAAAGTGGTTAAGCTTAATTCCCATAAAATAAACGCATATACAAGTGTTTTTTTTTTTTAAATGCTTACTCTTACTTACTTTTTTGATGGATTAGGGAATGATGAAAACGTTTGTCAGGTTTTCTATTTCATCTGTAGATGTGAGAGATTGGAGAGATTTCCCTTCAAGTCCTGTTCTGTAGACACAATGGGAAGTGAAAGAAAATCTATCCAAATTGAGGGGAAATACCCTCTTATGCCAGGTACACATAGACAGTTTTTTTTTCCCATTTAAGTCCACATTTTTCAATGAGTTAGCATGACTCAAAACGTGCGCTACCAAACTGTGGAGGGTTAACCCAGCGGGCTGAATGAAAAAAAAAAAGGAGGCGCTGAGGAGGAGATGCTGTACTAACTATGCAATGTTAGTACAGCAATCTCCCCACTGTGCTATTGTGTTCTGACAGGTGATCGCTCCCCCCGCCAGAGCACACTGGTTAGCGTTTGCAGCCATTGGCTGCAAGCACTGCCCGGATGGCAATCAGCTGCTGGTTTTCCAGTATGCTCATTCAACAGAAGCCAATCTCATGACAAGGACCCATACACACGGGCTGAATGTCAGTTATAATACACAGTGTCACTGTACTAATCACATTGGCTGGTAAGGGGTTAACATCTAGGGTGATCAAAGTTTTAATGTGTGGACTGTGTGCTGTTTTCACTAAGCAATGCAACGGTTTTTACTCACAGCTTTGCAAAGAGAATGGAAAAACCACACATCACTGCGGTCTGTAGAGAGCCCTGTGTTGTTTACCAGCACAGTGCTCTCTTCTGTCATTCGTGCAGCCGATCAGCAGGTTCCGGGCCAGGAATGCAAATTACGTATATAATTATATGATCCTGCACAGCCGAGCCGCTCTGTAGCAGTAAAGCTAGAGGGGGAAGTCAGCAAGTGCTTAAGGCCTGGTTAACACCTATGCATTTTTCAATCCATTTTCAGCTTAGAGAAACACACTACAGTCCATTTAACATGATTTCCTATGGTTCAAGTTCACATCTGTGCGTTCTCAACCAATGCGTTTTTTTGGTCAGGGACTTTTTTTTGCCGCAGGTCATATTTTTAGTTCCGTAGACTTCAATGCAAATGCATCAAAATAGCAAGCACTGCGTTTTTGATGCGATTTTTCTGGTTTCTCATGCATGACAACATACACCTCCCCCTAACAAAAAACTGCAAAATGCATTATAAATGTGTGTGAAAAAGGGCAAACCATGCCACAAGGCGCTCCTGCAAAACGCATCAACCCCAACCTGCTTAGGCATGAACCTAGCCTTAGGGTGTGGGGGTGTAGTTCCCTCGAGCCACTAAAGTTAATTTAAAATTGATACAATATACCAGAGAAAATCTTAATAGTTGACTGCAGGCAAAATTATACTTTCCAAGATAAACTGTAATAAAAGAAACACATTTTTAAATGATTATATATATATTTTTTATAGTGGGGGGAGGGCTCTTTCTGGCAAGGAGCCTTGGCCAATTGCCCCTTTTGCCCCCTTATAAATTGGCACTGGGTCACATTCTCTGATAAAGAAACACTTTGCCCTGTACACTTTTAAGCACACAAAGACTCGCTTAGCCCATTGATTGTCGTCACTTTCCCACAACCTTTGTAATCAGGCCGCGGTGACTTGTCAAAAGGGATAGGGATCTGGAGCAAAGATGGTCAAATGCATTATGTCTAGAACAATGTGGGGGTGGGCAGCTCACCCTTTCTGGGTTAATAGGCTAATAAGAAGTGCATTCAGAAAGGAGGAGGCAGGGAAAGAAAACAGTTAAACTGAGGCCTCAATGGGGAAGTAGCAGTACAGCAAATAAAAGTTAACTATTAACAGGGCGATAAGGAAACTACCCCTTTCTAGAAACATTTGAAGACCTGCCCTGTGAAATGTCACTTCACTTTTTGACAGACAGGTATTGATGCTCATAGAATAAAGCCAAACAACACACCAGGGAATACATTCAATAAACGCCCAGGTTAGTTAAGGGAAATCAGTACTGAGAAAAATACAAAGGCTACTACTGCCTGGCTGTCTCTGACTTCACTATTTTTTTGATACATTGAGCTTAAAAGAGCAAGCAGATCAAGATATTCAGAACTCTGCATATGTGCTCCAGAGCAGTGACCCAGAAAGTGCTAGAACCATAGGTGTGTGCATGGGGTGTGCTGGGTGTGCCTGGGAACACCCTAATCACCTCATGCTCATTAGCATTATCGCTTTGTGTGACGGTAGGGAGATGAGAAATATCTCACTCTGACCAGTTCTGCCATCAATGAATTGCTACCCTATTTCTCTTTCACTTTACTGGTACTGTGTCTGTGTATATATATATATGAAATTACAAAAAGGGATTGCTGCACAAAAAGGTTTTAATGACAAATGTAATCAAGACATCCAAAATATAGGCTATGATTCTGAACATTTATATATATATATATATATATATATATATATATATATATATATATATATATATATTTACACTTGTATGTTTGAACTTTGGAATGCACACCTTAATGCAATAGGCTGCACACACATATGGCTAGAGCCAATGGACTAGCATGACAGCCATGCAACTGGTAGTTTCAGAATAATAGTTCAACAGTGGCAGCCTTAATTTTTCTCAGTAGTGGTTTCCGTTAATAAATGAAAAGTGTCATTAATAAAAGAGGATTAAGCTATGCAGAAGTTCACTGCTTGGATAAAGTAGAATGCTTGGCCAGATCTGTTATGCCGCGTACACACGAGCGGACTTTTCAACATCCAAAGTCCGACGGAATGATTCCGTCAGACTATTCGATCATGTGTGGGCTGCAACGGACTTTTGATTCGCAAAAGTCTGACGGACTTTAGAAAATGGAACATGCTTCAAATTTTTCCGCCGGACCCGGTCCCTTCGAAAAATTCGCTCGTGTGTATGCTATTCCGACGGACTAAAACCGACGCTAGGGCAGCTATTGGCTACTGGCTATGAACTTCCTTATTCGAGTCCAGTCGTACGTCATCACGTTCGAATCCGTCGGAGTTTGGTGTGATTGTGTGTGGCCAAGTCTGCTCAGTCGAAAAGTCGGTCCGAACTCTGTCGGAACTCCAGCAGAACTCCGGCAGGACTCCTTCGGAAGTCTGTCGGACATAAGTCCTCTCGTGTGTACGGGGCTTTAGGGTACTTAATCACTTCCCGAATGGCTCTGCTGCGTGAAGCATTGTATATACACTGCGGCTCCTTTAAGAATCATAGCAGGTCCGCGCCCAGGCCCGCTGCACGGCGGGGGACAGCATGCCTGCCGGCCACCCACAATTGTGGGCACGAGAGCAGGAACGGGGATTTGTGTTTGTAAACATAAATCTCTGTCCTGTCAGGTAAGGAGAAACAGATCGTGTGTTCCTACTAAGTAGGAAACAACGATATGTCTCCTCCTCTAGTCAGTCCCATCCCCTCACAGTTAGAACACACTGAGGGAAAACACATTTAACCCCTTTATCGCCCTTAGTGTTAACCCCTTCCCTGCCAGTGACATTTACAGGCATACCCCACTTTTAAGTACACAATGGGGTTTACTTACTAAAGCTGGAAAGTTAAAAATCAGGCTCACTTCTGCATAGAAACTAATTATTGCGTCTAAAAAATAGGGGATAGATTTATGGCCTTTTTATTATAAATTTTTTTATTAGTAATGGCGCGATCTGTGATTTTTATCATTACTGCAGCATTGCGGCAGACAGATCGGACACTTTTGACACTATTTTGGAACCATTGACATTTATACAGCAATCAGAGCTAAAAATAGCCACTGATTACTGTATAAATGACACTGTCAGGGAAGGGGTTAACACTAGGGGGCGATGAAGGGGTTAACTGTATTCCCTCACTGTACTCTAACTGTAGGGGCGATGGGCTCACTAAAACATGACAGAGAACACTCCTCCCGATCACGGGGAGCAGTAGATCCCTGTCATGTCTCTAGGCAGAACAGGGAAATGCCTTGCTTACATAGGCATATCCCCTTTCTACCTCTTCGTGTACCGTGTACCCCGCGGGCACGCTCCTGGGGTGGGCGTGCACCGCTGGCGACGTGTGTGTGCCTGATAGCCCGCGATGACGGAGGAACGTATGGGTACACCCATTTGCGCAGCCGTGCCATCTGCCGTACATCATCGCGCAGCGGTCGGCAATAGGTTAAAAGAGAAGTATAGCCAAAGCTCATTTGGCTGTACTTCTCCTGCGGATCACAGGAGTGCAATCTTTTCTACACTCCTGTGACCCATTTCCAGCTGACGTCATAGAGCCGGTGCAGGCTCTGAAAAGATCCCAACCATATGATCTATGATCAGAATCCACCCAGAAGCCTGGACCTGCAGCTGGCTTAGCTTTTCAGCAATCTGCTGTGAGGCTGAGCAAGCCATTTCTGCCCCCTCCCCAGCCCAGTGCTCCGGTGACCACTGGAGGGAAGAGACAGTCACCAACTCTCTGCTCACGGGACTCTGGGAATTCAGCAATCTGTGGTCTTTGATCGCTCAGTTCTCAATCTTATGCCCTGTACACACGACCGGACTTTCCAGCAGACTAGGTCCGATGGACTTCCCGCCGGGTTTCCGGCAGAGTTCCGACGGACTTTCCGAACTAACGGACTTGCCCACACATGACCGGCTTTCCGACAGACTAGGTCCGCCGGTCTTTCCGACGGAGTTCCGGCGGACTTCCAAATGAACGGACTTGCCCACACATGGACTAAAGTCCATTAATTTTGAATGAGTGATGAGTTACGACGGGACTAGAAAAGGAAGTCAATCTAGCTGCTTTTATCTGTGAGATTGACACCTTGCAAGCCCCGTCACCTGGTATGGATTTTAAGGGGAACAACCTACGCCAAAAAAAACAGACCCTTACCAGACCCTTACCACAACGTGTCTACAGCATTACAGTGGCAGAGAGCGTTGTGCTAACATCGGAAAAACAGAAGAAGAAGACAACAACGATGACGAAGGAGAAAGCCAGGCCACCACTAGCAAAAGAGCGGCAAAAGAACAGAAGATAGCGGAGGAGCCCAGCAGAAGAACCAGAAAGTGGGAGAAGAACCGGAAATCACAGAGAAGTCGGAAGAGACCACCGAAGTCGGAAGAAGACCCCCGGAGCTGCCTAATAAACTACTTTAAAAACCTGTCTAGTGTGTTTTTTTATTAACACTTTTCCCCCAGGTGAATGGGTAGGGGTACGATGTACCCCATGCTTATTCACATAGGGTGGGGGCCGGGATCTGTGGGCCCCCTTATTAAAGGGGGCTTCCAGATTCCGATAAGCCCCCCCGCCTGCAGACCCGGACAACCAACGGCCAGGGTTGTTGGGAAGAGGCCCTTGTCCTCATCAACATGGGCACAAGATGCTTTGGGGTGGGGCACCGCAGGGCACCCCCCTTCCCAAAAGCACCCACCCCCATGTTGAGGGCATGTGGCCTGGTACAGTTCAGGAAGGGGGGGGGGGCGCTCGCTCATCCCCACCCCCTTTCCTGACCGGCTGAGCTGCGTGCTCAGATAAGGGTCTGGTATGGATTTTGGGGGGAGCCCCACGCCGTTTTTTTTTGGCGTAGGGGGTTCCCCTTAAAATCCATACCAGACCTAAGGGCCTGGTATGCCTTGGAGAGGCATTACCTCTCGCGCTCGCTGTATTTTTCCTATTGCAGCCAGAGCGAGATGTACAGTACTCTGTCTCCGAGAACGAGCGTGATAGGATCGCGCTGGAAACATTCTCGCGGGCAGGTGCTGTAGCTGCCCTTGCGTCGTATTTGGTCCGTTGGACTAGCATACAGACAAACAGGTTGCCCGCTAGGAACTGGGTCCGACAGAGTTCTGGCAGGAAAATTTAAAACATGTTCTATTTCTAAAGTCCATCTGATTTTTGGCAAGCAAAGGTCCGATGGAGCCCACACATGATCGATTGTCCAACGAATTCGTTCCATTGGACCTTTGCTGTCAAAAAGCCGTGTGTACGTGTCATTAGAGCTGGCAGGGGATAGATGTAGCATCAGACCAATACTACATCCAGTATAGCAGTATACATTTTTTTCTATTGTTATCGTATATATTTCTCTTTTAAGCTGTAAGGGTCCATTTACCCTGTTGAGGTTTTTGTGCATTTTGAAAAATATGAAATATTACATTTTCTCTGTGTTTTAGTACATTTTGACTGTCAGTCACCGCTTTCTGCTCTGCCTCTCCAGCGTTCACTGGAGTGCTGGGTTGCATAGGGGGCAGGGGCAGCTGGCTCAGATTCTCAGCAGTGCTCTGATAAGCCAAGCCAGCTGCTGGTCAGGCACCAGTGCCTGGAGTGGCTCTGTGACATCAGCCAACAGCGGACTTTATCACACTGTTGGCTGATTCTGGTTCACAGGATAGCAAAAGTAAGTGCATTCCTGTGACCCACAAGAGAAGTATGACCTACAAAGCTTTGTCCATACATCTCTTAAGACATTTAGCTTTCAAATTTATGGACACAAGTTAAAAGCTATAGAAACTTTTCAGGAATTAATATATTTCAGATAAAATTGTTACAGTGATATTTTCCAGCTCACACTTGGCTTCCTGTGTAGCTGTTATGTTTTAGAATCGAATACTGTAAACTGTCACTTTTAAAGGAAACCTATGCTTTGAGACATATGAAAGCTGCTTATGGTTAAAGCTTAAGTACAAACTCCAGGGCTGTCACCCACTACCTTGTGAGCCACGGATTTGGAACATGCAGATAATAAAACCTGAAATATTTAAAGGTCCCTCTTGACAGCTTGTTCCGGATTAGTGGCTCACTAAATAGGATGACAGCCCCAGAGACTGCATCAGAGGCAAGCCAGAAATGGAGGCCTCCATGTTTTTTTTAAGCACAGTTAACCTTCAAAGTGTACCTGTGTACCTGACCTAGTAAAGTGGCCACAGGTCCATAAAGAAAAAAATGTGCTTGCTCACTGGTTCATTTATTTTTGTAGTATTAGTACCCAATACCCCGACATTTTCTTAGCCAATTGTCTACCACTCAGTTTTATGTCCAACAAATGGGCTTTACCATCCTTCACCCACATGCCTTAATATTGGGAGGCTTTTTTGAGGTCAGTAAGAAGGTGTTGAGGCAGTAGGAGATAAGTCAGTTATGAAACATGTAGCTGATACTTGCCATATCAAAATGCCATATCAAAATTTGAAATGCTAACCACAACATACAAGGCTATCCACAACATCGCCCCCAGCTACATCACCAACCTCATCTGCAGATATCACCCCAATCGGCTCCTGTCAGGACCTCTGGCTCTCTAGCTCATTTGTTACCTCCTCTCATGCTTGTCTTCAGGACTTCTCCAGAGCCTCTCCCATCCTCTGGAATTCTCTGCCCTCGTATATCCGATCAGCCCCTAACCTGTCCACCTTTAGGAGATCCCTGAAAACTCACTTATTCAGGGAAGCCTATCCCACACCCACCTAACAACCCCATCAAATCGTTCCCCGCATCTATTACCTTTTGTACCACCACCACCTTCCTTTAGAATGTAAGGCCCTCCCGTCCCTTCTGTATTGTACTGTAATTGTAAAGACCTTAGACCACTGGAGCATGGGGGAGAAGGTGCTGCAGGGACTAGTATAGCAGCGCAGAGGGTCAAGGGACACTTTTTGATGCAACCTAGACTTAAACAAGCAGTTAACCTTTGCGGATGCTGCCGCACTGCAATGGAGAATTTTCAAGTTTCCTGGAGTTGGGCTTTAAAGAGGAGCTCTAGTCTCCCCCAGAAAAAATAAAAGTCAGCAGCTACAAATATTGTAGCTGCTGACTTTTAATATATGGACACTCACCTGTCCAGGGATCCAAAGCTGCCCTCACCCAAGCCAATTCTTCAATCGACTTTGGGTCCAGACTGGCATCCTAAATAAGGGAAAATGACAGTGAAGCTTTGTGGCTTCACAGCCAGTTCCTACTGCACTGTGCTTTGTGAGTGGTCCCACACTGCGGAGGGTTCTGAGCAGAAGTGGGAGTGGGCACCTGTCAAAACCTACCCCCAGAAACTTCCAATAATTAAAGAGGAGGGTGCAAAAAAACAGAACTTACCCTTTTGGGTGAAGTTCCGCTTCATAATTAAAAAATATAAATAAATAGCGACAAAACTTCTGTCCATTCACAAATTTTTTTTTATTTATTACATGGTACAGGCATTCAATATTTTCGAAATATAAAAAATAACAATCAGAAGCAATCAGTGCACTGGGGATAAGTGGAAAGATAACGATGTGTATGTTTGAGAATGTAATTTTATGAGCTCAGAAAGATCGTTCAATGAGTGAAGCACAGTAAGATTATATACATCATTTAATTATTATTATTAGCGCTTAGTTTCATTATTGTGTCTTCATTAATCTCACTCTGGTGCTATTTTAAGCCCTAAAAAAATGGGATAAAAATACTAAATTAATTAATAAATATGGCAAAATAGAAAAATGTTAACCATTTGGTGGGGACTTGTAGTAAATTGACTACTTATGAGAGAAATACCACTTCAGTTATTTTAAGGCAAAAATGAATGCAGTATTTAACTCTTAGTAGACTGAACACAGAATTCCTTATCCTATGCTTGTTCTGGGTCAGGGACTTTGAAAGTGAAAGTGCAGAAACCAAAGCACCATCAGATACCAGGCAACAGGCATTTTCAGAAGGATAGGTCAATGACAGCCTACATGTGTTTCTCATTACAGTTTCCCATTTTAAAGGTATTCTCCCCCCCCAACACCTCCGCCGCTCTCCCTATCCATGCGCCCGGCCCCTTCCTGGATCCCGGGCACATGAATTACTATGGTGGGGATAGCGGGGGTGTATATTTTGAAGCACCTGATTAGAGCCAGAGGCTCTAATAGGCTAATAGGCAAATAGGCCTCAAAATAGGGTGGACTCGGGGCGCAGAGCAGGTGCTTTTTACAAATCATGTGATTTATATGTATGTATTGTATGTGAACTATTGAAAATGTGTTATTATTTTTACATGTGCCTACAAAGTCCATTATTCCCAATTTCAATATTTCCAGATTATGTAGGATGTGGCACATTTATACTAAAGGTGTTTGATTGCCACCTTAGGGCATTGCAATCAACTGAATTTCGGTACACGCTGAGTTTTTTTCATTCAGGCCAGCTTGCAAGGAGGTCTCTGTACTAACTATGTAATGTTAGTCGGCTTCTGTCGGAAAGGCTGCTGTAAACATGGGCCAAATGTCGGTCGGTTTTTGTTGAACTGGCCCATACCGGCTGTAATTTGGCCCATCTGTACCAGGCTTAACCCCCCCCCCCCCCCCCCGCCTGGCGGTATTCCCGAGTCTGGATCGGGTTGAAAATTTTGTACCATTAGTGGTAACCCTGAGCCAGACTCAGGACCGCATCGCTGGATCCAGGAAGAGCTTACTTACCTTGTCCCCTGGATCCAGCGATGTCCCCCCGCTGTACGAGTGAGCCGTCCCCTGCTTGATCTATCACGGAGCCGAGCTCCGTTCCCTGCGAACGTTGTGACACACGGGGATGGAGAACGGCGCCAAATTCAAAAAGTGAAACACACAGTATACATACAGTATAATGTAATCTTACAGATTACATTGCTGTATGTAATAATTTCACATCCCCTTTGTCCCTAGTGGTCTGCCCAGTGTCCTGCATGCAGTTTTATATAATAAAAACTGTTCTTTATGCCTGGAAACTGGAGGTTGTCCATAGCAACCAAAACTGTCACTTTACATCAAAAGTGGTTATAGACCAGCTAGAAAACAGCGATAATAAATTGGAATCACTCGCAGAATTGAGCGATAGTGATTTGTGGGGAGATCCGTCATCAAATACTGAAAAGTAATGACAGTGACAATTCTGCAATTGAGCAAATTTCAGTGTTTTTTATTTGATTACATTATTGAATAATTTTTATTATTGTTACATTATTATTTGGTATAATTATTTATAGTTATTTATTATATTATAATTTATGCTTTCATTTTTCAAACTTTATCATACCCGGGATGTCTACTAGACTCTGGTTTGGACAGATTTAAGTGAGTTATTCCTAAGAATTACAGGACTACAATATAAAACGCCAAACTTCCATGCAAAATAATTGTACTGCTTTAAGCACCTAAAATACGAAATAATCGTACCGCCAGGGAGGTTAAACTTGGCTCTATAAGTGAACAGATAAGTTAACACAGCTCGAATTTGGGCCAATTCACTGTGATTTAACCAAAATTCAAGCCATGTACAACCATGTACTGCCGACACCAAGCAGCTCAACCATCTTTGATTGAGAAGTCAAAGAAGCCAGGTGGAAAAAAGATGGCTGAACACTGACTGCAATCAATCAGCTGCAGGCACTCACTGGTCAAGTTTTCTGACACCCATGGATATTGTGGCTGCCAGAATACAATAGCCGGAAGTGGAGATTCATTCACTCACGCTGTTTAGTATGGATGGGGAAATTTATGGTCTTGGTTAAACAAGCGAAATCTTAATGTGCATCACAAGCTTATGTTTTGCAATTTTATACTTAAAATTATTCCATACATTCTTTTCTGTGGCCTTCCTCCAAAACAAAGTTCCACATAATAAGGCAGCACGACCTGTGGTCACATGATGCAGTTAGAAGAGTGATAGTGCTTTTCTGTGACTCATATGTCCACAGGTCACTTTTGCACACAGTCAACAAGGGCTGTCAAAGGACTGTAAAATGTGTCACACATACAGGTGTAACCATTTCTGATCTTTGTCCTAGCAATCCAGGTCTGAACATTCACTGATCTTTCGGGTATTAATAGAATATGAAAAGTTTCACTATTACTGCGATGTGGTTTACACAGTTGAGCACACATATTTTTTATAAATTTTCGCCCAGAGACAGTCTTGAGAGTTTCCGATGTGGTATATCACAGCTCAGAATCACGAGTGTCACAGGAAATTATGTCAGCAACTCAGACCTTCGGTGTAGAGCAATCCTCTGTCACCAGTACACTCTGTACTAATAATCTGGTTTGGTTAAAAATGGCTTTAGTAGACTGATCTTAATATAAATCCCTAAAAAGACATTGTCCTTACGTGCTAGGATACATGTAGGCAATCTAGAATTATATTTTATTTATTAGGAGTTAGAATTTAGGATTTAGAATTAACAATGGACCATTTATTGGAACATTTTTAATTACACTTTAAAATGTAACTACCAATACTTTTACCACTATACGGTGGGTCCAAATCAACTGGTTTAAACCCATACAGTCTTTTTTATAGTAAATTCTAATAATTTAAGTGCTTTAAAAACATTCTATTGAAGTAGGTATTCATAACTCAAAAAGTACCTTCCGTTGCTCTCAGACTCTGCAAATCTCCAAACTCCTTTAGCTTGCTCACCCCTGAGATGGACTAGGAACTATGGACTATATTAATGGTGTGAATGGAAATTATTTAACATTCACATTTACACCAGATCCTTTTTTTATTTTAATATTTTTGTGAATGTTTAAAATATCTATGATACATTTTATATGTGAGCAAGTTCCCCTGCTTGTTGTATCCAAGGGTACTACAAGTTTAGGTTTCAAAAACCCACACCAGGCATTTGGGTTGACAGTTTTCAACCTTAATTTCCTTCCTTTCATCTTATGTTGATTAAAACTATTACATGCCCTTTAAAACTTACCATCACCCCAGCACATTAGATCACCTTACCTATACAGGCGGTCCCCTACTTACAAACATCTGACTTACAAACGACTCCTACTAACAAACGGAGGGAGACAACAGGAAGTGAGAGGAAATCTACCCCTAGGAAGGGAAATTCTCTGCTGTTAGCCCATTCCAACAACAAAATCCGTTGGATTTTGTCCGACGGATTTTGTCCGAAACTGGTGTTGCATACACACGGTCGGACAAAATTTAGTTACGACGAGACTACGTTCAGGCTAGTAGCCAATAGCTTTGGTCTAGGAATTTGATCTGAGCATGTGTGGCACTTTGTCTGATCGGAATTCTCTACAAACGATCAGATCATGTTGTCGGAAAATTTTATAGCCCAGCTCTAAAACTTTGTCAGTCGGATATTCCGATGGAAATAGTCAGATGGAGCCCACACACGGTCGGATTATCCGACAACATGGTCCGATCGGACATTTCCCATCGGAATGTCTGACCGTGTGTACGAGGGCTAAGAGTTAATATGGGAAAAAAGGTGTCTCCACTGATGCTTTATCACCAATCCTTGTTTTCCTAACAGCCCCACATTTTCAAAATCCAAGTGTCATTGGGGCAGAAAGTGAGGTGAAATCTTCTGAACAGGGGCACAGACAGCAAAACAAATGTTACAGGGGTGATAACCCTTCCCTATGCTATCCAAAAAGCTTAAAAATAGATTTTTTGGGTGGAGCTACACTTAAAAAATTGACCTGTTACGACTTATAAACAGATTCAACTTAAGAACAAACCTACAGTCCCTATCTTGTTTGTAACCCGGGGCTGCCTGTACATGTTACAATCTGACCATACAATCTTTGTACAATCAACTTTAGATTAACCAAAACTATGTAATATAAGCACCTACCTAATCTATCCAATCAATTTGTATCCAATCAGATTGGCCCTTGCACTACATCAGGGGTCTATAAACTTTAGAAAAAAATAGTCCGTTTACTGCCCTTCAAACTTTAGGGGGACCTAACAGGGGCCAGTGGGAGTAGAAAATACCCTGGCATCGGTGGGAGTAAACAATGCCATAGGCTTAGTGGTCAGTGGGAGTAGTAAAAAAATGACATCATTGGTGTAAGCAGGAGGAAGAGTGTTCCATAATTGGTGTGGGAGAATTAGTTACCCATCTCTTGTGTCAGCGGGAGGAATAGTACTCCATTGTTTGTGTCAGTAGGAGGAATAGTGCCCTGTGTTTGGTGTCAGTGGGAGGAATAGTGCCCTATGTTTGGTGTCAGTGGGAGGAATAGTGCCCTGTGTTTAGTGTCAGTGGAAGGAATAGTGCCCCAAGGGTTGGATAAAGGCAAGCAAAAGGCCGCATTTAGCACGCGGGCTGCAGTTTGGAGACCCCTGCACTACATAGTTGTTGGTGGATCTAAAGGGGATTGTACAAACAGATTGTAATGAGTGTGGCCAGCTTAAATGCAACACTTAACATACTTACTGAAAATAACCCCTTAATATGCAAGATGACCCTAAGACTAAAACATAACCCTTAACCTAACACCGAAATGTAACCATGAAAAGTATCACTGTCAAAGTGTACACTATCAAAATGTATCCTTTGTTGTAGTATTAGATAGTATGGAAGGGTTAGAATCACTGTCAGGTTTTTTCACTATTTGCGTCCCTACTGTGTAGAATCACCATCTGTTAATCCTGGTTGCCATTGTCACGTGTGCTGGAAGTGAGAACAGGAATAGAGGGGAAATCTTCCAATGGTTACCCCTGGTATAATGCCCTGTACACATGAGCAGAATTTACGTCCAAAAAATCTTGGATGGTTTTTCCGACGGAATTCCACTCAAGCTTGGCTTGCATACACACCATCACACAAAAGTTCTCTGAACTTTCGACCGTCAAGAATGCGGTAATGTACAACACTATGACAAGTTGAGAAAATTAAGTTCAATGCTTCCGAGCATGCGTCAAATTGTTTCTGAGCATGCGTAGGAATTTTGCGCGTCTGAATTGCTACAGATGATTGGAATTTCAGTTCGGAACTTTTTCTGACCAAAAATAGAGAACCTGCTCTCAATCTTTTGCTGGCAGGAATTCCGCCAGCAAAAGTCGCCAGCAAAAGTCTGATGGAGCATACACACGGTCACATTTGACCAAAAGCTCTCATCGGTCTTTTGCTGGCCAAATTTTCGATCGTGTGTACAGGGCATTAGAGGGGATTTCTCTCAGTTTGGAGAGCTTTTCCCTCCTTTCTTGATGTGTCTACAGGAAGAAAAATCCCCAAAATGAATCTATGATAGGGGTTTTGAAACAAAAACATTTTGGCTTTAAATATACTTTAATGTAACCCTAAAACCTAACCCTCCCACCTAGCATTTACTCTTAATTTAAGTCTTGGATTTGATCTCTAAAATGCCGGGAGGGTGTACATGGACATCCTCCCGTTTTCGCACTGGGACTTGGCTGATCACTGATCGAGATAAAGGGCCAATCACAGCGTGCCCTTTACCACGTGATCAGCTGACAGCTGATTATGGAAATTAACAGAATTAATGCTACCAGTGTGAAGAAAATAAGAAAGCTGTTGACCAGCTTCTGTTAGAGGGACATTGGCCCCCTTAGTGCCCACCAATGCTGCTAATAAGTGCCCTCCAGTACTGCTAATCAGTGCCCACCAGTGCCACCTATAAGTGCCCATCAGTGCTGCCAATCAGTGCCCATCACTGCCTTATCAGTGTCACTTATCAGTGCTGCTTATCAGTGCCGCTATTAGTGTCCATCAGTGCAACCTATCAGTGCCATCTATCAGTTCCATCTCTCTGTGCTGCCTATCAGTGCCACCTATCAGTGCACATCAGTGCCATCCATCAGTGCAGCCCCATCAGTGCCTCCTGATCAGGGCCCATCAGTGCCCTCTCATCAGTACCCATCAGTGCAGCCTATCAGTGCCCATCAGTGAAGGAGAAAAGTTACTAAAAATGTTATAACAAAATATGAAAAGGTTTTTTTTTTCAAAATTTTCATTTTTTTTTGTTAATTTAGCAAAAAATAAAAAAACCCAGTGGTGATTAAATACCACCAAAAGAAAGCTCTATTTGTGTGAAAAAAATAAAAATGTCATACGGGTACAGTGTTGCATGACTGCGCAATTGTCATTCAAAGTGTGACAGTGCTGAAGGCTGAAAATTAGCCTGGGTAGGAAGGTGGTGAAAGTGCCCAGTAGGCAAGTGGGTTTTTTTTTTTTTGCACAACTTTGACCCAGGATTTACAACTTTTTCCAGTTAAATCCAACAAAAGCTGTTTGGATTTTGAGTGAAAAGATTTATAACTAGATCTTTAAATGCACTTTTAACCTTAACCTATTTAACTCTGGTACTCTAACTGTCATCTGAACCACTATAATCAATACTTTCTTTACAGGGATGGAATGTTCAGCACCGGTTATACCAGTCTACAAATGAAGCCTGCACTACCAAAAGTCTGTTTATTGTTGTTCCCTCAAAGTGACGTATTGAGGATTTCTAAACACTACACATACATGTACTTTTTTCTGACATCACAGACCCATTGAGGAAGTACTATACTTCCTTATTATGTTAACACTGTATAACAAAGTATATTACTTCTGTATTTAGCTATCAATGTCACTACAGGTAGGCGTTCCCACTTATAACCTAAAGTACAGTATCTTTTTTTCATTCAGGCTGCTATATGTAATTATAACCCCATATGGAAATCTTTATCAACTAGGGTTTGAAAGGGGTTCCTTGAGCAAGGGGCAATTTTTGCCTCTTAAATTAGACACAAATTAGCATTTATCTGGATTCTTCTCACTGACCTCCATACCAATGTGCCGTCAACTCTAAATACAATAATTATTAGCAGGGGTTCCTTGAAAAGTTATTTCAAGGGTTCCTTCATGTTAAAAAGGTTGCAAAAGGCTGATTTATGATCTTAATAGCAGGATCATAGGAGGATACCCAAAGGGACAGGGAGTGTAATATCCTCCAGAGTTCCGGCTTCCCTGTGGATGCCCATTGTCTCATTATCTATAAAATTGATCAAATGTGAAGGTTGCTTTCACCCACAAAAGTATTTTGCTGTAATCTTTCCTTATTATAATCAGCTTTTATGTTAGTGTGACCAGCAATTTTCTTAGTAGTATTCATGAATTTGTACATATGGTTTGAAAATTAAACAGTTACTTTTTTTTTAGCAATACATTTTTATTAGGTGTTTACAAATACAAAAAAAAAAAAAAAGAGTACATGACATAATGGTAGTGCAATAAACCCTGTAGTCCAAACACTACGTTGGAACGGAAGGCACTTAATACAGTAAATATGCCAGAAACAGTGTCTGCCAGTAGCAGATAGTATTAGTAATAATATCATACAGACCAGGGATCTCCAAACTACGGCCCTCAAGTTGTTGTGGAACTACACGTTCTATAATGCATTGTAAAACTCTGACATTCACAGACATGATGAGAATTTTAGTTCCTGAACAACTGCAGGACCATAGTTTGGAGACACCTGATATAGACCATGAAAGGACAATGTATGAATTTGTTCCACATTACTGGTAAATCAATGAACTCCCAAAATTAAAGAAGAGACAGGTAACAAACAAAACAAACACTAACAATAGAATTTGCAGTCAGATACCATATTTGAGATTACCTAGTAAATTATTAAGGAATTAGGTTAGGTCAAGAGCTAGAGAACCCTGTGTACCACTCCATCCAAGGTTGCCAGATATTATCAGTAATTGGATGTCTATCCATACTGGACGCAAAGAGTATCTCATAGCTCAGTGAGTGTTAATTCACTTGATAGTTTCCTCAAATCAGGGGCCGTGTGGTCTTTCCGATGCCGGACCAGGTTAAAGAGGATGTAAACCCTGGTGGGTTAACTTCCTCTTTATTTCCCTGCAAAGATAAAGCATAATGGGCATGCAATGCATCGCATAGTAGCCCATTATGTGTCACTTACCTGACACTGAAGCCCGCACTGTTGCCGTAGTCCCCATGAGCAGGGAGCGCCCATCTTCTCCCCTCTTGCTTCCGGGGCCGCAAACTCTGGCTTTGTTACTGGCCGGAGTCGCATCACATCACTCCCGTACATGCCGCCAGTCACGGCATGGCCCCTATTAGAAACAGCACGATGTGCCCTTTCTGAAGGGCACGTGCGCCGTAGTCGTTGGCGCTCATCTTTTTAGTAAATATCTCTTAAAGAGTGGAGGTTTAGGAGATATTTCAAGCACCTACAGGTAAGCCTTAATATAGGCTTACCTATAGGTAAAAGTGGTTGTACAGGGTGAGTGTACAACCACTTTAAGTCGAGCTGCTAGAACGATATGGGATATCAATGTCCTCAGAGAGGGAGGAATGGATACCATCTCTAAGGATAACAGTGCCATACCTGGTGTTGGCTGTATTTTGAGCCCTGTGACCTGTGTTATAAGTTTAAATACAAGGAACCAATATTCGGTTATACTAGGGCAAGACCACAGGAGTATTAAGGTTCCAGGCCTCCCACAATTCCACCAGCACAAGGGGGATACTCCTGCACCAAATTTAGATATGTGATGTGGGGTAAGATGCCAGCGTAGCAAGATCTTTTAGAAGAGTTACAATAGATTAGAACTCTTGGTGGAGGCGTACATTGTAGTCAAATCTCTCTGCCATTGATCTTCTGAGTATTCCCTACTGAAACCTCTCTCCCATGCTTGAATTGGTGGGGATTAACAGTTACTTTTTTTATAGAACAAATGCTACATCCACTAGTCAGTTTGGTACAAAAGAAAAAAGGGTCCTGCTTACAAGTGCAAGTACTATGGTGGAATATTGATCCAGTCTTTTATTGCAGCTTAACAGTCTTTAGATTGGGTGACCGCATTTTTTTTTTTTTGTTACCTGCTGATCCCTATAGCAACATGTGTTCTGGCCTTGGGTGAACAGTTAGTAAGACGATTGTAGGTGCGGTTCCAGGTCTCTCCAGGTAAGGAAGAAGGAGGATATTGGAGATATAACAACCTGTTGCCTAACCACCCCTTGGCAGGAACTAATTTGGGGTTCCAGGGGTATGGACTGGACTAATGGACATAAAGGACTTTCTTGCCTATTAAGGTATGACTACCTCAAGGATAGGTAACCTGAGCTTTATTTGTTATTTGTACTACAACTCTTAAAGCAGAGTTTCGCCCCTCCCCCTCCAATTACGGTACTTACCTGTCCAGGCATCCAGCAGTGTACTCACCTGAGCTGATTCTTGAATCAGCTCACAGGGGTGCTGGTGCCACCATCTCAGCTAAGGGAAGCATAGCCAGTTTCCTACTGCGCATGCGCAAATCACACTGTGTATGAGCTGGCTGCGGGGGAAAGGAGGAGGGTGCCAAATTTCTGGCTCACTTCAGCACAGGGAACTCATCTGGAAGTGGGAGCAGGTACCTGTCAAAACCATGTACCCGCTCCCCCGCCCCCCAAGAGGTGCCAAATGTGTCAGCAGAGGGGGGAGGAGGCAGACAAGCAGAGCTTCCCCTTTTGGGTGGTGCTCTGCTTTAAAGTAAAATAACTTTGTGATTATTAATCTTTGCCTGGTCTGAAGTTACTTGAGAACATTCTAAAAAGGGGTGCATGCATGTATGGCATATCACAGAACAGGGTTCACATCAGAAGATGAGACAGGGTAGTGAAGGTGAAGTACTATGTCTAATATGCAGTGAATCTATTTGGAGGAAACGATATTACTATTGCCAATGATGACTACAGGCCTAGTGTCAAGTGCATAAGCAGCCAGCCCTTCAGGAAGTGGTGGTTACTTGGCTTAAGTAATGGAAGGCCCTGTAAATGAAGGAGCGGGCGGCACAGTGGCACAATGGCACAGTGGTCTAGTGGATAGCACTTTTCCTAGCAGTAAAAGGGGTTGCTGGTTTAAATCCCAACCATGACACTACCTGCCTGGAGTTTGCATGTTCTCCCTGTGCCTGCATGGGTTTCCCCTGGTACTCCGGTTTCCTCCCACACTCCAAAGACATGCTGGTAGGGTAATTGGATCCTGTCTAAATTGCCCCTAGCATGTGTATGTATGAGTGTGAGTTAGGGACCTTAGAGTGTAAGCTCCTTGAAGGTAGGGACTGATGTGAATATACAATGTATATGTGTAAATTGACGGCACTATATAAGTACCTGAAATAAATGAATTATGGAGCTTGCATGCTTAGGCTTCTTCCCTAGCAATTGGAAATCCTATACTGACATCCTAGTGACCCAGCCAGAAAGTCAAAGAAGATAGAGTGAGGCCTCAGGGGAAAATAAGCACGGATGTGCTATAAAAGTTCAGCTTACTAGTATTCAACTGTAACATACAAATTGATGTCACTGGTATTGTGGTCAGGGGTAACTAGGCTGGTGGAGTGCCAGCTCCGTAGCACCAGGTAAGAAATGCTGCACAACCAAAGAGAGAGAAGAGTTATGAAATGTAATGAGAAACTGCTATCCATAGTATAATGAGTTAAAGAATTGTGGATTTCAAGGAGTTAAATATGCCTTTATGGACACTTTTAAGTTGGAGTGCTATCTTAATGCCAGCCTTGCTTTAAGTGGCAGGGTCATCCCACCTCTGGGGGCACTACTGGGAGCTGTCTCTGGGTGAGCGTAGTCAGCCCCACCTACATGGGGCGACTGGTGGAATTGTAGTTAAAGAAGATAATTTAGGAAGATGATCACACTTCTCTTTAAGCATTAGAAGTTATAAATATACTGCATTTCTGTCAAGGACATTTTCTGTACTTGCAGAATATGTTCGTGATAAATGAAAACTAATGCAGTCACATTATTAAAATATGGGTAAGCTGCAATATTTTATATTTTTGGGCTAGGAATAATTTATTAATTCAACACTTCAATATACCCCTTAGCTACAGCCATAATAAAAGCCCCTGTGCTTATCCAGTCAGTCCAAACATTGCTGACTCTTCCATCTGCTACCTGCTTGAGGAAATCCCAGCATCATCCGTGTGGCTTACAAGAGATTTAGCATAGAGCCCTGTCTGAAATCAGTGAGTCACGTTAATCGATTTTGCATTAGGGTAGGCCTAGCATACATTATTTCAAATCCACCCCTGATTAGTGCACAGATCGAAGTGCTAATACTGCACATATATTTCACACCAGATGGGGAAGCAGCTTATCTCAGAGTGACTCAGACAACCAATGAATTCATATTTTCTTCTTTGCTCCCTAAAGAGGAAGTAAAGTCTTCCTTTTTAATTGTACCTATGATAAGGCTTACCTGTAGGTACTGCAAATATCTCCTAAACTTACACCGCTTAGGAGATATTTACTATATACGCCAACGCAGACGCCACGGCGCTGACATATATACAGGTGTATGGGGGGGGCACTGACATATATACAGGTGTGGGGGGCGCTGACATATATACAGGAGTGTGGGGGGTGTGCTGACATATATGCAAGTGTGTGGGGGGGGCTGACATATATATAGGTATGTGGGGGGGCACTGACATATATACATGTGTGTGGGGGGGCGCTGACATATATACAGGTGTGGGGGGCGCTGACATATATACAGGAGTGTGGGGGGTGTGCTGACATATATACAGGTGTGTGGGGGGTGGCTGACATATATACAAGTGTGTGGGGGGCGCTGACATGAATACAGGTGTGTGGGGGGTGCTGACATATATGCAGGTGTGTGTGGGTGAGTGGCTGACATATATACAGGTGTGGGGGGCGCTGACATATATACAGGTGTGTGGGGGGGGGGGCGCTGACATATATACAAGTGTGTGGGGGGGTGGCTGACATATATACAGGTGTGTGGGGGGCGCTGACATATATACAGGTGTGTGAGGAGGGCTGACATATATACAGGTGTGTATGGGGCGGTGGATGACATATATGCAGATGTGTGTGAAGGGGCGCTGACATATATACAGGTGTGTGGGGGGGGGGGTGGCTGACATATATACAGGTGTGTGGGGGGGGTGGCTGACATATATACAGGTGTGTGGGGTGACTAACATATATACAGGTGTGTGTGGAGGGGTGGCTGACATATATACAGGTGTGGGGGGTGTGTTGCTGACATATATACAGGTGTGGGGGGGGGGCGCTGACATATATACAGGTGTGTGTGTGGGGGGGGGGGTGGCTGACATATATACAGGTGTATGGGGGGCGCTAAGATATATACAGGTGTGTGGAGGGGTGGCTGACATATAGACAGGTATGTGTGGGGGGGCGCTCACATATATACAGGTGTGGGGGGTGTGTTGCTGACATATATACAGGTGTGGGGGGGGCGCTCACATATATACAGGTGTGTGTGTGTGGGGGGGGTGGCTGACATATAAACAGGTGTATGGGGGGCGCTGACATATATACAGATGCGTGGAGGGGTGGCTGACATATATACAGGTGTGTTGGGGCACACTGATATATATAAAGGTGTGTGTGGGGGGGCTGATATATACATAGGTGTGTGTGGGGGGGGGGCGCTGACCTATATACAGGTGTGTGTGTGGGGGGCTGATATATATAGGTGTGTGAGGGGGGCTGACATATATACAGGTGCATGGGGGGCTGACATATATACAAGTGTGTGTGAGTGGGGCTGCCATATATATATACAGGTGTGTGTTTATATGGGGGGGCTGCCATATATACAGGTGTGTGTGGGGGGCTGCCATATATACAGGTGTGTGTGAGGGGGGCTGCCATATATACAGGTGTGTGTGTGGGGGGGCTGACATATATACAGGTTAATGTGGGGGGCCGCCATATATACAGGTGTGTGTATGGGGGGGCTGACATATATACAGGTGTGTGTGGGGGCCTGCCATATATACAGGTCTGAGGGGGGGGCTAATAAATATACTGGTTTGGGGGGGCTGACAAATATGGAGGTGTGAGGGGGCTGACATATATACAGGATTGGGGGCGCTGAGTGCGTATAGGTGAGGTGGCCAGTGTGCGGATTCGGTAAGATGGCCCATAGGCAGGCCCTGGGGAATGTTAGTGGTCAGGCTCAGGGGGGAGGGGGGGGGGGGGCGGGGGCCCAGGTCTAAAGCTATGTAAGGGGCCCAAAAATTTCTGATGGCTGCCCTGGCATTCTAAGGTAGGTATTTCATAATGAGCTAGTATAACTTTGTCTTACAGGTTTTTTTTTTTTAGTTTACAACTGCTCTAAGCAATGACAAGAGTAAAGTACCAATTGTAATACATACATGTTTATATGCAGTATGTGTAACAACCACACACATTAGAAGTTATCTAGCACCTGTACAAATCATTAGTAAGACCTCATGTGGAATATGGCGTTCAGTTTTGGGCACCAATTCACAAAAAGGATATTAGGGAGCTGGAGAAAGTGCAGAGAAGGGCAACCAAACTGATGAGGAATGGAGGAGCTCAGCTATGAGGAAAGATTAGAGGAACTGGATGTATTCTCTCTTGAGAAGAGGAGATTAAAGAGGAAGTAGTCCCTGAACAGGGAGCAAAAAGAGTAGAAAAAAATCTAAATGATGATAGCTGCATTATCAGATCCTTCAGTAAGGGACACAAATATTGTATGTTTGGTTATAGACTGATGTAACATATTTAACCAGTTAAGGACCAGCCACCACAGTTATACTGCGGCAGGTTGGCTCCCCTGGGAAATTCACCTTAGCTGTACGTCAGCTGCTTTAAGACCACTAGGGGGTGTGCGCGCTCCCGCGATGCAATGGCGAAGTCGATTCGTGTGCCCGGCGGCCGCGATGTCTGCCAGGCACCCGTAATTGCTTCTGAGAGAGACAAAACAGAGATCTGTCAATGTAAACAGACAGATCTCCGTTCTGTCTGGAGAGAGAAGACTGATCTGCTGTTCATACTAAGTATGAACAGCGATCAGTCTCCTCCTCCCGGCAGTCCCATCAATGGTTATTTTTAGCTCTGATTGCTGTACAAATGTCAATGGTCCCAAAAAAGTGTCAAAAGTGTCCAATCTGTCCGCTGCAATGTCGCAGTCCCGCTAAAAATCGCTGATCACCACCATTACTAGCAAAAAAATTATTTATATTAAAAATGTCACAAATCAATCCCCTATTTTGTAGATACTATAACTTTGGTAAATTTATTATAGCAAAAAGTAAAAAAATATTGTTGTTGCTCTTTTTTTGTTTATAGCGCAAAAAATAAAAACCAAAGAGGTGATCAAATACCACCAAAAGAAAGCTCTATTTGTGGGGGAAAAAGGGACATATATTTTGTTTGGGTGCAACGTCGCACGACCGCTCAGTTCTCAGTTAAAGCGACGCAGGGCCGTAACGCAAAAAAATGGCCTGATCAGGTCCTTAAGTGATTAAAATGTATTTAAACCCAAAAAAACAAAACTGTATTATATTGTAGCTTACCAATCCTTAGATGTGGTACCTTGATTCGTTTTCTTTTTTTTTTCAGGCTATGTATATTTTATGCAAGTACAGAAAAACACCCATCAATCATTATAAAGATCAAGTGTCCTTGAAACTTCCTGTGCAATTAACGGAAACCATGTTATCAGCTGTCCAAATTATCTACTGTCAACTGCACAACCCCACCCTATGTAAAAGAGATGAACAGAGGGGATGATATTTGTAGTCGAAATCTAGATATCATTCTAGGGTGCCAACATTGCCCCCTCCATAGATACAGGCAGGTGTCACATCTAGAGACTGGTGGGCTGCAATATATACATATATTTGGGTTTACATATGCTGTAAATAATTACTACAATAATTTCCCTTTGGGATTAATAAAGTGTTCTGATATACAACAGCTAGATTTATGGGACATATTTTACTATTTGTGGCGCTATACCTATATGTGGGGGTTACCAATAGGTTGGTATATAAAATATGTGAACAAAAGTGTGCTAAATGTGTTAGTCAATTTTCACATGTGTGAGAGTAATTCCTAACGTGCTGGCTAGTTTTGGGCAGAGATAATATATATTTACCAGCGTGCTGGTTCAAAAACCAAAATTATGAAAAACCAAAAAACTAAAAATATCCAAAAATAATAAACACAAAATGCACAACAGTTGCAATAGATCACGGTATGGCAAATCCTGTGACTTTCTTATGCTATACTTATCTCTATAGCAATATGCAATGCTAAAGTGCAGGTGCGAATAAATTCATATAAAACAGAAAATTGGGACTAGGTGTGGTACCTGGTAAAATGACCGTGAGAAAAATACAATAAAGTGCCAAAAAATAATAAAATATCACAGTGATAGTATAAACTGGTATTTGGAATTTTAAAGCTGTACACACTACCGCACTTTTAAACTACTTGTTTGTGAGTATTTTTTACCTATTTGCTGCAATAAACAAATTTTTAAAACGGTATCACACTATGGATGTGCCTCTTCTCTACTCTATATAAATGTGGCATATTGCACTCACGGAGGAACGAGGGATCCCTAACCTTTACAGCTGAAGGAAGCCAGAGAGCCGCACAATAGCTAATATTGTGAAAGTTGATCCACCCCGGATGGGGTCCTCCTTCCGGTGAGAGCATAATAATTTAATACCCTTTTAAGCCACCGAATGTGAAGAACACGATTGGAAAACATCACTCCCCTCCTTTTTGCACCTGCGGATCTTTCCGCCACCTAATAGAGACTTGCTCCATCACGTCTAATGTTTACAATTTGCCTGCATTTTTTGCACATTTTTTGCACTATTTTTTGCACGTTTTTTGCATATTTCTATCTTTATTTTATTCTAATCCTTTGCATTATATTATTTTATTATTTTATTACATTTATGCTTTATGTGTATGGTATTTAGGTTTCATATTAATTTTATTAATTTTTATAATTTTTATATAGCATCACTAGCAGACTTAATACCAGTTTATACTATCACTGTGATATTTTATTATTTTTTGGCACTTTATTATATTTTTCTCACGGTCATTTTACCAGGTACCACACCTAGTCCCAATTTTCTGTTTTATATGAATTTATTCGCACCTGCACTTTAGCATTGCATATTGCTATAGAGATAAGTATAGCATAAGAAAGTCACAGGATTTGCCATACCGTGATCTATTGCAACTGTTGTGCATTTTGTGTTTATTATTTTTGGATATTTTTTGTTTTTTGGTTTTTCATAATTTTGGTTTTTGAACCAGCACGCTGGTAAATATATATTATCTCTGCCCAAAACTAGCCAGCACGTTAGGAATTACTCTCACACATGTGAAAATTGACTAACACATTTAGCACACTTTTGTTCACATATTTTATATACCAACCTATTGGTAACCCCCACATATAGGTATAGCGCCACATCTATTATTTCCCTTTGTTTCTGCACCTTTCCACCCCCGGGTGGAAATCAATAGAGGCTGCTCTTACCTTTACACTTTTATTCACTCTTAAGGTTCCATAGCGCAACCCACCCCCCATTTATATATTTTACTATTTGTGTTATCTACTGTGCTATATTATATTATATTATGTTTTTTTATATTATATTATATTATATTATGTTATTTTATATTATATTATTTTATATTATATTATAGTTGTTTAATTATATTAGTATATCAATTATCTATCTATCTATCTATCTATCTATCTATCTATCTATCTATCTATCTATCTATCTATCTATCTATCTATCTATCTATCTATCTATCTATCTGTCTATCCATTTATTTGTCATCTTTTCTATTTAACTGTATGCACACAAATTAAAACACACCTACTCAAAAATTATCCTTTCTAGTTCTTTGCTTTTCTTTTTCTATATATTTAACCCTCACCCTTAGTAAATAACATTGAGCGCACACAATTCTTGGTAGACCTAGAGTAAATACCAGCTCACAGATGGTTTATTCAAAGTGGAGCAGCTTAATATCTCTCTAAACCTTTCTCAACAGCAGGTGGCCTTATGTGTCATTCCCTTCCAGAAGCCCTGATGTACACACTTAGTGAGGATCATACGGGAAGGTTTCAGCAAAGACAATGGTCATGTGATTGTGACGTTTTAAGGAGAGGCTGGGAGATTCACGAACGTGTCACAGTGACTCGAGAAGGTGTATTATATGTGTGTTTATGTGTGTGTCATATTACATATCTGAGTAAGCAAGGAGGGGCAGAGGGAGACAAATATTGAATATGTCATACTCTACCATCGTATTGTGTAGCCCTGTTGCAATGTATTTCAGGACACAATGCAACGTTTGAAATTTCTCAATAATAAACATATAGCAACAGCATCAATGCTTTAAGTGTACTAGTGCTAACAAAAAAACACATTACTTTAGATCAGTGTTTACCAAACTACAAGGTGGGTACCACAGGTGGGAATCTGTGGGACCCAGGACTTGTGCAGTGAGAACATTCTTATTTTAGTTACCAATGATGGAAAGAACAGGGAGCATGGTATAACAGTTTGTATGGGCTTCTATACATGATTCTGGAGGATGTTTTTGAAGGCCATGTACTAGCTGGTTGCTGTCAGTATAGGTGGACTAGACAAATGGTAATTTTTCATAGAAGTGGCAATTAGACGCCACAAAGCTGTGATGGTAGTACACTTCAGAAGTCCACATATCTACACAACATTTCTCAGGAACTGATTACCCTGGATCAAAAATCTATGCTCATCTGGTCTAAACTATCACAGTTTGGATATATATATATAAGTTGTGTCCCAAGCAGTCTGCACTCCCGTTGTCCTCCATCCTTCCCTTCCTAACTTTCCTGTACCTTTCTCCTATCAATATCCTTCTCTTTCCTACAGACAAGATGCTGGTGTTTATAGTGCAACATGACAGTATTTGACTTGTCCCCCTATTCCAGCCTTTTTCAACCAGGGTGCCTTCAAGCTTCTTCAGGGTGGCCTTGTCAAAATGCCTAAAAATGTATCAAAGATTGTATACGAGCCAGCAGGTGGATGAAGCCTGCTTTTTAGCTACACAAAGCCACAGGTTTTCATTATGTACCATTACAACTTTCTAGACACTGCCATCCTAACAACCAGTGATGTCATCAGTTAATAAGGAGGATATCTGTCGCCCCCGCAGCATCCTCGTTTGACCCTCCTCTGCTCCTTTCCCTTAGCACTGGGGTGACATTAGCTGACTGATGAAGAGAAATTGAGGGAAAAGAGAAACATTGGAATACTAGTCTTTACCAGTGTACAAAAGTGTATTTGCTTTGGAGGAAAAAAATCGTCACTAACGTTGGGTGTCCTACGTGTGTGGCTAATGCTGCATTATGTAAAACTATTAGCCCTTGTGCACACGGTTGGAGATTCCGTCGGAATGTGTCAGATCGGAGCGTTTTGTCGAATATTCCGACTGTGTGTGGTATGCATCGGACTGTTTCCGTCGGAATATCCGTCGGACCAAATTTTCCAACTTGCCGGAAATATTTTCAGACAAACTGCTCCGATCGGACATACTCCGATCATGTGTAGAGAATTCCGATCGGACAAAGTGCCACGCATGCTCAGATCAAATTCCTACATCAAAGCTATTGGCTACTAGCCTGAATGTAGTCCCATCATAACGAAATTACGCCATCGCGTTCTGAAAGATCGGATTTTCCGACAACTTTGTCCGACCGTGTGTATGCAACAGTTTCGGACAAGATCCGTCGGACAAAATCCGACGGATTTGGTTGTCGGAATGTCTGACCGTGTGTACAAGGGCTAAGAATCATTTTTTAGAGACTGTCCATATTTTTAAAGCTGCCCTGAGATTGTCCATAATTTTAAAGGCTGCCCTGAGATTGCCTATAATTTTAAAGGCTACCCTGAGATTGTCCATCATTTTAAAGGCTGCTCTGAGATTGCCTATAATTTTAAAGGCTGCCCTGAGATTGTCCATAATTTTAATGGCTGCCCTGAGATTGTCCATAATTTTAATGGCTGCCCTTAGATTGTCCATAATTTTAAAGGCTACCCTGAGATTGTCCATAATTTTAAAGGCTACCCTGAGATTGTCCATAATTTTAAAGGCTGCCCTGAGATTGTCCATAATTTTAATGGCTGCCCTTAGATTGTCCATAATTTTAAATGCTACCCTCAGATTATCCATAATTTTAAAGCCTGCCCTGATATTGTCCATAAATTTTAAAGGCTGCCCTGAGATTGTCTATAATTTTAAAGGGTGTCCTGACTGAAAAAAGTTTAAGAAACACTGACCATCTGAAAACAATACTACAGTATACATTGTACTGATGAAAATCTGAGTGTATTTTTTTATCTTTTTGTATACCTTTTTGAAAAAAAATTGAATAAAACATTTGTGAAAGAGGTCATGTATCACAGTTTTCGAACAGTAGATATTACTACCTGTATATTGTATACAGCTTTTAGCTGTAAAGATGGTAGTATTTATCAGTGTGTATGTATTTTTAACCAGATATTTACAGTGTTGGGCAACATAAAAAAACTGACATCACTAATGAATTTAAGGAATCATAGTATAGGTGACTATCCCTGGTTTTCTAGGGATTTTAACCTAACTTCTGTCCTTGAGGGCTGTGTAGATGGGGTGCAATGTGGTACAGCAGCAATAACACACACAGTCCAAGTGCAATGAAAGAGCTTGTATTAAAATAATCTATGTGTCATATTACACTCACGGGTCCAACCATTGTGTAGAGAGCAGATTTCTAAACATAAGATGGAAACACCCATTAGTCATCATGTTGGACTCTATTATAATTTCAATTTTTGGTCTATTGGGTTTTATAGCCTCGAACACTTACCCCAACATGAACGTGGGGGGGAGACATTGACAATAGGCTCTTTCAATTGGAAATAAGATGGATATACATCTTACAGGCGACCCGGTTTCCGGGCCTCAATGAGGGGATCAGTTTCAAGCCTTTTCTGTGATTGGTATCCCCCATTGGTCAAGCTGCGAGTTGTGTTTTTTTCCCCCCCTCTTCTTCTTTTTTTTTGGGGGGGGGGGGGGGGTCTTTGTCAGAGGGCAGTGATCTGCTGTACAATCCTCGAGCGGGATTATGTAACATTATAAGTGTATATTATATATATTTCTTTTTGTGTATTTGTTTGTTAACTTCTCTTAATGATCTCTTAGTGCTGTTTGATAGAGTTTGTGTACATATATGGTCACAGCTGCCCATATGTTAGTGGGTTTGCTTCCCCCCTTTTTTTTTGTTTATTCCCTCTTTTTCCTCCCTTTCTTTTTTTTTTCCTTCCTCCCTTTGTCTTTAGATACCCATACGGACGCCCAAGGATCTGGAACTGGACATTAGCATTGTCCCAATGGGGATGCTGTCCAGTTGCAAGTCCGCTTTGAGGTTCTCAATCTTCTACGGATTTCCGAGTTCACCTTGACCCCTAGGGGTGGGGGATTGTGTTCCGTCACTTGATAGTTTCTGCACGGTATATTTATGCTGTGAGTCACAGCCTACAGGATGTAGTCATCACTTCCGGGTAGGGGCACTCTGGAAGTTGTTTTCACTTCCGGTTCCGGGTGTTAGTCCATGCTTTGAGGACCTCCCCTACGGCGTATGCCGTTTTGGTGCCATGGGGAGGGATATATAAATGACACACATGTTGCAAGCCGGTTTAGGTGGTTTGGGAGCTCTTGAGAGAAACGGACTTGGTGTAAGGTATTTTTTGATTGCTTCATTGCAGTGAATTGGGAGGGGAAATTATTGGGACTTTGATTGATCTATGGTTGTTTGCTGTTTATTCATTTAGGTGGACTCCCTTTCCCTCTCTCGCTGCCTAGATTTTTCTTACATGTTTTTTAACCCTGCATTGGGACTCTTTGATCCTCTTTTTTCTGGTGCGCTTCCTCAGTATAGAGATTCTTTGTGAGGATGGAGCCACACTACAATAGGATATATAGAGGTGAGAGGCATATATAACAAATGTGAGATATTTCTAGTATATTCATACCCTATGATAGTGTATTTGATCTCTGTCTTATTATCCCTATTTATACATTTTTGTAGATCCTTAGACAGTGGAGTTTGGGCCATATAGGGAGATTCAGTTAAGACTCTTTGTAGTTCGCCGGTCTGTCGGAGCTCCCAACATTGAGATTATGTGTGGTTGCCAATCAAGATATTGTCCTTTGGTGAGTATAGTCCGTTTAGGAGTTGTCCTATGGATCTGGGCTCACTTTAAGCCTAATCTAATTCTCATATTGATGTTGTATTATACATATTGCAGGCATTGCTGCGTTTACATTTGTCAGTGAGATCATAGAAGTTTCATTCCTCCCTACGGGTATTCTGACACAGTTGGATTGTTTTTTGCGGCTAGGTGGGAGGGGGCAGGGAGGGTTCAGTTGTCCTTTCTCCTATTTTCCCTCCTTCTTCTCCCTTTCCTCCCCTTTTTTTCTTTCCCTCCTTCTCCTCCCTTTCTTCTCCCTTTTTTCTTTTTTTTTTCTTTTGTATTGCTGTAGGCCATATTTGTACATTTATTGTATTTAATACTTGAATTGTTATTCATTAATTGTTTTGCTTTTCTCTTCCTTTTTCCTTCTACACACCTAAGGCTTTGCATATCTTGTCATTTTATGTTTATTGGATATTCTCATCCTTTTCCTGATGAAGCCGACCTGGCGAAACATGTTGAAATAGTAGGACAAGAGAATAAGCCTGTATGTGACCCCAGTTCTCTCGGCAGTTAGGGTTGAGATGTGTGTTATATCCAGAATGTTGACTGTGACTGTGGTCCTTACTTTTAATTTGTTTATGTTTAATAAATGATTTATATATCGCTTTTTTGCATCGTTGTCTGTTTGTGTATATGGTGTACCTTTAAAATCCCAGTTCCTCAACTCTTTGTGCCTTATTATTATTAGGGATGTTGGTACGTTATTTTTGATAATTGCTGCTGACCTCCTTCCCATACCTGTTTTGTGTAGAGAGCAGGTTTAAAGGGGTTGTAAAGCTTCACGTTTTTTCACCTCAATGCAATGCCCCCCAGAGCCCCCCATTTACTTACCTGAGCCTGATCGGTCCTGCTCCAGGGATGATCACACCCGCTCCAGCCGGTGTCTTGGGTCCTGATTGGATAGATTGATAGCAGCACAGACATTGGCTCCCACTGCTGTCAATCAAATCCAATGATGCGGTAGGCGGGGGGCAGAGCCGAGTCCTGCTGTCTGTGTCAATGGACGTAGCAGCAGGACATGGGAGAGCGTCCACACAGGTCGAAAAGAGGAGGAGCCAGGAGCGCCACTGAGGGACCCCTGTAGAGGAGAATCCAGGCCACGCTCTGCAAAAACGAACTGCACAGAGGAGGTAAGTATGACATGTTTGTTTAAATAAAAAACATGAACGTTTACATTTTCTTTAAGCTGAACCAACAGCACCTGTTTGGAGGGACAAGTGGAAAGATGTCCAGAGAAGATGCGAGTTCTACGTTTTCCCTCCTTATCAGGAACCTTTCCCTGACACATGTTCTGTCTTTACCAGATGAGGCCACTCCCTACTCTACCCACTCGCAAAAGCGCGCCAAGCCTGGGGGCCAAGGCCTTAAATAGGCTCTGTCTGACCCAAGATGGCTGCTAGAGTCGCATGGGGTGGCAACATCCAATCAGATAGCTTCCCCAGAGACCCAGGAAGCCACAGGGAAGTCATGTTCTTCTTGACTTCCTCTCCAACTGTACTACTACTGCGAGTGAGCACCACCTACAATGGAGAAAGTAGATTGCACCTTCCTGCAGCTGCACTCTCATTTTGCTCCCCTACTGAAATGTTTGGCCACAACTTGGAGCTTACAAATGGCTAATGAATATTTTCCCATTACCTTGTGAAAACACTGTGTGCCCGTGTTGTCAATCATTGAGTCATACTTGGAAGTACCAGATTTTTCTCTTCTCTACCAGCAGTTGAACAGACTGGTAGTTTAGTGAAAAGAAGGTGAATATGTAAAGCTGGGAAGGGTAGCAGTTAAGTGAAGCTTTTTAAAGCACATGTTAAATTAAACTGAATAGGCTGATTCCAGCAAAGTTGACTTGGTCATGAAATTAGCATTTTGAAAAAGCTGAAACTCTCAATTTCTGTAATTAGGCTGCTTAAAGCAGAACTTAAGTCCACAATGTCTATCTTTCCCTCAACAGTCTGTGGTTCCTTGTTGGCGCTGTCATCTTTAACTGGGTTTTTTCCAGATGCCAGGATGGGGCTGTCTTCATTGGCCAGTGGGGAATGTCCTCATTCCTGCATGTGGGGTTGAGTGAAGTCATCCCGGCACACAGGATCTGTGCTGCAGTGGTGGAATTATTAGGGCCGTACCAGTTGCATTTGCGACTGGGCCCTTGAGTTCCGCTACTGTAGGGGGGCCCGCCACCGCCCGGGAGATTCACGTGGAGTCCCGGTCCGCTCCGCCCATGCTCTCCGGCTGCTACGCCCATCCTCCCCGCCAATCCTCTCCACCCATCCTCTCCACCCATGCTCTGCTCCCGCACTCACGGGGACAGTCCTCCCCCGCTCCGCCCATCCTCTCCGCCCTTACAGTCCCCGCCCATTGTTCTCCGAGTGATCTGCAAGTGAGTGGCACCCATCCCTCAATATCAACACTGCCACTGACCCCCCCCACACCACCACTACTGCCACTGATACCCCCCACACCACCACTACTGTCACTGAAACCCCCATACCACCACTACTGCTACTGATACCCCCACACCACCACTACTGCCACTGATACCGCCCCACACCCCCACTACTGCCACTGATACCCCCACACCACCAATACTGCCACTGATACCCCCTCACATCACCACTACTGCCACAGATACCCCCACACCACCACCACTGATACCTCCCACACCACCACAATCACTTCTGCCACTGATCCGCCCCATCATGACCACTGCTGCCACTGATCCCATCCCGCAACCATCATCCTTACCACTGATACCATTCCCCTCCCCACCACTCATACCATCCCACCACCCCCCGCCACGGATCTCATCCCACCACCACCTCTCCCACTCATTTCATCCAATGTCCCCCACCGCTGCCACTCATTCCATTCCATCCCCCTCCAAACACCACTCTTGCGACTGGTCTCATTCCCCCCACCACCTCTGCCACTTATCCCATTCAAACTCCCTACCACTGATCCCACCCCCCCAACCACATCCGTTGCCACTGATCCAATCCCCCTCACCGCTGCCACTCATTCCATCCCCCCACCACCACCGCCACTACTGATCCCATCCCCACTGCTGCACTGATCCCATCCCCACCACCACTGCCACTCATCCCATCCCCCACCACTGATGGCACTGATCCTATCCCCCCACCACCACCGCTGCCACTCATCCCAGGGGTCTAACTACAGCGGATAGTGCACATGTTGCCCCTGAACACCTTGATGGGGGGGGGGCATTTAGAGTATCAAATCCCCTAAATTTTTCTCCTGCATCCACTAAAAGTCTGCTTCTCCTCCTCTCTCTCTGATAGGCATTAAGTAGCTGCAGGAGGAAAATGGAGGGGATTTGTTCCCCCCTCCTATCCTGGTCCCGCTGCCCCTGAGGTCAGTGGGAGGGGCCCTGGCTGGAAGTCAGAGGGGCCCTCCATGGTTTCTTGTACTGGGGCCCTGAAGGTTCTAGTTATGCCACTGCTGTGCTGGACTGTAAAATGAGCTGTGCATGCAGTTTTTTTGTTTTAACACTTTAGTTCTGCTTTAAGTGAAATTTGCTTGAATTTCTTTTATTTATTACAGTTACTTATATAGCACCAACA
Organism: Lithobates pipiens; assembly: GCF_037356315.1. Lineage (NCBI taxonomy): Eukaryota > Metazoa > Chordata > Amphibia > Anura > Ranidae > Lithobates > Lithobates pipiens. The sequence continues at coordinate 315,632,695 of NW_027507903.1, forward strand.
ATTGACACAGTGACTAACATATATTGTACATACACATCAGTCCTTGTCCTCAAGGGGCTTACTCTTTAAGGTTCCTAACTCATATTCATACATACACCTACATTGGTTAATTTAAACAGGAGCCAATTAATCTACTAGTATGTCTTTGGAGTGTGGAAGGAAACCCACGTAGGCACAAGGAGAACATGCAGACTCCAGGCAGGTAATGCTATGTCCATTAATGCAGCCTACCTGTGTTCATCAATGCTGCTTCAACTCTGTCCATCAATGCAGCCTCACCTGTGCCCAACAATGCAGCCTAATTGTGTTCATCAATGCAGCCTACCTGTGTCCATCAATGTAGCCTACCTGTGTCCATCGCTCTGATGATCAGGCCGGCTCTCTCTTCTCTCTTCGGAGAAGAGCTCCCATTCAACCCTGCTTGCTGGCGGTGCTCACCCCCCCCCCCCCCACTCTCAGGCAGCCCACGCTCACCAGCCCTCATTTTCCACTCAAAAAATGCAAGTAGGTGAGTGGATAATTTGAGGGCTGCAGCTTGATATCCAAGCAAATTCTACAATAAATGCTGAAGAAAAAACACTTTCCCCTTCCTTTATAGCCAAAGTAAAAGGGAAAATTCCTACAAAGATAAGAACCCCATTAGGAAGATATCCTGTCACTTTCTGTCTTAGTCACTACTACCTCTGAGTAAAGAAAAAAGAGGGGGCTTATGGACTTTTTAGGCACCATAGACAAGACAATAATCAATGGTATAAAATAATAAACTTTATTGTTTAAAAAATTATTGTATAATACTTAATACAAAATAGCTTAAAACCATGTTGCACAACAATACTCATAATCCATATATAGCATACAATACAATTACCGCTACTATAGTCTGTTCATTTTCCAAACAAAACTGGAAATAATAACAAATCATGTACATTTTCTTCACTATTCTCATAAACAGAAAAAATATTTGCGGTATAATATGTACTGTTTGAGGAAGGAGGCTCAACATGTTTCGCGTGGATTACATGCTTCTTCTGGAGCTTGTATTGTTTGTGACTACTAAAACAATGAAAAAACTAAATTAAACATTAACAAGATAAGTATGGTCATAATTGTCATTCACATTCAAAGTGATGTAGAAAGAGATGAGAAAGAACACATAGGTAAACGGTGTCTAGGATCCTAAAAGGTGTAAGGGGCTCACCACCCGAGAAGGGGGATAAGGAGCAAAAGGTCACCATGGGGGCGTGTATAACACGATACAAAGGGTGCTCAAATATTTAAAGACTATATCGGGAACTTAATAAGTGAAAAGGTGAGCTGCGCTAAAAAAACAAAAACTCAACTCAACTCAAAAAAAACTCAAATACCACATATATTGAAGAATCTATAACCCCAAAAAGGAAGATAGTGAAGAAAAAATACTAAAATAACTTTAAAAATATTAAATGAATAAATAAAAATATATATCAGTGAATAATATCTTAAATAAATAGGTGGAAATATTTATCCCAATATCAAATCACAAATGGGGACCTTAACCAAAGTCACCAGTACTAATAGTCACAATTTTTTTTTTTCAAATTAGCATAAAGTGTATATATCCCTTGTGCATGGAAAATACATAAATTATTATGAAACACAAACCACTTGTAGTAAATATGCAAAAAAATAAAAAAATAAAAAGGAAATTGGTAAAAATAAAGTCAATAGAAGTCCCAAAGAAAGCAGTCACCAGATGGTGATGATTCGTCCAAAGTGAAGGTATGAAGCTGGCACCCACAATACTTTGTGTTTAAAAAGATCCAAGAAGCCACCTCCACCAGTAAAAGAAGGCCGCTTACCAGAGTTTGAGATCTCTGTATCAGTGAGATCAACAAAGCAGATGTACAGGAGTTCTGGATGAGCCGTCACATGAGCCACACTGAACTTGTCCTTGATGTAAGCCCCCAGACTCGAAACGATGGTGTCATAGATCATATAAAGAAGCAGAAAAGCACTCGCATAGCGTAAAACCCCTTATTTTAATGAATGGTAAAATAACAATGCACTCACATATATGTAAAAGAAAACGAACGTGTAGTAAAAGACGAGCCAGCCGGCTCTCGTATGCCGCCTGCACCTCCGGGTTTGGCGTAGAACGCGGTGACGTCAGCACGCCGTACCTCCCATAATAACAGGATTTTTTTAGATTGGTGAATTAAACCTCCACTTAACAGGATTGGATCCTAGAGTGACGATTGGATCCTAAAGTAGACTATAGATGAAAAAAATATTACAAGAGTAATATATAATTTTTATTATAAATAAAATTTATATAATTAATAGTGTAGTTTAGATTTTACTATAGCAATTCTATATTAGTTCTATTATTTATTATTTTTATTTTTATATTCATCATTGTAAATGTATTATTATATGTTATGATATTACTCAAAAGTCCTATTATAGACATAAATATACACCTGCTACAACAGAGTAAATATTAATTTCATACTTAGTTTCACAAGGTGCTTAAGGATAAATTGGTTAGAGACGTTTTTCAAAAAGTCCAGAAATTGTTAACAATGAAAACTCACCACAGATGGAGGCTATGATATAAACTGAGTTCCTTCTATCTCTGCGGGTATAATAGTTCATGGGATATCTGGGCCAGAAGCCATGATAAAAATGGTCCAATGCACTGTGTCGGCCGGGCGCATGCGCAGTGACATCGCAGCTGGCTCGGATGAAGTCACATCGGCTTATTGCCGATTGGTTGACTACGAGTGGGACATGTATACAAGCAATTAATATTTACCCCGTTGTAGCAGGTGTATATTTATACATGTCTATAATAGGACTTTTGAGTAATATCATAACATATAATAATACATTTACAATAATGAGTATAAAAATTAAAATAATAAATAATAGAATTAATATAGAATTGCTATAGTAAAATCTAAACTACACTATTAATTATATTCATTTTATTTATAATAAAAATTATATATTACTCTTGTAATATTTTTTTCATCTATAGGCTACTTTAGGATCCAATCGTCACTCTAGGATCCAATCCGGTTAAGCGGAGGTTTGATTCACCAATCTAAAAAAAAAACCCCCCTTACATGGTTGTCATAATTGGTGGACATGTAGCTCCTCCCGTGTGGGGTGTTGTCTAGAATATAATTTTCCTTTAAAAGCAGCTCCTTGAGTAAGTTCCCGATATAGTCTTTAAATATTTGAGCACCCTTTGTATCGTGTTATACACGCCCCCATGGTGACCTTTTGCTCCTTATCCCCCTTCTCGGGTGGTGAGCCCCTTACACCTTTTAGGATCCTAGACACCGTTTACCTATGTGTTCTTTCTCATCTCTCTCTACATCACTTTGAATGTGAATGACAATTATGACCATACTTATCTTGTTAATGTTTAATTTAGTTTTTTCATTGTTTTGGTAGTCACAAACAATACAAGCTTCAGAAGAAGCGTGTAATCCACGCGAAACATGTTGAGCCTCCTTCCTCAAACAGTACATATTATACCGCAAATATTTTTTCTGTTTATGAGAACAGTGAAGTAAATGTACATGATTTGTTATTATTTCCATAGTTTTGTTTGGAAAATGAACAGACCATAGTAGCGGTAATTGTATTGTATGCTATGAATGGATTATGAGTATTGTTGTGCAACATGGTTTTAAGCTATTTTGTATTAAGTATTATAGAATAATTTTTTAAACAATAAAGTTTATTATTTTATACCATTGATTATTGTCTTGTCTATGGTGCCTAAAAAGTCCATAAGCCCCCTCTTTTTTCTTTACTCTATGACATAATAGGACGTGGCACAGGCATATAGTTTCATGTATCCACAGTACCACTCTGTGTTTTTTGATACATTTACTAAATTTTCTGACTACTACCTCTGAGACATGGCAATACGATAAATATACCCCCAGGGAATGCAGAAAGCAATGCAACCTGCCAGAAACTCTAACCCTTCCCTGCTGTGCTAAAATGTAGTGTTTTTGCAGCTGCATATTCCTCCATGTTTCCTGCTGCTTTTTGTCTTAGGACACAGACAGCAAGAAAACTTGAGATAGGTTCTACACATTCCCTGGTCTGTCCAAAACAATAAAAACTATTTTGGTTAGCATTCCACTTTAAGTCTGCCTGTCCATCTTTCAGAGGTGGGAATAGAGATCATGATGGGCTACAACCCTGTGACCGCCTAAAGATCAATGTGATGTGGATAGTCTCCTTGCATATCTAATGCTTTTCCACTCAGCGCAGGAGGGGCATGAGGGCGCAGCCCAGTGAACCACGTAACACAATGTACTTTGTCTAAGTCTTGGCATCCATGAAATCCCCTGGAGCTCTGTAACAGGAACATGAGCTGATAGGTAATTTTTATGCACTGAATCTCATAAAGATACATTAATACTGCAACTTTGGCTGAGTGATGGGCTCCTGGTATGTGCCCAACATTGTGTAGTCTGTAATAATATACACTGTACTTCAGACTTTAGCATGTATTTATATTGATTCTTTAAAAAATTTCTCTGTTCATGGAAAAGCATATTCCAATGAAATTAGCAGTGCCAAGGTTTACTAACATTACAAAAAACATAGGTTATTTTAGATTGTATTTTTACTCCATCATCTATTTAAAGCAGCAATAGGCTTGGTGAGATCATCTAAAAGCTAATTTTTTCCACAAAAACAATATTGGTGAAGTACCTCAGTAACCAAATGAGTCCATAACGGATGACGAGAGTTGTTTTCACATGGACTTCTATGTTATTATATGAATAAAGCCAGCTAGAATAACACTGACCTGAGGGACAAGTCACTGTAAATGTCAGAAGGGAAAAATCATAAGACTTTACTATTTATGGACAACCAACCAAAAATGAACAAAAATATTAAAGGTCATCAAAAATAATCAAATGTGATTCTTCAGCTGAGTTTGGTGTCCAGATCCTAAAGCTGAAATCCGGGCCGATGTAAAAATCATAAATGAATGCATCATTAATGCATCATTAATTCATATTTATTAAGATTATCTTTTACTCCTGTAGATCCTTTATACATACATATTATTTTTCTTTGACAATATTGTCCTGCAAAAAATATTATTTTTCTCTGCAATCTATAGTCAAAAAAGACATGACAAAACCAAAAATGTATACATTTATATATTTTATTCTATAAGTTCGCTCATTTACAGTATAATTAAACTAAATTAGGTTTCTAGTACAAAGAACGTACATTTTTTAAAAACGATATAAAGGCGCTTTTTTCCATTTTGCTAATTTCTTTTAATGTTTCATAAAAAAAAAAAAAAAAAAATATATATATATATATATATATATATATATATATATATATATATATATATATATATATACAGTGGTGTGAAAAAGTGTTTGCCCCCTTCCTCATTTCCTGTTCCTTTGCATGTTTGTCACACTTAAGTGTTTCGGAACATCAAACCAATTTAAACAATAGTCAAGGACAACACAAGTAAACACAAAATGCAATTTGTAAATGAAGGTGTTTATTATTAAAGGTGAAAAAAAATCCAAACCATCATGGCCCTGTGTGAAAAAGTGATTGCCCCCCTTGTTAAAACATACTATAACTGTGGTTGTCCACACCTGAGTTCAATTTCTCTAGCCACACCCAGGCCTGATTATTGCCACACCTGTTCACAATCAAGGCATCACTTAAATAGGAGCTGCTTGACACAGTGAGGTCCACCAGAAGATCCTTAAAAGCTACACATCATGCCGAGACCCAAAGAAATTCAGGAACAATTGAGAAAGAAAGTAATTGAGATCTATCAGTCTGGAAAGGGTTATAAAGCCATTTCCAAAGCTTTGGGAATCCAGCGAACCACAGTGAGAGCCATTATCCACAAATGGCGAAGACATGGAACAGTGCTGAACCTTCCCAGGAGTGGCCGGCCACCCAAAATTACCCCAAGAGCGCAGCGACGACTCATCCAAGAGGTCACAAAAGACCCCACAACAACGTCCAAGGAACTGCAGGCCTCACTTGCCTCAGTTAAGGTCAGCATTCATGCCTCCACCATCAGGAAAAGACTGGGCAAAAATGGCCTGCATGGCAGAGTTCCAAGGAGAAAACCACTGCTGAGCAAAAAGAACATCAAAGCTCGTCTCTATTTCTCCACAACACATCTTGATGATCCCCAAGACTTTTGGGACAACATTCTGTGGACCGATGAGACAAAAGTGGAACTCTTTGGAAGGTGTGTGTCCAAGTATATCTGGCGTAGAAGGAACACTGCATTTCATAAAAAGAACATTATACCAACAGTAAAATATGGTGGTGGTAGTGTGATGGTCTGGGGCTGTTTTGCTGCTTCAGGACCTGGAAGACTTGCCGTGATAAAAGGAACTATGAATTCTGCTGTCTACCAAGAGATCCTGAAGGAGAATGTCCGACCATCTGTTCGTGTACTCAAGCTGAAACGAACTTGGGTTCTGCAGCAGGACAATGATCCTAAACACACCAGCAAGTCCACCACCGAATGGCTGAAGAAAAACAAAATGAAGACTTTGAAGTGGCCTAGCCAAAGTCCTGACCTGAATCCTATTGAGATGTTGTGGTATGACCTTAAAAAGGCCGTTCATGCTCGAAAACCCTCTAATGTAACTGAATTAGGACAATTCTGCAAAGATGAGTGGGCCAAAATTCCTCCAGGACGCTGTAAAAGCCTCATTGCACGTTATCGCAAACGCTTGGTTGCAGTTGTTGCTGCTAAGGGTGGCCCAACCAGTTATTAGGTTTAGGGGGCAATCACTTTTTCACACAGGGCCATGATGGTTTGGATTTTTTTTCACCTTTAATAATAAACACCTTCATTTACAAATTGCATTTTGTGTTTACTTGTGTTGTCCTTGACTATTGTTTAAATTGGTTTGATGTTCCGAAACACTTAAGTGTGACAAACATGCAAAGGAACAGGAAATGAGGAAGGGGGCAAACACTTTTTCACACCACTGTATATATATATATATATATATATATATATATATATATATATATATATATATATAATAATTATGAAAATGGGGAGAATTAATTGAGTCTGGAGCAAGCATAAAGAGCTAAACATCAAACCAAGAGCAGATGCTGCTCCTAATTATTATTATTATTCACGATTTATATAGCGCCAACAGTTTACGCAGCGCTTTACAATGTATAGGGGGGACAACACAATTACAGTACAATACAAAAGGTACAGGAGGGCCCTGCTAATTAAACAAATTAAATTAACAAAAGGGGCGCAAACCCCCCTGATATAAAGGCCTTTTTTTTCCTAATTTTTTTTAATGTTTCACAAAATAAAAAAGTTAATGACAAAATGGGGGGGGAATTAACGAACAGTGGATCAAGCATGAAGCTCTAAATGCAAAATATGGGGCAGATTCTGCTCCTAATTAACAAAAGTGGTGATTGGTTCTCTTTTTTTGCCATGGCTGTGATAGATACAGCACAGAGAACAGGAGAGCTGGAGCACACGCTCTGATATGTCTACCCATCCCTGACCGCTTATATCACGTATGCCTGCTCTTAGCTGGCGGGATCTGCAACAAGTATTGAACACTACCACCTTGCCTCGATTAATTACGTGCAGACAATACGCCAGTTTCTAGAGAGGAACATGAGCTATCTGCTGACAGTTAACATCTCATATAACAGGTTACACCTGGTGGGAATCTGCAGGGATGTTCTATATAGAAAACTGCAGCATTCCCTCTGTTAGTAAGATGCAGACCTGTGCTAGTTTCTGTTTCACTTTGAAACAAAAACTGATGGAGGTGGCACAGATAGACTTGAAACGGCTCTCTCTGCTTATATAATGTGGTGCCCATCACTCCCAACATATAGGATAGGCTCAAAATGTTTAAGATAAATAAAATGCATAATTGTCCAAATTATTTGAAAATAAAATTGAAAATGTAATGAATGAATAAGGGCCCAACCACATTGTGTATAAAATGCTCAAAAGTTCAGATATGTACTACAGTTTTATAAAGATATGAATTATTTTTTAAGTACTATCAGGGAAATTCAATAAATGTAATGTCACTTTTCTGGTGGCATGACCTTAGGGTTTCCACCTCATCCCATTAAAACCAAACACATATTAATTACACAGGTTCTGAGGGTGATTAAGGTGGTAATTAAACTCACTTGGTGCCTTATCTGCATTAAAAAAGCCAAAGCCCCCTGCCCCAAAGCACCCCCCCATGTTGAGGGCATGTGGCCTGTTACGGTTCAGGAAGGGGCGCACTGGCTCGTCCCCACCCTCTTTCCTGACCTGCTGTGCTGCGTGTCCGGATAAGGGTCTGGTATGGATCTTGGGGGGACTCGTGCCATTTTTTCAGCGTGGGGGTTCCCCTTAAAATCTATACCAGACCGAAGGGCCTGGTATGCTCTTGGAGGGCTAACCTATGCCTTTTTTTTCCCATTTGGTGTGGTGTTCCCCCTAAAGATTCATGCCAGACGTAAAGAGCCAGCAATGTCGGGATCAAACTTGGATCCCCATTCATTGAAATTGGATGGATGTTGGACTTAAAGTCGCAGGGCAAAGTCTGACCCACAGTCATACGTTTCTTACCAGTGACAACCCAGCTTCAATGGATGAGGAGACAACCCTACATGACTTGCACCTAATTCATAAAAGCCCTGTGCCAGTTTTGTTACATTCACCACTAGATCCAGGTAGTTTCAAAATAATTTACATAGTTCACAGATAAACTGCCAGTGATTGCTAGGATGAAGTCCGCCCATGTCCGCCCATGTCCTGTCAACCAGCCACGCAAGTCACACTGGACTGGTGTGTGTGAGAGTGGTGGAGTTGGTGGAACTAATTCCCTATCTGGTCCGCCTTGCCTGTGATTAACAGTGGATGGCAGTGGACAGATTCCATAGCCACTATTCTGTCCAAAAGAGGCTTTTCCATCTTTGGCCATTCACTTTCAATCACAGACAGGGCGGCTCTGATGGCATCCTCTTAGACTCCACCCACCTGATAACTGGAATTCATGACATTTTCACTGACAAATGTGCCACAGCTGTGTGCATTGCATTTGGTTGCGGGGCATTTGTTGTGCTTCACCATTGACTTGAATGTGTGGCATTCAGCGGTCTTGCTGCCTGACAGTTACTACAAGTCAGGTCAAATTTGCCATTAGAGCAAAGTGAAGCAATGGGCCACAGCATGTAAGTTGCCCGACCACTGCATATTGCAGCTTAAGGGGAAGCGGTTGGCAAGTCTAAACAAGGCCTTAATCATTAGTAAAACAAACCTGATGGGGAGCTAGTTTCCCGGGTCCCCAGTAGGCTCCGCCCACACCCAGTACCAAACACCTCGGACATGCCCCAAGTGTGGACCTATACCAGACACTGTCACTTTGAGTGTTACACTACGACTGAGTTTCTAAGACACCCTTTATGAATTCCCCAGTATACAGTATGTTTTAAAATCTCACCTCCATATGATTTTTATATCCTTTAGGATAGCACATAAACTAAATAACTATAGATAGGGAAGAAATATTCCTCAGAACAATAGGAGATATCTATTTTTACATTAATAAGCCTTAAAAACATTGGAACCTGCATAGGCCACCAAGCAGTGAAAGTGGGCACACATGTTACTTTGATCATTCACTTTTCTATAGTAAAGGATCAAGCTCACTAGAGGGGATTTTTTTTCCAACAAGGATTAAATCTCTTTATTTGATAATGACTGCCTCTGACTTCAACAGGTGCTTGTTATCGTCCCCTAAGAGTTCAGAAATCTAGGCAATACTCAAAATCAGGACATAACTTGACAATTATCCAGTCTTTTATATGTTTTACATATTTGAGGATTAACTAAACCTGCTGAAGATTCAAACAGCAGATGACAAATTAGATGTGAACAAGAGCCTGTTACTTTTTTTGTCTTGGATCAAAAAATAAAATACATATTTTTTGCCCCTGGATCACACAGGCCTAAGAGTGACTTCATCTTCTGCACCCCCTGCAGTGATAACGTAGTCTATACACTCAGAAGGTACCCCTGACTCCCGTCTTTTGTTGAAAGGTAACATTGTATTGGCCTGAAAACTAAAAAAAAAACATTAGGTAATAAACGATTCCACCAGAGATTGTCCTGCCCATAGAGCTTTTTGAGGTTCCATAGAGATCAATATGATATTCATCCAATATTCTGTATCTTTGCATTTTTTAAATCGTAATCAAAAAGTTTTAAATAATACGATTTCAAATGAACATCAAACTGCAGGTAACACACTCAAAAACCAAATCCAGGCATTTGACTTTGCTGGAAAATGCAGCAAAATGTATACAGTGTATCTTATGGGAACAAGCCCTAAAACGAAACATAATGTTCAAGTCATGAACAAATTGCTTTGGGCTTTCTGTAACTAATTAGTGGAAACAAACTCTGTATCAGTATTGTATATATTTCGTTTTTTTTTAGTTTAGTTTTTCGCTACTAAAATGTTTATGCGCTGTACTTCATAATGCTGGAATGTGGACACATGGCTCTATTTGCTAAAGGCTAACACCAAAGAGTTATGATTCACATATCACCAGTGATCTCAGCCTGTATGTTGTGTTAACATAGGCCTATCACCATGAATTAACATTTTGTGATTCATGAAAATAGCGCTGGCCAAATCTATCACGGGGTGGGCTCCACATATGTTAAAAATAAATAGTCATGAGCCGATTCATATTATAAACATTATGTCATATAACACAAGGGTATGATGATTTTCAGGGAACTTGAGGACAACAAATAAACTTTTTGGGTAATCTACTAAACTGAATTTTATACTATTATATAAACTACTAGAATATTAAACTAGTACATCTACATACTAGTGATCACATCATTTAGGCTGCGTACACACGGGTGGACTGTTCGCTCAACTTTGTCCGCTGAACAGTGTTTCAGCGGACAGTCCGAGCGCGTCTCCAGGTAGGCGGGGCCCGCGAAGGAGACGTCGCGGGCCCCGCCGCTTGGTATAGACTTAAAGCGGAATCCCAAAGCCAAAAAAAATCGGCGTGGGGGTCCCCCCAAAGTCCACAACAGACCCTTGTCCGAGCACGCTACCCGGCCGGCCAGGAAAGGGGGGCGAGCGAGCGCGCCCCCCCTCCCGAGCCGTACCAGGCCGCGTGCCCTCAACATGGGGAGTGCCTTGGGGAAGGGGGGGCCGCGCGGCCCCCCCACCCCAAAGCACCTTGTCCCCATGTTGATGAGGACAAGGGCCTCTTCCCGACAACCCTGGCCGTTGGTTGTCGGGGTCTGCGGGCGGGGGGCTTATCGGAATCCGGGAGCCCCCTAGAAGAAGAAGAACAACAAGAAGAAGAACGGAAGGCGACCGGAAGGCGACAGCGGCGACAGAAGACCCGGCCACCGCCTCTAAAAGAGCTATAAGAAGGCGCGGTGGCCCGGCAGAAGAACGGAAGGCGGCGGCGACAGAAGACCGGGCCACCGCCTGTAAAAGAGCTATAAGAAGGCGCGGTGGCCCGGCAGAAGAACCGAAGAGGGGGACAAGAACCCCGAAGTCGGGAGAAGAGGCCGGCGGCGGGGAGGCAGAAAGCCGGACTCCTCCGCTAGCAAAAGAGCTACAAGAAGATAGCGGAGGAGTCCGGCGAGAAGACCCCCGAAGACGGAAGACCCCCGGAGCTGTGCAATAAAATATTTTATCTCGTGTGTTGTGTTTTTTTTTGGGGTACTTTTATTTTACAGGTGAATGGGTAGGGGTACATTGTACCCCATACTCATTCACATAGGGTGGGGGGCCGGTATCCGGGGGTCCCCTTATTAAAGGGGGCTCCCGGATTCCGATAAGCCCCCCGCCCGCAGACCCCGACAACCAACGGCCAGGGTTGTCGGGAAGAGGCCCTTGTCCTCATCAACATGGGGACAAGGTGCTTTGGGGTGGGGGGGCCGCGCGGCCCCCCCTTCCCCAAGGCACCCCCCATGTTGAGGGCACGCGGCCTGGTACTTAAACAGAGGGATAGGGTGCGCTATGGAATCTGTTATACAGAGAGTCTGTAGTGTAATGTAAGGTAAGAGCAGCCTCTATTATGTTTCCATCCAGATGGATGGAACAGTAAAATAGGGGAAAGAAGAAAAATAGATGTGGCGCTATACCTTATAAAACTCCCTAGAAAATATAATATAAATAAAATTGTACAAATTTTCCAGCTTGCTGGCTAATATTTTAAAAAACAGCGAGAAACCTTAATGGACTATATAGTAAAATCAATAGTAAAATCAATAGATAATAATAAAGTGCTAGGGGTTAGTCCTTATTAATTAGTGAATGCAAAGTAAATATAAATTTTCCAGCCTACTGGTTAGTAAATGCAATAAAACTGTACGGTCCACTCAAATTAGGTAAAGGTGAATAAATAAATATTTAGATAAATAAAACTATCATGAATCAATCAATACTTAATAGTGAAAGCTACTAGAGTTGCTTGTGACTGTGATTGTAGCACAACCAAATGAATGGACACAAGGGGAACAATCAAACCTATATAAACGTGAATACTGGTGGGGTGGTGGGTGTAAACACACTGTGTCAAATATCAAAACATGCCAAAAAATACCACAATAAAAAATTGAAAAGTAGAAAATTAGAAAATTAAAACTAGTGAGCAAATGAAAAATGATAAAAAATAAAAAATATTTTAGTCCAGAAAGTAAAAAGTAAAAAATCTAAAAAGTCTTGCGGTGATAAGTCTAATATGAAAGTCCAATTGAATAAAGTTTAAAATTGATATTTAAACATGAAATGAATATTTGGTGGTGAAAAAAGTGAGTGAAGAAAGTGACATCGATATTCGTTCGCAGTGAACGTTTGCAGTGAACGTTTATGGATTTTACTCTCACCAGAGATATGACCCCGTCCGGGGTGGATCAGCCTCCACAGTATAAGCCACTGTGTCGCTTCTTGGGCTGTCTCTGCTATGCTGCTGGGGAGATCCTTCGTTCTTCCGTGGGGATGTTGTACCTCGTTTACATATGATAGAAAAGAGGACTGCCCATGGTGTAGTATGTTTGAAACTCAGTTTATTTGAAACAACCTTAAAAATACTCACATTTAGTACGAAAAAAACGTGTATTGTATTAAAAGCGTTCGGAACATCCACTCGGCTGACACGCCGTTTGTGCTGAAGGTGTACGTATCTGGCCACGCCCTACGCGTTTCGTCATTCAGACGTCATCTGGAGCGGCCATCTTCATACACCTTTCCACTTTTATAGGGTATAGTAACCAATCGCGCATGTGCGGGGTCACAGCCGCCATGTTTGTTAAGGTAATTTTCAATGTTAAGCCTATTATTATGCCGGCCCGGCCGCCATGTTGGTTGGGGGAATTGTCAATACTAAGCCTGTTGTTATGCCGATCCAGCAGGCAGTATATCATTGCGTCTGCTGTTGTTTGTTAAACGCAGATTGGACACTATTCCTACTTAAGTGGAATATATGCTATTAAGACACCTTTATGCACACACATAAATTGATGTAACCATAGAACAAAGATAAAGGATAAAAATAACCATTACAATAATTTGACAATATTTATGGAATTACAATAGTTTAGCAATATTTGAAATAAAAATAAAAATAAAAATTGAATTAAAATTTTTTTACCATAGAAATCTGTAAAAGGGAGACTGAAAATCAGAGGAGAGATTTGAAGGAAGGACTAGAAGGGGGGCTAGTCTATGTGTATATATCTTATTATAGAATCTGAAGGTAAATTAAATCGGTACTGCCTAAATTAAAATTAAAGTTAAAATTCATCTCAGATATGAAGGAGGCTAGTTGGGTACCAAGGAAAATTTATATTTGACATGCTTGGATGTATTACTTTTGAAATATTGGACTTTATGCTATGTTGCCCAAGGATGCTTGATACATTTAAAGGAAGGGAAAAAGAACTCTTTCATCCAAAGCTATGAAACATGTTAAAAAGTATATATTAAAACCATGTATATTAAAAACTTTTTTGTTAAAAAACTTTTTTGTTAAAAAACTTTTTGTTAAAAAGGTAGAATAGAATATGGTTAACAATAGAATAGGATAGGAATGTTGCTACTTTTGCATTGGGTAGGAGAGTTAAAGTGTTTGGGACATTAGGGTAATAGAACATAGAACATAAGTTTTTCATTAAAGACCTCGTTGATTGTGTGGCATTCGATCTCCACACGATGTGTTAGGACAGGAGTCGGTTAAAAATTGGTTAAAAATTGGTTAAAAATTGGTTAGAAAGCAATTGAGGTCCAAGTCTATGTTCATTCCATCTGGTTGCATTGTTTCCATATTAAAAATCCATCTGGTTTCGTTTTGGGAAATTTTCTTGGTCATATCTTCTCCCCTCCAATGTCCCTTGATTTTATCGATTGCATAAAAAATCATCTGTTTCGGATCTTGATTGTGAAAGTCTCTAAAATGACGTGAGACACTGTGTTTGTCATATCCTTTCCTAATATTCTTGATATGTTCTTTGATTCTCACATGCAATTCTCTTGTGGTTCTACCCACGTATTGTTTATGGCAAGGACATTCTATAATGTACGTAACGTGCGTACTTTTGCATGAAATGAGTTCCTTAATGTTGAATTCTCTCCCGTTGGTAGTTGAAGTAAATTTTGTAATTTTTCTACTGGTTTTCTTACTTGTACGGCAGGGGAGACATTGGCCACATTTAAAAAAGCCTTTAAGATGTTCGGCAATTTTGATTTGTCGTGGGGGGTCTATCGTGTTTTTCACTAAATTATTTCTTAAGTTGGGAGCTTTTTTGTATATGAAAGAGGGATTATTGGGCAAGATTTGTTTTAGTACGTCATCTGTTTTTAAAATAGGCCACCGTTTTTTGATAATCTTTTCTATCTCTCTGTGTTGTCTATTGAAACCTGTCAGGAAGGCGGTTTCCATATTCCTGGCCTTCTTGGTATTTGTTTTGCTCTCTAGCAATTGATTCCTGTCCATTTTTAATACACTATCTTTGAGAGCCCTTAGTTGGGTTTCTTTGTATCCTTTACTGATGAACCTATTAATGATGACCTCGGCCTGTTTGTTAAAATCTTCTTTTTTTGTGCAATTCCTGTATAATCTTACAAGTTGTCCTCTAGGAATGTTACTAATCCATCTTGGGTGATGGCAGCTTGAGGTAGGAATGTAGCCATTTCTATCCGTGGCCTTGAAAAAGGTTCTAGTGCCCAAGGATCCATCCATTTTAAAAATCTGTAAGTCCAGATAGTCTACGCTCTGGTTGTCCCAACTTCCTGTGAACGTAATATCATAAATGTTTTGATTTATCTCCTCTAAAAATTGCTGTAGTTCCAAGTTGGTGCCTCCCCAGATGATTAAAATATCATCTATGTACCTTTTGTACATCTTGATATTTTTTCTAGTGACTCCATAAATTGGACGTGGTGATCAGACCAGCAGACAAGGGAGGAGGATTGGTGATATTGGACAAAATCGCCTATGAGGAAGAAATGACTAAGCTCCTTAGCATTCCAAACACCTACAAACAATTGAAGAAAAACCCAAAAGAAGAGCACAACAAAAAACTAACAGATTACGTTAACAAGGGTCTAAACAAAGGGATACTCAATAAGAAGGAATCGAGGTATCTCATACCCAAGGCACCGAAAATTCCAGTGATATATTATGTACCGAAGATACATAAAAATAAAACACAGCCCCCAGGAAGACCCATAGTGAGTGGGATAGATTCCTTATTTTCAAGACTGGGGGCCTATGTAGATGGATTCCTACAACCACTGGTAGTGGAAGGCAAGTCATATCTGAAGGACAGCAGACAACTCCTAAAGGAACTCCAGGACATCAACATAGAAGAAAAGGACATATTAGTAACAATAGACGTAAATTCTCTTTACACAAACATTAAACAGAAAGATGGACTAAATGGAGTAAAGTGGGCCCTCCACAATAGATCCAAACTAAAACAAGAACAGATTGATTATATACTTGAAGGACTAGAGCTGGCTATGTCCCACAACCATTTTTGGTATAAAGGCAAACACTATGTCCAAACTAAAGGAGTAGCAATGGGGGCTAAATACGCACCCAGCGTGGCAAACCTCTTCCTGGACCATTGGGAGGAAGAACAAATTTATGGAGTCACTAGAAAAAATATCAAGATGTACAAAAGGTACATAGATGATATTTTAATCATCTGGGGAGGCACCAACTTGGAACTACAGCAATTTTTAGAGGAGATAAATCAAAACATTTATGATATTACGTTCACAGGAAGTTGGGACAACCAGAGCGTAGACTATCTGGACTTACAGATTTTTAAAATGGATGGATCCTTGGGCACTAGAACCTTTTTCAAGGCCACGGATAGAAATGGCTACATTCCTACCTCAAGCTGCCATCACCCAAGATGGATTAGTAACATTCCTAGAGGACAACTTGTAAGATTATACAGGAATTGCACAAAAAAAGAAGATTTTAACAAACAGGCCGAGGTCATCATTAATAGGTTCATCAGTAAAGGATACAAAGAAACCCAACTAAGGGCTCTCAAAGATAGTGTATTAAAAATGGACAGGAATCAATTGCTAGAGAGCAAAACAAATACCAAGAAGACCAGGAATATGGAAACCGCCTTCCTGACAGGTTTCAATAGACAACACAGAGAGATAGAAAAGATTATCAAAAAACGGTGGCCTATTTTAAAAACAGATGACGTACTAAAACAAATCTTGCCCAATAATCCCTCTTTCATATACAAAAAAGCTCCCAACTTAAGAAATAATTTAGTGAAAAACACGATAGACCCCCCACGACAAATCAAAATTGCCGAACATCTTAAAGGCTTTTTTAAATGTGGCCAATGTCTCCCCTGCCGTACAAGTAAGAAAACCAGTAGAAAAATTACAAAATTTACTTCAACTACCAACGGGAGAGAATTCAACATTAAGGAACTCATTTCATGCAAAAGTACGCACGTTACGTACATTATAGAATGTCCTTGCCATAAACAATACGTGGGTAGAACCACAAGAGAATTGCATGTGAGAATCAAAGAACATATCAAGAATATTAGGAAAGGATATGACAAACACAGTGTCTCACGTCATTTTA
Source organism: Lithobates pipiens (assembly GCF_037356315.1). Lineage (NCBI taxonomy): Eukaryota > Metazoa > Chordata > Amphibia > Anura > Ranidae > Lithobates > Lithobates pipiens. The sequence goes on from NW_027507903.1 coordinate 315,649,870, forward strand.
GAGACTTTCACAATCAAGATCCGAAACAGATGATTTTTTATGCAATCGATAAAATCAAGGGACATTGGAGGGGAGAAGATATGACCAAGAAAATTTCCCAAAACGAAACCAGATGGATTTTTAATATGGAAACAATGCAACCAGATGGAATGAACATAGACTTGGACCTCAATTGCTTTCTAACCAATTTTTAACCAATTTTTAACCAATTTTTAACCGACTCCTGTCCTAACACATCGTGTGGAGATCGAATGCCACACAATCAACGAGGTCTTTAATGAAAAACTTATGTTCTATGTTCTATTACCCTAATGTCCCAAACACTTTAACTCTCCTACCCAATGCAAAAGTAGCAACATTCCTATCCTATTCTATTGTTAACCATATTCTATTCTACCTTTTTAACAAAAAGTTTTTTAACAAAAAAGTTTTTTAACAAAAAAGTTTTTAATATACATGGTTTTAATATATACTTTTTAACATGTTTCATAGCTTTGGATGAAAGAGTTCTTTTTCCCTTCCTTTAAATGTATCAAGCATCCTTGGGCAACATAGCATAAAGTCCAATATTTCAAAAGTAATACATCCAAGCATGTCAAATATAAATTTTCCTTGGTACCCAACTAGCCTCCTTCATATCTGAGATGAATTTTAACTTTAATTTTAATTTAGGCAGTACCGATTTAATTTACCTTCAGATTCTATAATAAGATATATACACATAGACTAGCCCCCCTTCTAGTCCTTCCTTCAAATCTCTCCTCTGATTTTCAGTCTCCCTTTTACAGATTTCTATGGTAATTTTTTTAATTCAATTTTTATTTTTATTTTTATTTTTATTTCAAATATTGCTAAACTATTGTAATTCCATAAATATTGTCAAATTATTGTAATGGTTATTTTTATCCTTTATCTTTGTTCTATGGTTACATCAATTTATGTGTGTGCATAAAGGTGTCTTAATAGCATATATTCCACTTAAGTAGGAATAGTGTCCAATCTGCGTTTAACAAACAACAGCAGACGCAATGATATACTGCCTGCTGGATCGGCATAACAACAGGCTTAGTATTGACAATTCCCCCAACCAACATGGCGGCCGGGCCGGCATAATAATAGGCTTAACATTGAAAATTACCTTAACAAACATGGCGGCTGTGACCCCGCACATGCGCGATTGGTTACTATACCCTATAAAAGTGGAAAGGTGTATGAAGATGGCCGCTCCAGATGACGTCTGAATGACGAAACGCGTAGGGCGTGGCCAGATACGTACACCTTCAGCACAAACGGCGTGTCAGCCGAGTGGATGTTCCGAACGCTTTTAATACAATACACGTTTTTTTCGTACTAAATGTGAGTATTTTTAAGGTTGTTTCAAATAAACTGAGTTTCAAACATACTACACCATGGGCAGTCCTCTTTTCTATCATATGTAAACGAGGTACAACATCCCCACGGAAGAACGAAGGATCTCCCCAGCAGCATAGCAGAGACAGCCCAAGAAGCGACACAGTGGCTTATACTGTGGAGGCTGATCCACCCCGGACGGGGTCATATCTCTGGTGAGAGTAAAATCCATAAACGTTCACTGCAAACGTTCACTGCGAACGAATATCGATGTCACTTTCTTCACTCACTTTTTTCACCACCAAATATTCATTTCATGTTTAAATATCAATTTTAAACTTTATTCAATTGGACTTTCATATTAGACTTATCACCGCAAGACTTTTTAGATTTTTTACTTTTTACTTTCTGGACTAAAATATTTTTAATTTTTTATCATTTTTCATTTCCTCACTAGTTTTAATTTTCTAATTTTCTACTTTTCAATTTTTTATTGTGGTATTTTTTGGCATGTTTTGATATTTGACACAGTGTGTTTACACCCACCACCCCACCAGTATTCACGTTTATATAGGTTTGATTGTTCCCCTTGTGTCCATTCATTTGGTTGTGCTACAATCACAGTCACAAGCAACTCTAGTAGCTTTCACTATTAAGTATTGATTGATTCATGATAGTTTTATTTATCTAAATATTTATTTATTCACCTTTACCTAATTTGAGTGGACCGTACAGTTTTATTGCATTTACTAACCAGTAGGCTGGAAAATTTATATTTACTTTGCATTCACTAATTAATAAGGACTAACCCCTAGCACTTTATTATTATCTATTGATTTTACTATTGATTTTACTATATAGTCCATTAAGGTTTCTCGCTGTTTTTTAAAATATTAGCCAGCAAGCTGGAAAATTTGTACAATTTTATTTATATTATATTTTCTAGGGGTTTTATAAGGTATAACGCGGCCTGGTACGGCTCGGGAGGGGGGGCGCCCCTTTCCTGGCCGGCCGGGTAGCGTGCTCGGACAAGGGTCTGTTGTGGACTTTGGGGGGACCCCCACGCCGATTTTTTTTCGGCGTTGGGGTTCCCCTTTAAGTACATTCCAGGCGGCGGAGCCCGTGACGTCTCCGTCGCGGGCCCCGCCTACCTGCACACGCGCTCGAAATGAGCGGACTGTTGCCTCGTGTGTGGGCGAGTCTGTTCATTTCAAAAGTTGCGCGGACTTAGTACGACGAACAAAGTTTGCCGTATTTGTCCGCTCAAAAAGTGCCGTGTGTGGGCGTGTTCGTTCATTCAAAAGTTTGAGCGGACTGTTTGACGAACTTAGTTTCGGCAGACAGTCCCCGCGTGTGTACGCGGCCTTAGAGCGCTGCACAAAGAGAAGACATACGGAGACTGAAAGTATTATATTGTTACTTTAATTTTAGACACCCAAAAAGCTCTGCATCTGTACCCTCAACCACCTCTACCTAAACCTTACTATCACCTTTACGCTTACTCCTTTTCCTACTGGGTCAAAAAGTGTAACATGGTACCTTACCTTTTGACACTCCAAACCCACAAGACAAAGAAAGCAGAGCTAAATTTCATTTTAAGTACACCCATGTTTAACACTTTTAACCTGTCCATTCTCTTAACATTTACCCGACCCTCTAAAATGAAGACTTAACTCTGAAACTTGACCCTTAACCAAACCCTCAAAATGAATCCTAATACTTAACCTAACCTAGCATTTAACCCTTAGCCTAAGCTTTAAAATTAGCCACTAGGGATGAGCTTCGAGTTCGAGTCGAACTCATGTTCTACTCGAACATTGCCTGTTCGCCTGTTCAGCGAACAGTGAACAATTTGGGCTGTTCGCAGCAAATTCGAAAAGCCGGAACACCCTGTACAAGTCTATGGGAGAAATCTAAAGTGCTCATTTTAAAGGGTAATATGCAGGTTACTGTCCTAAAAAGTGTTTGGGGACCTGGGTCCTGCCCCAGGGGACATGGATCAATGCAAAAAAAAGTTTTAAAAACGTCCGTTTTTTCAGGAGCAGTGATTTTAATAATGATTAAAGTGAAACAATAAAAGTGTAATATTCCTTTAAATTTCGTAGCTGGGGGGTATCTATAGTATGCCTGTGAAGGGGCGCATGTTTCTGGTGCTTAGAACTGTCGCTGCACAAAGTGTCATTTGTGCAGGAAAAAAAGTCTTTTAAAATCACTTGCGGCTAAATTGTCGGGTCTCCGTAATACAGAGAACACTCAATGAGTGTTCTCTGTATTAGCCGACAATTCATTCATTCATTGATTAAAAAAAAAAAAAAAAAAAAAAAAGCGTGGGGGTTCCCCTAAATTCAATCAAAAGGCCCTTCAGGTCTGACATGGATATTAAGGGGAACCCCGTGTCAAATTAAAAAAAAAAATTGACGTGGGGGTCCCCCCAAATATCCATACCAGACCCTTCAGGTCTGATATGGATATTAAGGGGAACCCCGCATCAAATTTTTAAAAAAAATTGACGTGGGGGTCCCCCTAAATATCCATACCAGACCCTTTATCCGAGCACGCAACCTGGCAGGCCGCAGGAAAAGAGGGGGGGACGAGAGAGCGGCCCCCCCTCCCTCCTGAACCGTACCAGGCCACATACCCTCAACATTGGGAGGATGCTTTGGGGGTCTGTGACCCCTCAAAGCACCTTGTCCCCATGTTGATAAGGACAAGGGCCTCATCCTCACAACCCTGGCCGTTGGTTGTGAGGGTCTGCGGGCGGGGGGCTTATCAGAATCTGGAAGCCCCCTTTAACAAGGGGACCCCCAGATCCCGGCCCCCCCCCTGTTTGAAATGGTAAGGGGGTGCAAAAGTACCCCTACCATTTCACAAAGAAAGTGTCAAAATGGTTAAATAAGACAAACACACTTTTGAAAAATTCCTTTATTAAAAATAAAAAAAATTAAAAAAAAATTCCAGCGGTGCTAATCCACTCTTGCTATCCAGCGACGGGTCTCCGGGGTCCAGCGATGGATGATCATATCCAGCGACGGGGGATCTCTTAGTCCAGCGCTGTCCATACCTCCTTCTTCTGTCTCCACTGCGGAGACACTGCAGAGAGCCGAGCGCTGACATTTCTTATATTGGGAGGGCGGGGCCACCCGTCACCTGACCCCGCCCCTCTGACGCAGGAGAGGGAAGCCAGGGGTTCCCCAGTGACGTGTGGGTGACCCCGCCCCCTCTGATGTAACGGAAACCTGCGTTACATCAGAGGGGGCGGGGTCACCCACACGTCACTGGGGAACCCCTGGCTTCCCTCTCCTGCGTCAGAGGGGCGGGGTCAGGTGACGGGTGGCCCCGCCCTCCCAATATAAGAAATGTCAGCGCTCGGCTCTCTGCAGTGTCTCCGCAGTGGAGACAGAAGAAGGAGGTATGGACAGCGCTGGACTAAGAGATCCCCCGTCGCTGGATATGATCATCCATCGCTGGACCCCGGAGACCCGTCGCTGGATAGCAAGAGTGGATTAGCACCGCTGGAATTTTATTTTTATTTTTTTTATTTTTAATAAAGGAATTTTTCAAAAGTGTGTTTGTCTTATTTAACCATTTTGACACTTTCTTTGTGAAATGGTAGGGGTACTTTTGTACCCCCTTACCATTTCAAACAGGGGGGGGCCGGGATCTGGGGGTCCCCTTGTTAAAGGGGGCTTCCAGATTCTGATAAGCCCCCCGCCCGCAGACCCTCACAACCAACGGCCAGGGTTGTGAGGATGAGGCCCTTGTCCTTATCAACATGGGGACAAGGTGCTTTGAGGGGTCACAGACCCCCAAAGCATCCTCCCAATGTTGAGGGTATGTGGCCTGGTACGGTTCAGGAGGGAGGGGGGGCCGCTCTCTCGTCCCCCCCTCTTTTCCTGCGGCCTGCCAGGTTGCGTGCTCGGATAAAGGGTCTGGTATGGATATTTAGGGGGACCCCCACGTCAATTTTTTTTAAAAATTTGATGCGGGGTTCCCCTTAATATCCATATCAGACCTGAAGGGTCTGGTATGGATATTTGGGGGGACCCCCACGTCAATTTTTTTTTTTAATTTGACACGGGGTTCCCCTTAATATCCATGTCAGACCTGAAGGGCCTTTTGATTGAATTTAGGGGAACCCCCACGCTTTTTTTTTTTTTTTTTTTTTTTTAATCAATGAATGAATGAATTGTCGGCTAATACAGAGAACACTCATTGAGTGTTCTCTGTATTACGGAGACCCGACAATTTAGCCGCAAGTGATTTTAAAAGACTTTTTTTCCTGCACAAATGACACTTTGTGCAGCGACAGTTCTAAGCACCAGAAACATGCGCCCCTTCACAGGCATACTATAGATACCCCCCAGCTACGAAATTTAAAGGAATATTACACTTTTATTGTTTCACTTTAATCATTATTAAAATCACTGCTCCTGAAAAAACGGCCGTTTTTAAAACTTTTTTTTGCATTGATCCATGTCCCCTGGGGCAGGACCCGGATCCCCAAACACTTTTTAGGACAGTAACCTGCATATTACCCTTTAAAATGAGCACTTTAGATTGTGAACGTTCGAGTCCCATAGACTTTAATAGGGTTCTAAAGTTCACACGAAGTTTAGGTCTGTTCGCAGGTTCTGGTGCGAACCGAACAGGGGGGTGTTCGGCTCATCCCTATTAGCCACTTAACCTAGCTCTGAAAATTAACTCCTAACCTACATCCTATCCCTCCCCCCAAACTTCCCCCTTAAAATTATGCTAAACTCTGGTTTAAAAAGAAAGAAATCTATTCAAGTATGTATTCTTAACTCATAAATGACCTTTTTTTATAAAGCACTTTTATAGTATGAAATGTGTCAACCTTTTGTCTCTCCTGTTCGCTATCTGTGGTGTTTTTAATAATCATTTCTACTACAAAAAAGTCAATTTCAGCAATTCCTGTTTGGGTGTGCAGCCATCCCGATTTTTTCTATTGATATGCTACAGCTACGACTGGGTTAGCACCCCACATGATCCAATCTTCAGCCAACCCACCTTGGAGCAGCGAGAGTGTGTGATAAAAATGACCTTCTATTGCTCTCAGCCTCCTCCATATTCCTTTCTTTTTTCTGCTGTGATCTGACTTCCTGTTGGAGGCTGGCTATGTTCATACCGAATGGTCCCACTGTGTGTAGGAGCGTAGCCAACCATCTCTTGCTCGTTCCTGAGAGGGACTATGGACTATGAACTATAGGATGTGTGGTGTGCAGAGAGCAGTGCAACTAACATGCACTGCTCATTCCAAACAAACAGAAATATAGGGAAAAAAGGAGAGATTCTGGAATGATGGTACACAGAGGCAGAAAAACACAGCAAGAAACTATTTTATGAAAGATAGATCACTGGGCCATTAAGTAGTGGATGTATATGGATTATTTTTGGAAAATAAGGATACAGTTTAGTGTCACTTTGCCCAGGGCGAAGATGGCAAACTGCGCCCCCCCCTCCCAAAATATCCCCCCCCCCAAAAAAAAACAACATTCGTTTTTACTTTCTGCTATAAAACATAATCAAATAAAAAGATGACATGAAGTACTATTTCTTCATAAATTTAGGCCAAAAAGGTATTCTGCTACATGTCTTTGTAAAAAAGAATAAGTGTATATTAACCGGTTCCCGAGCATGTCACACAGATATACTGTGGCACTCTCGTGGGTGAAATCCCTTACGGCCACCAGAGGGCGCGCACTCGCTGCATGGTGGGGGACCCGATGCATGTGGCCGATCATGTGCACGAGCGCCAGCATGGAAATTTGTGTGTGTAAACTGCTTACTGGTTTCCCTATCACTGCCTCTGGTTGGTTCCTCCTCTGGGTTGCACTGCGGAGCCCAGGAGCTCTCTACTGTACTCTCTCTTTGAGCCTCCCAGTGATGTCATGCTGGGACTCGGAAACGCTCGCCGGGCGGAGATTATGCCGCGGCTCCACCTGACAGGGGGGAAGTGAAGGCTGGGTCCTAGGCTTGTGCCGGGTGCAGGAGCACACACGGCACATCCTTGCAGGCAGGTGTGCGGTATTGTAGTGCGGCCGGCGGTGGTCTGTATACTTTTAAGCAAAATCATTTTTTTCATCACACTGCCAGCACTGCGCCCCTCTTCCCACAGTAAATTGCTCTGCCCAGGGCACCTGCCCCTTCCACCCCCACCTTGTACCAGCCCCACTGTCAGAATACACTGGTCAGCAGCTGCAGCCAACTGATCAAGAAAAATCTTCCAACAGGCCCGTTTCACAAAAGTTGATCTAATGATTGACTTCTATCAAACAGGCATGGCCACACATGGCCGGCTTGAGTCTAAGGCTCTATTCACACCTGTGCATTTTACATGCCCTTTAGGTGCAGTGTGCTAAAAAAAAGCCCTGCATGCTGCACCTTTTTTTCACTTTGATCAAAACATGTTCTATAGAGTTCAATAGTAGCGCATCTAAAATGTGAGTATAACACGCCAAAAACGCAAAGTGCCAAACATGCACTGCACAGCTATGAACCAGCCCTAACTTTATCCTAACTATCCCTAACCTTGTTAACCCCTGAAAGTAAAGCATTTCCTGAACTATTAAGCCAATACTTACTTTAAGGCTGAACAAAAAGCAACAGATCTATGGGGTTGATCTATTAAAACTGAAGAGTGCAAAATCCGTTGCAGCTGTTCATGGTAGCCAATCAGCTTCTAACTTCAGCTTGTCCAATAAGCTGTAACAGAAAACAGTTTCTGTGCAGAGCTGCACCGGATTTTGCACTCCACTTTTAGTAAATCAACCCCAATGCACATATGGCCAGCCGAAGAATCCTGCCAATCTAATGTTGAATTGACATGAAGTTATGATTTCCTATTAGGTTTTGGTAAACTGTGAATCTTGTAAAATGAAAAAGCAATAATAGTCTATTTGGTACAACTGTTAACCATTAATTTTTGGTACAAAACAGTGCTGCACATCATAGTGCTTTGTGCAATGAAATATATTTGTCACATTCTTTCTAAAGTATATCCTAAGCCAAGTTGTTTTAGTGTGCAGAAGTTATAAAGCCCAGGTTTTTGATTGTTCTTTGTGTTTTCATCGGGGCAACAAGTAATGTAAAATCAGAGTCTGAAAGCCCAGATAGTACATAAGGACATCATAGCCAGTTGTTATTTAAGAGGAGCCGGTCACAAAGCAAATCTATCCCTGCATCAGAAGAGTGAGGCCTCATGCACACAAGGCATACAAAATGGTGCTTATACAGGCATTAGGCATTTTTGGCAATATTTCTTTCAACCTGTAGAAGAAACTCTATGTTAGCCAATGTGCCCATGAACATTTGGGCGTTTACAATCATATTTGTCGAGTGGGCATTTACAGGCTGAAAAAAATCCATCACAAGTGTGTTTTTCAGAGGAGTTTTTTTATGCTGCTTTTTTCTACCAGCAGTTCTGGGGTTATGCCATTTTTTCTACTGCCTAGTGTGCACGGACCCTAAGGCTACGTTCACACCAGCAATTAAGGCCAGTGCAAATTGTAGCAGCAGTTCCTGCTGTGGCTCTCAGCCACTAGGTGTGGCCACGGCCCTGTTCACTATAATGACAGGTTGCTGGAGCATGCAGCTATTCATGGCTCTCTGCATAGCCGATTGGTTCTAATAAGCTTCCAAAAAGGGTGGGCTCTGCACCCAAATCCCACCCAGTTGTGTAACTATAGCAAATTCATATTCTCTATTGTCTTCCTGATTCTCCTCCTGGCCAATCAGGAAATGGGTTTTGAGACCTGTCACCTGATTGGCTGAGAGGAGAAGCGATTCTATTGGCCGCCTAGGAAGAGGAGTGAGAAAGACGCTGTGATGCCACATCATCCCTTTAATCCAGGGCACACATTAATTACAGAGGTTCTGTGGCTGATTAAGGTGGTAATTAAATTCACTTGGTGCCTTATCTGCATTAAATCTGCCACAGAACCTGTGTAATTCATATGTGTCCAGGATTAAAGGGATAATGTGGCAACCCTAGATGCCGAGGAGGAGGAGGAGATGCAGGAGAAGCTGCCCGCAACCTACATTGGGTAAGTGTGGGGCTGGTGACCGACCAACCGAACGGTTGGGGGGGCTTGTGCATTGTTTTCCGCCCCCCCCCCCCCCCCAAAAAAATATACCATCAGCCGCCACTGCTTGTGACACTGGTGTTTTTCCTTTTTGACACATTCACTTTAGGACAGTTTGATAAATAAAATCCTATACTATTAAAGAAATTTGTTTATCCCACTCAGTGCAGTTTAATAATTTATTTGAGCATTTTCATATTTAGTGTTTTTTTTTTACTGGAATGCAGATTCTGTAGAGACCACTCACTATACACTTCTATGTTTATTTTTCTTTGAATTGTTCCCTAAGTAGTTGTAACATATTGATTTCCTGTCTAAGTGTTTATTTCCTATGTATAATATGTTATTATATTAGCGGTTTCCACCTTCTGATATTTGACCCCAAGCCACTATTAGCCGTGGATATGGAATGCAGACTGGCACTTGAAATGTCTGATTATTATTATGTAGGATTAATGGTTTATTTTTAAGGAGTTCTTTTTCCACATTTTATTTTGCTAATTTCCCTACAACCACTTACATGTTTCAGATGTAATCATGACCACACCTTCTATACCCGTCTCTAGATATATTACATGAAATGAATAATGTTTTCCTGAATCCACTCCCTTGTTCCTTTAAAGTTGATCTATGTGGAAATGTTAATTGTTTCTAAGTAGTACTCCAAAAATCGACTTTTTTCTTAAGTTCTTCCTGAAAAAATAACAGTGCACTTCCTGGTATGTGAAAGTACCTAGGCATTCCTGGGCCTAAAGCCTTACAGCTGTATATCTGCAGTATAAAGCTGGACATACATGGATCAAAATTTGCCCGCTTTATCAGGGACCATCCAAATTTCAATCCATGTATGGGCATTATGGTTGCACAACGCTGATCTACCGTTTGACTGCTGTACAATTACCCTGTCGGATTTTCCCTGCAATGCTGATCAGTGTATTCTGATCAATGTATCCACCCCACTGTCAGAAAACAATAGCTCAATGGGGAGAATTTCCTCAGTGTGTGGATGGGGGAATCAGGTTCGATTTTATCATTCAACTAGCAAAAAAACTTATCTATGGGCTCAGGGGCGGACTGACAACTCATGGGGCCCCCGGGCAATAGGAGATTATGGGGCCCCTGGGCAATAGGAGAAGATTATGGGACCCCTGGGTCATAGGAGATTATGGGGCCCCCAGGCAATATGAGATTATGGGGCCCCCAGGCAATAGATTATGGGGCCACACAGTATACACACACACACACATACAGTATACACACACAGACACACAATATACACACACAGTATACACACACACACAATGAAAAGGTACTGGAGAGGCGGGGCAGCTATAACCTTGGGATTTATAAAAAAACACAGATTTCTACATACTGACCCTGGTTTTATAGAGGCTGGCAACCCTGATGGGGCCCCTTAGTGGCATGGGGCCCTCGGGCAGTGCTCTAGTGCCCGCATGGTCAGTCCGCCCCTATATGGGCTGTCTTATGCCTGGTACACACAATAAGATTATCAGACAACGATTGTCCGTTTTTCTTTTTTGCATGGTAGTCTAATATCAAAAAAATGAAGAGCTTGCTAAAGTTATGAAATTTCTCATACAAGAGTAGTGTGTTGTATTTTCGAACAGCAACTGTACTGGCACTGCGTTGCATTAACTGACAATTGCGCGGTTGTTCAACACTGTACCCAACCGAAATTTGTATCCTTTTTTTCTCACAAATAGAGCTTTCTATTGGTGGTATTTGATCACCTCTGTGTTTTTTATTTTTTGTGCTATAAACAAAAAAATGAGCGACAATTTTGAAAAAAATATATATATTTTATACTTTTTGCTATGATAAATACCCCCAAATTTTCATTAAAAAACAAATTTCTTCATCTGTTTAGGCCAATATATATTCTTCTACATATTTTTGATTAAAAAAATCGCAATATGTGTAAATTGATTGGTTTGCACAAAAGTTATAGCGTCTACAAACTATTGAAAAGATTTATCGCATTTTTATGGCATTTGCAACGGACAGATCGGAAACTTTTGGTTGCACAAAGTTGATCTACCGTTTGACTGCTGTACAATTACCCTGTCGGATTTTCCCTGCTCCATCAGCGCTGCAGGCTATAGCAGTGTATAGTGTATTCTTATCAATGTATCCACCCCACTGTCAGAAAACAATAGCTCAGTGGGGAGGATTTCCTCAGTGTGTGGATGGGGGAATCAGGGTAGATTTTTTTTAGACATTTTTTAGGCCAAAGGTTTTTTTTTGACAGACACATACACAACAAAACCTTTCGAGTGGAAAGCCTATATGGAGGAATATGGAGGAATGAATGATGATTGTGGTGCGCATGTCTGGACTGAGCAGGACCCGACAGCAAAAATATTCAGACCACACAGCAAATATCTCATTGGAGTAGGGCCAATGATTATATATAAGATATCATTTTATATAGATATATTTAGATATCATTTGTTTAGGTTGATAATAAGGGAGCGCACCACAACCCACTATGTAGGAGTCCAGTAAAGCAGACTTAAAAGAGAAGTAAGGGATTTTTTTCTTAGAATCATACTTACCTAGGTAGATGCTGCATCTGTCCCCCGCCGGCTCTAACACTGAGAACTGAACGATCAATGACAGCTCAATGCTTGGTTTTCAGAGGTTTGTAAGCAGAGAACTGGTGACTATCAGTCACCGGCCTCTGCTCGGCCCTCCACCCCTGCACTCACTGATTCGCTGGGCTGTGGAGGGGGCGGGAGTGGCTGGATCAGCCTCTCAGCGGCTTGCTGAAAGGCTGAGCCAGGTGCTAGTCCAGGTTTGTGGGCGGATCCCGACAATATTGTCGCAACTTGTCCCCAGCCTGGACCGGCTCTGTGACGTTAGCTGACAGCGGGCTTCAGCCCGCTCTCTGCTGAAAACGTGTCACAGGAGAGCATAATGAACTGCACTCCTGTGAACCACAGGAAAAGTACAGCCAAACAAGCTTTACACAGTTACATTTTCATTCAAAGTGAAATTCAGAAAAATCGTTCATCAGAGCATTCATTCTTGCCACCAATAGATCAGCTAATTCCATTCATAAGCCCTTAAAATTTCAACCAGACCTGTTATTTGAATGGAATCCCCGATGTATTAAACAGGTTTCATTCCAGAATGCATGATTTTTCTCAAATGTAAAAAAAAATATTCACAGTTAGAATTTCACATTTAGAATTTTGGTTGTAAACAAATTAGAGCATCTAATGAATGGGTTGAAGGGAAAAAAATTGACTTTCTACTGGTGTATGGCCAGTTTTAGTTAAACCACATGCTCTCCACTGCTAAACATACACACAGCCAGGACCAAAGATGATTGACAGTCAGTCATTCGAAGTTAATCATCTAGCCACAACTAATCTAAATTTTCAAGTTTTAAATGAAAAGCTCTTTTCATTTTTTATTTATTTATTCAGTGTTTTAGAACAAAAGTACAAAAACAGAAAGTGTTTGTTATCCCATTTTACAGCATTTCATATTCCTACCGTAGTCATTTCTGAAGCTGTGATAGGACCTCAGCCTGCTCTCCTTCAATAAATACAATTATCCTGACATGCCCCCCCTCCCCTCCCCAATGCACAGCTATTCACTGGTAAGATCAGTGTATTGTTGCTTCTCCTCCCCCAGCTCTTATGCAGCTGAGAACACAGGGAATGTTATACTTTATAAAAAAAGGAGAAAAAAATGAGTTTTTTATCATTTTTTTTTGTTTATATCCATACACAAATGTTTTGCCTATTGTTTCAATTTTAAACTGAATGGGCTGTTTTACAAGGTGATCGTTTACTATCACTTTAACTTTAGTTAAAACACTTGTGGTAAAGAGGTCATTTCCAAGTGTATAATTTGTAGGTTTTCATGTACCCAGATTTCAAAGCACAAAGAATGTGTTACATTTCTATAGTTGTCACAGGTGGTGTCAATGGGACAGACAGCAGCAGCAAATGTATAAGTGTCCTAATTTATTTACAGCAAGGAGGTGAGAATACTTTGTAAGTAAAGTACTAAGGACCATGGCCGTGCTTATACTACATTTGTTGAAAAATAGTTTAGGTGTATGCAAATATCATTGTGCATCCTAAAATTTGACTTTTTTTTTCTCAAAAATTCTTGAAGGTGATTTTGCTTTTTCTTTTGACCATCTTTCAGCTATCGAGAAATGTATTAGATCTACGAAAGTATTGGACAACAGAATTCCAATCGGATAAAGCCAATGATGTGTGTGTCGAAAGTAGCCCGGACTCTACATCATAGGGTACTGTGATTGATGAAATTCTTTTTACTTCCACAGCAGAAAGCTAGAAACTCTAAATTGTTGGACATCTCCGAACAGTCCTTTATTAGAACATGTACAATAATTTTCCTGCCAATTTATTGAAAACTACTACCTTCCAGATTTGAAAGCTGCCAGTTCTCTGTGGAAGTAATTTCACAAACTCCTCTTTTGTAATATTTTGTGCCACATACTGGGTGGAACCATTCATATCGTAGGTCATTGTCTGTGGGCTGGGGGAAATAAAGAGAACTCGTGTTTGCTTTCAATTAGAAGTTCCCATTTTGTAAATTTCCCTGAACGTGACCGAATGCTTAAAATAACGCAGATTTGCTTTACTGCACATCACTTTGTTTTAGTAAAGCAAGCCTTATAGACAGATTTACTTGATCCAGGTGGAACTTGTCAGTGTCCCTGTAGAATTGCCCTCAGAAGGATAGGATTTTTCCATTAAAAAATACATGTGACCCCATCATCACAATTTTATCTCTGGTACACAGTGTTTTCTTCCATAACTTTCCGGCAATCATTGATCAAAAGAGTGAATTATAATTTGTTTGTGTACATAAAATATAATTAGCAATAAACATTTCATATCAGTGAAGATAAAGTCTTGCCATAAAAATCTTTTTAGTGCACTTAGTTGCCATAATAACACAGAAAATACTTCAAAACATTTGCATGTGTTTGAAGCGTGCCACACAGATCATTTTTCTAATGACTTACGTATGTGAAAATTTTACACAAATATTTGTACTTTTTTATACAAAAGAAGTCAGTGCATGCCCATTCTGGAAAGATTCTACCACTGAGATCAAAATGAAGAAGTCTGGATTAAAAAAAAATCTTGTCTATCTATGTATCTATCGATGTATCTATATATGCATCTATGTATCTATGTATCTATCTAGCTATCTATCTATCTATCTATCTATCTATCTATCTATCTATCTATCTATCTACTGTACAGTATCTCACAAAAGTGAGTACACCCTTCATATTTTTGTAAATACTTTATTATATCTTTTCATGTGACAACACTGAATAAATTACACTTTGCTACAATGTAAAGTAGTGAGTGTACAGCTTGTATAACAGTGTAAATTTGCTGTCCCCTCAAAATAACTCAACACACAGCCATTAATGTCTAAACCACTGGCAACAAAAAAATGAGTAGACCCCAAAGTGAAAATGTCCAAATTGGGCCCAAAGTTTCAATCTTTTGTGTGGCCACCATTATTTTCCAACACTGCCTTTATGGACCATACACATGAACTGTCCTGATTGGCTCTCAAAAGCTCTGTACGAATGATCCGATTAGTGTACGATCGATTCGAAAGCGGTATTTTCTGTACGATTTTCTGATCATGTGTACGGGGGCTTAACCCTCTTGGGTATGGAGTTCGCCAGAGCTTCACAGGTTGCCACTGGAGTCTTCTTCAACTCCTCCATGACACATCACAGAGCTGGTGAATGTTAGAGACCTTGCGCTCATCCAACTTCCGTTTGAGGATACCCCACAGATGCTCAATAGGGTTTAGGTCTGGAGGCATGCTTGGCCAGTTCATCACCTTTAACCCACCTTTATCCTCAGTTTCTTTAGCAAGGCAGTGGTCATCTTGGAGGTGTGTTTTGTTCCCTATTCAGGCACCCGGCCCCTTTTGGTGCTCGTAGTTCACCCAGATGTGTTAGAACAGCGAATAAATATAAGCTTTCCTAACGCTGAACCACCTCTCTGCCAATCAGGTGCTTGAGTCTGCTAACCATCACATGATTGGCTTAAACGACAGGCATCCAATCACCTATAGGAGAGGACAGGAGAAGACGTATGGAGGACACCGCTCACCACCGCCACCTGCTGCCCCACCGAGGCAGGGTAAGTGGCGGGCAGACAGCGAGTGGGCGGGGTGTCACAGTGGCAGCATACGATGGCACAATGGCAGCATTCAATGGCACAGTGGCAGCATTTGATGGGCACAGTGGGAGCATTTGATGGCACAGTGGCAGCATTTGATGGACACAGTAGGAGCATTTGATGAGCACAGTGGGAGCATTTGATGGCACAGTGGCAGCATTTGATGGACACACTGGGAGCATTTGATGGGCACAGTGGCTGAATTTAATGGGCACAGTGGCAGCATTCGATGGCACAGTGGCAGCATTTGATGGGCACAGTGGGAGCATTTGATGGGCACAGTGGCAGCATTTGATGGACACAGTGGGAGCATTTGATGAACACAGTGGGAGCATTTGATGGCACAGTGGCAGCATTTGATGGGCACAGTGGCAGCATTTGATGGGCACAGTGGCTGTGTTTGATGGGCACAGTGGTTGCGTTTGATGGGCACAGTGGCTGTGTTTGATGGGCACAGTGGTTGCGTTTGATGGGCACAGTGGCTGCATTTTATGAGACAGTAGCTACGTTTGATGGCACAGTGGCTGTAATTGATGTTTTTTTTCAGAATTTTTCAGTTTGTTTGTGCCACCCCCCCCCCCCCCCCAAAAAAAAAAATTTGGAGCACCAGTCATCACTGATTCCAACATGTCAATGATCCAAAATACAATGCCAAGTCGAGCTGTCATTGGCTACAGCAGAATAAAGTGAAGGTTCTGGAGTGTCCATCTCAGTCTCCTGACCTCAATATCATCGAGCCACTCTGGGGAGATCTCAAACGTGCAGTTCATGCAAGACAGCTCAAGAATTTACAGAAACTGGAGGCTTTTTGCCAAGAGGAATGGGCAGCTTTACCATCTGAGAAAATAAATAGCATCATCCACAAATGCCACAAAAAACTTCAGGCTGTCATTGATGTTAGAGGAAGCAATACATGGTATTAAGAACTGGGGTATGTACATTTTTGATCAGGGTCATTTGGGTAGTTTCTGTTGTGATTATGATTTAAAAAGAGTAAACACAGTTGTTTGATAAGAAATGGCTTCAGCCAAACACTAACCATGAGTGAAAGAAAAGTTTTTGCGTTATCATTCATATTTTCTGAAAAAATGGCCAAGAAATCATCAATTCTGCCAGGGTATGTAAACTTATGAGTACAACTGTATTGTTATATACTGTTGCATAGTTTTGTCTTGCTATTTAGTTGCCAGCAGCTGTTTATTTCTACATATGTTAACAACAGGGTGGTTTCTATTTTTTGTTCTATATTCTCAACTACACACTTGCCTGCCATTTAGCACTTTATCTTCTGCCCGTTGTTGACTCTGGCCTGTTTCTTGACTATGCTTCTGCTGACCACATTGCTACCCAGCTGTTTGTTGCTGACATAGTGTAGTCCATTTGAGTGCATACCCATCTAGACCCAATGTTGTACCCTTGTCAATCTGCACTTGTTTCAGCACTCACTAGTTCCAGTTGATATGCAGGCCTCCAATGCACTTGTGGGCTCTTGCTAGAGGAACATGAGAGACTGTCCTCATCCCTTCAGACTCCTGACCAGGTACACTACCGTGCAAAAGGTTTAGGCAGGTGTGAAAAATGCTTTAAATTAAGAACGCTTTCAGAACTAGAAATGTTAATAGTTTATTTTTTATCAACTGACAAATTGGAAAGTAAATGAACAGAAGAGAAAACCAAGTCAAATCAACATTTGGTGTGGCCCCCTTTGCCTTCAAAACAGCATAAATTCTTCTAGGTACGCTAGGATTAGGTTTTTGGAGGAACTTGGCAGGTAGGTTGTTCCAAACATCTTGAAGAACTAACCACAGATCTTCTGTGGATGTAGGCTGTCTTAAATCCTTCTGTTCTTGGCGCTGAAGATAGCTCTTAATGATATTGGCTGTTTGTTTGGGGCTGTTGTCCTGCTGCAGAATAAATTTGTGGCCAATTGCACGCCTCCATGATGGTATGGCATGGTGGATAAGTATCTGCCTGTAGTTCTTAGAATTGATAATACAATTGATCCTGACCACATCCCCAACTCCATTTGCAAAAATGTAGCCCCAAATTTGTTCCACGATGCTTCACTGTTACCTGTAGACCCTCAATATTGTACTAGTCTCCAGCCCAATGGTGAACAAACTGCCTCCTGCTATAGTGGAATACTTAAAATTTGGACTCATCAGTCTAGAACAATCAAAAACAGGAAGAAGATCTGGACAGCCACACTCAAAAAACATTTTTTTTCCTTTTATTCAAAAATTCTTGTGAACAAAAATACAAGCCACAGCAGCAACAGACAGGACTAACGCATTTCACACTTCGATGTAGTGCTTAGTCATAGCTACCTACCTGGAGCTGTGATATCTCTCTCTCTCATCAGTCCAGAACACTTGCTGACATTTTTTTGCACCCCAGTTCCAATGTTTTTGTGCATAGTTGAGTCGCTTAACCTTGTTTCCACATCAGAGGTATGGCTTTTTGGACACAATTCTTCCATAAAGGCCACTTCTGGCCAGACTTCCCTGGACAGTAGATGGGTATACCTGGGTACCCCTAGCATCTGACAGTTCTATGCTGATGGTGCAGCTGGACATCTTCCGATGTTAAAGGGAAGTAAGTTTGTGTCTTTCATCTGCTGCATTAAGTTTCCTTGGCCGACTGCTGCATCTACAGCCCTCAATGCTGCCCATTTCTTTGTGCTTCTTCAAAAGAACTTAAATAGCACATCTTGAAACTAGACATGGGCGCCGTCAATAAATTTGTTTCGTTCTGTTCCGTTACGGTTCGTATTAAAATTAATTCGTACTTCGTATTTCGTGTCCGCAAATTCAATTTCAATTCGTATGAAATACGAATTGTTGTTAGGTTTCGTTAACTTGTACGAACGTTCGTTACGATGAATTTAAAGGCAAAAATATACCTCAATATGACAGTCGATGCTGATGGAAGTTTGGTTTTTATCCGAAATACAAAATTCCGTTGAAGAATTTCCTATCCGAAATACGAATTTTCATTAGATGAGGGGCTCCCACCATCCCTGTGCTGTTCTGACTTCCTCCTGGGGATTCGTAAACAAAAATTCGTATTTCGTACAAAATTCGGACGCATGGCAATTCGTATTTCAGATCCTCCCAAACGTACGAATTTAGGGAAATTCGTACGAATTTGAGATTCGTATGAAACGAATCGCACATGTCTACTTGAAACCTAAGTCAGCTTTGCCAGGGAGAGACCTTGCTGATGCAGTATAACTACCTTGTGTCTTGTTGCTGTGCTCAGTCATGCCATGGTGTATGAACTATGACATGAAACTGTCTTCCACAACTTCACCTTAGGGTTTAACTCAGCCTTTCTCAACCTTTTCAACACAGAGGAACCCTTGAAATAGTTCTCCGGTCTCAAGGAACCCCTGCTACAAATTAGAAATCTACAACTCATGATACAATAGTGTGATGGTCAGGGGGAAGAATGGTCCTTACACTTGTGGTCATTGGGAAGAATTACCTCCTTACAGATAGCTAAAAAGATCAATGGTGTGCATGGGAACTTATCTCAGAGGCAGAAATTGCCCAATGCTGAAGGAACCCCTAGCAACCTCTGGAGGAACCCTGGTTGAGAATCACTGGTTTAACTGTTCATCACCCAGTTTTAAGCCTTGTACACAGCTGTTTCTGTTCCAGTTAATATATTTGTAGTATAATCAAGCAATCCTGGGTGCCGAGTTGGCCAAAGAGACATGAGGAAATAATTGTATAGGTCAGTTCAGTATCCTGAAGTAGGAAAAATGTGCTTTGGATAGTATACAATTAAAAGTGCACACATTTAAGTCTATTTAAAAGAGAAGTATGGGATTAACTTCTTTTGTGACTCATACTTAGCTGGATGCAGCATGAGTTTGATGCTACATTTGTCCCTCGCTGGCTCTAACACTGAGAACTGAGTGATCAAACACCGTTGATCTCTCAGTTCTCCCTGCCCACTGGAGCACTGGACTGTGGATGGTGCAGGAGTGGTTGGTTCAAGCTCTTAGTGGCTTGCTGAGAGGCTGCTGGTCCAGGCATGTGAGTGGATCCTGACCATATGGTCACAATCCTTCCTGAGCCTACATCGGTTCTGTGATGTCAGCTGACAGAGGGCTTCAGCCACTGTCTGCTGAAAACGGGTCACAGGAGTACAAAACAAACTGCACTTCTGTGATCCACAGGAGAAGTACAGCCAAACGAGCTTTGATTTTCCTTTATATATATGCATGCACGCATAATTATATATAGGGTGTAAAGTGTATGGTCATCATGCAAATACCCTATGTTAAAAGCATACAGTATACAACTATCTAGCTTATTTTCACAATAACAATTATGTTGTAGGTTTGCAGTTTACACTATGTGGTAATGAATTTGTGTGCAGGAAAAAACTGAAAAAAAATTCTGTTGCTAGGTAACAATCTTGCAGGAAATAGCCACATCACAATTTGTACTGGGTAAATAGTTGCATGCCGAAGTATTGGTATGACATATCAGTTAAGACTGTGATTGATGTTACTTTACATGTTGTGTGACTTTGTTTGCCATGACATCTATTCTACACCTGACATGCCAGTTAGTAACAGCTACTATCCTAATGTAAGTCGATCCACTGCAGTCACAAGGCAGGATTTACATGTTTTTCTTTGAGAACATTTTATGATGTTGATGTATATTAGTAGAAAGAGGTATATCGCAAATGTGTCAAACAGCAGTGCCTTATGTCCAGTCAGCAGGTTGGGGGTTTGTTCTTAGAGAAGCTGTATTGCTGTTCCAACTGAGTACCAGGCCCTAGTTGTGCTGTCAGTCATGGGGGCCTAGTTGACACTGGCTCACAGAAATGCAAACCCTTTGGCAATTAAAACTGTTTCCGTATACTGTAGGTATTTGTGGTTGCTGTTGATGCAGTTTTCAGTTGCGTTTTTGTGGTGCGTTTTTGTGGTGCGTTTTTGATGCCTGAAGGGCCTGGTATTGAATTTCGAGGGACCCCCACGCATTTTTTTTTCTTAATGCTAACATGACCTGTGCGCAAATAGCCTTAAAAAACCCCATAGAAGTAAACCAGCGCAAAAAAAAAGTCAAGTTGAGAGGTGCGCCTGTTCAACTCATGCAAATGAATCTACGCGGCTTGACATTTACTAAGATTTTGCTGGCGCAGTGAACCAGAGCACTTGAACACGCGCAAATGCCGCTTTCGCATGCGCAGTGCATAAATTGACCTCGCGCAGTTCCAAGTGTATTTGCAGGCGCAGCAGGCTTGTTCACAGAAAGTTACTTTTCCATTCTATTTTGGGCTTATTTGTTACTTGGACAGTTATAACTATACTTCCTCACATCACCCACATCACCCCTATAATATTGGCACTTCCACCTTCTTTTAATTCTGAGTTGAATAATGCGTGTGCCAGGTCTATAGTGGCGCACAGATCGCGGACGCCCGTGCGCCGGCATGCTCATAGTAAATGGGGAATTGCGCTATGTTACAGGCGCAAATGCTTTGTGAATACGAAAACACCTGTTGCGCGTCGGCGTGCGCCGCAACTCATGGCGCAAACCCTTTGTAAATCAGCCCCAATGTCCCTGATTAAATCCATTGTCAATCACCACTCCCACCGCACTGTGACCTGAAAACTAAAAATAAAGCTCCGCTTGTCCCAAAGACTCCAGAATAGTTGAGACAGGGCAACCTCTCTACGTCACCTAGTGGCACTGTGACAGCGGGCCGGCCCAGCATGCACTGGTTGATGCTGTCTTAGGGGGACGGTGCCGCCATGTGACATTGCAGGGTGGCCCTGCCCCTTAGCTATTTAAGAACTGTTACACGGCAGAGCAGGCAGACAGCAGGAGCCTTCAGCGCGAGTGGAGCTTTTTTTTTTTCCTTTTTTCGAGTCTGGTGGTGCAGCGGGTGTCATGATTGACGATGGGTCTACACCAGGGGGCTTTGTCAAAAACTAATTTAGTGTCTTTATAAACTTAAAAAAAAAAAATTGGGTGAATAGGTAAGGGTACTATGTACCTCATACTCATTCTCATGGGGGGGGGGGGGGGGCAGGAGCTGGGGTCCTGTTGTTAAAGGGGGCTTCCAGACTCTGATAAGCTCCTACAACCACCGGCCAGGGTTGTAGGGAAGAGGCCCTTGCCCCCATCAACAAAGCAGAGCCTCCCGCCTCAAAGCCCTCCCCCATGTTGAGGGCATGTGGCCTGGTATGGTTCGAGGAGGGGGCGCTCGCACATCTCCCCCCCTTTCCTGACCTGCTGAGCTGCGTGCCCGGATAAGGGTCTGGTATGCATTTTGGGGAGGGGGGGCATGCCATTTTTTTCAAAAAGTTTGGTGTGGGGTTCCCGTTAAAATCCATACCAGACCCAAAGGACCTGGTATGGATTGGGGGGAGAGGGGTGTCACACTGTCTTTTGTGCGGATCCATTGAAGTCCATTACACACAAAACTTAATCTGCTGCAGGATAAAAAGTCCCAAAATTGACAGTCTGAAAAGCACATAGATGTGAACGTGTACAACAGCAAACTATGTTAAATGGACTGTAGTGCGTTTCTGCAAACTGCAAAACTTACTAAAAACGCATAGACGTTAACCAAAGATAACAGTGTATTTTGCTGCAGCTTTAAGTTGAAAACTTTTCTAGAATATATATGTATTATTACCGTATATACTCGAGTATAGGCCGACCCAAATATAAGCCGAGGCCCCCAATTTACCCCAAAAAAACTGGGAAACTTATTGACTCGTGTATAAGCCGAGGGTGAGACATCCCTGTGTCCCGTCCGTCCCTGTGTCCATCCCTGTGTCCCGTCCGTCCCTGTGTCCCGTCCGTCGCTGTGTCCCGTCCATTGCTGTGTCCCGTCCGTCGCTGTGTCCCGTCCGTCGCTGTGTCCCTGTGTCCCGTCCGTCGCTGTGCTGTGCTGTGCTGTCCGTCCATCCCTGCCTACCTGTGCCAATCTGCAGCCTCTGTGTGCCACGCTCTCCTCCTGGCAGACGGCGGCCATTCCTCTGTTCAAAAGCCGCGCCTCCCTCTCTGTGATAGGCGGAACACTCAATTTCCCAGCAGTCAGTGTTCCGCCTATCACGGACATCCTCTCATCCTCGTCCATAGTATGAGAATGAGCGGATGTCCGTGATAGGCGGAACACTGACTGCTGGGAAATTGAGTGTTCCGCCTATCACAGAGAGGGAGGCGCGGCTTTTGAATAGTAGAATGGCCGCCGTCTGTCTGCTCGACACGCTGATCGGGCAGGCAGACGGCGATGACTCGAGTATAAGCCGAGGGGGGCACTTTCAGCCTCAAAAAAGAGGCTGAAAATCTCGGCTTATACTCGAGTATATACGGTACATTGTTTTTTTTATATATATATATATATATATATATATATATATATATATATATATATATATATAAAATAATGCAGTTACATACTGTTTGTATATGTAAGTATATGTATAATAATGCAGTTACATACTGTTACATATTGTTTGCCCTATGGTCATGTGATGGAACCTGTTCATCTGTGTTCCTGCAGTCATAGGTAAATGACTGTGACCCTATTATGGTGTAGGTGTTTTGTTATCTGATTAAACAGGCCTTTGAAAGCAGAGAGTTTTTGTGACCACCATGTATATAGCTTTTAGCCGGTTAGTAAATTACACATGCATTATTGTTTGATTAAGGGCAGATTATTAAAATACCACAAAACAGATTGAGGATGACGTGTCCACATCAGAAAATTTAGCAATAGCAAAGCTTTCACACATCAAACTCTAGTTTTAACACAGAGACTGAAGTCAAGATATCAGAATAGATAGGAGCAAATGAAAATGTAATTGCGTTTTGCAGTCTTAGTCAGATCTGGCCAAATAAGAACTGTTCGCTCTTAAATATCTGAAAGAGCTTTGCTGACATTTTTCTAGCCCGACTAAATGTGCAGATCTCAATCATACAAAACTACGCAGTTTGCGCTATTAACTTAGACGTCAGTCCTCTAAGATTATTATGGGAGACAAGCAAGCTGCCTAGACATAGGGGCGCTTAGTCATTTGTTTGCAAACACACACACACAGCTTTTTTAAATCTACATCCTTTGAAATAGCACCCAATATGTTATTTTTTATCATTCCTCCTACAATTGGATACCATTTATTGCAGCACCAGTTTATATTTGCCTCACAAGAACAGGTCTACATCCGAATATTTCTAACCTAGAAGATACATCCTCTCACAGTTACATGTAGCCTTGTTGGTTTATTATAGCACCTAGTCTATCTTGGACAACAATGGACAACAATGGACAACTAGGCCTATAAAGCCGTACTGTCTAAAAAGGAAGCATATTTACATCCTATAATATTGTTCCCCTCTGTGTCTCTGGTATAGGCAGGAAAAAAAAGTGTGAACGTACACGGACGCAAGCAAGAACCTGATTACATTAAATGTTAAAGTGGTTGTAAAGCTCTTGTGTGTACTTGTCTCAATGAGGAGAGCTGATTTACTAAAGGCAAATACACTGTGCACTTTGCAAAGTGCAGTTGCTTCGCAGCTTAGTAAATGAGCAATAGATCTGCTGACTTCCATCATCCAATCATGTGGAAGCAAAAATGCATTTTTTTTCCTTGCACGTGATTGGGTACTTTTTGCAAAGTGAAAAATGGAACTCCGCTTTTTGGAATCCCCCTCTGGTGTCACATTTGGCACCTTTCAGGGGGGAGGAGGGAGAAGATACCTGTCTAATGCAGGTATTTGCTCCCACTTCCTGACATAGATCACTGCAGAGTTTGCGGTGACCTACGCCACTCCCAGTGCCTAGTCTGTCCTCTCCCGCTGTCTTCTGGGAGACAGAAGACATGAGAGACCAGTGAGGACACACAGCGTGATTTGCGCATGCGCAGTAGGGAACCAGGAAATGAAGCCACATGGTGGCAGCAGCTGAGAGCGGATGGACAGATTGGCTTCTGCTGCCAACATCGCCAGCTCCCTGGAAAGGTAAGTGTCCATATATTAAAAGTCAGCAGCTGCAGTATTTGTAGCTGCTGGCTTTTAATATTTTTTTTTAGACAGACCTCCGCTTTAAGTAAAAAAAATGTTCCTCTGTTATCATCATGAATCACTTCATGAATACATAAGTAGATATAAAAACAGAATACAATTTTATACAGTATTATAACCAGCTATTTTCAGCAAGGTTCATTATTAAATGACAACAGAGGTAGCTACAGATTTGTAGCAATCCTTTCTCTCTCTCTATACAATATTAGGAAGGGTGGACTGAAGGGAAGCAGCCGTGGCCAGATATCAGCCTGGGACAGAGCCACATAGATTAACGACAGGCATTTTCATGCAATGTTCCTACGGCATCAATTACCGATGAATTAATTCAGAAATATCAACTTGCCATCTAATTATTGCTCTTTACCCCTGATGAAAGTTCTGTGATACCAGCAACTAGAAACGTGTCGGGTCTGGGTTTATAAGTTAAGAGTATGTTCAACACTCATTGGTTGGCTTATTTTATGTAATCATGTATATATGTTTTTGTAGACATACCACAGGGATACTGTTTGCCTAGTGGTCCCTCTGGTTTAAGTGTATTTATGTATTTTTTGTCTTATATTTGTCAATAAAGCATTTTTTACGTTTTCAATTGTTGTGTGGTGTTGGTGGTCATTTATAATCCCATTCCTATAGGGGGATTTTTTCTTGTTAAATAAGTAAATCAAGACATCCCTTATGTGTAATTTCTGTCTGCTGCTTTGTTCCCCTGCTATCATCATAAATCACTTCATGAATACATAAGTAGATATAAAAACAGAATACAATTTTATACAGTATTTACAATTTTCTTTTACACATGTTTTCTTGACACCAAGAGAAAAATGGTAACAGGGGTGGTCTCTCCAGCTGATTGACAGCCTCGGCTCTGTTCCCGTGTGCTGTGTGAAGGTGGGTGTGTCCCTTCCCTCCAATCAGCTCTCAGAACTCTCCTCACTGAGCTCTGCAGATTGTAACTTCAGCTCTTAATCCGCTTTTTTTGACAGCTCAGCCAAGCATGCTTTCCAACTTTTTGAGATGGGAATGACTATGAGGGACATCATCTGAAGCTGGTCACTTCACTGGGTATACAGTTGTGCTCATAAGTTTACACACCCTGGCAGAATTTATTATTTCTTGGCCATTTTTCAGAGAATATGAATAACACAAAAACATTTCTTTCGCTCATGTTTTTTTTTTTTTTTTTGCTGAAGCTATTTATTTTCAATCCACTGTGTTTAATCTTAAATCATAATGGTAACAGTGATTTTGGTCTGATAACATGCACACAAGTTGACACAAAGGGGTTTTAATGGCTATTAAAGGAAACCATCCTCACCTGTGATCTGTTTGCTTGTACTTAGTGTGTGTGTGTGTGTGTGTATATAAAAGGTCAATGAGTTTCTGGACTCCTGACAGACCCTTACATCTTTCATCCAGTGCTGCACTGACGTTTCTGGATTCTGAGTCATGGGGAAAGCAAAATAATTGTCAATGGATCTGTGGGAAAAGGTAGTTGAACTGTATAAAACAGGAAAGAGGTATAAAAAGATATCCAAGGAATTGAGAATGACAATCAGAAGTGTTCAAACTCCAATCAAGAAGTGGAAAATGAGGGGTTCTATTGAAACCAAACCACGGTCAGGTAGACCAATTAAAAATTCTGCCAGGAAAATTGTTTGGGATGTAAAGAAAAACCCACAGATAACTTCAGGTGAAATACAGGACTCTGAAAACATGTGGTGTGGCTGTTTCAAGATATACAATAAGGGGACACTTGAAGAAAAATGGGCTGCATGGTTGAGTTGCCAGAAGAAAGCCATTACTATGCAAATGCCACAAAGTATCCTGCTTACAATATGCCAAAAAGTAAAGACATAAGCCTCACACCTTCTGGCACAAAGTCATTTGGAGTGATGAGACCAAAATTGAGCTTTTTGGCCACAGCCGTAAATGCTACATTTGGAGAGGAGTCAACAAGGCCTATGATGAAAGGTACACCATTCCTACTGTGTTGCATTCATCAGCCAGGAAGCTGCACATGGGACATACTTGGACATTCCAACATGACAATGATCCAAAACACAAGGCCAAGTCGACTTGCCATTGGCTACAGCAGAATAAAGTGAAGATTCTGGAGTGTCCACCTCATTCTCCTGACCTTAATATCATTGAGCCCCTCTGGAGAGATCTCAAACATGCAGTTCATGCAAGACAGCCCAAGAATTTGCAGGAACTGGAGGCTTTTTGCCAAGAGGAATGGACAGCTTTACCATCTGAGAAGATAAAGAGCCTCATCCACAAATACCACAAAAGACATCAAGCTGTCATTGATGTTAAAGGGGACAATACACGGTATTAAGAACTGGGGTATGTAAACTTTTGATCAGGGTAATTTGGGTAGTTTCTGCTGCCATAAAAAGAGTAAACACAGTTGATTGATAATAAATGGGTTCAGCCAAACACTAACCATGAATGAAAGAAAAGCTTTGTGTTATCATTCATATTCTCAGAAAAATGGCCAAGAAATCATAAATTCTGCCAGGGTATGTAAACTTATGGGCACAACTATATATGAGGGTTTACAACCACATTAAGAATCACTACAATTTGCCAACAACCCAAAGCAAAGACAGAGCTGACTCTATGGACCGATGGGTTAGTGGGATATCTGCCAAGAGGGGTCCCTACTTACTTTGAATGCTTGCTGAGTATCAGAATTTGCAATAAATGTCCCATTGACTACCTATAAGTGTGTTATAGTTGTTCATTTAGACAGGCACTAATAGCAGGGAGTTGGATACATTATAGAAGTATTTAAAGCACCTCCAACATTCTTTGCTTTTGTATGGCAAAAGAAAGAAAAGCATATGCACTCTACCTCTACAATACATGCACATTCATTCATGTTTTATCCCTTGGAAGACCCTGCAAGTGCATAAAAATATCAGTTGATCCTGTAGTGGGCTGACAACACAGAATTTTTATGGTCTATAGCAGGGGTCTCCATGTTTTTAAACAAAGGGCCAGTTTACTGTTCTTTGAACTTTAGGGGGGCTGGAGAGTAGCCAGTGGGAGTAGAAAATGTCCTGGCACCAGTGGGGTAAACAATGCTCCATCTTTAGTATTACAAGGAGGAATAGTGCCCCACCATTGGTGTCAGTAAGAGTAATAGTCCCCTATCATTGGTGTCAGTGGGAGGAATAGTGCCCCATCATTGGTGTCAGTGGAAAGAATAGTGCCCCATCATTGGAGTCAGTGGGAGGAATAGTGCCCCATCAATGTCAGTGGGAGGAATAGTGCCCCATTAATGTCAGTGGGAGGAATAGTGCCCTGTCATTGGTTTCAGTGGGAGGAATAGTGCCCTGTCATTGGTTTCAGTGGGAGGAATAGTGCCCCAAGAGCCAGATAATGGCAAGCAAAGGGCTGCAGTTTGGCGATCCCTGCTCTATGGTGTCAGCCGTGCCCAATTGCTAAGCTACTGAAACTCACCCCTTATCCTATTCCACACAACACGTGACTAATAATTTTGCAGTCCTAATATGACAACAAGGAGAGCTAATTAAACTTCTTGAAATAGTGCAGGAAGGGAGCACAAGACACAGGACATTCTGACATGATCCACAGGTCGTTTTTGCATGCATTGACCAGATTTAACAAAACACTTTCAATGGAATAATAATGCAACTGTAAGCAAATACATTACTACACTTTCATGTTTGATTAATTTGCCTCACTTTGCCCTGCTGGGCTTGCATTTGAACACTGAATATTCAGCGGGTGTTGAAGATGGCAGGTACAGTACATGTTTTCCTGGAGAATTGGTTAACACACGTAACTGTTGACAGGCCATTAAAAAGCCCATCAAGTGCTTGTCAAGTGTGTCACAAACTCATATCAGGGAAATGCGTGGGGTGGTTGGTAAGCTCTGATAACCTCGCTTCTACCTAATGTTCAACTAAAACTAGCCATAAATGTTTCCAAAAGTAAAACTCTAGACAGAGTCTGTTTGTTTTGGATGGAGTGAGTAAGGTTTCAAGCCTTTGTTGGGCTGTCGTTGTTGTAAGTGGGCCTGTTTGGGAGATTTATGTGGTTTTACAAATGATATGGGCAAATCTCTGCAATGGGAGCACAGTCGGTAAGATTGTAAGTGTGAGAAAGAGTTAAAGCCTTTGTCAAGTTTTTGATGCTGAAGGGACAGTTACTCTCACTTGTCTAACTGACAAATAGGAAGTGAGGGAAAATCTCTGTGATTAAGACCCATGAGAACAATAAAAACCCAACAGAGGTTCTAACCCCCCCCCCCCCCCCCCCAACTCCTGCACCATCACATATTCCTAATTTCTGTTTGGCTCTGGCAAAGTTTTAGGGTAATCACAGATAGGCACATCTTTAACCAAGCACAATGAGATTAGCTCAATAAATGTGTTCTTTTTTTCTTGCTCTGGACCCCACCTACCTCTGCTCTGATATATCTTCAAAGTGAAATCTTGGCACATATGCAGTCAAAAGAGTTGTTACCATTTTCAGATGGAAGAGGAGAAGTCCTCGATCTGCCACATAACGCTTCTATGCGTGATCGAGCTAATAAGGGTGCCAACAAAATCTTAGGGCCTTTTACTGATTCCATCAAAAGAAAGGCATGGGTCAGCTGTGTTTCAGGGGCCAATTCTATCCTCCTTCATCACGGCTACAAGAAATATAAAAATTACAACAACAACAACAGTTTAAATCATTCATTTTCCTTCCCTTTTATTTTTATATGTTTTGTTTTTTATTCTTTATTTTTATATTTTTGTTTTTATTGTAATTGTAATTCCTATTTTATATCCTATTTTATTATACTTTATTATACTCTAAAATACTCCTAAATTACTCAGAATGGGTTTTTTAATTTAGAAGAAATGACCGCACACCACTGTAGATCAAAATCCTTTTTATTTGGACATCCCAAAAACTCCAGGAATCAAAATGCTGGGTAGACGCGTTTCGCACACTTCATTACAAAGATACGTTAGCAAGACAGTTCTTTATATAATCCCACCTATAACAGGTGTCACCTGATACTAAATGCAGACATCCTGTTTCATAGACTACATATGTGAAAAACAGACCTATGAATACATAATTATATATAACACATATAAACAAAAGAAACAAATAACCAAAAATGTATATGTGCTCTAACAAGAGAAAGGGGGTTATTTACGAACCCCTTTGGAAGTGCAATCGCTCTAAATCCAAGAGGTAGATCTGAAATGAGGGAAAGCTCTGCTGATTTTATCATCCAACCACTTTGCATTGCAAGTGCACTTGGAAGTGCAATCGCTCTAAGAGCCGGTTCACACAGCGGGCGATGCGAGGCGACACGACTCGCCTTGCCTCGCTCTCGCAAGTCGCCCCCGTTCTGTACAATGGAACCGTTCTGAGAGGAGCGACTCGAGTCGCTCCGACTCAGAAAAAAGGTTCCTGTACTACTTTTGGGCGACCTCGGGGCGACTTGCATTGACTTCTATACAGAAGTAATTTGCAAGTCGCCGCTGAGGCCGCGGCAGGTCGCGGCGAGGCAAGTCGGAGTCGCCTCGCCTCGCCTGCTGTGTGAACCGGCCCTAAATCTAAGAGGTAGATCTGAAATGAGGGAAAGCTCTGCTGATTTTATCATCCAATCATGTGCAAGCTAAAATGCTGTTTTTTGATTTTCCTTGCATGTCCCACTTGGATCTACAGTGACTGCACTTCCAAGTGCACTTTCAGTGCAAAGTGGAGTTTCCTTTAGTAGCTTTGTTCTATAAAGACTAAATATAAAAGATATATAAAAACATTATCATAAAACACCATATAGTCTTGTGTCACCCTTATACTTTAAAACAATTAACCAATAGACGACAGTATCCTCTCCCACCCTGATATAAACAACAATCGACACATATAAGCACATATAAATGGATAGGGGGGATCTACTAACATAGGAACGGGAAAAAAACAAACAGCACAAGACACAAAGAGACAGAAAAGACAATTGACACACAAATATAATGTTATATTGCAAAACCTATTCATGTACAATGTGGCACCATCGCATATATAGCACACCATGAAGTTGGTAGGACAGACAACCAGACACAAATTTGGGTAAAAAAACTCCAGTGAACCACAGTATTACTGCCCATCCATCTGTCCCTTTATTTATAACCCTGTGGCTAGTAAATGTCCAAATGGGTCATAAATAATTGGAGAAAGGATGTGTATCGAAATGCATGCATGGACATTGCTTCCATACACAGAAGCAGGGGATGGTTATGTAGCACGTCACAGTGTTTGGTACAATCGTAACAGATGAAGGATCATGATAAAAATGACAATATTAAATATGTAAATATAGTGTATCATTAAATACCCTCTGCACAAATAAAGAACTCACCATATCATAATGGGTTTTTGGCAAGGAATCTAGAATTGTTAAACCATAAAATTGTCCAACTGTCCATCCATGCTTAACAATTAATATTATCTTACAAATGATTATTATGAGATGAACTGCACATACTGTATTTACCATTCTTCCAATATAAGGGTTATTTGACACACTCTGTATGATAACCTCTTGTTTGTTCAAATTATCCAGAAAACAATAAAAATTATGGAAAAAAGAAAACCATGAGAAGCACTGACAAGCAAAAAACAATAGTATTCACCCAAAAGAATATCAGTAAAAAGTGTTAAAGAAACACTGAAAGTAACAAGGACTAGGCTTAACCTAAAATATACATTAAAAACTAAAACCTTGTGATGACATAAAAGGTGTTGAACCCTTAGGCCGCGTACACACGGGCGGACTGTTCGCCCAACCTTGTCCGCTGAACAGTGTTTGGGCGGACAGTCCGCCCGTGTGTGGGCTTTCAGCGGACAGTTTCAGCGGACAGTTGGACGGACAAAGTCTTTCGGAAATTCCGAAAAACTGTCCGCTGAAACTGTGTTTGAGCGAACAGTCCGCCCGTGTGTGGGCCTGTCCGCTGTACTTTCGAAATGAGCGGACTGTTCCCGCTCGGAAAGTCCGCCCATTTCGAGCGCGTGTACAGGTAGGCGGGGCCCGCGAAGGAGACGTCGCGGGCTCCGCCGCCTGGAATGGGCTTAAAGGGGAACCCCAACGCCGAAAAAAATCGGCGTGGGGGTCCCCCCAAAGTCCACACCAGACCCTTGTCCGAGCACGCTACCCGGCCGGCCAGGAAAGGGGGCGAGCGAGCGCGCCCCCCCTCCTGAGCCGTACCAGGCCGCGTGCCCTCAACATGGGGGGGTGCCTTGGGGAAGGGGGGGCCGCGTGGCCCCCCCACCCCAAAGCACCTTGTCCCCATGTTGATGAGGACAAGGGCCTCTTCCCGACAACCCTGGCCGTTGGTTGTCGGGGTCTGCGGGCGGGGGGCTTATCGGAATCCGGGAGCCCCCTTTAAGAAGGGGGCCCCCGGATACCGGCCCCCCACCCTATGTGAATGAGTATGGGGTACAATGTACCCCTACCCATTCACCTGTGAAATAAAGTACAAAAAAAAACACAACACAGGGAAAAAATATTTTATTGCACAGCTCCGGGGGGTCTTCCGTCTTCGGGGGTCTTCTCGCCGGACTCCTCCGCTATCTGTGTGTAGCTCTTTTACTAGCGGAGGAGTCCGGCTTTCTTCCTCCCCGCCGCCGGCCTCTTCTCCCGACTTCGGGGGTCTTGTCCCCCTCTTCGGTTCTTCTGCCGGGCCACCGCGCCTTCTTGTAGCTCTTTTACAGGCGGTGGCCCGGTCTTCTGTCGCCGCTGTCGTCGCCGCAGCCGCCTTCCGTTCTTGTTCTTCTTCTTGTTCTTCTTCTTCTTCTCCTGGAGATGTTGACTCGACGAGCTCTCCGGCCGGAATGCCAGAGCCGCGCTGTGCGGTCACTTATATAGTGACAATGGGGCGGTGTCACATGGTATATGTCACATGGGTTGGTCACATGGGTTGATGTCACATGGGGACTATGACATCGTAAGGGGGCGGGGTCACCATGTGACCAACCCATGTGACATATACCATGTGACACCGCCCCATTGTCACTATATAAGTGGCAGCGGAGCGTGTCCCTGGCATTCCGGCCGGAGAGCTCGTCGAGTCAACATCTCCAGGAGAAGAAGAAGAAGAAGAACAAGAAGAAGAAGAAGAACAAGAACGGAAGGCGGCGGCGGCGACGACAGCGGCGACAGAAGACCGGGCCACCGCCTGTAAAAGAGCTACAAGAAGGCGCGGTGGCCCGGCAGAAGAACCGAAGGCGGCGACAGAAGAACGGAAGGCAGCGGCGACAGAAGACCGGGCCACCGCCTGTAAAAGAGCTACAAGAAGGCGCGGTGGCCCGGCAGAAGAACCGAAGAGGGGGACAAGACCCCCGAAGTCGGGAGAAGAGGCCGGCGGCGGGGAGGAAGAAAGCCGGACTCCTCCGCTAGTAAAAGAGCTACACACAGATAGCGGAGGAGTCCGGCGAGAAGACCCCCGAAGACGGAAGACCCACCGGAGCTGTGCAATAAAATATTTTTTCCCTGTGTTGTGTTTTTTTTTGTACTTTATTTCACAGGTGAATGGGTAGGGGTACATTGTACCCCATACTCATTCACATAGGGTGGGGGGCCGGTATCCGGGGGCCCCCTTCTTAAAGGGGGCTCCCGGATTCCGATAAGCCCCCCGCCCGCAGACCCCGACAACCAACGGCCAGGGTTGTCGGGAAGAGGCCCTTGTCCTCATCAACATGGGGACAAGGTGCTTTGGGGTGGGGGGGCCGCGCGGCCCCCCCTTCCCCAAGGCACCCCCCCATGTTGAGGGCACGCGGCCTGGTACGGCTCAGGAGGGGGGGCGCGCTCGCTCGCCCCCCTTTCCTGGCCGGCCGGGTAGCGTGCTCGGACAAGGGTCTGGTGTGGACTTTGGGGGGACCCCCACGCCGATTTTTTTCGGCGTTGGGGTTCCCCTTTAAGCCCATTCCAGGCGGTGGAGCCCGCGATGTCTCCTTCGCGGGCCCCGCCTACCTGTACACGCGCTCGAAATGGGCGGATTTGCCTCCTCCTTACGTGGGCGAGTCCGTTCATTTCAAAAGTTGAGCGAACTGTTTGCCCAACCTTGTTCGTCAAACAGTCCGCTCGTGTGTGGGCAAGTCCGCTCATGCAAATTTTGAGCGGACTGTTTGCCGAAACTGTTTGACGAACAAGGTTGGGCAAACAGTCCGCGCGTGTGTACGCGGCCTTAGGGGTAAACCATTAAGGCAATAAATCTTTTAAATAAACACATGACAATAAAAACCACACTACTACATAGGCCGCATCTACTACACACTACACATACAATAAACGATCAGTTGTATGGCATGCATTTATTAAGATACGTAATCATACAATATTAAAAATATACTGCAGAAAATAAAATGTCTTTAAAGCTTAAAGCAGTATTAAATCCAAAAGCAAACATTTATTATACTGTAGCTTACCAATTCTTAGATGTGATGGCTGCATTTGCTTTAAATTTTTGGCTTTCACTTATTTTCACCTGCCGATCTAGCCAGTATGTCTGTTGTTTTCAACAGACCAAACTGTCTTATCAATGTAGCAGTTAGAGAGTTGTGACAGACCATTTACTACTGACCGGGGTGCGATGATCAATACAATGATCAGTTTTTATGTATTTATTTTTGTAAAACCCAAAAAGGAAAATACATTTACTGCTTATAGTGTTAGCTTGAGTTTGGCTTTGATTTGTTATGCCGCGTACACACGATCGGAATTCAGGCCAGAAAAAGACAGATGAGAGATTTTCATCGGAAAATGCGACAGTGTGTATGCTCCATCTGAATTTAGCTGTCTGAATTTCCACCAGCCAAAAATTGATAGCATGTTCTCAATTTTCCCGATGGAAGAACTTTCTATCGGAAATTCCGATTGTGTATATGCAATTCCGACACGCCAAAAATCACGCATGTTCAGATTCAGCTACGAGACGGAAGCTATTGGCTACTGGCTATTGAACTTCCTTTTCTAGTCCCGTCGTATGTGTTGTACGTCACCAAGTTCTAAACCATGTGTAGGCAAGACAGCTTGAGCGAAATCCTATCGGAATTCCGTCGGGAAAACCATCAGAGCTTTTTCGGACGAGAATTCCGATCATGTGTATGCGGCATTAGTGTGTCTAAATCTGCTAGTAAATCTAATGCTGCTCTCCCCCCAGATTAACAATGGTGCTGACCAAAGCTGTCTCTGTGCTCCTTCATCCAGAATGGGGGCACTCTAAGCCCTTGTACACACGGTCGGACATTCTGACAACCAAATCTGTTGGATTTTGTCCAACGGATTTTGTCCGAGACTGTTGCATACACACGGTCGGACAAAGTTGTCGGAAAATCCGATTGTACATAACGCGATGATGTTATTTCGTTACGATGGGACTACATTCAGGCTAGTAGCCAATAGCTTTGGTCTAGGAATTTGATCTGAGCATGCGTGGCACTTTGTCCATTGGAGTAGGCTACACATGATCAGAGTATGTCCGATCGGAGCATTTTGTCGGAAAATTCTACCGGCAAGTTGAAAAATTTGGTCCGTCGGATATTCCGACGGAAACAGTACGTTGGAGACCACACACAGTCGGAATATCCGACAAAAGGGTCCGATAGGACACATTCCGTCGGAATCTCCGACCCTGTGTACAAGGGCTAATACAGGAGTTGTGCTACTGGCCAGATCACTAGGTGAAAACAGAAGGAAAAAAGCCTAAAAAAATAAAATTAATGCAGCTATCACATCTGATGATTGGTAAGCTGCAATATATTATAATTTTGGTTTTGGGGTTAATACCGCATTAACTTCAAAAGCCAATTACTTTAAACATTCAACTTTTTGATAGAGCTAGTACTCCCATCATTTTAGTCATTATTGCCTGAGACCTCATTGGACTTTCCCTCACTCCCTGTCCCCTTGACAGGAAGTAAAATAAATTTCTGTTTGGGACATAGCAATAAAAATATATTATCACTGTCAGTATTATCATTGCCTGTGTCTTTCTTTCCCCTCTCTTTCTGTCCCCAGGACTCCTCTCGAATGAGACTGAAAATTTCCACTAATTGGCTGCAGCGATGATCAGTGTATTCTGACAGTGGAGGATCCCTGCTGTCAGAATACAAGATGTCAGCCGGGTGGATTCCAGCATCCAACTCGTATGTGTGGATTGGGGGAATCTGTTTTTTTGTTTTTTCTGATCACCCAGCTGGCTTATTAACCACTTGCTTACTGGGTGCTTAAACCCCCTTCCTGCCCAGACCAATTTTCAGCTTTCAGCGCTGTCACTCTTTGAATGACAACTGCGCGGTCATGCTACAGTTTACCCAAATGAAATTTTTATCATTTTTTTTCACACAGATAGAGCTTTCTTTTTCTGGTATTTAATTGCTGCTGGGTTTTTTATTTTTTGCTAAATAAAACAAAAAAGGGCCGACAATTATAAAAATAAAACAAAGATGTTTCATAGTTTGTTATAAAAATGTGAAAACAGGTAATGTTTCTCCTTTACTGATGTGCGCGGATGAGGCTGCACTGATGGGCACTGATAGGCTGCACTGATGGGCACTGATAGGCGGCACTGATGGGCAATGATAGGCACTGATAAGGTGGCACTAATGGGCACTGATAGGTGGCACTGATAAGCACTGGTGAGGCGGCACTGATAGGTCGCACTGAGTGGTGTCACTGATGGTTGACACTGATGGGCACTGATGGTTGGCACTAAAGAGCACTGATAGGTGGCACTGAAGGGCACTGATAGGTGGCGGCACTGGTGGGCACTGATGATCACTGATGGCTGGCACTGATGGGCACTGGTAGGTGACACTGATAGGCAGCACTGATCTGTGGCACTGATTGTGAGACACTGATGGACATTGATTGGCAGTACTGGTGGGCATTGATGGGTGGCACTGTGGGCACTGGTAGGTGGCACTGTGGGCACTGGTATGTGGCATTTGTGAGTACTGATAGGTGGCACAGTGGGCACTGGCAGCTGACACTGGTGGGCACAGAAAAGCAACCGCAGCTTTCTGTGTGAGGGAACAATGTCCCTCTGACAGAAGCCGATGATCAGCTTTTTTACCCCTCATGCTGACAGACAGTGATCGGCTTTTTTTTCCCCTCACACTGATGTCTGTTTACATCACATGATCAGCCGTTATTGGCTGACAGCTGATCGCGTGGTAAGGGGCTTGAGCCCTTTGTCGGATCTGTGATCAGCCTAGTCTCATAGACTTGATAGTAACAGAGTGCACCACGCATGACACGCAGGGTCGCACAGACAGCGCTTGCTTGAGAGGAGATCCATGGATGCCCTCCCTTCAATTAAGGCCTGCACTGCAGTCATCTTTCAGCTATAGTGGGATGGCAAGTAGTTAAAAAAAAAATCCTTTAATTTGTTCCCAGTAACAGGATATCTATCTAATGGAGCACATAAGGAAATGCAGACATTTATTTTTAAGAGTGGGGAAGGGGTTCTAGGACCCGTCAGAATGTTTGTGGATGACTACATGACTTTAAAAGTGATTTAGCATAATCTAAATATCAGGGTCAGACGGAAACAATAAAAATAATAGGTTAATGGAAAGATGACCTATACATGTACAGTAAGTATTACTCAAAGGGCAAGGGTACACTCGGAATGTGCAAGGTGAAAGTTTCTTTAGATATTTGTGGGTAATAATATCTCGTATGTACTGAGATTTATTACACATGTGAACTCTGTTCTGATGACGTTTCAGCAGTCACTTGTGACACTTGAAGGCAGGGCAGTTATATAATCGTTTGACTAGTTTTTACTATATATTCATTATTATACTGTATATAAGTTTTTTCCTTGTGAAAGGTATTGAAGTATAGGCTATGCCCAAAGGGACATGTTGCTAAAGCCACTTTATCTATCCAAACAGACAGCAGTAAAGTTGCCTGTAAACAGCAGATTCAAATTTTCTCATATGGTCCCTTTAGGCTGTATCAAGCGGCATTCTATAGCTGGCTATGCACTCAATTCTCCATCCATGCTTACCGGCACGATTGGCTGAATCTGTAGTGTTGGCTACTGTATTCGGACAGACCACACCCACAGCTGTCATAATACCAGAACTGTGATTGAATTTGATTGGATGCAGTTGCTGTTCAATCGAGAATTTTCCACCTGGCTTCTTTGGCAAAAGTCGATTGAAAAACTTTTGTTGAGCAGGGTGGTGCCAAGAGGGCCACCAAATGAACACATTTTGGACAATTCTGCAGGATTCAGCCAAAATTCAATCTGTGTATGGCCAGATTTATGTTTATTGCGCAATTCACAACCTAACCTAGCGTTAACAGGCTCGAAAACCTTATCAGTTATTACTGGTTTTCCCTGGTGACAGGTCTGTCTGCACATGGTTAGATGGTTGGCTCTTGCTTATCTTTAGCTGGATTTACCTGCAGCTGATAATGAATGTTCTCAGCGAGTCCTAATTTTAAGGTCGTCTTTAATAAAATAAGCTATATTGCTCACAGCCAGATTTAAAATCAAACTTTTAGAATGTTTTAAACTGATTGGATAAAGTAGAAAGTTTAAAAACCAGTGTCAGTTTTTTTTTATTTTTTATGTCTATGTTCCCACATACTGTAAGTAGGTACTGATAGGCTCAGCTCATAGACTCTTATACAGTATCTTACAAAAGTGAGTACACTCCTCACATTTTTGTAAATATTTTATTCTATCTTTTCATGTGACAAGACTGAAGAAATGACACTTTTCTGCAATGTAAAGTATTAAGTATCTGTGGGGCATCCTCAAACTGAAGGTGAAGCAGCGTAGGATCTTTAACATCCAAAGGCTCAGTGATGTCATCATGAATGAGTGGAAGAGGACTCCAGTGGCAACCTGTGAAGCTCTGCTGAGCTCCATGCCCAAGAGGGTTAAGGCAGTGCTGGAAAATAATGGTGGCTGCACAAAATATTGACACTTTGGGCCCAATTTGGACATTTTCACTTAGGGGTGTAC
Organism: Lithobates pipiens; assembly: GCF_037356315.1. Lineage (NCBI taxonomy): Eukaryota > Metazoa > Chordata > Amphibia > Anura > Ranidae > Lithobates > Lithobates pipiens. The sequence continues at coordinate 315,688,632 of NW_027507903.1, forward strand.
TCACTTTTGTTCCCAGCAGTTTAGACATTAATGGCTGTGGGTTGAGTTATTTTGAAGAGACAGCACATTTACACTGTAATACAAGCTGTACACTCACTACATTACATTGTACCAAAATGTAATTTCTTCAGTGTTGTCACGTGAAAAGATATAATAAAATACATACAAAAATGTGAGGGGTGTACTCAGTTTTGTGAGATACTGTATGTCTTGAAGTCTCCATTAATAAGGTTTCCTTGCCACATTTCCCAACTCTTATGGGTGTTCCCAATAATCTTTTTGTTTTCTAACTCCTACTGTTGTATTCTCTGTTATAAAGATAGATGGTGAAATCCAACAGGGAGAGTGGAGACTCCTCTTTGCCACAGCAGATGTGCAATCCCATGAATCCAAGCGCATATATCTCAGTCAGCGAGGATCCCTCAGCTCTTGTACACACGGTCGGACATTCCGACGGAAAATGTCCGATCGGACCGCGTTGTCGGATAATCCGACTGTGTGTGGGCTCCATCGGACTGTTTCCGTCTGAATATCTGACTGACCAAGTTTTAGAGCTGGGCTCTAAAACTTTCCGACAACATGATCCGATCGGACTTTGTCCGATTGTGTGTAGAGAATTCCGATTGGACAAAGTGCCACGCATGCTCAGATCAAATTCCTAGACCAAAGCTATTGGCTACTAGCCTGAACGTGGTCCTGTCCTAATGAAATAACGTCATCACGTTACGTACGATCGGATTTTCCGACAACTTTGTCCGACCGTGTGTATGCAACACAAGTTTCCGACGGATTTTGTTGTCGGAATGTCCGACCGTGTGTACAAGGGCTAAGAGATATAAGAAACTGTGAGGTAGTTTAACTCATCAGTATGTATTAAGATATAAAATATCAGATTTAGGTAGAATGACTTTTTGATATAAAACCATTTTTTATTCATTGGATACCTTTAGGCTTTATGCACACGGCATGTTTTTTTTTTAACTCTCCTAGAAGCCACCAGCATTTTAGCCTGACACTTGTAAAAGTGTCTAAAGCTTTTACAAGCTTTTAGAAACTTTTACAGGAGTCAAGCTTTTGGGTGTTAATTCATTTCATTGGCCAGAATAAATAATTTATTCAGGCCATTGAAATGAATTAATGCTGAAGCACTAGCTTTTAGGTACTTTAGTTAGCTTTTAGCAGCTTTTAGTAGTGTCAATCGTTTTTCTGCGCAAACTCTGCTGCTTCTGGACGCATTGGCAGTGTTTTTTTTTTTCTTGCCTCTAAAAGCCTCTAAAAGCTCCTGCCACTAAATGCTGCTAAAAGCCTATGTGTGCATGGACAAGGCTAACATGGAGGGGCGTTTAGAGGCAGGGGAGAAAATCGTCAGACGCCCCTAGAAGGAGCTGCTAAAACGTCTAGTGTGCATGGGGCAGGAAGTAATCCCTGATGGGTTTACTTCCTCTTTGTCTCCCTGTAAAGGGAAAGCATAATGGGCTACATAGTCCATCTTCTTCCGGGTATAGCTGCTCCGGCCACTCACAGCACCGGAGCAGCGATGACGTCACTCCCATGATGACGCATGCCCACGGGAGCCACCACTAAGGGCATATTGCCGTTAGCAGTGGCACACTCAGTGCTCCTGCGTGCCGCTGTCTACAGCACATGCGCCGTAGACAGCAGTGACTGTCTTTTTGTAAATATCTCTTAAACCATCTCTTATATCTCTTAAACCTCTTATATCTCTTAAACCCTTACAAACCACTTTGACCTACAGGTAAGCCTAGATTAAGGCTTACCTGTAGGTCCAAGAAATATCTCCTAAACCTATACGGTTTAGGAGATATTTACCTGAAGACAGCCACCGCTGTCTACGGCGCATGCGCTATAGACAGCGGCACGCAGGCGCACTGGGTAAGCCGCAGATTGCGGCGATATGCCGCAGATCGCGGCGATATGCCGCGAGTGTCGGCTCCCGTGCGCATGTGCAGGAGTGATGTCATCGCTGCTCCGGCGAATCACAGCGCTGGAGCAGCGAGACCCACGGAGACCCCCCAAAAAGATGGACCCTCGGAAATACAGGGGACAGCGGTGACTTCGCTGGCTCCTGTGTCAGGTAAGTGACACATAATGGACTACTATGCGATGCATAGTAGTCCATTATGCTTTACCTTTGCAGGGAATCAAAGAGGAAGTAAACCCATCAGGGTTTACTTCCTCTTTAAACATAGACTACAGCAGTCAAGGAAGTGATGCCCAGCTAAAAAAAGTCACATTCTATGAAACCTAATATATAAAGCAAGCAAACCGAATAATCAAGACCGGTGATATATTCTTATTTCTAGCGTTACTCACCTATTGTTCGAAACCTGCTTTTCAACTATCCTACCATTGTTTTTTAGGCGTTAGTATGCACAAAACGGCCAGGTCCTTCACTACCAGAGCTAGACAAACTGGTTTAGTGAAGTAATGCAATGTACATTCATATTGATTATGGTTTAAGTTATGTGTTATATTTTTGTGAAAGGTACATGATAATACAAAGATTAAAAGGTGTTTAGGCGTGTACTCTTGTCTATGTAGCAAATTCATATTAAAATGGAACTCCAGGCAGATATAAAAGTCACAAATGAAAATATCTCTGTATAAAATATTAAATCATTAAATGTACAGTGGTGTGAAAAAGTGTTTGCCCCCTTCCTCATTTCCTGTTCCTTTGCATGTTTGTCACACTTAAGTGTTTCGGAACATCAAACCAATTTAAACAATAGTCAAGGACAACACAAGTAAACACAAAATGCAATTTGTAAATGAAGGTGTTTATTATTAAAGGTGAAAAAAAATCCAAACCATCATGGCCCTGTGTGAAAAAGTGATTGCCCCCCTTGTTAAAACATACTATAACTGTGGTTGTCCACACCTGAGTTCAATTTCTCTAGCCACACCCAGGCCTGATTATTGCCACACCTGTTCACAATCAAGGCATCACTTAAATAGGAGCTGCTTGACACAGTAAGGTCCACCAGAAGATCCTTAAAAGCTACACATCATGCCGAGACCCAAAGAAATTCAGGAACAATTGGGAAAGAAAGTAATTGAGATCTATCAGTCTGGAAAGGGTTATAAAGCCATTTCCAAAGCTTTGGGAATCCAGCGAACCACAGTGAGAGCCATTATCCACAAATGGCGAAGACATGGAACAGTGGTGAACCTTCCCAGGAGTGGCCAGCCGCCCAAAATTACCCCAAGAGCGCAGCGACGACTCATCCAAGAGGTCACAAAAGACCCCACAACAACGTCCAAGGAACTGCAGGCCTCACTTGCCTCAGTTAAGGTCAGCGTTCATGCCTCCACCATCAGGAAAAGACTGGGCAAAAATGGCCTGCATGGCAGAGTTCCAAGGAGAAAACCACTGCTGAGCAAAAAGAACATCAAAGCTCGTCTCAATTTCTCCACAACACTTCTTGATGATCCCCAAGACTTTTGGGACCACATTCTGTGGACCGATGAGACAAAAGTGGAACTCTTTGGAAGGTGTGTGTCCAAGTATATCTGGCGTAGAAGGAACACTGCATTTCATAAAAAGAACATTATACCAACAGTAAAATATGGTGGTGGTAGTGTGATGGTCTGGGGCTGTTTTGCTGCTTCAGGACCTGGAAGACTTGCCGTGATAAAAGGAACTATGAATTCTGCTGTCTACCAAGAGATCCTGAAGGAGAATGTCCGACCATCTGTTCGTGTACTCAAGCTGAAACGAAATTGGGTTCTGCAGCAGGACAATGATCCTAAACACACCAGCAAGTCCACCACCGAATGGCTGAAGAAAAACAAAATGAAGACTTTGGAGTGGCCTAGCCAAAGTCCTGACCTGAATCCTATTGAGATGTTGTGGTATGACCTTAAAAAGGCCGTTCATGCTCGAAAACCCTCTAATGTAACTGAATTAGGACAATTCTGCAAAGATGAGTGGGCCAAAATTCCTCCAGGGCGCTGTAAAAGCCTCATTGCACGTTATCGCAAACGCTTGGTTGCAGTTGTTGCTGCTAAGGGTGGCCCAACCAGTTATTAGGTTTAGGGGGCAATCACTTTTTCACACAGGGCCATGATGGTTTGGATTTTTTTCACCTTTAATAATAAACACCTTCATTTACAAATTGCATTTTGTGTTTACTTGTGTTGTCCTTGACTATTGTTTAAATTGGTTTGATGTTCCGAAACACTTAAGTGTGACAAACATGCAAAGGAACAGGAAATGAGGAAGGGGGCAAACACTTTTTCACACCACTGTATTAAGTGCCTGAATTGGACTTGGTATCAGCCTCCTATAATTCCATAATAAAATAAAGTAGCATTGTAGACTGGACACTAATGTGCTGCATGCAATTATAATGACAATAAACATGCTGATAGAAGAGAGTAGAGTACATTATACAATTTTCTTGTATAATTTTCCTTTAGATTTACAAAAACCATATATTATGAGGTTAAACCTAAACACGTTCAATTTGTATGCAATCAGGCAAGCCCTTGCACTAACTACATAGTTGAAGGTAAATCCAAAGAAAATTGTATAATGTATGACCAGCTTAAACAGAGAGAGATGACCTCCTTAAAGCGGGAGTCCGCCGGGAGTTCCGCCGTTTTTTTTTTTAAAAGCCAGCAGCTACAAATACTGCAGCTGCTGACTTTTAAAATTAGGACACTTACCCGCCCAGCGCGCCCGCGATGTCGGCACCCGAAGCCGATCTCTCGATCGTCCATCGGGTGCTGCCGCCGCCATCTTGGGTATGGGAATCAGGAAGTGGAGCCTTTCGGCTTCATTTCCCGGTTCCCTACTGCGCATGCGCGAGTCGCGCTGCGCAATAAGGGTGGACCCGCTGCCTCTGGGATCTGTGTGTTTCCCAGCAGGCAGCGGGGGACTTTCGGAAAGGGGCATAATCTACGCCCCTTTCCGCAGAGAGCTATCCCAGAAGTGGGTGCAGATACCTGTACTGTACAGGTACCTGCACCCCCTCCCCCCTGAAAGGTGCCAATTGTGGCGCCGGAGGGGGGGAGGGTTCCAATGAGCGGAAGGTCCACTTTAGGGTGGACCTCCGCTTTAATCTATTGCTGGTTGTCCACTGTCCAGTCATAAGGCTGGGGGCGGATACCACTGTATTCCTTAACTATATGTGGTATTGATTAGGAAATTAATCTGAATTTCAAATCAAGGTATATAAAATAGGCCTGATGGTTCATTTTTTTTTTTTGTCATGACTTCTCCATTACATCTTGTGGTAATTTACAGAGTAATGTGTAACAGTTTTTTTCTGTCTGATAACATGTTATGCTGGGCATGTCAACGTTTATATGCACCTGACTTATTGTAAGGCATAGTGTAGCTACGAGCTTTAACAACCTGATCTATCAAGTTTTCTTAAAGTGTTTGTTAACAAGACAAAAAAATCCTGTTCCTTTTCATACAGCACAGTGCATGTCCTGTGATATTTGGCCCCCTGTATCACCTGAAATACCTGGCTGATCCTGCCTGGCTATACCCTTCCCCTGTACGCTGACTCCGATATATCTGGGCTGCTGAGCCCTGACACTGGAGTCATCCATACGTGCCTTTGTCATCTGCAGTCTGCTATTTGTCTCCTCTGTGCTCTCTCCAGCTACCCTCTCTGCCAGTCAGCTTGTGACAGTACCTTCCCCCTCAACTCCTACTGCTTAGATAACTTTCACATCTTCATACCATCCCCTCTGTGTTCTAATCCTGTATGCCCCTGTGAGTGATTTATAAAAAAAAGTCTGCTATACCTCATTCCACAGCTCTTCTCAGCAATCACATGATCGGCTGGTTCTCTCTCTCCTCTTCCGAGTGATGTCAGTGGGGAAATCTCGGCCCCACCCGCTGCATCTAGCAGACTGGGAGATTTCTGAGAGCAAGGCTACATTGTCTATATAGATTTCTGAGATCAAGGCTACATTGTCCATATAGATTTCTGAGAGCAAGGCTACATTGTCCATATAGATTTCTGAGAGCAAGGCTACATTGTCCATATAGATTTCTAAGAGCAAGGCTACATTGTCCATATAGATTTCTGAGAGCAAGGCTACATTGTCCATATAGATTTCTGAGAGCAAGGCTACATTGTCCATATACATTTCTGAGAGCAAGGCTACATTGTCCATATACATTTCTGAAATCAAAGCTACATTGTCCATATACATTTCTGAGATCAAGGCTACATTGTCCATATATGTGGCTTTGTTGCAATAATAATCTTTGTTCCTTTAAAGCAGTTGTATGCCCGCAAAAAGTAAGGCAAAGGCATAATGAGCTAATATGCACTGAATACTAGCTCATTATGAAATACTTATCTTAGAACAAAGCCCCGGCATCACCACCCGGTCACCACTGAGGGAGCTACCATGTTGGCTCTACATTTTTGCCGAGTTCTCTTTCCGACAAGGAGTTCTGATTTTTCTGCATCCGCTGGACCTTCAAAGCGCATGCACCTCTGACATCAGCGGCTTCATGCAAGGTGAATATCTCATAAACTATACAAGTTTAAGAGATATTAATTTTACCTACAGGTAAGCCTTATTATAGGTTATAGGTAAAAATGTGAAAGCGGGGAATACAACTGCTTTAACCACTTCAGGACCGCCGTATTGCCATTGTACGTCAGCACAATGGCACAGGCAGGCACAATCACGTACATCTACGTGATTGCCTTCCAGCGGGTGGGGGGTCCGATCGGACCCCCTCCCGCTGTTTACGGCGGTCCGATTCGGTCCAGGAGCGCTCCGTGATGAGGGCATGGCCGTTGGTTTTCGGCCACCCCCTCTGGATCGCTCCTGGCCAATGAGAAGCTTCCTCCCCTGTGTATTGTTTACACAGGAAGGAGGAAGTGATGTCATTCTCCTCGGGGCGGTCTTTTTGACCGGACTACGAGGAGAAGACTAAAAGTAAGTGTGCACCAACACTACACTGACATGTAGGTACACACAGGCACACAAACCCCCCCCCGATCCCCCCCCCGATCCCCCCCCCGATCGCCCCCCGATCCCCCCCCCGCCCCCCCTCCCCCCCCCAGTCACAGTGTCACTGATTGCATTGATCATTTCTTTACTGATCAATGCATTCAGTGTCAGTTGTGACAGTAAAAACTGTCAGGACAGTTAGTGTTAGGTCCAGGGTAGCCCCCTATCACCCCCCAATAAAGATTTAACCCCCTGATTGCCCCTAGAGTTAACCCTTTCACCCCCTTTTGCCAGTGTCACTAAGCGATCATTTTTCTGATCGCTGCATGTGTCGCTAGGTAGCTAGTTATTTTTTTAGGTTCACCGCCAGGTTTTTATATCGCTAGGTACCCCGATATACTACCCAATAATGTTTTTAACCCCCTGATTGCCGCTAGTTAACCCTTTCACCCCCTTTTGCCAGTGTCACTAAGCGATCGTTTTTCTGATCGCTGCATTAGTGTCGCTACAGTCGCTAGGTAGCTAGTTATTTTTTTAGGTTCACCGCCAGGTTTTTATAGCGCTAGGTACCCCGATATACTACCCAATAATGGTTTTAACCCCCTGATTGCCGCTAGTTAACCCTTTCACCCCCTTTTGCCAGTGTCACTAAGCGATCGTTTTTCTGATCGCTGCATTAGTGTCGCTACAGTCGCTAGGTAGCTAGTTATTTTTTTAGGTTCACCGCCAGGTTTTTATAGCGCTAGGTACCCCGATATACTACCCAATAATGGTTTTAACCCCCTGATTTCCGCTAGTTAACCCTTTCACCCCCTTTTGCCAGTGTCACTAAGCGATAATTTTTCTGAGCGCTGCATCAGTGTCGCTAGTGTCGCTAGGTAGCTAGTTATTTTTTTAGGTTCACCGCCAGGTTTTTATAGCGCTAGGTACCCCGATATACTACCCAATAATGGTTTTAACCCCCTGATTGCTGCTAGTTAACCCTTTCACCCCCTTTCACCAGCGATCACAGTATAAGTGTCACTGGTGACGCTGGTTAGCCAGTTAGTTATTTAGGTTCCCCGTCAGGTTTTTATATAGCGCCAGGGACCCCCATATACTACCTAATAAAAATTTGAACCCCCTGATTGCCCCTAGTTAACCCTTTCACCACTGATCACCGTATAAGTGTTACGGGTGACTCTGGTTAGTTTGTTTTTTATAGCATTTTATATTCAAATCCGGAAGGCAGTGCTTGGTTTTCGGGGTCCCGTACGTGGCTAGGCTCCCAAAAAGTCCCCCACATGTGGTATCCCCGTACTCGGGAGAAGCAGCAGAATTTATTTTGGGGTGTAATTTGACTTCTGCCCATAGCATGTGTGAGCAATATATCATTTAGTGACAACTTTGTGCAAAAAAAAAAAAGTTTGTAATATTCCCGCAACTTTTGGCAAAATATAAAATATTCCATGGACTCAACATGCCTCTCAGTAAATAGCTTGGGGTGTCTACTTTCCAAAATGGGGTCATTTGGGGGGGTTTTGTGCTATTTTGGCATTTTATGGCCTTCGAAACTGTGATAGGTAGTGAGGAGTTAAATCAAAAATTTGCACCCTTAGAAATCCTGAAGGTGGTGATTGGTTTTCGGGGTGCCGTGCGCGACTAGACTCCCAAAAAGTCCCACACATGTGGTATCCCCGTACTCGGGAGAAGCAGCAGAATGTATTTTGGGGTGTCATTTCACATATGCCCATAGCATGTGTGAGCAATATATCATTTAGTGACAACTTGGTGCAAAAAAAAAAAGTTTGTAATATTCCCGCAACTTGTGGCAAAATATAAAATATTCCATGGACTCAACATGCCTCTCAGTAAATAGCTTGGGGTGTCTACTTTCCAAAATGGGGTCATTTTGGGGGGTTTTGTGCTATTTTGGCATTTTATGGCCTTCGAAACTGTGATAGGTAGTGAGGAGTTAAATCAAAAATTTGCACCCTTAGAAATCCTGAAGGTGGTGATTGGTTTTCGGGGTGCCGTACGCGACTAGACTCCCAAAAAGTCCCACACATGTGGTATCCCCATACTCGGGAGAAGTAGCGGAATATATTTTGGGGTGCAATTCCACATATAACCATGGCATGTGTGAGCAATATATCATTTAGTGACAACTTTTTGTAAAAAAAATTATTTTTTTTTTTTTGTCATTATTCAATCCCTTAGGACAAAAAAAATAAATATTCAATGGGCTCAACATACCCATCAGCAATTTCCTTGGGGTGTCTACTTTCCAAAATGGGGTCATTTGGGGGGGATTTGTACTGCCCTGCCATTTTAGCACCTCAAGAAATGAGATCGGCAGTCATAAATTAAAAGCTGTGTAAATTCCAGAAAATGTACTCTAGTTTGTAGACGCTATAACTTTTGCGCAAACCAAAAAATATACGCTTATTGACATTTTTGTTACTAAAGACATGTGGCTGAATAAATTTTGCCCTCAATGTATGACTAAAATTTAGTTTATTCGATTTTTCTTATAACAAAAAGAAGAAAATATCTTTTTTTTTCAAAATTTTCGCTCTTTTTCCATTTATATCGCAAAAAAAAAAAATCGCAGAGGCAATCAAATACCATCAAAAGAAAGCTCTATTTGTGGGAAGAAAAGGACGCAAATTTCGTTTGGGTGCAATATTGCATGACCGCGCAATTACCAGTTAAAGCAGCGCAGTGCGAAATTGCAAAAAGACCTCTGGTCCTTAAGGTGTTTATTGGTCCGGAGCTGAAGTGGTTAAGCAAATCTGTGCTTTGCCTTACAGCTAGAGCCCTATAAAGCTTGGTTGCCCAGCAGCATTTCCTTTCCTCTGCCACGCTGTTGCTCTGTTCAGCCATTGAGAGATAAAAAAAATACCTGGTACTTCCAGGTATGCAGGTGCATGTGACTCTCATGTGACAGTTTTAGAGCAAAGTAGTTTGTTAAGTGCTGTCACACAAGGGAGCAAAGACAGCCAGGTTAGTGTAAGCTCTGACTAGAGATCTAAATGGGGCTTACGTGGAAATTCTGGTGAGTATAGGCTTCGGAGGGATCAGGTTTTAAAGCCAAGTTAATATTTCCCCTGCAACAGGTTCAGTTTAACTCATGATCATATACAGTATATTACTATTATATTTAAATGCCACATTGATTGGAATAAGTGCATGGTATGAAGCCAATATTTTAGGGGTTAATTCACTTAAAGGTTTATTTTGCCTACATTTGATGGGACATATGGTGTAAAGACATTAATGACTCCATTAGTAAATCGTCTCTTTTAGAATTGTCTGTTGAAATTGCTGTATCCAGGCATAAAGCTAGCTGTATCTATAATCAGTTGAGCCTTAACATTGCTATACCCAGGGTCAGCAAATGTAATAATTTTACTTTAATTTGTATATAAACTGACTCGCTAAGATATTCCTTCTTACTTTTTAAACATACTTGAGCATTCTAAAACAAATCATCTGTTTTCATTCCTTCATAGTCCATACATGGGATGTTATGGCTTCCTCAGCACACAACTACATTTGGCACAGTAAGGAGACATATTTGTCATTGTATAACATATGCTTTAGGACACGTAGATTGTCACGTTTGCTTTGTGCAGTGACAGGTTACAAATTATACCTGTTTCGGCCAGAAAATCAGCATTCTTTAACAATCACCTATTTTGTTTCTATTCAAAAGTAAAAAAAAATGGCAGCTGAGTCACTTTATTTCAAAAACATTGGCATTACATAGGGCAACTTGAACCATCTTGAGAAAATTATTCATACTTGTTTTTTTCACGCATTCTAACAGAAAGCCTGTGTAATAAATGAATAAAGAGTGATTGACTAACAAATGTTCTGTGTCATAAAAATGCTGTAAATGTCACTAAGAAGGTAATTTAAAGCTAGTCATACACTTTTAGATTTCTCTTGTTTAGCCCTGAGGCTGAAAGAGAGAAGTCACACGATTCCCCCATTCTAACTAAACAGTGATGAATCTTCCTTGCTGACTATTGCTATTGACTCTTTTCCTCCAATTTAACCTCCAATTTTCCTAAGCTCTAAAAATTACCCCCGGCCCTAACTTATATTATAACACTTAAGACTACCTAGAAGCTGTATTAAACCCAAACATGTAATATATTGCAGCTTATCAATTATTAGATGTGGGTTCTGAATGAATTTTCCTTTTTCAAGCTTTTTTCCTTTTTGATCTGGCCAGTAATACACCCCCTGTATTAAAGTGGTTGTAAACCCTTACAAACCACTTTGACCTACAGGTAAGCCTAGATACACACGATCAGACTTTTTCACAACAAACATGCAAATTAGCTGTTTTAAGGCAACATCCAACCATTTGTCCATCGGACAAACTTTTCGGTTATCATTGGACTTTTGTTGGCTGTGCGAATGGACAAACGTTCCGGCAACAAAAGTCCAATGGGGCAAAGTCAGATCGTGTGTACAGAAAACCATATGACTTTTGTACAAAGTACCAACACGCATGCTCAGAACCAATGCAAAATATCAGACAACAATACAGAAGTTGACCAAAGGTGGCGGTAAAGAGAAGAAAAAACACGTGATTTGGTGAAAGCTGGCTGAAAAAGTCCTGCCTTGTGTATGCAATACAAGTTCACGGCCAACGCCCTTTGTACAAAAATTCAAGGGAAAGTTTGTACAAAGTCCGATCGTATGTATGAGGCTTTACTCTAACCTGTCACCTACTAAATTAAATTATAACCTTAACCATAAATGAACCCTTAACCTAATCCCAAACACTAGATAAAACTCTTATGCCCCGTACACACGATCGGACTTTCCGACAACAAAACTGTGGATTTTTGTTCGAAGGATGTTGGATCCAACTTGTCTTGCATACACACGGTCACACAAATGTTGGCCAACAATTACCAGTGTAGTGACATACAAGATGTACGTGATATCTCCATTACGAATGCCAGTTATATCTCTGGCTTGTACTTGATTCCGAGCATGCGTGGACTTTTGTTCGACAGACTTAAGGCCCATACACACGATCAGACTTTGTGACAACAAACATGCAAATTAGCTGTTTTGGAGCAACATCCGACCGTGTGTACGCTCCATCGGACAAACTTTTTTGGTTTTCGTCTGACTTTTGTTGGCTGTGCGAACGGACAAACTTTCTGGCAACAAAAGTCCGATGGAGCAAAGTCTGATCGTGTGTACAGAAAACCATAGAACTTTTGTACAAAGTACAAACAGGCATGCTTAGAACCAATGCAAAAGATCAGACAACAATACAGAAGTTGACCAAAGGTGGCAGCAAAGAGCAGAAAAACCACATGATTTGGTGAAAGTTGGCTGAAAAAGTCCTGCTGCGTGTATGCAATACAAGTTCAGGGCCGACGCCCTTTGTACAAAAATCCAAGGGAAAGTTTGTACAAAGTCCTGTCGTGTGTATGAGGCTTTACACGCGATCAGAAAGTGTGACAGCAAACATTTGTTGGCGGAAAAATTGAGAACCTGCTAGCCAAAATTTGTTGGTGGAAAGTTCAACAACAAATGTTCGATGGAGCATACACACGGTCGGACTTTCCCCCAACAAGCTTACATTCAACATTTGTTGTCGGAAAATGCGATTGTGTGTATGGGACATTAGTGTTTTACTAGGCTTATTGGCATTAAAATTATCTACACCAAAATGTTACCATAAAAAATTACTGAGAAAACTGTTATGATTTCCCTGTACACTATATAAATGTTTTTCAGAAGTACTTGATTAAAACTATGTTTTATCTCATCAAATCCTAAAAGCTATATTGGAAGTACCCACGTTATGCCTCTGTGTAGAAAAATAAACTGGCATATAATATAGCAAAGAAAAATCACTTGATTAAAGTAAACTCCCCTATCGTTTTCAGCCAAGGAAGCTGCCATCTTTGCCTCTGTTTAATCTTCAACTGCTATGGTGCTGCACATGTGATTCGTTATGACACCAGCCATTGGATGGTTTGTGCAGTTAGCATTCCTGGCATGCCTTTTTTTTTTAACTGTTTAAATCGATTACTTCCACTTTAAACCCTGATGAATGTTTATAATTCTCGACTCAAGAATATATTCTCTTGCTAGAATTCCACCTGTTTTAAAGTGGTTGTAAACCCTTCACAACCACTTTAACCAACAGGTAAGCCTAGATTAAGGCTTACCTGTAGGTGCTTGAAATATCTCCCAGACCTGCACGATCTAAGAGATATTTGCAAATCGCCGTATGGCTATTTCTTCTGCGCATGCGCCGGAGTTAGAAAGGGCACGCTGTGCCGTTTCTAGCTCGGGTCATGCCGTTAAAGCTGGCTCCTGCGCGCATGCACGGGTGTGAAGTCACAAAACGTCATGCCTCCATCCAGTCACAGAGCCAGAGTTTGCGGCCCCGGGAAAGGAAGAGGGGTGAAGAATGGATGTTCCCTACTAGCGAGGAAGACGGGGATATCGTTGGCTTCTCCTGGAGGTAAGTGTCACATAATGGGCTACTATGCTTTACTTTTGCAGGGAAACAATGGGTGTTACTTCCTCTTTAAGCTGTGATCAGTGCTTCTATTTATTGCCTTTTTAAGCCATTGCTTTCATCAATATCAAAAGAAATGCTTATGCCCACAACACATTACGATTACTACTTTCAGTACCAAAAGACCTGCTCAAGGGTCATCAGGTCTGATATATAACCTTAACTGCTTAAGCCCAGGACCATCTCAAAGACCAGACCACTTTTTGTGATTCGGCACTGTGTCGTTTTAACTGACCATTGATATATTAATTGGTTTGCGCAAAAGTTATAGCGTCTACAAAATAGGGGATAGTTTCATGGCATTTTTATTAATTATTTTTTGTTTACTAGTAATGGCGGCAATCAGCGATTTTTATCATGACTGCGACATTATGGCGGACACGCTGGACAATTTTGACACATTTTTGGGACCATTGGCATTAATACAGCTATCACTGAGATTAATATTGCATTGATTACTGTAAAAAATTTCACTGGCAGTAAAGGAGTTAACACTGGGGGCCAGTGAAGGGGTTAATATGTATCCTAGGGAGTGTTCTAACTGAAGGGGGGATGGGACTGTGCAGGGAAACTAACAGATCGCTGTTCATACTCTGTATGAACAGATGATCTGTCAGTTCACTGCTCAGGGAACCGGAAACTGTGTGTTTACACACACAGCTCCCGGTTCTCCATGTGCCCCGAGTGATCGCGGGAGCCCGGAGGTGATCGAGACCTCACATCGGCTCGGGGAATGAGGGGGGGGGCTGCAAGCTTGGCCCCAGCGGCGCGCAAGTACACCCTAGTGGCCGTTTATGTTACCAACGTAACATAACAGCGATTTGCGCAGCCGAGCCATGCTGCCGCAGTACAACTGCGGCGGCTGGTTGGCTAGCAGTTAAAGTGGATGTAAACCCGATTGTTTTTTAATTAAGACTTGCACCTTGTACAGTATTGGATTTCATATCATATCTGAGCTTAGTCTTGCCACAAAGAGTTAAGGCAGCTCTGAGTAATCCTCTTATCTTTTTCCAGTGAGATAAAAACTGACAGAGGAATAGGAGTCAGTTCTTCCCCCTTGCTGTGAGTGACAGGTGATTTACATATCTCATGCACGAGCATGAGAGAGGCATTCTGTGTACTTCAGATTCCCTCCTCCTTTCTTCTCAAGCTCTCCCAGGATTGGTTGCTCCACACCTCAGCATGATTGGGCATGCTGAAGTCATGTGGTGACTTTTCTGGGTTTTGACTGGATGTTAGTGATCATAGCAGAAGTTCAGTGTAAGAAATACACGGGAGAAATTGCATGTTGACAAGGGGAGTGCAGAAGAAAGCAGGGAGTCTACTGACATCACAACTCCACCCACCGAATCTGCAGTTTTTCGGTCTCATACAGAGGGGAGACATTTGACAGGTAAGGATACATGTAGGAGGCATATAGATAACCACTATGGCGGTAGTTTAGAAAGCGTGAGAGTGGGTTTACATCCACTTTAATATGGTCTGGCCTCTTCTGGTCTTTACAGTTTTCTAGTAAAAGCTTAAAGCTGACCATATATGGCTCAAATTGTGTCCAATTTGACTATATTGACTGAAATTCAAGCTGTGGGTGGCCTGATAGCACCACCCGACTCAACAAAAGTAAATTCTTCAGTTGACTTGGCGGAGGAGCCAGGTGGAAATATTGTTGGCAGAATAGCAACTGCATCAACTCTGATAAAGCCACTGTTTTGATATTTAGCTGTCGTGGGTCCCACCAGTAGTTAAAGAGGGATTCCACCAAAAAAAAATAATATTAAAAGCCAGCAGCTATAAATACTACAGCTGCTGACTTTTAATAAATGGACCTGTCCCGGGTTCCAGCGATGCCGGCAGCCGAGGCCGATCGATCGCTCGGCTCTCGGCTGCTGCCGCCACCATTCTAGGTGAGGGAATCAGGAAGTGAAGCGAATTGGCTTCACTTCCCGGTTCCCTACTGCGCATTCGCGAGTCGCGCCGCACAATAGGAAATCTCCGCGCTGTCACTGGGACCCGTGTGTGTCCCAGCAGACAGCGCAGCAGGGCAGGAAATGGCGTAGACTCCCACGGGAGTCTATGCCCGGAAGTGGGTGTAAATACCTGTCTTTGACAGGTATCTCCACCCCCCTCCCCCCTGAAAGGTGTCAATTGTGACACCGGAGGGGGGGAGGGATCCGATCAGCGGAGGTTCCACTTTAGGGTGGAATCCCGCTTTAAATACAATAGCCAGCAGGGAAGGTTCCTCCATGGGCTGAACGAGGAAAGTCTTTGCTTACACATAGCAGAAGTTGATCGGTTGGTGCAGGGTACTTGATGTCCTCTGGCGACCTGCCGATCAGAGAGACAGAATTGGGATCTCCCTATGTAAACAAGGCAGATTGCCGTTCTGACAGAAATTCCATCTCTTCTGAGTAAAGGCACCTAACACAGTATAGTAAAACGCTGGCTAGGACCAAGGTTATCCCTTTGAGCACTCGTGATGTTAACCCCTTCCCAGCCAGTGTCATTCGTATAAAGACAGTGCATATTTTTTAGCACTGATCACTGTATTAGTGTCACTGGTCCCCAAAAAGTTAGTTAATTTTGACACAGTGTCAGAATGTCCACCGCAATATCGCTGTCTTGCTATAAGTTGCTGATCGCAGCCATTACTAGAACTTTTTTTTAAATATCCCATAGTTTGTAGATGCTATAACTTTTGCGCAAACCAATCAATATACGCTTATTTGGTTTTTGTTTACCAAAAAATGTAGCAGAATACATATTGACCTAAATTTATGAAGAAATTTAAATTTTAAATTTTTTTTATTGGATAGGTGTTATAGCAGAAAGTAAAAAATATTGTGTTTTTTTTTCTAAATTGCCTGTCTTTTTTTTGTTTTCTGTGAAAAAAAAAATATTTTTGTACAGCGCTGTATGAACGCGCAATTGTCAGTTAAAGTAACACAGTGCCCTATCGCAAAAAATGGTCTGGTCATGAAGGGGAGTAAATCCTCCGAAGGTCAAGTGGTTAAAAAGGACCTTGAGCTTACCCTTCCTCCAATTTTCTATGCTCCAGCTTACCTTGTGGTGTTGTAAGCACACTTTAGATACTCACCCAACCACTGGATCCAGCATTGTCCCGCTCAAATCTTTCGGTCAACGGACAACACTGGGTCCCACACCGCCATCTTGCTTGTGACGTCATTGATATGCCCGCCGGCTCTTTTCAGGTTTAGCAGGTGGGGTCTCTTGATGACGTGATTCTAGGCCCACATCCTTCCAGCATACCGAATGGATGATTAAGGTTTAGCAGGTGGGGTCTCTTGATGACGTGATTCTAGGCCCACATCCTTCCAGCATACCGAATGGATGATTAATGGCCTCCTGGGATAAGTGGCGTACATATACCAGGATGTCCAGCCCAGTGACCACTGTGGACTCTAGGCGAATGATGTGCATTAAAGGGGAGGTAGGCGTACTGTTTGCAGAAAAAACTGAGTAAATAATAAAAGAAATTAAAAATCCCTGTGTCCACGTAAAGGAGGGAAGGAGGGGTGAGTTTGACAAAAAGGGGGAAGTTCTGCTTTAAGAAGCAAGGATGACTACTAATCTGAACCCAAATGACTCTCACATAAAACTCTCACTGTGTGAAAAAAAATTCTCCAATGGACTTTAATGGTCTCAACAAGCTCCACTCCTTTGTTTCTTGCTGTGACTAATTCTTTGTTGATTAGATTATTGGTATAAGAATGTCAGTAAACATAGATGAATCATTGTCACAGCTCTATAATGGAGATGCGATAAAAAAATAAAAAATAAATGGGAAAAGGGGCAATGGAGATAAAAATGCTGGGGGTTAAATACAGTACACATGAGTCACCAAGGTAAACTGTAGAAAAGTTATGTTCCAAGAAAAGCCAAAGGCATACAACAACAATAGGTCACGTGAGGAGCACACTCACATCGCAGGTTGTATTATGCTCGGTGACACAAGAAGTTACAAACAGTTCATATCTGCTAAGCTGAGTAGGTATTATAAGACATTTGTATTTTTATATTGGATTACTTTGGTAAGTTAATGGGTAATAAGGCCATTGTGGAAACGTCAAGGATTGTGAACGTGGCTCCATTCCTTTCCCAGTTCAAGCAAAATACCCAGACTGGGAGAAACAGAAAGAAAATAGCTGGAAATGTGCAACTTTTTGTCTTTTTGCTTTTTGGAATATATTAACTGTACTACATTTATTTTTCACATCAAAAAACCTTGTATGTTTAAGAAGATAACATTTTGTGTGAAGTTATAATTTATTACTAAGCCACAACAAAACCTAACTGAAGATGGAGGTCAGACTTGCACATACAGTTCAATCATCGTACTATCTTTATTTTGTCAAGACTCTCCTTTTATTAATCTGATTAATAACAAGTTGAAGGAATATTCAAGGGGATGTTTGCACGTGATGCACCTCTATTTGTGTGTTTTGTCTCCTTGAAAATGAGAGATTGTATAGGCAGTGGTGTATTTTGGTTTTATGCTGCCCCAGGCAAGACTAAAATTGGGTGCCGCACCACCCCCCCCCCCCCCATTTAAATTTCTCCCATTCCAGATGCTTTGAAATCGAGCACGCCCATGCAATGGCAACAAACGGTGTAAATTTTACTAACCATAGGTTACAGGTTACCACTTCAGATTTACAGAGGAGGTCTGGTGGTAGAATTACTGCCCATGATTTGATGTTTACGGTGATACCTCACATGTGTGGAACAATTGCTGTTTGCGTGCGTGTGGGACCAACACTTGCTTTCTCCTTTGTCTTTTTTTACAGTGTTGCTTTAATTTTTTTTATCACTTTTCAATGTAAACATCCTTGTGACAGCAATACGCATGTGACAGGTAATCTTTATGGAGAGATCTGAGGTCTATAAGACCTCAAATCCCTCCTCTGCATTTAAAAGCATTCAGAACACCAAGATTTGTGTTTTTGAATGCTTTATATTTTTAAAAACTGGTGCTAATGGTTTCAGAGTAAACCGTAAGTGATGTCAACGCTTCCGGTTTACTGTTACGAACAGCCGATCAAAGCCAATCCTGGCTTTGCTTGGCTGTCTGGCCAGCAGGCAGATGCACCAGCTGGTCACTCGGGTCGCCTAGTGGGAATACGTGAGTTCAAGAGAGCTGCGAAAGGCAGCAGGAGGTGGGGAACATCCCCTCCCGCTGCTTGTTATAGCAATAGAGTGGCTAGTAAGCTGCTCTGATTGCTATTACAAGAGAGTCAACTGCCGGCTCTAAAAAAATTATACTGGGTGATGCCTGCAGCTATAGGCATCATCTCGGAAACACCTATTCCATGACGCCATGAAGTTCACTGATCTTTTTATTTTCGATTGAGTGGAGAAGGGTTAGATACCCTGCCAGGTTTTATTGCTGTCTTTGTCCCCACCAGGGAGATTCACCTCTCTATTTGTCCTACTGACCATGACTAAGACAGGAAGTGTTGAAAAATCCAAAATATTAGAGTTGTCACCAGAACAGAAGGTAAGAATAAATCTGTCAAATAGCATACATGTTCTTAGGACAACTCTCCAAGAAGGGAATTTTATTCTTCTAATTTCCTGTTACATTTCTAGCACGTCACTTCCAGGAAGTGAAGAAGAATCTACCTAGCAGGGCATTGGCCTCATAGGAATTTAACCCTTCCCTCAAAATCAAAATATGAATTGGCTTTACACACAGTTTATTTATTTATAGGGAGTTTATTTATAGGGAGTTAAAGGCAACCTTTCCTGTAAAAAACAGAAAAGCCAACATTATTGATTTCTCAGTCTGCAAATGCTAGTTATCTGATTATGATTGTGATCCTCTTGCTTCAATATTCTAAATCAGTGACTCAGAACAAGTATCAAGATAAGGACTTTCAAATTGAAGGGCCGAAAATCGGGCGGTATCAGCTGGTTCAAGTATTGCAGCTGGTCCGACAGAAGCCGACTGAACGGGCTGCTTCTGCCAAGAAGGCATGACAAAAAAATGTCTGCCGATCGGCATCCGATGAAGCATATGCATGGGAAATAATTAAAGGAGCTGCCCAGACCAAAACATACCAAACTAAATGTAAAAAATGTTGATGTTCTGCCTTGCATTGGACATAATGCAAGTAGTTCTACTGTTCTCTAATTATTAAGTACTGTATATTGACTTTTGCAGATTTTATGTGGATTTGAATCAATGATTTTAAGGGGACCCTTAACAGCACAATGTTCAGCAAGTTTTACAGTCTGCATATTTTGCAGTTACCCTATGGTCCCCTTTCCTTGTCATTTAAAGTTTACAGTCTTTTACTTTTTAACGCTAAATATACCTCTAGAATAGTTAGCTGAAGAGGAATGTCGTATATCTGTTATGTATATCCAAAGAAAACATTGTGATACTGAAGCAGGTTTTCCAGGACTAGGTTAAGCTTTGAAGCCACTCTATTTAATAAGAAGTCATAAGGGAGGTGACCTTTCTGAGACCTCTGCTACTACAAGGGTATCTTGCATAGCAAAGATTGTTGTCTTTAGACGGATCAAGTATATCCACAACATCACTGACACCTCTTGCAACTAAATCTACTGATATACATGGGAAAAACTTCACACATATCACCATCTAGGTAGCAGACCTTGTATTCTTACTAGTGGATGATCTAAAGCTTGAAAACAATTACAATTCATCTTTTGCTGATTTGTAAAGTGTATTTTAGACTCTTGTAATGTATGTGTAGACCGGGTGGAATGCCAGCTCCCCCTAAAAGCTTGGATGATCATGCCACTGCTACACCTGCAAGAGTTTGCCCAGATGTAGGTGGGCTAAGGCCCAGTCCACAGGTATTTTAGACTCTTGTAATGTATGTGTAGACTGGGTGGAATGCCAGCTCCCCCTAAAAGCTTGGACGATCATGCCACTACTATACCTGCAAGAGTTTGCCCAGATGTAGGTGGGCTAAGGCCCAGTCCACAGGTGTTCCTTATATGCGCAGCCAATACCAACCCTGGAATTGGGCTCACTTCTCCTGCGTCCTGTACACACATATAAGGACTAAGCAACTGTCCAGTCTATGGGAGCTTTCAAAGTACAAATCCAAGCCAGGATTGGAATATTTGACACTCTACATTCCTACATAAGGTCACAGGACAGGCTAAAGGCAGACTCCAAAGGGGTCCAAATCATCTTTCTTTACTTGACCCACTCACTCTCTCTTCATTCTAGCTTCTACTAACACAGAATATTCGGTGGGGTAGTGGTAGCATTAAAAAGGCTCTACTTAATAGTGCCTAAAACAAACATATTTCTTACACAGTTTTCTAGCAAGGTGGCTCAGCAAATTCCTTCAGAAATTGTACTTTCTTCTTTTTGAGTTAGGGTGTTTACCATTACACAGGCATTTAGACAGGTCCACATTTTTAGTAATATCCTCCTATGCTATGCCGACTGCATTGTTCTATTTTATTTTGTACATTTTTCCTCCACAGGATTCTATTTTCTGTGGCACAGTTCTGGTTTCCAAGTAATGGGTGTGATCTTGCTCTTAACATTCTTATATAACAAAGACAATTCCATAGCTCAACTCACCAACCAGTCTGCTGACCAACCAAATTAACTTGTCTAACCGTTAAAAACAGAGGTTTAGTTAGCACACATTTGCAAACACATGTGAAAGCTGCAAGGCCTTGTCACGGCACCCTGCGTTGCTTTCAGTCCTAACACTACAAATTTATAAGTAGAGTAGACTCAACAGAAGTAAGAGAATATCTTTACAACTATTGTTTCCTATGTGCCCCATTTATGCTGACAGACATGCTGCATTTTATTGCAGCTCACAGGAAGGCACCACATGCACTGCACAGCAACGCAATGTACCAAGCTGCTGTGTGGTGACATGTACAAAGTGACTTTTTTCTCACTTTAAATACATTGACCAAAAAGAGAAAAAAAAAAAACGAGGAACAGCATGATGCATTAAAACACATATCACACACCACCCCCTGTTGTGCCAGCCCAGCACTGACAGATGCCCACATGCTAAAACAGAACTTTTAACGCATAGGCACTGTGAAAAAAGTGCCCTTTTTGCATTAGCATAAACTTTTCACTAGTAGGGCACAGAAGGTTTTGGAGGAATGTACTGTGATCTTGATAAGGTTGAGAAACATTATTATAGAACACCATGTCGGCCATAAGATTATGTAAATATTAGCAAACTTATTGGTATCTTTTTTCTTTAGTCAATACTAAAAGATATACCACAAGTATATGAAGCAAAACCAAAACTAAAGTGAAAATAATAAATTGTGATGAGTAAAGAAGAGAGGAAATGGAAAATGTGACAAGAGGAAGGAAAGAAAACAAGTGCTAACTCTTGCTTAATTCATATATAGGTGTAACTGTTTTCTTTCAATGGTGCTCTGAGTGTAAACCATAGAAATCAATAGCCGCCCAGTCACACTTCACACCCTTCACTAACAAAGAATACTTCATTAAGCTTGCCTTTTGTGAAGTACGATTTTTATTTTATTTTTTTAAATAAAATATAACACGCTACAATAAGCTTCAATTCTCTGAGGCTCTGCATGCTAAATATTATATCATCCTTTATGAATGCTCCCTATGGTTCACATCTGCTGCTATTGCCTAGCATATGTCCTTTTGTCCTTCCATATGTATCTTATTACACTGATAAAAATGATTATGTTGGCTTGTAATTTTACCATAATTTTTTTTATCATTTTCAACAAAAAAATAAATGTTATTTCATTTACTTTGATCTTTTAAGTACCTGACTTAATTTTCATTAGTTCTTAAAACACACCTTTTACATTTACAAAAAGAATGTATAATATTGAGTAATCTAGACAAAACTTTTAAGGTATGTGCATTCCCATATTCTAATTGCATTACATTTACTTAAAAAAATTATCTTTTCACTTGACTTAAAGTGCGGAAGCAGATGATTGTCAAACACTAGTTATGATGCTGTAATTTTAAAGAGTTTGACATCTTTTGGAACTTTGAAAACCTGCAAAAGGCATTTCTCATGCGTTTGAGGCCCATCATGACAAAAGAGCCCCACCAGTGACAAGAATTTTTCCAAGTCACTACAAAGCCATGCAATGCCATTGAAAGATAAGAGTGAACATGCTTTAAATGTTGATTAACCACTTCCCACCTGCCCTATTGCAGATTTAAATCTACAATGTGGTTCCATTATCCTGACTAGGCATCATATGACGTCCAGCAGGATAAGCCACTCGTGCGTGGCGATTGGTGGTGTTGTGTTTCACTCTGACACACCACATCTCCAATTGTAGTAAAGAGCCTATGATGTAGGCTTTTAACCATGTGATCAGCTGTGACCAATAACAGCTGATCACAGTGGTAACCAGGACGTTTCAGTAAATGGCTTTCCTCTGTTCATGCTGACAGGGAGAGCCAATTAGCGGCTCTCCTGATGGGGGGGTCTGCTCTAATAATCAGCGCATTGGTTGTCAGCGCAGCCCCCATCAGAGGTGCCCACCAAAATGCCAATCAGTGCCCACCAAATGCCAATTAGTGCCCCCCAAAATGCCAATCAGTGCCCATCAAAGTGCCAATCAGTGTCCATCAAAATGTTAATCTGTGCCCATAAGTAACACATATTGGTGCCTTTCACAGATGCCAATCAGTGCCCATCAGTAATGACTATCAGTGCCTCCTCATCAGTGCTGCTTATCAGTGACATCTATTAGTGCCCATCAGTGCCACCCATCAGTGCTGCCTATCAGTGCCCACCAGTGCTACATTCCAGTGCCGCCTATCAGCGCTGCATATAAGTGCCTCCTCATCAGTGCTGCCTATCGGTGCCCATCAGTGCTGCCTATCTGTGCCCATCAGTGCTGCCTATCTGTGCCCATCAGTGCTGCCTATCAGTGCCCATCAGTGCTGCATATAAGTTCCTCCTCATCCGCAACATCTCCAAAATATATCCCTTTCTAACCAACGACACCAAAAAGTTCCTAATTCACTCCCTGGTAATCTCCCGCCTTGACCACTGCAACTCCATCTCAACCACTCAGTGTCTGCTACTCCTCTGTGTCAATCCCTCCATTGGCTCCCACTCACCCAACTAATTAAGTTCAAAATACTAGCAACAATTTACAAAGCAATCCACCAGTCTGCTCCCAGCTACATCACTAACCTAGTCTCAAAATACCAACCCAATTGTTCTTCTCATTCCTCCCAAGACCTCCTGCTCTCTAGCTCCCTTGTCACCTCCTCCCATTCTCTCCTCCTGGACTTTTACAGAGCCTCTCCCATCCTATCGAACTCCCTACCCCAATCACTTGGCCCACCCTTTTAGATTGTAAGCTCTAACGAGCAGGGCCTTCTAATGTATCCTGTTTTGAATTGTATTGTAACTGTACTGTCAGCCCTCATGTTGTAAAGCGATGTGCAAACTGTTGATGATATAAAAATCCTGTATAATAATGATAATAAATATAATAATAATGCTTATTTTGGAAGGACATGTAACCAAATGTCTTGTTTAATTTTGTAAAACTAAATAAAATTCTATTGTAACAAAAATAAACTTGTTGATGGTGTTCGTAAAGGCTGCAGTTTACTTTTTTATGATATTTTTCATATTTATGATTAAATAAACATAATGTGTAATTTGAAAGGCATTATACACTTTTAAAATGTTTTTGTTTTAAAGTGGTTGTAAACCTAAAAATGCTTTTTTTTTAAATAACAAACATGTTCTCTACTCAGGTCCCCTCCCGACGCTCCTGGCTACCACATCCCCCCCCAGCTTAATCCCAGGCCAGGCTCTATGTGTCCATTCTCCATTCACTGGCTGTGATTGACAGCAGCAAGAGCCAATGGCACCAAAGCTATCTCTCTGTCCAGTGAGAAGAGAGAGAGAGCTGATTAATCTTAATGTAGAGAAGCCAACAAAGGTTCCCCAAAATACATAGCAGACCCTTGGAGGGGTCTATGTGCTGAGAATAAGTTGTCAATGACATGGCATTTGCTAGCTACTGTACTTCAAACACTTTTTTTATTTTATAAATGTCAGTGTTGCTGCAGCACTTTCTGTGCATCATAGAGATGTGATGGCACCCCTGGGCATCCAATTTAAAGGAACAAGACATTTTTAATGTTTCTGTTTAACCTTTTAAACATCACTGCTCTTGATTAAATAGTATTTTTTTGCATTGGCACATGCTCAACCTCTCCCTGATGCTATTTATTTTACACTCCCTTTGCTATTAGTCCAGAAAAATTGGCATTTGTAAATTTACAGATTCCGCTCCCATTAATTGTAATGGGGCTTCGGTTCCACATCCAAACTTTTTTGAGGTTTGCCGAACCCTGCTTGAACTGAACCCAGACCAGTTCAGCTCATGCCTACTTCTTA
Source organism: Lithobates pipiens (assembly GCF_037356315.1). Classification (NCBI taxonomy): domain Eukaryota; kingdom Metazoa; phylum Chordata; class Amphibia; order Anura; family Ranidae; genus Lithobates; species Lithobates pipiens. The sequence goes on from NW_027507903.1 coordinate 315,713,544, forward strand.
CCTTCCTCCTCAGAACATGCTTTAGATTGTACACTGAGCTGTGCTTATGTGCACACCTTTGCAAAAGGAGTGCAAAGACAAATTTGAATCATTTTTATTGCTGCATGCGACTTGGTGTTTTGATAAGAACAACACCCGTCATTACTTGTATGAGAGTCACAGTGACAGTAAGGAGTTCACCTTTAAGTCAATGGGCAGCTTTAATCTCAGATGTAACAGTATCTGAGATTTCCTAGAACAGTAGAGCCTTTGGAGTTCTTCCTGGATACTTATTATGCTGTTTCTTAATATGAGGCCTATTTGAGATGGAGGTGAATTCTTTTCAGCCAGGCCTTCTTCAGCAGCAGGCCTGATCTGGTTACTGTTACACCATAATAGTCAATGAGGACTGTTATCTTATGTCTGCATTTCATTACTTATGGGTGTTTCTAGTTACTTACTAGATAAATACCCTTCTTTAGCTTGAAATAAGTGTTGTGCATTTTTCATTAAGATGCCTATCAAAGAGCCAAAAGTTTCTACATAGCTTGACAGTTAGCAATTTTGAGAACAGTCACCGGTTTATAGTCAATCTATCATTGTCCTGAAGCTTTCAAGCAAATTCAGATGTGTAGGGAAAAGTTACGTAAATTAGGTTACTTGTAAGTATAGCTCTCAGCGTATAATTCTTATGGAAACTTCAGGCAAAGCAACTGTTAAGTACAGATGAGTAAATAGAGAAAAACTGCTCCATCCTTGGTATGTAATTGTGCAAACTATAGCATTCTAGGTGAAGTCCAGGTTACATGTACAGTTGCTTGTTTGTTGAACCACACAAAGACTCCAGAAATGGGGTCATGTAGATAGTGTGATCACAAAAAATCCCAATATGTTTCAGAAAAACAGGGAGATGGGGGTAAAAGTATTGATTTCCATCCTCAGGGGTTAAAGGGAAGCAAACTGTTATGTCTAATAAAGAAAAAGATTTGTTTTCAATATAGTAAAACATACAATAAAATATATTTGCATATGTATATAATACAGTGAGTTTAGTGTAAACAAAGCAGAGCATATCAGGACATGGGAAAAATAATACTCACAATGTTACTATCCTTTTTAGGAATGGTCCACAAGCCTCATTAAAGAAGGGCAGGACTTCAGGTCTCAAAATTTTTCTATGTAGCAATATTATGCTGATCAGAACCAGCAAAATGGATTCAACCAATTGTATGGCCAGTCTTCAAGTTTAATAAGAATGAATGGGAGCCCTATGTTGGAACACTCCCAGGCTATGCTTAAATGGGCTGTGGTATATATTGTTTCCACTGTCCACCATTTACAAAACTTGTCCCTGTTCTGTCTCTCCTGCTCATGATCACTCATGGCTGGCAGTCATCGTGACCATCGGCCATGAGCACCGGCACCCCCCCTGCTGTGTAGCTACGATGGCTTGCGCAAGGGAGCCAACCTGCCGCAGTATAACTGCGGCGGTTGGTCAGGAAGCTGTTAAGGTTAAACCTCTTTTATTCTAATTTTAATGAGTGGCCACATGTCTTATTAAACTCCCTTCTGCAGAAAAGTTTGATCCCTATTGTGGGGTAAACAGTATGGTATTTGTAAATTGAAATCATATCCACTCTCAAGCGTCTCTTCTCCAGAGAGAATAAGTTCAGTGCTCGTAACCTTTCTTCATAACTAATATCCTCCAGTCCCTTTATTAGATTTGTTGCCCTTCTCTGTACTCATTCCATTTCCAGCACATCCTTCCTGACGACTGGTGCCTAGAACCAGACAGCATACTCCAGGTGAGGCCGGACCAGAGTCTTGTAGAGTGGGAGAATTATTGCTTTATCTCTTGCGTTAATCCTCTTTTTAATGCATGCCAATATTTTGTTTGCTTTGTTAGCAGCAGCTTGGCATTGCATGCCATTGTTGAGCCTATCATTTACTAGGACCCCCAGGTCCTTTTCCATCCTTGATTCCCCCCAGTGAGTAGATTGCATTCATATTTTTGCCACCCAAATGCATTATTTTAAAATTTTCCACATTAAACCTCATTTGCCATGTAGTTGCCCACCCCATTAATTTGATCAGACCTACTTGCAAGGTTTCCACATCCCGCGGAAAATTCATTGCCCTGCTTAGCTTAGTATCATCCTCAAATACAGAGATTGGACTGTTTATGCCATCCTCCAGGTCGATTATGAACAAATTAAATTAGATGGCAGTTCACCTATTCATAGAAGGTTTGGCAAGAACGATTCTTCATGAATCCATGCTGATTACTGTTACCATTTTCACTAATAAAATCTTGTATATAGTCTATAGTCCCTTATCATCCCCTTCAAGTGCTTGCATACTATTGAGGTTAGACTAACTGGTCTGTAATTCTCAGGGATGTATTTTGGCCCTATTTTAAATAATGGTGTAAATTCGTTTTCTCCAATCAGCTGGTACCATTCCAGTCAGTAGACTGTCAGTAAAATCTAGGAACAATGGTCTGGCAATTAATTGACTGAGTTTCCTAAGGACCCTCGGATGCAATCCATCTGGTTCCATCTGGTTCCGGTGACTTATTAACCACTTCACTACAGGGCATTTATACACCCTTCCTTCCCAGACCAATTTTTAGCTTTCAGCGCTCTCACACTCAGTCATGCAACACTGTACCCAAACATAATTTTTTTTTTCATACAAATAGAGATTTATTTTGGTGGTATTTAACCACTTGCTTACTGGGCACTTAAACCCCCCTCAGTCCCAGACCAATTTTCAGCTTTCAGCGCTGATGCACTTTAAATGACAATTGCGCGGGCATACAACACTGTACCCAAATGAAATTTTTATCATTTTTTTCCCAAAAATAGAGCTTTCTTTTGGTGGTATTTAATTACAGCTGGGAGTTTTATTTTTTGCTAAACAAACAAAAAAAGATGCAAAAAAAAAAAAAAAATCATGTTTAATAGTTTGTTATAAAATTTTGCAAACGGGTCATTTTTCTCCTTCATTGAAGTGCGCTGATGAGGCGGCACTGATAGGCTGCACTGGTGGGCACTAATGGGCTGCATTGGTGGGCACTGATAGGCTGCACTGGTGGGCACTGATAGGCATAGTTAAGGCGGCACTAATAGGCACAGATAAGGTGGCACCGATGGGCACAAATAAGGCGGCACTGATGGGTAAAGATGGGCACAGATAAGATGGCAAGGATGGGTGGCACAGATGGGTGGCACGGATGGGTGGCACGGATGGGCACTGATAGGTACCACTGATAGATGGGACTGATGGGCACTGATAGGTGGCACTGATAGGTGGCTCTGATAGGTGGCACTGCTGGGCACTGATGGGCGGCACTGCTGGGCACTGGTAGATGACACTGATGGGCATGGATATGTGGCACTGGGGTGCAGCACCTTTGTTGAGGCAGATTGTGGGCACTGCTGGGTGGCACTGTGGGCACTGCTGGGTGGCACTGACGGGGGCCACTTACTTTTTATTAATGTGGCACTGGCAGGGGGCAGGTGGGCACTGGCAGGGGGCAGGTGGGCACTAGCAGGGCTGGCCGTGATCGGGACTGATGTCCCGATCAAGGCCGCCGGTGATCGGCTTTTTTTTTTCTCCTCGCGCTGTCAGCGCGAGGAGGAATAATAGCCGATTACCGGCTCCGTTATATCACATGATCAGCTGTCATTGGCTGACAGCTGATCACGTGATAAGGGGTCGGGATCGACCCCTTGCACGGATCGGTGATCAGGCGAGTCTCGTAGACTCGCCGATCACAGAGCGCGGCGCGCGCGCCCCTCAGGGGGCGCGCAGGCCTCTCGTGCACGGGACTGCGTCTATTGACGTCGTCCCGGAAAAGGAGATCCGCGCTGTAGCCGTCATTCGGCTATAGCGCGGGTCTCAAGTGGTTAATCACCACTGGGTTTTAACATTTTTTGCGACATAAGTGAAAAAAGAAAAAAAAAAACTTTTTTTAGTTTCTATGATAAAATTTTGCAAATAAGTCATTTTTGTTCATAAATTTGGGCCAAAATTTATACTGCTACATCTCTTTGGTAAAAATAACCCAAATTAGTGGATATTATTTAGTCTCTTTTAAGGTTATAGAGTCTACAAGCTATGGTGAAAATCATTGAAAACTGATCACATCTGATGACAGGTATTTGGGTACTCAGATGAACTGTGACAGGTATTCGGGTACTTAGATGAACTGTGACAGGTACTCGGGTACTCAGATGAACTGTGACAGGTACTCAGATACTCGGATACTCAGATGAACTGTGACAGGTACTCAGATGGACTGTGACAGGTACTCAGGTACTCGGGTACTCAGATGAACTGTGACAGGTACTCAGGTACTTAGATGGACTGTGACAGGTACTCAGGTACTCGGGTACTCAGATGGGCTGTGACAGGTACTCAGGTACTCAGATGGACTGTGACAGGTACTAGGGCACTCTGATGGGCTGTGACAGGTATTCGGGTACTCAGATGGACTGTGAAAGGTACTCAGGTTCTCAGATGGGCTGTGACAGGTGATGACAGGTACTTTGATGGGTGGTGACAGGTACTGGAGTGGCAAGATACTGAGGACGTTAAATGACGCCCACCCAGGATGGGAGATCCCATTTGTGGACATCATTTGACTATGGCCCGGTATTGAAGTGGTTAATGTTAAAGAGGGATTCCACCAAAAAAAAAATATTAAAAGCCAGCAGCTATAAATACTACAGCTGCTGACTTTTAATAAATGGACACTCACCTGTCCCAGGTTCCAGCGATGCTGGCAGCCGAGGCCGATCGATCGCTCGGCCCTCGGCTGCTGCCGCCACCATTCTAGGTGAGGGAATCAGGAAGTGAAGCGAATCGGCTTCACTTCCTGGTTCCCTACTGCGCATGCGCGAGTCGCGCAGTGCAATAGGAATTCTCTGCGCTGTCTCTGAGACCCGTGTGTGTCCCAGCAGACAGCGCGGCAGGACAGGAAATGGTGTAGACTCCCACGGGAGTCTATGCCCGGAAGTGGGTGTAAATACCTGTCTTTGACAGGTATCTCCACCCCCCTCCCCCCTGAAAGGTGCCAATTGTGACACCGGAGGGGGGGAGGGTTCCGATCAGCGGAGGTTGCACTTTAGGGTGGAACCCCGCTTTAAGTTTTCCAAGGATATATATATATATATATATATATATATTTACAAACTTTTCACAATATTGAAATCCTTGTCCGTTCCAAATTATTATTTGTCCTCTTTGCAAACTGTGCTGTTTTTTACTCTGTTTCTACGAAAAACTCACATAAACAGACTGTAATATTAACAAATGATTACAGATATACGTTAAACTCCTAAAGTCAAGGGGCACATTTTAATTTAATTTGGATAAAGGGAATAGAACACACAACCTCAGTGCTGAAAAACGTAACAGATTTACTCAGTTATAATTATACGGTAATTTGATTTGTAATATGTGTCCGATATATGTTAATATTAAACATAATTCGACAACCAAATAGTGATACATTGGAGAGGGTTTTTGGTTGTCATATCCTTCTTCACAACGTATTTCTTATTGATCATCACACAAAAATGCCTATTCATACCATACATATGCTTACCAAGTCTGAATAGGAATAAAATCAAACCCTTTTGTAAATCAGTCAAGCAGCAGTGAGGTAGCAGGCATGTGATCAGTACCTGTAAGATGATGTCAGAGGAAATCGAGTCGGAAGGTGTCTTGTGTCATCATGTGTCAGGAGAATGATTAGTTTCAGAAGCTTGTGTGAATTATTGTAAAAGGCAGGCAGTGATTGTGTAAAGGTGGGTCACATAGTGACATCATCTGAATCAGCCCCCTAGCAGAAGAGCTCACACTCAGGAATGTGGTGGTGGAGGCTGGCAGCACATAATCACAATCAGTGTTCTTCGGATAGATCACAGAATCTGTCAATGAATCACTTGCAGATTGCATGATCACTAATCAGAAACAGCAGAGGAAAATGATATGAGGAAACATCAGGGCTATATTAAGTAAGATATTAGGAATGCCAAAAAATGAGGAGAGAATGTCATCAGAGCCATTAGGACACACTATATCCTGGATGTTATTAGACTTGTATGGAAATCAGGATGTATGTTGCTATTTATCATTTCCATGTCCTAAAAATGTGAAAAACTTTTGTTACTCTACCAGCATGACCCTACATCCCTGTGAAGCTTTATATATTAATATGTCATGTTTGTGCCCTTGTGGGGGATTAATGAAACAATTGATTTGGAATGCATATGTGTTCCAAGTACAAGGCGTGTACCATGATGTCAGCGCAACTGTTTGGCTAATTGACGGAGCCCGTTCAAACAGAAAATTTCCTATTCGGGAGCCTGTTCTTTGTGACCATTATTTAGTTAAAAAATATAGAATGATATTTAAAAGGTTTACCAATTCAATTCTGATATTGTTATTTTTAGATGTCGGTGAGCTGAGTCACCCCCACAGATTAGTATATGTCCTGGGGACTCCAGCAGTTAGTCTGCATCATTTCCTGGGTAGGGTAAGAGAAATTAGTTCAGCAAAACTGATTTCACAGTTGTCAAAATTTCAACAAAACGTATGCTATCTATTTTGCTCATTAAGCTGCTTAGGGGAAATTTTCTTAGGAGAAAAAACAATCTATTCTAGTGCCTTGCAGTACTGGGGTCCTCTGTTTGAGAACCATCCAGGACGCTATCTCATTGGAGTTTGTATATTCTCCCTGCAAGGGTTTGCTCTGGGTACTTGTTTCCTCCACACTCCAAAGACATGCTGTACGGTTAATCGTGTCCGCTCTAAATCAAACCTAGTATATGCGTGTGCAGGTATGCATGTGAGAAAGGGACTTTAGACTGGATTTGCTAGTACACCACCGACCACTGAAACTGGCGACAGATGCTGGTGACAAATATTTTGGCTTTTAGGACTGTTTTCCAGCTGGCAATTGGTGCAGTGCCTGTTTACTTCTTGCCATTACCAGGAACGTGTGAGGTGGAAATATGATAAATTATGCAAATATACACTATGCAAAACACTGCATGAATTGTCGGTGCTATAGAAATGCCTGTAATAAAAAATAATCTTTATCTCTGTTTTTAGTTTTCTTTTTGGGGGGAACATATTTAGTTTATTTTATTTTGTCTTTGTGTTTTTTACATATATATATATATATATATATATATATATATATAATTTAATTGTTATTTGAGTCCTGCCATTTTAAAATTTTCATTTGACTTTTTCACCATCAATTTTCTTGGGCCAGCACAAAGGAGTTATTAACAACAAACACCATAACACACTGACAACATTTCTTATTTTCACAAAATTTATTTATTCTGGTACATTTTTTCTTGGCCCTGGTGTTGTTCAAAGGGTAACCTCAGAATGATTTATAAATTCAAATAAAGCAAGCCATCTTGGCTATAACACAACAATCAAAATGTATTTATATGTTGTCCATCCAGCCAATGCTGGACGACTATTCCCCAATTAAACAACACCATGACTATTATAATAAAAAAAAAGGGGGGGGGTGGGAGTCCCGGTCCTGAGGTACAATCTGCAGTTAATGGCCGGACGAGCCCTTTTATCACCTCCTGCTTCGCGGGCTTGTGCTCCTGCCGAATCACATCCAATCAGCTGCCATTGTTGCCCTGGCTGTAACCAGTGGCAATCCTGTAAAATAAAACAGCTCACATTCACCTTAGGCTGCCTCATGTCGGCCCCGCACATTGCAAGGACCTGTCATTCTGTTAAAAAAACAATGAAACTGAGACCAATAAGTCTCAATTTTGTAGCAATTGAACCCAATTTAAAGTAATTTAAAGCAGATTGCACCCTTAAAAACCATCAGAAATCACCCTTTCTTCGACTCGCTAAATAACACCAATGCATTTTGCCAAAACTGCAAATCTTCAGCCAGCATTTAGCCAGCTTTTCAAGAAAACAAAAACTCTAGAAGAAGATTCCAAGGGATGTTTCAACCAACCTGTGTGTATCCATAACCAGATATCAGGGTTAGGTTACCGACCCAAGAGGTGCACCTATCATATATAGCATCCGGATTGTATTGTATTTAGCACGTGTCCCCTCCATGCATGAAAATAATTTTCAGTATTAATCATGTAATGTAACGTCTTGCATACTGGAGGTGGTATTATAATTAGCTAGTGGAGAGCAGACAGCAGCAGCTGCAGGTACAGCTGCGACTTTTTTGCAGAGCTAAGCTGAGTATGCACTAATAGAGTTTCAAACGAACGTTCATACAAAATTTCTCAGCACATTCGAAGACTCTACAAATGTCATTTAAATGTAATTTAAAATTTAGTTTGCTTTTAACATTACATTTTTTAACTGAATGCCATTTCCTGAAAGAAAACCACATAAGCTGTTAGGAATCTGTTTATTCAAGAAAAATCTTTCATCCTGCTCCTTCCAATTTTCTTGTCACTGTGGTCAAAAATGAATGTCAATTAAACACCACTAATGATTTCAAAGTAGAACGAAATTCTTAAAATTAAACATTTTATATGAAATTTTACTAGTGTATAGCCAGCTTTACTGAACTTAGCATATCAATTCACCTGACACATAGGAACTCAAATACTATACCCCCTGGATTGTTACCAACCCCTGAAAATAAAGGTATCAAAAAGAAAACTGCTGCCAAAGGTGAGGCCAATAAAGTGGGTGTCACTTCCCAAGGTAGAGCTTGTAGTGTGGGACTAAAATAAGCCCAGAATTGGTGTCATTGGCAGTAATAGCACCCTCAAGCAATGGTGTAATTAGCCGCAATATTAAGCCCCACAACTGGTATAAGTGGCCACAATAATCCCCCACTTAGTTGGTGATCAGTTGGAGTAACAATAATCCACCATCAGCATTGATGGCCAGCGGCTGGCTGGTAAATAATAGCCCATCCTAGCATTGGTGGTCAATGGCTGGCTGTAACAATAAATCCTCCCAGCACTGATGATCAGTGGCTGGCTGTAACAGTAAACACCTTACCACCATTGATGGTCAGGGGCTGGCTTGAACATTACCTCCTCAGCATTGGTGGTCAGTGGCAGGCTCTAAAATAACCCCCCTCAAGCACTGGTGGTATGAACTCCGGTACTAGGGATGCATGTACACAGTGCCTTGAAAGTTAGGTTTTTGACTTTTGGGTAGCACCAGTATCCCCCCCTCCACATGGAGCAGCTGAGCAACTGCACAAATTACAGGAATGACACAAAGGTGGGGGGAGTCAGTGGCAACATGGGTGAGGGGAGGAGACTAGCATTGCCTGTTATATATATGTCTACTAATCTATCTTGCAATCATGTATTTATTACATGACTGCGAGATAGATCAACAGTTATACATAGCAAGCAGTAGATAGGAGAGAACAAATTAATACTCATATAATAATGTATGGGAATACATATTTTGCATTTCAAGTGGCTGGGGGTCATATTAATCCGCACTCAGGCTGATAAAGTTTATGGGAGTACAGTATCCTCGTGTTACAAACATCTAACTTACATACGACTCATACTTACAAACGGAGGGAGACAACAGGAAGTGTGATGAAATCTACCCCTAGGAAGGGAAATTCACTCTTGTAAAAGTTATCATGGAGAAAAAAGGTGTCTCCGCTAAAGCTTTATCACCAATCCTTGTATCCACAACAGCTCAAATTTTTCAAAATCCAATTGTCACAGGGACAGAAAGTGAGACAAAATCTTCTGAACAAGGGCACAGGGAGCAAAAAAAACTTTACAGGGGTGTTAACCCTTCCCTATGCTATCCCAAAAATTATTTTTTAGAGTTACAATTAAAAAATGTACCTGTTCCGACTTACATACAAATTCAACTTAAAGTGGTTGTTAACTCACTATGCCTAAGTCACAGCATTCTCTCTGTTTATTACTGTAAAGTGCCCCTGTGACTGTGCTTTATAAAAATAATGCATTATATACCTTGTTTACAGAGCGCTGATTGGCACTCGTGTGACCCGCCGCCTCTCTCTTCTCTCGGCCTAACAGCTGCAGCAGGAGGATCCCCCACTGATGTCAGGAGGGGAGGAGAGAGGCGGCGGGTCACATGAGCGCCTATCAGCACTCTGTAAACAGGTATATAGCTGCATTATTTTTATAAAGCACAGTTACAGGGGCACTTTACAGTAATAAACAAAGTATGATGTAAAAAATAAACAGTAATTTCAGCAGCATGACGGGAGGGGGAAAGCGCGGACACAGAGCTGACAGGCAGAGAGGGAGGGGGGAGAGGATGGAGGAGAGCACACACGAGACAGAGAGCAAGGTTGCGGATGCATGTACGCTGACCACGGTGTCAGGGCTCAGCAGCCCTGATATACTGTGATCAGCTTACAGAGGGGAGGGTAGAAACTGGCAGGATCAGCCAGGTATTTCTGGTGTTTCAGGGGGCCGAATTATACAGCACAAGCACTGTGCTGTATAGCATGCTTTAAAGGGACAGGGTCCATTTTTTTTCTTTTAGTTTAACAAACGCTTTAAGAACAAACCTATAGAACCTATCTTGTTTGCAACCTGGGGACTGCTTGTATATACCAATTACCAAAAATAATTACCATAGAACTCATATTCCATTGCTCTTGTTATTGGTTCAGTGCCTCTGCCTGAAGACTTCACAGAGCCTGAGGTAAAATAAGATTGCCAATTAAATAGAATACAGCATGGAGGATGGAGGCACCTATACAGTCTTCCATAAATGCAGCATGGAGGCCCCTATACAGTCTTCCATAAATAAATAGACGCATGGGAATGCATATTCCATACTTTTATTACATTCTGAACAAGCTGCCTTAAAGCAACACATGCTAACTCGTGACACAATGTATGTTAACCCACTACAAGGAAGTAAGTAGGCCCTTACTGTTGGGGCATGGAAGATTTTGGAAGAACACTACCAAGGCTCTGGTCTCACTAAGGGTGGGAATCACCGTTCTAAGATTCAGATAATACAAAAGGCTTTTATGTGTGCTAACATAGACCCTTTAGTGTATTTGGAATGTAAAGGGCTTCCTGAAATCTGTCAAATATAAATATATTTTTAATCAACCACCCTCCCTGCCTTTAGTGTCAACTCCATGACACTAAACTACATGGCATGTTCACCAATGCCAGGAGCCGGCCGGACAAAATGGGGGAACTAGAGATACTATTGTAATACAAAAAAAGTTCTTTTGGTCTATTTTCCTCTCCAATCTTGTTGGTTGGTGAGTAGTATGTGGTATCTTTTCTTGGGTGATAGAGACTTTTTCCTTAATGTTGGTATTTGTTATAGTGCGTGTCTTGTGTGTTTGTCCTGATTATTGTTCGTTATGTTGTTGTTTTTGTTAGTGAGTATCCTATGCGTCTATTTTTAAAATGTCCAACTACAGAAACAGTGAAGGACTGACAGAAGTAGTACCTATGTAGGGAGGTCTCTCGACAGACCAAATATTTTGTTAGCCACAGGCAGAGACAAATGGTTATTAACTAATTGAACAAACCTATGTAATTCGTTACGAAAGGACGTGTGACGGTGTGGTACGAATCGTCCGAGATGAAGCTACGCTAATAGCCAGCGAAACGCGTTGACGTCACATCCGGACGCTGGACGAACCTCGCATGGGCTTGAGACAGCCGTTGCAGTCTGACACACGGAGTGTTTATTCTTCTGAGAAATTCGATATTATTCCTTCATATGGACGATCGGGGTTTTGTCTTTGGGCCGCCGAAATGTCTTCATATCGAAAACAATAACGATTGATGTCGGTCCATGAGTAGTGCATATAGTGTGGATGTTATAAAACATATGACGGTAGAGCAAAAAATATTATGCTCGTGAAGTAATTCTTTCCGGATCGGACAATTTGTTTTTCCTCAGAGAAACAAACAATAGTGTTGCGGAAGGCTGTGGTATTATATGAGACATAACTTATGGCCCTTCGAAATTATCTGTTGATTTACTATGAAGTTGCAGCATTCACTGATTAAAAGGAAATGAACTGCTTCTAGCCATGAAGTCCTGTTTTATATTAGCTTTTTTGTGGCCTTTGTGAACGAACAGCTGTTTCTGAAGGAAATAATCTCTATACTATCGAATAAATTCGACAAATATAAGCCGACAACATTCGAAATTGGAAATATCGAACACTGTCATTGACAAATGGATTATATATCTACAACTATCGAATGGACACTCTGTTATAAAAGAATTCAGGGAAATCAGGCTGATAGTAATAGCTATAATTTAAAATTAGTCTCTTTTTCATGCTTGCTGCTGATTGCCAGATAAATACACTAACCGATATAGTAAGCATTTCTACAGGTCTAATTGGTTTATAATAACCATTTTTTGGCAATCGGTAGCAATTGGTCCAGACCAGCGTCATTTTTTGTGTTTGTGTTTGTTGTGTGTATCATTTATGTCTTGTCTGTGGTCTGTTTTATATGTTTGGTTTACTTCGGGAACGGACACATTTTTTATGAATGGTCTTTGGTTTTTTAATAATGAAATTATGGTTAATTATGGTATTTGAAATTTAAAATAAATTATACATTTTCAATTAACCTTATCTTTGGAGGTAAAAATTTTTGTTTGGTGCCTAAAGTAACCTCTTTTTGCAGTCCGTGCTAATCGAACTGCGTTTTTCTCGTTTGTATATGCCATTGGGTTACGGCACTAATACCTTAATAAGGACTCAATAAGGGCAGTATTAACTTAACCCTTTATTAGTGGACATATCTGCTTTTCCTTACTTTTTTCTTTTTCTCCTCTTTTTTCCTCCTTTTTTCTTTAATTAAAACCTATTGTACGAGGAGGATTTGGATTTTGTGGGAATTTCAGAGACCTGGTTCAACAGCTCTCATGATTGGTTGGTAAACATCAAGGGTATACCCTTTATCACAAGGATAGAGAGGGTAAAAAAGGGGGAGGGGTATGCCTATATATCAAGAATAATGTACAAGTGAATGTTGGAAATGACATCACTAAGGGTGCTAGAGAGGAGGTGGAATCCTTATGGGTAGAGCTCCAAAGGGATGAAGCTAAGGGGAAAATAATACTAGGAGTATGCTATAGGCGGCCTAACTTGAGGGAGGAAGGGGAGACTGATCTGCCATCACAATTTGGATTAGCAGCAAGGATGGGAAGTGTTATCATAATGGGGGATATTAATTATCCAGACATAGACTGGGCAGAGGGAACCGCGCATTCCTTTTAAGACCAGTTCCTAAATGTCTTGCAGGACAATTTTATGGATGAGATGGTAGAAGCACCAACTAGAAATAAAGCGTTACTGGATCTACTGATTACCAACAATACTGCTCACGGATGTGGAAATATGGGGCAATTTAGGAAACAGCGACCACAGATTAATTGGTTTCTGTATAAATCACACAAATAGGAAACATAAGGGGAATACAAAGACACTGAATTTCAAAAGAGCCAACTTCCCTAAACTACGGACCTTACTAGAAGGCATAAATTTGGATAAAATCTTAGGAACAAAGAACGCGGAGGAGAGATGGGTTTGCTTTAAGAGCATATTAAATAAGGACATTAGCAAATGCATCCCATTGGGTAATAAATTTAAAAGAGTGAACAAAAGTCCTGGATGGCTTAACTCCACTGTAAAAATACATATAAAAGCAAAGGAGAAGGCCTTCAAAAAATACAAGGTTAAGGAATCATCATCAGCATTCAGACTTTATAAAGAATGCAACAAGAAACATAAGGGTGCAATAAGGACAGCTAATATAGAACATGAAAGACACAAGAAAAATCCCAAGAAATTATTTTAGTAAAAAAGGGAGGACAGACCATATTGGCCCCATAAAGAATGAGGAAGGACATCTGGTTACAAAGGATGGTGAGATGGCGAAGGTATTTAATTGATTCTTCTCCTTAGTCTTCATGAGGGAATCGGGGGGGGGGGGGGGCTGCAGTAACCAAAACTGCAGTGTTTATCCTCAAGACACATCAGAGGAAGCACCTCCATGGTTAACAGAGGACAGAATTAAAATTAGACCTGGGAAACTTAACATTAAAGTGCTTGTAAACCCTTACAAACCACTTTGACCTACAGGTAAGCCTAGATTAAGGTTTACCTGTAGGTCCAAGAAATATCTTCTAAACCTATACGGTTTAGGAGATATTTACAAAAAGACAGGTACCGCTGTCTACGGCGCATGCCGTAGACAGCGGCGCGCAGGCGCACTGAGCATGCCTCCGATCACAGCGATATGCCGCTTGTGTCGGCTCCTGTGCGCATGCGCAGGAGTGACGTCATCGTGGCTCCAGCGAATCGCAGCGCCGGAGCAGCAAGACCCAGAAGTCACTCCAGGATACATGGCAGCGGTGAAGATAAAGGAGGAGGACCGCTTCGGGGGCTTCGTTCTCAGGTAAGTTATTCATAATGAGCTAGTATGCTATGCATACTAGCTCATTATGCCTTTGCCTTGCAGGTTGCATTTAAAAAAAAAATAGCCATTACTTCCTCTTTAATAAATCACCGGGACCAGATGGCTTGCACCCGAGGGTACTTAGGGAACTCAGTCAAGTAATTGCCAGACCATTGTTCCTAATTTTTACTGACAGTCTACTGACTGGAATGGTACCAGCTGATTGGAGAAAAGCCAATGTAGCACCAATATTTAAAAAGACCCAAAATACACTGGGAATTATAGACCAGTAAGCCTAACATCAATAGTATGTAAACTCTTGGAGGGGATGATAAGGGACTATATACAAGATTTTAGTAATGAGAACGGTATCATTAGCAGTAATCAGCATGGATTCATTAAGAATCATTCTTGCCAAACCAATCTACTAACCTTCTATGAGGAGGTGAGTTGCCAGCTAGATAAAGGAAGGTCCGTAGACGTGGTGTATCTGGATTTTGCAAAAGCATTTGACACAGTTCCCCATAAATGTTTACTGTACAAAATAAGGTCCCTTGGCATGGACCATAAGGTGAGTACATGGATTAAAAACTGGCTACAAGGGCGAGCTCTGAGGGTGGTGATAAATGGGGAGTACTCGGAATGGTCAGGGGTGGGTAGTGGGGTCCCCGGGGTTCTGTGCTGGGACCAATCCTATTTAATTTGTTCTTAAATGACCTGGAGGATGGGGTAAACAGTTCAATCTCTGTATTTGCCGAGGAAACTAAGCTAAGCAGGGCAATAACTTCTCCGCAGGATGTGAAAACCTTGCAAAAAGATCTGAACAAATTAATGGGGTGGGCAACTACATGGCAAATGAGGTTCAATGTAGAAAAATGTAAAATAATGCATTTGGATGGCAAAAATAGGAATGCAATCTATACACTGGGGGGAGAACCTCTGGGGGAATCTAGGTTGGAAAAGGACCTTGGGGTCCTAGTAGATGATAGGCTCAGCAATGGCATGCAATGCCAAGCTGCTGCTAACAAAGCAAACAGAATATTGGCATGCATTAAAAAGGGGATCAACTCCAGCGATAAAACGATAATTCTCCCACTCTACAAAACTCTGGTCCGGCCACACCTGGAATATGCTGTCCAGTTCTGGGCACCAGTCCTCAGGAAGGATTTACTGGAAATGGAGTGAGTACAAAGAAGGGCAACAAAGGTGATAAAGGGTTTGGATGATATTAGTTATGAGGAAAGGTTGATTTTATTCTCTCTGGGGAAGAGACGCTTGAGAGGGGATATGATTTCAATATACAAATACCATACTGGTGACCCCACAATAGGGATAAAACTTTTTCACAAAAGGGAGTTTAACAAGATGCGTGATCACTCATTAAAATTAGAAGAAAAGAGGTTTAACCTTAAACTACGTAGAGCGTTCTTTACTGTAAGAGCGGCAAGGATGTGGATTTCCCACAGGCTGTGGTCTCAGCGAGGGGCATTGATAGTTTCAAGAAACTATTAGATAAGCACCTTAACGACCACAACATACAGGGATATACAATGTAATACTGACATATAATCACACACATAGGTTGGACTTGATGAACCTGTGTCTTTTTTCAACCTCACCTACTATGTAACTATGTAACTATGAACAGCATTGTTCCATATATCATCTGTCTTCTACTGCTGTCTCTATAGGAGTATAAAGTCAACACAGGTCAGGTGACAACACTGAGGAGTTAGTGAATATCTCTTAGGTGGTATTTCGCAGACAAAAATAAGTCAGCTACTGACTATACGTATCAAAACCCTAAAACTGAGCACTTTCCGTTGATTCTATTACTTTAAGACTGTAGCGATTGCAACAGCAGATTCAGCAAAAAAACTGTTTCCTAACAAGTGTTTCACTTTCACTGAAAAAAGAAATCAACCCACCAATGTTTTTCATCATTCCCAAGTAAAATAACTGACTAAGGCCAAAGGCAGATTAATGACTCTAGAGATGGGTAATATGACTCCCAAAGGACACAAAACAAATAAACAATTGCATATTGGACATTCCAAGGCACATCTGGGATAAAGCGAGTGATGTCACTGGAATGGAATCGAAGCCTCTGGAAGGTGCAGCGTTATTTTTTTAGTGCTGAAATTCCACAGAGACCACCGGGCCTGACTACCTCATCAAATTCATGTATGCTTCACTTTTCATATACACAGTGGCCAAATCATGTGCGGAATGTATATTGCAGCATATGTCTGGCAGTAATTACATTCCACCAGAACTAGCCCTCTGCTCACATACATTTCATTCCCTTTTTAGGGGGAAATATCATTTTGGACTGAGAAGTATGTTGGGCAGGTCCTAGAATGAATTCTTAAGAGCAAAAAATTTTCATAAAGCTTTATTTACAAATAAGAAAGCAACACAATAAATGACAAACAACATGATAATAGGCTAAACAGAAAGGGCACGCAACATGCAGGAACCAATCATAAAGATGTTTTCAAATCAGTATGGGTTACTGGACTTGCTACAGTATAATAATGTTTCTCAACCAGGTTTAAATGGGATGCTGGGGTTCCACAAGAGGTTGCTAGGGGTTCCATGAGAAGAGAGCAGTAGCTGATTGGTCTCCTGCCTACACTTACCAATGTAAGGGGTGACTACAGTTTCTACCATGTTCCTTTTCTGGACATTATTATTTGTTGTAGTTATTTATGCTCTTATTTAAAGCCTATCTCCAAGGAAAGAAAATCCCCCCTTGCAGTGGAGCTGTCCCCACATTGCAAGGTTTAAATGATCATTTAGGTCTACAGCACATGAAAAGGCAATTTTAAAGAACAGTTCCCCCCCCCAAAAAAATGCTGTAGCTGCTAACTTTTAATACAAGGATACTTACCTGCCCCTGGATCCAGTGATGTCCTCACTTGAGCCGTATCTTCAATCGGCTTTGGGTGCAGGCGCCGGCATCTGAAGTAAGAGAAACAGGAAGTGAAGCCTACTGTCCCGTAGTCTTCTGGGACCTGAAGGAGGGGGCTCAACTGAGGTCCCAAATACCTGCTCCCCTCTCCATCCTCCCCCCAGAAAGTGCCAAATTTGGTGGGGGGTGGAGCTTTTCCTTTAATTACCTGATCCACTGCTCCCACAGACTCCCTCCATTCTGCTACACTGGTCCCCACAACCTATATGACCCCCCTTCTCCTATACAATTCAGCAGTCACAGGTACTCTGATTTTTATCAAGTAAAATGCAACTTTGGGATCAGTGAGCTTACATAAGAGAATTTGATGGTCCAGGTTATGAAAGATCAAGCATTTCTTAAGATAACATTTGCATGTATAGAAATTAAGCAATATTTTGCTGACTTGAGATGAAAATGGCTCCAAGAGTACTGTCTTGAGATTTACCTTCAATGCCTGTTCTATAGCCACAACAGAAAGTGTGAGGAAATAAAGGAGGAAAATAAAGGTAATTCCTTGGGCCCCCCAGGTCACCAGAACTCGTACCCCCATCGGAAGAGTTCCCCTCTATTACTTTACTTATTTTCTGGTACTTTCACTTTCACTGATAATGGTAAACAGGAATAGAGAGGGTGAATCTCCCTAATGAGGGGAACAAACTAAAATAAAAACTGACAAGTGTTCTAATCTCTCTCCACTCTATCCAAATCTA
Organism: Lithobates pipiens; assembly: GCF_037356315.1. Taxonomy (NCBI): domain Eukaryota; kingdom Metazoa; phylum Chordata; class Amphibia; order Anura; family Ranidae; genus Lithobates; species Lithobates pipiens. The sequence continues at coordinate 315,731,630 of NW_027507903.1, forward strand.
AAAAAAAAAAAGTTATACTTGAACCTCTTTCCTATGCAGGTTGTCTCTTTCTGATGATTCCACCCATAGCCATTTTTGCTCCTTCTGCAGCTTCCGATTCAATTGATTCCTATGCTTTGGGGGACCAACCTAGACCCTGCTGGAAGGAGATTTGGCCTGTAATATTGCAGAGTGCACTGGATCCTGCAGTAGGTACTCCACCTGGCATGTAGTACAATAAATGAAGGGAGAAACAGGGTACCCTGTCCATAAGGACCCTTGTGGAAGGGAGTGGAAGGGTGAAGCAAGGATGAGGTCTGAGTCCCTCTAAGTATAAACAAGGCAAAGAATAAATCCAGGGAAAAAAACAAGCTTAACCGACCAGCCCGCAGACAACCAAGTAAACCTGTCTAACAGTATGCATTAAAAGCAGGGTTTTAGTCTGCACACATTTGCAAATGCATGCATAAGCCACAGAGCATTGTCAAGGCACCCTGGTATTTGTGGTACCTAATACTAACTTATAAGTGTCCCCACAGTGGAGACACGTGCATTCTGATGGCTAGGTGAGAGCAGGGGGACTGAAGGAGGAGCCACTCCTTCTTAAAGGTACAGGGGAACACTGAAACCCAGCATATAGCACACTGGCTGCAAAGGTGTCAGTGTGTTGCCTGACCATAAAACACAACAGTGACACAAAAAGGGTATGCCACTTGCCCCCATCTATAGCTGGCTATGATGGTAAGAAGTCCCTCTAACTCTGGCTACGTGAAGTCTTCAGTAGTGAGTACGGGGAGGAAAACATCTGAATATTTATGCCAAGGGTGCCAACAACTTTCCAAAACCCTTTGGGGTGGGGGGTACAGCTGTTGATCACCTCTCCAATGGACAAGCTTGATTTAAATTTTGCACTATTTTCTCCATCTTAGAGCTCACCAGTATTGCCCTTACCATGCCAGTACAGACTTTACCCTATGAAACCCTATCACCTCATGGCCTTGCGACAACTCTCAGTTTCCCTTTATCCCTTTAATTGCCAAAACCAGCTAAGACTTATCAGTCTACTCGCTAGTAGATCCTGTCCTATATAGGAACTGGCCTCATCCGAAGGTGGGTGGTTCCTGTGTTGGATCCTGCAATTTCTTGCCTTAACAAGATTCTCAGGACCCCTTAGAGGTTATTTGTGTGTTCAAGAATCCAGTAGACAAGAGGGTGGGAGGCCCTTTTTAAAGCTCTCCCAACCTGCAGTTTTCCAGACCATTGCTTTCTGGAAAAAAAGCATGGTCCAAAATCCCAAATCCTTTCTAATTGATTCTTCAGTTCACAACCAGTTAGACATTTAAACTATGGCCTTATACTTCTGTGTGAACAGCTTGGGGACCACATAAATTTAATCTCCAAGATGGAAATAAATATCATGTGCCCAAGGACACATTAAACAAGTGCTCTCAAATAGAATTAGTGGGTAATAGATTTAGAAGTCCATATATTATATTAAGTCCATAATATAAACTGAATTGACAAAAAACAAAAGAAAAAGGCAGAAAATGAACAACTAGCACTCTACTCCACCATTGGTGGATCTGCAGCACAGCCAAAGATGACAAACAGGACAATAATGATTCCAACACAGGGACACAGAACAAGAATAAAGATCCGCAAATCCAGGCAAAACCAGATCAGGAAAGATCCATAGGACATGCAAAAAACACAATGGCTAAGAGCTGGATCAGTAGAATGTAAACTGTTTATTGAGCAAACATATCCAAACATACACTGAGGTTTGCAAAAGACCCAGGAAAGGGTGAACCATGCTAAATCAGCAGTAAACTATCAGTTGCTGTCGATTACTGAGCTGGGTGGAAGCAAGCCGAGCCACCGTATACCATGCCACCGTCAGCGTCTAAGCAAGCTCCCCCCGTCTCTCCATGCTGCAAACCAACTGCAGCAAAAATAAGGCGCATGTCTCCACCAGTAGACCTTAAACCCCTAAAATTAGAAAAGGTTCCTTTTATCCTTCTCAGTTTTCCAGTTCCAAATTTAAAACATGAACATACTTTTGTAAGAATACATGGCCATCTGGCTGTTTCCAAAATATCTCCTGTGATAGGGAGACATCTACCAAAAGAAGAGAATTTTAAGGACTTCTACTCAATTATCTTTATAATTCCCCCCCAAAAAATTAAGAAGTCTGACTCATTCAGGATCTAAAGAGTTTCAATTTTTACCTACAGATTCAAAAGTTCTGTATGAAAACTTGCATATCAGTCGTTACCTCCCTCTTTCTTGGTAATTTTCTGCCTATAGTAGACATTCAAGGTGCTTACTTGCACATTCCCATCTTTCTTCCTTGTTTCTATCTTGTTTTGCAGTGGATGATCAGAATTACCTATTAATCACCAGTTACCAGTTACCAGTTACCAGTTAGTTTCCTTTTGGCCTCTCTGTGGGTTTTCATTAAGGTGCATGGCACAGTCTTATCTCTGTTTTGTCTCTAGGAGATTCATGTTGGGGATTACCTGGAAGATCACCTGTTCAGGTATCAGCCCTTGCTATCATTATCAGCCAACATCCAGCAGACCTTGTCCAGGATATTTCTGCCTAGAGACAAACTTCTGTTCCTCTGCTTTCAGGGAAGACTTTTCCGTTAAAATGATGCAGAGTTCTCGCTACAGATGCCAGTTGGTTGATCTGGGGCACAATCCAGGATGCCCTCTCAGTACAGGGCTCTTGCTCATTGGAGGAAGCCTGCCTATTCTATAGCTGAGGGCAGTTCAGTTGTCCCTTAATTGTTGGACTTAGCAGTTGTGAGGGTACATGACAAAAATCCAGCCTGAACAATCCTAAAGGAGGCACCAGAAGTCACATTGCTACAAAGGATATAGACTTGATATCTCTTGGGCAGAACTGTAAATTTAGGTCCTGTCCAATGTCTACATCCCAGATGTGTAAAATTGGCAGGCAGAATTTCTCAGTCATCAGTGTCTGAATCCAGGGGAATGAGTTTTCAAACCTGAAGTATTTCAAGCCCTTTGTTGTAGGTGGAGGCCACTGGACATAGATCTTCTGGCACCCAGATTCAACAAAAAGTTGAACAGGTTTATTGCCAGGTCGAGGGACCCTTGGGCTGGAGAGCATTACAGTGATTCTCATTGCAGCAAATTGGCCCAGGAGGACATACTCATACTCCTGGTAGACTGCTTCACAGTTACTGCTTTTATGGCATGGTGTTTGAAGCCTGGGTCCTAAGAAACAGGGGCCTGTCATATTTGATCATCTTTACCCTCGTGAAGGCTAGGAAGTCAACTTTCAAAACAGTCTACCATTGCAGCTGGAAGGCCTATTTTGCTTGATGCAAGACAAGTGTAGGAAGGTCCCTGGGCCCCAGAGACCTAATGGGGGCCTCAAGGTTTAGGGAGAGCTGACATCCTTCCTTGTAGAGTGGGTTACCAGCCATGGTGGGTGTAATGCAAAAAGAAATGATGGGTGCCGGTCACTTTTTGAATGCGAACAAGAGATTTATTGTCTCCTAATAGAACTGTGAGAGAGAGGGTTAGGGCCAGGACACCCTTCAGTAGATGCAATGGTAATTGGCAGACTCAGAGGCTTCTATAGGTAGACAGCTATACAGTGGAAGTAGAGTGTATATATATTCCTGTGCTACTATGTTGGAAATGAAAGCAATATAAAAAAACTGCTGCAAGCTCCAAATAAGGGTCAAACCATACCCATAAGAATATTAAAACAAATGGGGGTTGGTGCTGTGCTGTTTAAAAGAGAACCAAGTAATCAGAGAAAGAACACTGCTAAGGGTAGCAGTACAAATAGATCAACAGAGTGTAACAAAGTGCAAAGTGCAAAATAGATAATGTGAAAACACAACAGTAATTCTTCTCTAGAAAAAAAAAAAAAGGTGTACTGCTAAAGGTAGCAGTGCACATGCAACTGAATAAATAAATGAACAAAAATAGATCAATAGTGTAAACAATATCCACAATGGGTTGTAAAGTGACTGATTTCTAAGTGCAAAATGCAAAATAAATGATGTTGAAACACTAGAATATTTCTTCTGTAAGTACGATGAGTGCAAATATAAATGTGCAAAATGCAAAATAAACTCTGCAAAAACCAGCAGTCTCTCAGTGCAGAGTGCAAATAAGAGTGCAAAACAGCAATACAGTCCTTTCTTCTATGTGCAAAGGTTGTCAAGTTGCAAACACAAGGTGACAAGAAATACACACACTGGTAGCAATGGCCTCTTATCTTGAGGTGATGAGGTAACCGCATGTGTATACAAATCTGTAAGATTCACTTCTTCCTTCTGCCATAGTGCTGGGCTATTGTAGATCTAGAAATGTCTTTGTCTCTCAGTGGATGCAAGGGATATATCAGAGAAGAGAGGGGGTTCGGATTGTGTAGTATTTTGAATAAACGTAGCTTTTATTGATAACAACAATGAGGGTACTCACATACAATCATAAGATAATGCACAGAACTCCACGAGCGGCGAGCTCATCTGCCAGTGTCAATACAGGTGCCTTTCCATCCCTACATGTGGCGTCACGGTCACGTGACTTCATCAGGGGATTCTGGGAAGGCACTAGCACTGTCTTTAAATAGTCTATCATTGAGCTTAATGGGTGGCCATTTTCTTGTGGCTGGAATACACAGATAACATAGTGGCCATGTTCCAAGTGACCGTTTTCATAATAGAAGCGTGGCCATTTTATTGATGGTGTTCTAACATTGTAAGCGCAGCCATTTTATCGGTGGTCGCCTGCTATCAGGAGAAGCGTGTATGCACAAACTGAGTGTAAAAAAACAATGCACACACTATGAAAAAAACTTCAATCGATGTTGAAGACTAATACATAGTAACAAATAAGCTATAAATAGGTAGAGGGCTCAATTTAAAAATATAAAAAGAGGACATATTATGTGCACGGATTAATAATATAAAAAATATGAATATATAGGGTAAGATAAACACCAGTACTGACCTAAGTAATGGTATTACTCATGAAATCAGCATAATGATATCTATTTATGTTAAATTTTAAAAAGGCACATGACATAGAATCATAAATATAAAAATGTATATCATGAAAATATTAAAATTATATAGTAAAAATATAAAAGACATATACAGCTCCTTCTAAGTTACAGCATATAAAGTCTTTGACCTCATAGGTATTCCCGTACTTGATGGTTTTTGTCATTCTAGAATTAGGGGGAATTCAGTGGCTCTCCTAACAATTAGCCAGGGCAATTACTACCTGGCAAACTAAATTTGTTAGCAAACCTGCCTAAACCCCGGAGTGCTACATCCTCCCCCTGCCTAGGAAACTACGTAAAAAAAACAACATAAATAAAAAAATTCTGGTCTGTATCAGAATTTGGCATTGATCACTCTCAAAGGACAAATCTCAGCCTTACACATTCTATTTCAAAGACCATTGGCCTCCCATTTCACAGTTAAAGCCTTTGAGCAGGGTGTTGCACGCATCTTCCCCTTTATGCACCCCTGCGACTCTGTGGGTTTCAACTTGTTTTTTTTTACTCTTCAGATGTCACCCTTCTAACCTATTGAGGATATTCCTGTGTTTGGCCTTTCTCATTGCTATCACCTCTGGTTTAGTGGCTTTATCCCGTACAGAGTCATTTAAGTGTTATACAAGGGAGGGCAAGGCAGATTTGAGGCCTAAAGCCTCTTTCCTCCCTAGGGTGGTCTCTTTCTTTCTTTTTCTCTTTGTCCTGCTCCAAGGAAATTCAAAGGAAAAATCTTTCCACAGACTTGACGTGGTATATGCTGTAAAGTAGAGCATATCTTTCAGCCTCTGTCTCTTTTAGGCAATTGGATTCCCCTCTGTGTTATTCCAGAGGGCTTTCTCAGAGGGCTAACTACTTCTCACTCCACCATTGCTAGGTGGATTAAACAAGTCATTTTTCAAGCCAATAATGTGAAGGTTACACTGTAGCAGATCTGTTTATGCTTCATAGGCTTTTCAGCATCTGTTACTCAGTTTGCAAGCCTGTTTTCAGATTTTTCATTCACGTTTATTCATTTTGGGTGGATTTTTAGGCTTCTTCTGGTGTCAGTTGTGTAAGATGCTCCAGGCTGCTTTCCAAGTTCTATGGAGCCCTTCTTGATCCTTTTATTATAGGACCCTGTTGAACACTGTTTGCTGCGTTGCCCACCCTACAATTGATCTACTTTTGGACATCCCATGTTAAAAGACTCAAGATTCAGTGTCCTGTACTGTTTGAGTAAGAAAACAAAATTTTTGACTTACCCTTAAAATCCATATTTTTGGAGTACAGAATGAGTCAGAGGTCCTTTCCCTCTTTTCTTATCTTGCTATTGCTTACTACAAAACTGAAGATAGCTAGGAGAGGTTTTAATAGTGAGGTCCCTGCTAGACTAAAGATTATAGGTAAAGTACTCCAAGTAACACATTTTATGGGTAAGTCGGAATTTGAATTTTTTCATAGCGTGGTAAGGGATGAGGACCTCCTCTGAGCTTTTATTAATGTATTTGTCCCCTTTGGGGATATTTCTCTTTTTACCTCCTATCTAATTGGTACTGGACAGAATGGTTTATAATAGGAGTGATTTTCCCACACTTTTTGTCAAGGCGATGAGTGCTAGATAGAACAGGAAGTGAGAAGAAGTCTGAAAGGACACAGACATCAGTAAAACCTGACAGGGGTTCTAACTGCTCCTGACATCCTGGCTGGAGCTGAGCTTTAATTTATGGAATTAATTGACCATGTGAAGCAATTCACAGATCCAGAGGATTAAATGTTTCTTTGTGCGAATTAAAATTATTTTTGTAATAATTAGAAATGCAGATTCTTTCATTGCATTTTCCTACTCTGTCAACGCAATACTGGTAGTATTCTTTTGCTGGTTGCCAATATACAATTCACATTTCAGGAACACAGCTAAAAAATGAATCCTTGGATTACACCACACACTGTGTAAATGGAGTTATTCTTTTTGAACTATGAGTTTGAAGGTTTGATGTTTATATGTAAAGGATATACAAATAACTTGTGCATTTTGTAAGTGAAAGGGTGACAAAAACCTATATTTAGGATATGTAAATGAAGTGAGCACAGGTAATTACAAATGACAAGAGTGAGTCATTTATTTTACAGTATAAACACTGGAAAGTTGTATGCAAACACAATGCTGCATACACAAATGTTTCCTCTGGTTGTATACTAAACATTAAGAGTACCTAAACTAAAATGCATTATATTGCAGCATGTCAATTCTCAAATTTATGGCTGCATTAAATTTATTTTTTCAAGCTTTATTTACTTTATTTTTACCTGGTGAAAATGTCATACATTATGATGACGATGATTCCTATTAATAATAACATTAGTCTCCAAATTGGGGACGGGGGGCCAGATGTGGCCTTTTGGTTGCCTTTATCAGGCCCTTGGGCACTATTCCACTAACTAACACCAATGATGGGGCACCATTCCCCCTACTGACACCATCAATGGGACACTATAGTAAAAGCAATGATTGAGCACTTATACACCCACTAGCCACAGTCCAGTCCCCCCTAAAGCCTGAAAGACATTAAATTGGCCCTTTGCCTAGAAAGTTTGGAGACCCCTGCTCTAGAACATTAAAACATGCAAGGTTTAAAACCTAGGTAAATGTGTAAAATAATGAGAACTCTTTTTGAAAAAGACTGACTTTCACTGACACAAATAATGCAAGTACAGTACCTACTTATACTTGTATGTGAAATCTGGTTAGCTCACTGGCTCCTCTAGTAAGACATGTGCATCTATGTTCCATGCACAAAAAAGGCACCAAAATGTTAATATAGCAATAAGGACTCTTGGCTCTGGCATCTTTGCTGAGTAGTCTTCAGGAGTTCTTGACTTTTTTATTTTGACCTTTTGTGCTTTGCTTAATTTGTTGATCTTAAAGCAGCTACTGTTTAGGCTGGTTATAGACAGAACAATTTTCTTTCTTTCAACCACTAACAAAGTTAGTGTTAATGGAGGAATGCCACCTGTTGAGCCATTGCGTTCTCCCAGTTTGGCAGTGATTATTGTTAGCTGCTACACCAGTTGCTAGCAATAACTGCATGTAAAATCTTCGATTGATCAACTTGAGTACATTCAGCCTGCCCATACAAGGTTTAAACAGCTCAGCAGGGACTGGCCAAGATTCAAACCTTCTATGGTGCTCACTGGAACATTCAGAAATGTAGAAATCCTTCTGTAACCAATGCCATCAGTATGTTTTGCAACAGAAAGGCTGCAAATGTCTTAAGAGAGCTCTTTGCTTTTACCCATCATGAGATGTTTACTTGTGTGACACCTTGGTAATGAAACACCCTTTTATAGGCCATCAGTTGAGACTGAACCAGCTGATATTAATTTGGACAGACAAGGGGCAGAATTGCTTTCTAAATACTGATAGATTTCAGCTGGTGTCTTGGCTTTCCATGCCTTTTGCACCTCCCTTTTTTCATGTGTTCAATACCTTTTCCCTGCCATCATTCCTTTTTATTACACATAACTTCATTTATGAACTTATTTGTTTTGGTGTCTTCGTATGTATGGATGATTGTTACCGACGTGGTGAAAATGTACTGTCAATAGCGCCTATAATTACCTATAAATATGGTCACGTGTTAAATTTTTACCCGCTGTATATGTATCTGGTACAAAACACTTGTACCCACATGGGTAATATAAAAATATATGCATATCTTTTCTATCACATTGATGCATGTTTTTAATAATTTTCTCTTTTTTGTAATAACACTTCCTCAAACTCAATCTTTCTAAAACTGAGCTTGTTATATTTCCTCCTTCATGGTCTCCGCCCCCATCCCCCCCCCGTGATTTCACCATTAACCACTTTCAGACCGGACCATTTCGCTGGCTTAAGACCAGACCACTTTTTGCTATTCGTTGCTTTAACTGACAATTGCGTGGTCGTGCGACGTGGCTATCAAACAAATTTGCTGTCCTTTTTTTCCCACAAATACAGCTTTCTTTTGGTGGTATTTGATCACCCCTGCGGTTTTTATTTTTTGCGCTATAAACAAAAAAAGAGCGACAATTTTGAAAAAAAACGCATAATTTTTTACTTTTTGCTATAATAAATATCCCCAAAAAATGTATAAAAAAAAGGTTAGGCCGATACGTATTCGTCTACATATTTTTGGTAAAAAAAAAATCACAATAAGCGATTATTGATTGGTTTGCGCAAAAAGTTATAGCGTTTACAAAATAGGGGATAGTTTTATGGCATTTTTATTAATATTTTTTTTTTTACTGGTAATGGCGGCAATCAGCGATTTTTATTGTGACTGTGACATTATGGCAGACACATTGGACATTTTTGACACTTTTTTGGGACCATTGTCATTTATACAGCAATCAGTGCTATACAAATGCACTGATTCCTGTGTAAATGACACTGGCAGTGAAGGGGTTAACCAGGAGGTGGCAGTGTAGGGGTTAAGTGTGTTCTAGGGGCGTGTTGATAACTGTGGGGGGCGTGGCTGTGTTTTACACATCACTGATCTCTGCTCCAATCACAGGGAGCAGAGATCAGTGTCACTGTTGCTAGGCGGAACGGGGAGATGCTTGTTTACTTTAGCACCTCCCCGTTCTTCCTCCCCGTTAGACGATCGCGGGTAACCCTGCTGTAATTGAGTCCGGGGAACCCACGATTGGACTCACGGAGGTCCCGACTGGTGCACGCATGCGATGGCAGGGCGGCACATTTAAAGGGACGTATCTATACGCCCATGTGCCTGTCCATGCCATTCTGCCGACGTACATCGTCGTGCGCCGGTTGGGAAACGGTTTATATCAACAACACAACCATTGGTCCCTCCACACATGCCAGGGTCCTTGGTGTAATCCTTGACTCTGACCTCTCCTTCAGCCCCCATATCTAATCACTGGCTAAATCCTGCCGCCTTAACCTCCGCAACATCGACAGAATTTGAACCTTCCAGACTAATGACACAAAGCAACTTATTCACTCCTTGATTATTTCCCGCCTTGACTATTGCAACTCTCTCCTTAATGGCCTACCCTTAAGCAGGCTATCCCCCCTTCAGTCTATTATGAATTCTGCTGCTAGACTAATATACCTCATTAACCAATCCATGACTGCTGCTCCTCTCTGCCGATCCTTTCACTGGCTCCCCCTACCCCACCGTGGAAAATTAAAAATGCTAACCATAACATACAAGGCCATTCACAACATCGCCCTCATCTACATCACCAACCTCCTCTGTCCCCTCCGCTTCTCCCAGGACCTCCTGCTCTCTAGCTCCCTTGTTACCTCCTCCCATGCTTGCCTTCAAGACTTCTCCAGAGCCTCTCCCATCCTCTGGAACTCCCTGCCCCAGTATATCCGATCAGCCCCTACCCTGTCCACCTTTAGGAGATCCCTGAAAACTCATTTATTCAGGGAAGCCTATCCCACACCCACCTAACTGTCCCGAGCCACCCCCATCAAATCATTCTCTGCAGCTATTATCTTTTGTACCACCCCCTCCTTTTTAGAATGTAAGCTCTACGAGCAGGGCCCTCCTGTACCTTTTGTACTGAACTGTACTGTAATTGTGTTGTCCCCACTATACATTGTAAAGCGCTGCGTAAACTGTTGGCACTATATAAATCGTGTATAATAATAATAATAATACATTTTTATATTAACCATGTGCCATCCTTTTTCTGATATCAGTAATGTCCAGTTTTTCTAATTTTTTTTACATATTTCATATGGATGAGGTACTTTTCAATAGCCCTAATTAATTTTGTATACAGTGCCTTGCAAAAGTATTCACCCCCTTGGCATTTTTCACGTTTTGTTGCCTCACAACCTGGAATTAACATGGATTGTTTGAGGATTTGCATCATTTAATTTACAGAACATGCCCACAACTTTGAAGATGTTTTTTTTGTTATTATTGTGAAGCAAACAACAAATAGGACAAAATAACAGAAAAAGTAAATGTGCATAACTATTCACCCCCCTAAAGTCAATACTTTGTAGAGCCACCTTTTGCAGCTATCACAGCTCCAAGTCAATTTGTATAAGTCTCTATGAGCTTGTCACATCTTACCACTGGGATTTTTGCCCATTCCTTCTTGCAAAACTGCTCCAGCTCCTTCAAGTTAGATGGGTTGTGCTTGTGAACAGCAATCTGACTAGGCCATTTCAACACATTTACATGTTTCCCCTTAAAGGGGTTGTAAAGAGAAGTTTTTTTTTTTAATAACAAACATGTTATACTTACCTCCACTGTGCAGCTCGTTTTGCACAGAGTGGCCCCGACCCTGGTCTTCTGGGGTCCCTCAGTGGCTGTCTCAGCTCCTCACCGCAAGAACTAACCACCTTCATGCGAGCTCTCTCGCATAGTGGTTAGTTCTTGCGGGTGCATTTCCGTGATATGGCCGGCGGCTAGTTATAGCTGCTCACTGTATCACTCGGCCCCACCCCGGCGCACCACGTCATTGGATGTGATTGACAGCAGCGCAAGCCAATGGCTGCGCTGCTTTCAATCCATCCACTCTAGCCAATCAATGGCCAGATTGAGGGGCGAAGAGGACATCGGGGGTGAGCACTGCAAGTGAACGGGCTCAGGTAAGTACAACGGGGGGCTGGGGGGGGGGGGCTGATATTGTCGGATGTTTTATCACCTTAATGCATAGAATACATTAAGGTGAAAAAACGCGAACCTTTACATCCCCCTTTAAACCACTCAAGTGTTGCTTTAGCAGTGTGTTTGGGATCATTGTCCTACTGGAATGTGAACTGCCATCCTAGCCTCAAATCACACACCGAGTGGTACAGGTTTAGCTCAAGAATATCCCTGTATTTAGCACCATCCATCTTTCCCTCAACTCTGACCAGTTTCCCAGTCCAGACTGCCGAACAATGATGTAGTGTTCTTTGGGTGATGTGATGTGTTGTGTTTGTACCAGACATAGCATTTTCTTTGATGGCCAAAAAGTTCAATTTTAGTCTCATCAGACCAGAGCACCTTCCTCCATACATTTTGGGAGTCTCCCACACACCTTTTCACAAACTCAAAATGTGCAATTTTGTTTTTTGCTGAAAGTAATGGCTTTCATCCGGCCACTCTGCCATAAAGCCCAACTCTATGGATTGTACGGCTTATTGTCGTCCTATGTACAGATACTCCAGTCTCTGCTGTGGAACTCTGCAGCTCCTCCAGGGTTACCTTAGGTCTCTGTGATGCTCTCCTTGCCCGGTCCATGTAATTGGTTGCACCTGAGCTTTTTATGGGCTTCGTAACAAAGGGGGTGAATACATATGCACATGCCAATTATCAGTTTCTTATTTCTAAAAAAATAGCTTTACGTATATATTTTTCTAATTTTACTTCACCAACTTAGACTATTGTGTTCTGTTCCATCACATATAATTCAGATTAAAAAAACATTGAACTAAAGGCTGTAATGTAACAAAATAGGTAAAAAGCCAAGGGGGGTGAATACTTTTGAAAGGCACTGTATGTATCTGGTACATTAGCCAACTCATTGAGGTAGCTGCAAACAAAATATGCTGAAGGTTGATGAAACAGCAGTTTACTTTTTAAAGCAGCCACAGCTTGATTAGAAAAGCCTGCCCCTGTTACAAGCTGCAAAGTGGAACCCTTGCTGTGAGGAAGCAGTGATCTCTTTTCAGTGATCTAACATATTCTCCATGAGCTTTGATGTTTGCAGAGCTATAGGTCTGATACATTGGAGGGTCTAACAGCTGAGCCTTCTCTGCAGCTGCAGGCAGGGGACAGGCTTCTGGCTGTGGCTGCTTTCAAAAGAAAACAAATTGTAAGACTGCATTTTTTTAATGCACCTGGAATGTATTTAGCTCATTTAAATTCAAGGTTCAAATGGGCTTTAAAATCTAAATTTGTATCAAATATTGAACTTCATTAGATATTGAACATCTCTTTTCATCCCCATAATCAAGGTTATTCACAAAAGTTGTTTTTGGTTGTCATATTTTGTTTGACCCATTGGAGTGCAATTTCATAACATGGCAAGATACATATTCACAAAACATCAGACAATACACATGAAAATAAACAATAGATGCGAATAAACCATAACCTAATAAGCTGTCCACTAAATGTCATTTCTGTCATCTGTCTTTTCATAGAGAACTTACTTTATTTATAGGGAATGCAAGGCTACAAAGCTATAATTGCCATAATGTTGAGCAGATTCTAAGAAAACGAGTTGTGGTGTACTACTTAAAACCACAAACCTTACAGACTGCATTGCTGAAGTATTAGAGAAGGCAGCTTTGCACAGGAAGTCATACGTGAAGTAAACAGCCTTCTATAATTAGCAGAAAGTAACGCTCTTTAAACAGTTTGTACGTTTTGACGTTAACAAAAGGCCAAAATGTGCATACCACACACTGCCCTCTGAATTAATCATGATCTCACACAGCAGCAAAAAGGTTTCAATTGTTCTCTATAACATTCAAACATAGGAGAGGTAAATGTTTTCTTAGCACAGTAAACAGAATGAAAAATATTACACACAGAAGCAAGCCTTTATTATGGTGGAAAGCTTTGGTACTCACTAGCACTGGTCTTGTAGTACTTGCTCCTATACAGTTTAGCAACTCTAGCACTTGGCGGGAGGAGCAGAGCCTGCCATTGGTTAAGGCATCTGCTTCATGAGCATAGATATAGGGGGGGATATGGGGGTCCAAACCCCCCTCTCCCCCCCTATATCACCTGCCCATAAACAATTAAAATAAGATGCCTTATCCAGACCTTCATGAGCTGGGACCCTCTGTGAGAGCTTATTGATTGCCACTTTCACTTATAAACACAGTAGCTGGTGGAGGAAGTCTTCCATTACTCACTTACTCTACGCCTCTGACTGATGAGATCAACTAATGCAGAGCATGGCAAAAAAGTGAAATAATGGAAGGCTTCCTGTACCAACTTCTATGTTTACAAGTAACAGTGGCAATCTAGTGAACTGTCACAATAGGTCCCTCATTGATGGAGGTCTGGATGAGGTCAGCCTCAAGCAGCAACAATGGCGGCTACAGGAGGAAGTGAAGGGGACAGCAGGGAGAAAAGTGGCCCCATATAAGAGCATGGTGTAAGATTTACATTGAAATTGCTGGAAAGTAAGTAAAGCACATTAAATTATTATGTCCCATTTAGAGCCAAAGTTCTAAATTCTGTATGTAGTTCAAGGCTGGAACATCTGTGGAAAGTTTGCCACTTAGCAAAAGGGAACATACATTGTGCAAAAAGGTTCCCTGCTGTTTAACTGATGTCTTCTTCTATATCTGTCCGAGACTTTGGGCACATTATGATCATTTTTACGGGACCTGATTTGTAGTTATTTTTTAAAATTCAAGCTCATATGCCAGATAAGCTACTAGTATGTTTTTGAACTCTGAGAGAAAAGCAAGTACTTGGGGGAACCTAAACAAACACATGGGGAACATGCAAACTTTGTAGGACCTTATTACTGCAATTTGAAAAGCCAAAGAGTAAGTCACCCAAAGCAGTAAGCTACCCCCAAATAACCCTGCATTGAAGTAAGACACATTTCCTTAATCTGCTTTTATATATATTTGTGGAAGATAGAGAGTAAAGTAGGTCATACAGAACTACAAATTATATTTTTCTCACCTGTCATTCATATTAGCTGTTTAGGGCATGTCAAAGAAGGACCAAAACAGGGCTGTATTTAGCCATCTTGCTGTCCTTGGCTCATCTCAATCATACCTCACAATTTTAGAACTTCAGAAAGAGGGACACCTTGAAATGTAGATGACATGGTACTTAGCAAAATGTTGACATGACAGCATTATGGACAAATTGCACTGAATGTTAAATAATGCACCAATATCAGTGGGAAGAAAAAATGCCCCAGCATTGTTGGTCAGTGAGAGTAAAAATGCCCCAAGATTGATGGTGAGCAAGAGGCTCTGCCCATTCCCCCCCCCACCACCATTGTTCACTGGAGCATTGGGCTGTGAAGGGGAGGGGAGCGACTGGCTCAGGCTCTCAGTGGTGTGCTGTGAGGCTGAACTAGCTGCTGCTAAGGCATCTAGGTGAATCCAGACCTTAAAGTGAGGATCCTGTCAGAGTCTGGGCCGGCTGCATGACATCAGCCGATAGTGGGCTTTAGCTGCACATGTGTGCAGAACTAAATGCACACCTGTGGCCTACAGGAGAAGTATTATTATTATTTCAGGTACTTATATATAGCGCTGTCAAATTACACAGAGCTTTTACATATACATTGTACATTCACATCAGTCCCTACCCTCAAGGAGCTTACAACCTAAGGTCTCTAACACACATTCATACATATACTAGGGCCAATATAGACAGGATCCGATTAACCTACCAGCATGTCTTTAGAGTATGGGAGGAAACTGGCATACCCGGAGGAAACCCACACAGGCAGAGCATGCAAACTCCAGGCAGATAATGTTGTGGTTGGGATTTCAACCAGCGACCCTTTTTTTCTGCTAGGTGAAGTGCTAATTAATACACCACTGTGCTGCCCAAGTAGGGCTAAAAGAGCTTTAACCACTTGGGATCCGCGCTATTGCCAAATGACGGCATTAGCGCGGATCTACTTTTCCGGGACTACGTCTATTGACGTCGTCCCGGGTACGAGCGGCCTGCGCGCGCCCTGAGGGGCGCGCGCGGCGCGCTCTGTGATCGGCGAGTCCGTGAGACTCGCCTGATCACCGATCCATGTAAGGGGTCGATCCCGACCCCTTATCACGTGATCAGCTGTCAGCCAATGACAGCTGATCATGTGATAGAACGGAGCCGGTAATCGGCTATTATTCCTCCTTGCGCTGACAGCGCGAGGAGAGAAAAAAAAAGCCGATCACCGGCGGCCGTGATCGGGACATCAGTCCCGATCACGGCCAGCAATACAGCTGACCACCTGCCCCCTGCCAGTGCCCACCTGCCCACCGCAGTGCCATCCTGAATAAAAGTAAGTGCCCCCCAGCAGTGCCACCCAGCAGTGCCCATAGTGCCCACAGTGCCACCCACAGTGCCACCCACAGTGCCATCCAGCAGTGCCACCAACAGTGCCACCCACAGTGCCCACAATGTGCCTCAAAGGTGCTGCACCCCAGTGCCGCCCATCAGTGCCCAGCAGTGCCGCCCATCAGTGCCCAGCAGTGCCGCCCATCAGTGCCCAGCAGTGCCACCTATCAGAGCCACCTATCAGTGCCTATCAGTCCCATCTATCAGTGGTACCTATCAGTGCCCATCCGTGCCACCCATCCGTGCCACTTATCCGTGCCACCCATCCATGCCATCTTATCTGTGCCCATATTTGCCCATCAGTGCCGCCTTATCTGTGCCCATCGGTGCCGCCTTATCTGTGCCTATTAGTGCTGCCTTAACTATGCCTATCAGTGCCCACCAGTGCAGCCTATCAGTGCCCACCAATGCAGCCTATCAGTGCCCACCAATGCAGCCCATCAGTGCCCACCAATGCAGCCATCAGTGCCGCCTAATCAGCGCACTTCAATGAAGGAGAAAAATTACCCGTTTGCAAAATTTTATAACAAACTATTAAAACATGATTTTTATTTTTTTATTTTTTTGCATCTTTTTTTGTTTGTTTAGCAAAAAATAAAACTCCGAGCTGTAACTAAATACCACCAAAAGAAAGCTCTATTTGTGGGAAAAAAATGATAAAAATTTCATTTGGGTACAGTGTTGTATGCCCGCGCAATTGTCATTCAAAGTGCATCAGCGCTGAAAGCTGAAAATTGGTCTGGGACTGAGGGGGGTTTAAGTGCCCAGTAAGCAAGTGGTTAAAGGATAAAAAGACTATTAGTCCTTGGAAGGGATCAGTGAATTGATTCTCATGAATAAAAACTCGCCACAAATTCAAACTTTTTTCTCCAAGCTGGGGTTTTGTTAGCAAGTGCCAAATCATTTTACTGGCACACCTGATTCGCTCAGTGAACTAATAAAGCGGTTCATATGATCATAGCCTTTTGTAAATATCCTTATCCAACACACTGCTATTAAAATGAAAGTGAATGAAATAAGTAGTTAGTGCAGATAGGAGACCAAAAGCATTATGGGGGGAGAAACAATGGCTGTTTCACAACATGGTTTCCAATTTCTTCACTGTAATTTCATATGAGGAAATGTCTCATGGAGTAATGTTTTACGCAGTCAGGCCCTTACTAGAACAGTCTGTCCTAGACACACATTGGTTTGCAGCAAAGGTTAATCAATGGTCATTTTCTCCTAAAGCCTTGGAATGTTTTGGTAATGTTACTGTCAGGCTGAGGCTATGATGTAAATGCCTTGGGAATACTGAAAGGTGTCTCTATGGTCTCTGAAACATAACATAACCTCAATATTTAAACGGTGTCATTTTTTAACAGTGGTGTCTTTACTTTAATTTATACAAAATAACAACAAAATTTATAGGATGTAAAGCCTCATATACACGATCAGATTTTCTGATGGGAATTGTGTGATGACAGGCTGTTGGTGGAAAATCCGACCGTTTGTACGATCCATAAGACAATTGTTGTTGGGTTTTCCGTGGACAAATGTTGGATGACAGGCTTTAAAATTTTCCGTGGACAAATGTCTATTGTCGGATTTTCCGAGCGTGTATAAACAAGTCCAAAGTACAAACACGCATGCTCAGAAGCAAGGATGAGCCAGAACATTAACAGTAACATTCGTGACACGGCAAATTATGAAATCTCGAAATGCAGCATGCATTTTCTTTTTCTTTAATGGGATAATAATGAAGCTGCTTTGCTGCTGATATTGATGGAGTTCTGCCAAACGTCCAAACGTATTTTAAAAGGCTTTTATTTTCTAGTGATATCAAGAATAATATTATTATGCATGTTTATTGATTTTTTGGGGGCAAGTTACCACAACACCATTATCCCATAGTTTTTAAGATCAAAGATACAACTATGTTTGTGTCCCTTGTTAATTTTACGTTGTATTTTTTAAAATGTAACTGCCTACTCCCAAACTGTTGTTTGAAGTAAAACACATAGCCAAGTATTATTCTCCACAAATTTTTATTGTGCATTAAAAAAAAGAAAACAAATAAAATTAGACATGCTATCTGCCAATAGAACTTAACCAAAAAGTGCATTCTATGCATCCAAAAATATAGAAAATATAAAAAAAATCATTATTCAACCAACAAATAAAATAAAAGCCTCATGCATGTGTCCTTCTTAATATAGGGGGTCAACAATGCCAAGAGTTAGTGAAAGCAGGGGTCCATCATCCAGAGATAATTCTGAAAATCATCCATATTATTCTCCTGGAGCTCCCGCAGCAAAGGCATATGACATAATTGGTCATGATTAATAAAGCAATCGGACAGGACTTGGTTCAAAGCAATAACTCCAAGGCCAATAATAACACGTTATCTCCTCCGATTCCGCAACATGGCTGGTTGACGAACGCTGATCAGAAAGTAACTGAAAAGCGCAAACTGAAAAGCGTGAAATGAAAAGCACGAATCAACACTCACCAAACTTCTACTAACATGAAATTAGCAGAAGGAGCCCAAAAGGTGGTGCTAAAGAGCTGAAAAACCACGTAGTACGTCACTATGTTCGTGTTTGTTGGCCGACAATTCCTTCCCGTTTGTATGCAAGACAAGTTCCTGGCCAATGCCCTTCAGACAAAAGTCTAAGGTTTTGTCTGAGGAAAATCTGATTGTGTGTATGAGGCTTAAGGATTTTGAGACTACAGTGTTACAGGGCTAAAGGCAGCTGTAATCTTCAAACACCAACATGGCATGCAATGTTTTGTGGTTAAGATAAACTGAATGCACGCTAAATGCTTATATTTCATGAGCATGTATCTTATTGTTTTCAGGAGCGTCTGTGCGCCATTTTGGGTCATCTTGCTCTGTTCCCTCACCCTCAGTAAGTAGGTCGTTAGGGACTTTTGGGCCAGTGTACTGCAACGTTTTTTGGGTCCCGGCATGCGCTGAGTGCTCCGCCACGGGTGCGCAGTGGAAAAAAGTGAAAATGCAGAGTTATTAGCCCTGGGGAAGTGCTTTACGTCTCCGCGGGTCACGGAGCTCTCAGCCTATGCTTCCTTCCCGGTTCGTGCCGCGCATACGCCCTCACCATTACTTTTTTATAGATTAATTTTTATATTAATATAATTTTTTTTTTATTTGTTTTCATTGCATGTAATGTTAATTAGTGGTATCATTTCTGCTCTTATGGCATATTATTAATGATTTTGAGTTATCATGATTTTCTCACATAATTATTGATTAGCACCACATCCACATTTGTTATTTATTCTATTAAGTTTGGTATTAGACTTTTTGGTGCTGGCAGCTTCTTACTACTATATTGTCTTTATCTAGCGCAGCTTTTACCTTTTGTTTTGTTTTTTTACCAAAACCCAGATTTCCCTCCTGGTTTCCTGGGGGTAACGTATCTCACACACAGTCCAAACTGCCACTCAGAGCACAACAATTTTTTCAAAACAATGTTATTATCACATACGCCACCCTATCCTCTCGATTTCCGTAACTTAATATCCCCGTCTACAAATTTTTGCAAATTAGACACTTCTTGAACAATGCACTGAATTTTGCAGAGAGGCAAGGTGAAAGTCTTGTCAGTTCCAACCAGGTGAAGTCAATCAAAGTAAAAGTTTCCTATCAGTCACACTCAACCACGATTGAACCAGAGCTTCTTACCACTTCAGGGGAGTTTGTGGCGAAGTGCCAGAAGGGAAACCCTGCATACCTTGGAAATTCCTACCAGAAACATAACCCTGGAGGAAAGCAACTTTGGGGAATGGTTGGAGCAGACCACACAAGCCCTGGATGAGTGGGACATCCCTGAAACACACAAAAAACAAAGGATTGCAGAGAGCCTGAGAGGGCTTGCTTCGGAAGCTATCCGAAAACCTAAAGCTCAGCAAGCAGCACTGCGTGGCTCAGGACTATTTAGACATCCTGCAGGATGTGTTCGGGCAGACAGAGAAGGTCTTCCAGCTAACTTAGCACACCTATCAACAAGCGGGAGAAAAGCTGTCAGATTACATGGGGCGATTAGACAAAGTCCTACATCAGATCTTGCTAAAGAAAGGACTAGACCCCCGAGAAGTAGATGAAACAAGAGAAAAGCAAGTCCTGAAGGGTGCACAACCATTGGACCCCACCATGCTCCAGTTAAGGGCCGGTGGCATCCTAAAGTACCCGGATCTGATCAGAACTGCGTGCGAAGGGGAGGCCATTCTTGAAAGGAAAAAGGAAAAATTCCAAGGGTCAAAGTCAGTGGTCGAAATCAGGACGGCTAGTGCCACTAGTAGTGACCCTCAGATCGAACTTCTCCAGACACAGGTGGCACAGTTAATGGAAATGATGGCTCTGTTGACTGCCAGGCACACCTTTACCCCCGATAGAGGGATTCCAGTACCCAAAGAACTGACGAGTTCCACAGTGGTAGAAGAACTCAGGACCTGTTTCAACTGTGGAGGGGTTGTGAGTGTGCCCAAGCCCAAGAATGGGGACAAAATCCCAAAAGCCAGCTTTAAACTTCAGAGGGCCCCAGTGAAGGAGTCAACTGGGCGCCCTATTACCATAGCTAGGTTCAAATCAACCTGTACGCACCAGACCCCTGGGACTGCAGTCAAGTCAAGGCGGAAGAAGGAGAGGCTACAAAAGCCTACTGTAAAAGTACAAGCCACTAAGCAGGCCAAAAGTGCCATTTTCCATGGACTTCCTCCCTGCTCTGCAAGGACTTTTATGACAAACATCTCAAGCACCTGCCATTACAAAAGCTGGAGTAGCTGGAGATAAGTGGATTAGGGACCCAGAACTTCCCATATGATGGTTACCTGTCTGTCAAGCTCACTTTTGACCTGAGCAAAGCAGGGAAGGGGGAAAATTTTGACACCTTGGTAGTGATGTGCCCTCGCCCTCCAGAACCTGACAAAAGTTCCCTCATTATTGGGACAAACACTGACCTGGTGAGAAGATTACTTGCACCGCTTGTACGGCAGAAAGGGACCCCCTCCCCCCAAAAATATACCCAGTGCTAGCCCAGGTGTAACGAGACCTTAAACAAGAAGAGAAGGCCCCAGAAGAGGGAGTGGGAAAAATATGGCTTCTGGACAAGAAAGAGAGACTGGTCCAGTCAGGTGAAGTAGTCTGTCTGAGAGCCTCTATCAAGTTAAGCTGGGAAAAACCGGGCCCCTTCATTGACCTAGCAGCTGTGCCAGTGAGGTTGCCAGCCAGAATACTGTTAGGACAGGTCAGCCCAGCAACCCCAGTCTTGCCGTGTGGCTCAATGGGAGAACAAGCCGGAGAGATTCCAGAGGAAGAGTTCTGCCCGAAGAACACCCCTCTTACTCCTGCCTGGATGGAGAGAGCTAAAACCCAACTCCTGAGATGGAAGACAGCTTTCTCTAAAAGTGAGTTTGACGTGGGGCTGGCAAAGAGTGCGACCCACTGAATTTGGCTGGAAGATGACAAGCCCTTTCAGGAGAGAGTCAGACGAATCCCACTGGGGGATCTTGAAGACTTGAGGGAACAGCTGGTTGAACTCAAAAGGACGGGCATTATTAGAGAGCCCCGGAGTACTTACGCCTCTCCAATAGTGGTGATAAGGAAGAAGAACAGATCCTTATGGCTGTGCATTGACTATAGGACCATTCCTGACCAGTACACCACACCTCGGATAGAGGATGCCTTACAGAGCCTGTTGGGGGCGAAGTGGTTCAGTGTGCTGGACCTAAAAAGCGGGTATTATCAGATCCCCATGTGTCCTGAAGATAGGGAGAAAAATGCTTTTATCACCCCTGTGGGTTTCTTCGAGTTCAATCAGATGCCGCAGGGCCTGTCTGGAGCCCCAGCAACCTTCCAGAGATTTATGGAAAAGACAGTGGGCGACATGAATTTGATTGAAGTGCTGGTATACCTGGATGATATCATAGTGTTTGGGAGAACGTTGGAAGAGCATGAAGAACACCTGGAGAAAGTCCTAAAGAGGCTTCATAATGAAGGCCTGAAGCTCTCCATGGAAAAATGCCAGTTCTACCAACCCTCAGTGAACGACCTAGGACACATTGTGTCTGAAGAGGGAGTGGCAACAGATCCCGAGAAATTGCAAGCTGTCGTTTCTTAGCCCTGGCCTAAAAATGTGACCGAACTCCGATTATTCCTAGGCTTCTGCCCATACTACAGGAGGTTCGTGGAAGGGTTTGCCAAAATAGCTCACCCACTCACTGAGCTTCTGAAGAATCAGGAAGAAGCTGGTGCAGACCCAGATCAGTCTGGGAAGCCAAAGGAAGGGCCCAGGAAGAAGAAAGAGTCCATCCAGGACCAGTGGACTCCACAATGTGAGGAAGCCTTCAGACAATTGAAGTGGAGCCTTACCACTGCTCCGGTTTTGGCTTATGCAGACCCCGCCAAACCTTACGAGCTACAAGTGAATGCCAGCCAAGACAGGCTAGGAGGAGTGCTCTATCAGGAATATGACGGACATCTGTGGCCCATTGCCTATGTGAGCAGAAGTCTCTTTCCTGCTGAAAGAAACTATCCTACTCACAAGCTTGAATTTCTGGCTCTGAAGTGGGCAGTGGTAGACAAGTTGAAGGATTATCTTAACGGGGTAGAGTTTGCAGTCAAGATGGACAACAACCCCCTCATGTACTTGCTCACCACTGCGAAGCTGGACACCACCGGGCACAGGTGGCTGCTCTCTCGGCATTTACCTTCAGCCTGACATAGAGACCAGGGGTTGGTAACCGAGATGTGGATGCCCTGTGAAGAAGGCCCCATGACTCCCAAAACCCCTCAGAAGACTGGACTCAACTTACCCCTGAAGGAGTAAGAGCTCTCTGTGAAGGGACAAGCCAGCAAGGCAAAGGTGAGACCAGAGCTGAAGAAGTGGGGGTGTCCTCAGTGGGGGTGCCCAGGTGTTATTGTAATGTCTCCCAGATTATGCAAGAGGGTCTTCCCAAGCTATCTAAAAAGGATCTCAGGAGAGATGAGGAGGAAGACTCACTCTGTGGGCTAGTACTGAAGGCGTTGGAGAACAGACAGGCTGATCTGCTGCAGAAGAGCCCCCGGAAAGAAGCCCGGCTACTACAGAAAGAGTGGGATCGGATGCAGTTACAACAAGGGGTGGTCTACCGAAGGGGCCCCTCTGAAGATCCCGAAGAGAAGTGGCAACTGCTTCTGCCGGAAAAACACAGAGAGAGGGTGCTGATTGCGCTGCATGACCATCATGGTCATTTGGGAGCCAAGAGGACCCTTGAACTCGTAGGGGACAGGTTCTACTGGCCTCACATGAGGACCGAAGTGGAGAACTATTGTCATTCCTGCCTCAGGTGCGTACAACGGAAGACCTTGCCTCAGAGGGCTGCCCCAATGGGCCACTTAGAAAGCCAAGACCAGGTCTGCATAGACTTTCTGTGTTTGGAACCCGACCTGAGTGGGCAAGGGGACATCTTAGTGGCTACAGATCACTTCACCCGCTATGCCCAGGCATTCCCTACTAGAGACCAGCAAGCAGCCACAGTAGCAAAGATTCTCATGGAAAAGTTCTTCGTCCATTATGGTCTACCTCAAAGGATGCATTTGGACCAAGGAAGAGACTTTGAGAGCACGGTGATAAAAAGACTGTTGGATCTATTAGGTATACAAAAGTCTAGGACTACTCCTTACCACCCACAAGGGGACCCTCAACCGGAAAGGTTCAACAAAACCCTCCTGAACATGTTGGGGACTTTGATTGCAGAGCAGAAACCCCATTGGAGTAGGCATATCACTGCATTGGTTCATGCCTACAACAGCACCAAGAATGGTGCCACTGGATATTCACCTTATAGGTTGATGTTCGGGCGTGAAGCCAGGCTACAAGTAGATCTAGCCTTTGGGACCTCTCTGGACCATACGTCAGAGACCTCCCATCGAGGATATGTGGACAGACTGCAGAGGAACTTGAAGATACCTTATGAGCAGGCCCAAGCCACCTCGAACATCAGAGAAAATAGGAATAAGAGGAACTTTGATCTAAAAGTAAGAGTTCAGGATCTTCAACCAGGTGACCGTGTCCTACTAAGGAATCTGGGCATCCCAGGCAAACATAAGTTGGCTAACCACTGCAGATCACAGCCATATGTTGTGTGCAGGAAGCTCCCAGGACTCCCAGTGTATGAAATCAAGCCAGAAGGAAAAACTGGGCCAGTAAAAACCTGGCATCGGAATCATCGCTTAACCCTCACAGAAGCAGTCAGGATAAATCCAGAAGAGGAATTCCCCTTCACGTCCACTGCTGTGCGCTGACCAGCAACTAGGTCTCAGCCTGCGCCCTCTTTAGATGAGGATGAAGAAATGGAGATGAGTTGGCTGTGGCCACCTGAGACATCAGAGACTGACGCTGATGTCTCCCCAAAGACAGGAGAAGATAATAATGGGACTCTTAGGGCAGAGGCCCCCGGAATTTGTGCCAATGACCCATCACACAGAAGAGCAAAATACTCCTGCTTACTCCCCATTGCGAGCATCGGAGATGAGGAATGAGGATATTTGTTCAAGAGTAGTGGATACCCCGAAAAGGCAAAGAACAGAGAGAAAGAGACATTCGCCCACCAAAGAGACTGACTTATGAAACATTGGGCGAATGCTCTGAAGCATCTCAAATTGTCAGCAAAAGAAACTCTGAAGTGCCTGGTCCCTCTACTTCTGATTCAGTGAGGGACAACCCCAACTCACCCCTTGACGCATCTGTACCAGACACTGTAGTATCAGCTGTGAGTGCACAGGACAGCTCCCCATCACATGTCAGTTGGTGGGAAGCTCCTCTGTCTGTATTGTGTAACTGTATAGAGGCAAAAATACAGGATAGCGTTAACATTTTGAACCTCTTTGGGGACCAAAGAGACAAAGTAGGGGAAGTGTGTAGCACGGGTATCCTTGCCTACTAAATTATATTAACATTTATAATGAAAGTCTATGGACGTTTCTATGGCTTAGTGTTTGGCGCCATCTAGCGGCTAAACACTGATAGTGGACTTAAATGATTTTTTGCTTTCACAAGCATTGAAATATTTACAGGAAGTGACTGTTATTTACACTGGAGAGTTGACCTTTTTACCCAGGATGCCAGGTGACCTACCCATGGATACCCTCTCTTACAGGGCATGCTGGGTAGGACATAAAAGGAGCCGGAGCAGCCATCTTAGGGCTCTTGGGAATGCATGGCTTACCTGTGAGGGCTTGCAAGGAGGCCTTCCAGAGGAAGCGGCCTATTGCCCTTGCGGAGCGCAACCCTGCTCAGTTGTGTGAGTGACCTGAAGTGCCAGAGACACAGTGATTGGATTGGGAAGATCCAGAGATACTCATTTAGGATCTGAAGACCAGGTCCACCTATCGGAATAGAACGGAGTGACGGAGACGGCTGACATAGAAGCAAGCTGCAAACACCGGACCAAAGTTACCATACCGAGCTTTTGATCCAGTTGGTGAGCGGGTTGCGGCCCACAGTTTACTAAACTTTGCACCTAGTCAGACTTATATATCGGCTTCGCTGGGATCCATAGTCCCACGGAGGAGGAGTATAGCAACTGACACTAGGCCAGCATAGGGCCTACTTACTATCGAATCTCAAGTATTGTATTATAATTACGGAAGCAACACTAAGATCATCCTTAACTTAACTTTAATTACTTTAACCCTTGGTTTACAAATTATAAGGAATTATCATTGCTAGCGAAGACAAGAAGACCAAAAAGACTGAGTACTTCAAGTGAGATCTCACACTTAGCTATGAAAGTAGGGGGAGCTCCCTTGTAATTATATTGTTTATAATTGTTATATCAAAAGTCATTGTTCTGTCATTCTATGTTGGGATGACAGCACAATTATTGTAACCACCTGTTTGCCATTACTTATAGTAAAATATCCTTTGGTTAAGTACCCCGTTGTGTGGAATATTGTTTTCCCCCAGCAGGTGGAGCCAGTGGATCTTGACGTGTCAATACAGGCATATTGTGTTATATTATATTGTATTGTATTGCACTACAGCTGTGTCAAGGGGATTGAGTCAAGTTAGTGGGGTTTGTTAGCAGAGTGGAGGCCCAAATTAAACCAGCAGCTCCTTCGGGGGTCAGTGCTACACAAGTATTTACATTTTGAACTTTTTCCCAACTCCTCCTCTTCTCTGGCCTGCAGGAGGTCTACAAGGGTTTTAGTGGCTATTGACCGTTTGTGAGCACATTCCAGAGCTTGAATACGTGTGGATAAATTGGTGATGCAAGCCTTTCTGTGTTTATTTCATTTGGCAGCTAATGAAATGAGTTCTCATTGGATGATGCATTTGTGGGCAGCCCAAATAGTAGCGGGTGTGGAGTCTACCGTGTCATTTTCTTTAAAGTAATGTGAGAGGTGTTCAGTAATTGTTTGAGTCGCTTCTATGTCGGTTAGTAAAGAATTGTGAGGGCACCGAATTGTGGTTCTTGTGTGTGTGATCTGGAAGGTCAGCGTCATGGAGATGGGATTATGATCTGAGAGCACCATAGGATCTACGGTTGCTTTGCATAGGAGTGTAAGATCATTTTGGGATTGGAAAAAATAATTGATTCTGGAATACTTGTGGCGTGGTGATGAATAGAATGTAAAGTCACGTTCATTTGGGTGACACGTGTGCCATGTGTCATGTAAGGTCAAGTCTTTAAGTTGTGTTTTAATTGCTCATAAGGCTCTATAGGTCGTGGAGGCAGCTCCTGTGGATGAATCTTGTGCTGGAGTGAGAGCGACATTGAAATCCCCTCCTACAATTAGGATGCCTGAATAGAATGAAGTGAGCTGTTGTAAGGTCAAATGGAAAAAGGGTACTTAATATTTGTTTGGCGCATACAGGTTTGCTAGTGTGATGGGTTTGTTATGCAAAGTCCCTTTTAGGAAAATGAATCTACCTTTAAAATCTCGTTGAACATCCATTACCTGAATGGGACAATGTTTTGATTAGGGATGGGCTTTATGTTCGGGTTGAACATGAGTTTGACTCAAAACATTGGCTGTTTGCCCATTCGCTGAATAGCAATCAATTTTGGGTGTTCGAAAGCCGCTGAACACCCTTTAAAAGTCTATGGGAGAAATCAAAAGTGTTCATTTTAAAGGTTAATATGCAAGTTATTGTCATAAAAAGTGTTTGGGGACCTGGGTGCAGTATCAATGCAAAAAAAGTTTTAAAAATGTCTGTTTTTTCGGGAGCAGTGATTTTAATAATGCTTAAAGTGAAACAAAAAAAGTGTAATATTCCTTTAAATTTTGTATCTGGGGGTATGCCTGTAAAGTGGCGCTTGTTTCTCGTGTTTAGAACAGTCTGAGAGCAAAATTACATTGCTAACAGAAAAAAAGTCATTTAAATCTACTTGCGGCTATAATGAATTGTTGGTCTCGGCAATACACATAAAAGTCATTGAAAAAAAATGGCATGGGATTCCCCCACAGGGGAACCCCGAACCAAAATTAAAAAAAAAAAATGTGTGGGATTCCCCCCAAATTCCATACCAGGCCCTTCAGATCTGGTATGGATGTTAATGTCTCCTGTCTCCCCTGTGCCTTCTTTCCTCTAGATTGTACATATTAAGTTCCTGAAGTCGCTCTCGATATGTCCTATTCCCCCAAACCTTTCACCATTTTTGCTACCCATCTCTGGACTCATTCTATCTTATATTTTTGTAAGTTTCATGCACTGCTTTCTTGATAGGTTTTCTTTAATATAATCTCATATCCAGATGTTACCTCTTCATTGGAAATTCACAACATCACCACAAAGCTAAGATATAAATCTGTATCATATTGTAGATCCGGCAAAAGTTCCCAGAGTATGCGAGGTTTGCTGAGTGTGGGGTTTTTCCCTTGCTTTGAACTTTGAGTCTACAGCATGTGGTAATAACAATACACGTAACAGGGCTGGGCCATGCCAAATCAATGGTTGTAATGTAACCCTTGCCTCTCTGTCTGGGAATGTCACCAAGAAGGAAGAATAATGACGAAAAAATACAGGTGTGGGAAGAAGTCGGCTACCCCACCCCTGTGATGACAGAACTTGTGTTGTTATAGGTTGGGTTTACTGAAAAAAAGCAAACTGTGCTATCTCACTTTACAATCCAGACAACACACTTGTTTTGTAACTTAAAACCATTTTATAACCTGAAAAAGTTTCTTGGGGAAAAAAAAGTCACAGGTATACTTTTTCATAGTCCATTTAGATCAAAAACCTATAGTTACCTTTATTTTCTCAGGCAATTTCCCCTATGGAAAATGTTTAAAAAAAAATAACAGCAAAGTGTACATAAACCCAAAATGTAACTTTCTAAATTTAAACCAACAATGATTGCTTATGAAAACTGTACACAAAGAGACACAATGTCAAACATACTGTTACCATATTTTTCAACTTATAAGATGCCCCTATATATAAGATGATCCTCACTTTTCCAACCCAAATTTAAAAAGTCAATATTTTAAACATAAAACAGAACACATTTTTATTTAGTAATTAGGTAACATTTACATACCAGTACTAAGATATTATGCATCACACGTATGGGCTTTAGGGGCTCAGAATGCTCCGACATTACCGTTCCCTGGCGCATCTGCGCACTGTCTACATGCTCTCCACCTTCAACAAGATGTGTTCCAATTGGTTTGTTTAGCATCGGCTGACATCAGTTACACAAGGCTGGTGATTGGAGGAAGACTGTTTGCAGAGACAAAGTATGGGCATGTTCGCAACCAGTTCTCACCTCTGCTTACTTCTGTGTATAAGACGCCCCTTCATTTTTAGTCTAATGATTTTAGACAAAAGTATCATCTTATACACTGAAAAATACATCAGATTTTCAGTTTACGTACCCTTTAACTACTTGCCGTCTGCGCTATAGTCGAAAGACGGCTACAGCGCGGGCCTTAATTGCTGGGAAGATGTCCCTGCGGGTCACGCACGGCACGCTCTATGATCACCGGGTCCATGAGACTCAGTTGATCACAGATCAGAGTTGATCTGTGATCCCGGCCCCTTACCACATAATCAGCTGTCAGCCAAAGGCAGCTGAGCACATGATGTAAACAGAAGATCGGTAGGGAAATCGGTGCCTCACACAGAGAGCTGCGACTGCCTCATTAATGCCCACCAGTGCCATCTGCCAGTGCCACCTATCAGTAGCCACCAGTGCCACCTACCAGTGCCAACAGTGCCACCTACCTTTGCCCACCAGTGCCACCCATCAATGCCCACCATTGCCTCATCATTAGTGCCACCGATCAGTGCTGCCTGTCAGTGCCACCTATCAGTGCCCTTCAGTGCCACCCATCAGTACCAGCACTCAGTGCCACCTATCAGTGCTGCCTCATCAGTGCTTATTAGTGCCACCTATCAGTGCCCATTAGTGCAGCCTTATCAGTGCAGTCTATTAGTTCCTATCAATGCCACCTATTAGTTGCCATCAGTGCCACCTATCAGTGTCCATCAGTGCAGCCTCATCCGCACACATCAATGAAGGAGAAAAATTACCTCTTTTCAAAATGTTATAACAAACTATGAAATGGTTTTCTTTTTCTAAATATTCTCTTTTTTTTCTTAGAATTAAAAAAAAAAAACCAGCAGTGATTAAATACCACCAAAAGAAAGCTCTATTTGTGTGAAAAAAATGCAAAAAATTTCATTTGGGTACAGTGTTGCATGACTGCGCAATTCAAATTCAAATTGTGAGAGCACTGAAAGCTGAAAATTGGTATGGGCAGGCAAGTGGTTAAATAATTTATCTTACTTGATTTTACTCAGGTTAACAAAGATGATTATCATGTGCCCTCATGTTTATGGACCTTTAGGGAGTTATATAACAAAGTTAGGTGATATTGTTTATGTGCTTTTTTTTTACTTTTACATGTAAGTGGTCATAAAATTTTTGATGTATACTGAACAAATATGTAATCAAGGATTCTGATGTATGTGTTGTGGGGGGGGGGGGGGGGGGGGTCATTGTGACCCACATAGCCAAAATATTGGTGTTTTAGTTGGCAATAACGGACATTTTCAGAGTTAAAATATATCTAAACCAAAAACAAAATTTTTATATATTGCAAATGAATTTATAAATGTGGTGCCTGCATTAACTTTTTTTAAAATGTTTTTCCCTTTATTTTCAACAGCTGCGGGCCAGTAAGTCTGTTATTTTTCAACTTCCTATGACAGAACAAGCTGTTTAGCAAAAGTGTCAGTTAGTAACAAGCAATTTAATAATGACAATTGTGCTTACAATGGTTAGTTTTTATTCACGTATATAAAATCTTTATCTCAAATAGAAAAATAAAATTTCTGTAACAATTTAAAAAATGTTAACTGGAGTTTGGCTTTAACCACTTGCCCACCGGGCACTTAAACCCCCTTTCTTACCAGGCCAATTTTCAGCTTTCAGCACTCTCATATTTTGAATGACAATTACTCAGTCATACAACACTGTACCCATATGAAATTGTTGTCTTTTTTTTCACACAAATAGAGAATTCTTTTGGTGGTATTTAACCACCACTCGGTTTTTTATTTTTTGCGTTATAAATGAAAAAAGACAGAAAATTTTGTAATAAAAATGCATTTTTCTTTGTTACGGTTATAAAATTTTGCAAATTAGTATAAATATTAGTTTTTTCTTTATAAATTTTGGTGAAAAGTTATACTGCTACATATCTTTGGTAATCATAACCCAAAAAAGTCTACAAGCTATGGTGGCAATCACTGAAAATTGATCACACCTGATGTACTGATGGACAATCTCATTTTTTTTAACACCTGGAGGGGGTTAAAAGCACCCCGCTAGCAGCCGAAAAGTGCTGCAAAAACTTTGGTAAAGCACCGCTAAAAATAGCAGCGCTTTATCGTCAACACCCCCAACACCCTCAACACCCCAGTGAAAGTAACCTAGCAGAACACTTACTTTATTGCCCATAAAATGCAAAATTGTATAAAATACTTACGATAATTTTCCTTTCTGGGCACCAATCCATGGCAGCATAGTACCACATGTATGCTGCCATGTTGGCACCAGGAAAGTTGCTTGTTGTTTTTGAAAGGCACCAAGTTATGTTTTAGCCTTAGTAGACCCAAACAGCCACAATCTATTCCAAAAATGTCTGAGCCACTGATTCTACTGCACACAATTGCTCATACAAAGTGGTGCTATAATCTATTTTGATTTCTGTCACATGCAGCTTAGAGACCAGATTGATCAATAAGCATATATTGATTGGTTTGTGCAAAAGTTATAGCGCCTACAAACTATGGCATATATTTATAGAATTTTTTGTTATTTATTTATTTTTACTAGTAATGGCGGCGATCGGCGACTTATAGCAGGATTGCGATATTGCGGCAGACAAATCGGACACCTACAGTGGTGTGAAAAAGTGTTTGCCCCCTTCCTCATTTCCTGTTCCTTTGCATGTTTGTCACACTTAAGTGTTTCGGAACATCAAACCAATTTAAACAATAGTCAAGGACAACACAAGTAAACACAAAATGCAATTTGTAAATGAAGGTGTTTATTATTAAAGGTGAAAAAAAATCCAAACCATCATGGCCCTGTGTGAAAAAGTGATTGCCCCCTAAACCTAATAACTGGTTGGGCCACCCTTAGCAGCAACAACTGCAACCAAGCGTTTGCGATAACGTGCAATGAGGCTTTTACAGCGTCCTGGAGGAATTTTGGCCCACTCATCTTTGCAGAATTGTCCTAATTCAGTTACATTAGAGGGTTTTCGAGCATGAACGGCCTTTTTAAGGTCATACCACAACATCTCAATAGGATTCAGGTCAGGACTTTGGCTAGGCCACTCCAAAGTCTTCATTTTGTTTTTCTTCAGCCATTCGGTGGTGGACTTGCTGGTGTGTTTAGGATCATTGTCCTGCTGCAGAACCCAAGTTCGTTTCAGCTTGAGTACACGAACAGATGGTTGGACATTCTCCTTCAGGATCTCTTGGTAGACAGCAGAATTCATAGTTCCTTTTATCGCGGCAAGTCTTCCAGGTCCTGAAGCAGCAAAACAGCCCCAGACCATCACACTACCACCACCATATTTTACTGTTGGTATAATGTTCTTTTTATGAAATGCAGTGTTCCTTCTACGCCAGATATACTTGGACACACACCTTCCAAAGAGTTCCACTTTGGTCTCATCGGTCCACAGAATGTTGTCCCAAAAGTCTTGGGGATCATCAAGATGTGTTGTGGAGAAATTGAGACGAGCTTTGATGTTCTTTTTGCTCAGCAGTGGTTTTCTCCTTGGAACTCTGCCATGCAGGCCATTTTTTCCCAGTCTTTTCCTGATGGTGGAGGCATGAACGCTGACCTTAACTGAGGCAAGTGAGGCCTGCAGTTCCTTGGACGTTGTTGTGGGTTTTTTTGTGACCTCTTGGATGAGTCGTCGCTGCGCTCTTGGGGTAATTTTGGCAGCCGGCCACTCCTGGGAAGGTTCACCACTGTTCCATGTCTTCGCCATTTGTGGATAATGGCTCTCACTGTGGTTCGCTGGATTCCCAAAGCTTTGGAAATGGCTTTATTACCCTTTCCAGACTGATAGATCTCAATTACTTTCTTTCTCAATTGTTCCTGAATTTCTTTGGGTCTCGGCATGATGTGTAGATTTTAAGGATCTTCTGGTGGACCTTACTGTGTCAAGCAGCTCCTATTTAAGTGATGCCTTGATTGTGAACAGGTGTGGCAATAATCAGGCCTGGGTGTGGCTAGAGAAATTGAACTCAGGTGTGGACAACCACAGTTATAGTATGTTTTAACAAGGGGGGCAATCACTTTTTCACACAGGGCCATGATGGTTTGGATTTTTTTTCACCTTTAATAATAAACACCTTCATTTACAAATTGCATTTTGTGTTTACTTGTGTTGTCCTTGACTATTGTTTAAATTGGTTTGATGTTCCGAAACACTTAAGTGTGACAAACATGCAAAGGAACAGGAAATGAGGAAGGGGGCAAACACTTTTTCACACCACTGTAACTGATACTTATGACACTTTTTTGGGGACCAATGACACTAATACAGTGGTCAGTGCAAAAAAATGCACTCTCACTGTACTAATGACACTGACAGGGAAGGGGTTACCATCAAGAGTGATCAAAGGGTTAACTGTGTGCCTAGCTGGTGTTTTCTTACATTAGGGGTGGTACTTTTACTAGGGGAAGGTATATATCCATGTCCCTAGATTCCCTGTTCTTTGCAGGAACACAGGATCTTTGCCTTCTGTACTGACAGAATGGCAATCTGCCTTGTTTACATAGGCAGACTTCTGTTCTGCCTGTGTACCAAATCATCAGCAAGTGACGGCAGACATTGGTGCACTCACGCCCGCTACCTAGAAAGGCAGGATCACATGTATATATGTGATCCTGTGCAGTTCGCCCGCCCTGTACCAGTAAAACTGCTACAGGCGGTTGGCAACTGGTTAAATCTCCTCTGGGTTTCATAGGTGTTTGTGACCAACCAGTGGCTTAGCCTATACAGATCAATGACAGGCTGACAAGTATTGCAGCTTTTTGCATGCAACTGTTCATCCTTGTCATTACATGTGATTAGTAACAGATGAGAGACTCTGTATTTATTGCCGCTCATCTGTTCCAACTGTACTGGCAATGGCTGATCACAAACATCTGTGGAACTTGGCAGAGATGAAGGCCTCATTCACATGATGTATCCTAAAGCATACATCCGTGCAAAGGGCGGTGTTTGCCTGCACGGGATGCATCAGTGTTCTGTGCATCTGCATGCATGCAGTCCCATTCACGTCTATTGGGAAGCAGCATTTGCACAGATACAGCTGCTGTTCCCAATATGACATCAGTGCAGGTGCAAGTGCATGTCCCCAAACTCACACTGTCTGTGTTTGGGGACACACGCCACCTACCCACATGGATGTCAAACTGGGAGCAGCGGCTGTGTCCGAGTAGCCCAGCGGTTGTCAACTTATGAGCTAAAGGGGGCCTCAAATGTGACCTCTGACATTACCAAAGGCCCGAACATAATGTTCAATATATGCACTGCTTGAGAGGACTTTCAGAAACTGCAGATGCTACATTTGTGGCTGGGGATATGATATCCAGGACAATAGGAAACTGGGACCCTGTTACATAAGGCTAATAGAGTTGCTTTTACCCTAATAAATGTTCCCACTACAGACTACTGAGGTCTGAGGGCCACACATCATATACCAGAAGACCGCATACAGTCCTTAGGCCGCATGTTGGGCACCAGGGGTGTAGCCGCTGTGTCCCAAATTACATGAATGCACGGAACACCTGTGCATCATGTGCTGGCAAACACTGCCCTTGGGTGTAAGGGAAATTCATATATTGATCCCAAGGAGAAATTATTACAATTCTTGTTGGTGTATGGCCCAAAGTGGTCCTGTGAATGAGGCCTTACTGAAACAAAGCTCAGTAGTGCCTTGCCTTCAAGAGTTTATATTATTATGCCTGCCAGCTTTTTGCACTTAGGCTACTTTTACACTGCACACAAACATATGCATTTTTGCGTGCAGTGTGAGGGTGCGTTTAGCACCTGTGAAAAAAGGGCACGTGACTCAAAAAATGCAGCAAAAATGCAACTGATTAACTTCAGTGGATAGGTGCATTTTTTATTGCACCAAAAATGCTCCAATGCTCCAGGGCCCTATTCCAGGCCCGCAAGCTGCTCCTTAGGCACTGGAAGGCGGTGGACCCCCCGACACACGGAGAGTGGTTAGCACAGATGGGGGACACGCTCCGACGGGAGAAATATATTTTCCAACACAGGGGACGCCCACAAAAATTTGACAAATTGTGGTCGCCATGGCTGGACACCCCCGGCATTTCACCTTTAGATTTGGTGCTGGATAGATTATTTCTTTAAATTACTTATATATCCTTGAAGTATTAGTAAATGTTGGAGCTAGGAATGTGTCGAGTTAGAGCCCAGGGGTACATATTGTGGTGGAGGGTGCAGATATGGGCGACCTGGGGGTGGGGATGGGTTGAATTTACATTGACTGCTGCTTATAAATTGGAATCACTAATTATGGTCTCTTACCGTATGTTACTGACTTTTCTGTGTGTTGGTGCCTTACTTGTGTCATGAAAACATGGAGTGTTGCTGGATTGTTCTTTGAGAACATGTAATGTGTTTTTTTGTGTCTGTGTTACAATAAAAACCTTTCTGATTTAAAAAAAAAATGCTCCAATACAGCATGCAGGAGTTTTAAAAACGTATTTGACTCATGCATGGTCATGCATTTTTCTTCCGCTTTTGCTAAGGCAAAAACGGAAGAAAAACTGATCAGTATGAAAGGGCCCAGTGTTGCTGTTTGTTGTCTAATCAGTACAAAACATTCCACTGCTTTATAAGAACTTTACTTTTTGAACTAGACTCAGCTTACACGTGCTGAGGAGGAACAAACATGTTCAAGAATTAAAATTCAATCTTATTCACGTGGGCTTTGACAGTTGAAAGAAAGATTTGATTATTAATCTGTTCCTTCAGTGATAAATAAAGAAAACAAAAGAACAATGTAAAATGTCAGAGCTGGGAACAAGACTTCTGCTAAAGTGTCTCTTTAGGACTGATGTTTCTACAAAGCTGACTAATCGGCAGGAAGGACTCACCATCATTTCTCTTTTTCAGAAGAGTCAATATGTATAATGCCATGGCATGTGGTCGCATGACCAGACACATAAGACACTGCAAAGGATTTTGATTCTATTAGTGTCAATGAAGGTGTAGTGATGGAAACCCCTTCAGAGTATAGGATTGCTTTCAGAGGTAGGGCCCATAAATTTGGTCTAGTGTTGTGTGTTAAGAAAAACAACATGCTTTATAGTTGTCAAGTACCTTCACTATACATAACCTGTCAGATTACACTTCCTTATTTCTCCCCAAATTCTACTACACAGAAGTCTTGGTCTCCAAATACTGTGCTAATAATGGCCAATAACCCCCAACCAGCTGTATGCACATTAGAATTAAAGAATCATTTATATTAGGCTGTATATTTGTTGTAGCACAGTGCTTCTGGATGCACAGATGGCACTAGGACAAAAAGGAGTGATTTGCATGGCTCGGCCACTATACTAAATTCAGAAATAAAACCCTTATTTTTCTGATGGATGTAATATACAGACAGAGAAGGAAAAACATTATTGTGAATGGGATATTTTTAATGGCTAAGTATAAAATATCTTGGAACACTAAGTTCCTTTATGGCATATAAAAGTGATACACATTGAAGTAGCAGAGTGCAAAATATATAAAGAGATTAAGGTCTTATTTTGACTTTTTACTCTTTAGTACCAATGAATGTCCCTTTAATTTAAAGAGGAGCTCTGGTCAGTAAAAAATAATAATAAACCCTCCATGCACATTCATTCTTTCATATCTAGGAATACATTTAACACCTTCCTTGCACACTCTTTATACTCAAAATTATCTAAAACTATACGAACGCTTGTCGGAAGACATGTCTAGATGGCAACTGCACCCTAAATCATGGTTTGGCAGACTGCACTCCCTGAAAATGAATGTCCTACTGAGAATATTATACTTGTTTTGCATCCTTCCAGTGGCACCGAATCGATCTGTAGCATTTCAGACGAAGGTACTTCTGTTTATTTGGGGAGGTAAGAGGCCTTAAGTGATTCAAAGTACATCACTTACCCCAAATCATAAAAGTGGTTTGGAGGTTCCGGATCTACTTTTAGGCAACCCAGTTGGCTCAGTTATTTAGATTTCATTCTCTCCAGCCCCACCCACTTTGGATGAATCCCTTTCTTGCTTGTTTGGGCCAATAGTCCGAAATAGAGTCATCCCCCCCCCGGGCCTCTCTCCTCAAACATTTGCATTGTAGACAAATAAGAGTTTCTTATGCATAGCCTTTTTGACCATAGGGGTATCTTGTCAAAACATGTCTTGTCAGAGAAATACCAGCTACCGTTGTCAGAACAACAGAACAATATCAATATGTTCAGATAGCTCATTATTTTAGTTCTTTGGCTTGGTTCTCTGATATTGTCTCTATGACTCGAATATTTATGTCACAAATATGATAAAATCAGAGGCCATATCTCAGAGATTTATTTTGTGTTAACTCAAAATTCTGTTAAACTTGGGTATATGGATAAATGGGAACAGAACCTCGAGGAAACTCTTGACCTAGATGAATGGCATTCCGTATCTCCGGAAACCTCTCGGTCACTCACTAATACTTCCATTATCGTGGAAAGCTATAAAGTGCTACTAAATGGTACATGGTACTGGTTAGGCTGGCAACATACAGTGGGGAAAATAATTATTTGATCTCCTGCAGATTTTGTACATTTGCCAATTTACAAAGAAATTAAGGGTCTATAATTTTTTTTATCATAGGTGTATTTTAAATGATGGAGACAGAATATCAACCAAAAAAAAAACACAATACCAATGTTATAAATTTAGTTGCAGCCGAGTAAAATAAGTATTTGATCCCCAAGCAAAACATGACTTAGTACTTGGTGGGGAAACCCTTGTTGGCAAGCACAAAGGTAAGACGTTTCTTGAAGTTGGTGAGCAGGTTTGCACACATCTAAAGAGGCATTTTGGTCCACTCTTCTTTACAGATCTTCTCTAAATCTTTAAGGTTTCTTGGCCGTCGCTTGGCAACTCGAAGTTTCTGCTCCCTCCGTAAAATTTCTATAGGATTAAGGTCTGGAGACTGGCTAGGACACTCTATGGCATTAATATGCTTCTTCTTGAGGCACTTCTTTGTTGCCTTGTAAAAGGAAGGAAAAAGGGGGAATAAGGGCAAATGGGACTTTATATGAATGTCCCATTTGCCCTTATCCCCCCTTGGGACAGTTTCTCTGCTAAAGGTACAGGCTCACTTTAACTCATTGAGGGGGCAATGGACGGTGCCATGTATTGTAAAATGTTGGATGATAACCTCTTCCCTCAGCCAGAACACTGAGGATGTGTCAAGGATGGGTCTTCCAGCATGACAATGACCCAAACATACCCCCAAGGCAACATAGAAGTCTACAATTTTATATATAATATCACCCAAGTTAATCTGATTAAATCTCTGAAGCAGGCCCTACTGGGATACATGATGGAAAAGCCCCGAGACCTCAGAGGAAACTTAAGTTTATTTTTGTATCTGCAAAAATCACTATAGCCAGGTCCTGGAAGTCAGCTGTTAAACCCTTCAAACAGTTTAACTGCTACCCGACCACCCATCGCACTGTGGCAAGGTGGCAGGATAGCGCGAATTATCATCATTGTACGTCAGCCTGTTTAAAGCGTCATTGTCATTTATTCATTGATCAGTGCATTTTTATTGCACTGATCAATATAATAACTGGTCCCCAAAAAGTGTAATTTGGGGTCATATTTGTCCCCCCCTCCCTCCAATGTAGCAGTCCTGCTAAAAGTCACTGACCTCTGCCATTACCAGTAAAAACATAAAAAAATACTAAAAGTCTCTAAATTTATCCCATAGTTGGTAGACACAGTAGCATTTTTGCAAACCAATATAAATATGCCTATTGAGATTTTTTTTTTACCATAAAAAAAAACAGAAGAACATATAAACAATAAATGTGTTTATTTATTTATTTTTTGGGGATATATAATATAGCAGAAAGTAAAAAAAATATATATTTTTTTCAAAATTGCCGCTGTTGTTGTTTTTGTTTATAACACAAAAAAATAAAAACGCAGAGGTGATCAAATGCCAGCATAAGAAAGATCTATTTCTAGGGAAAAAGGTACGGAATTTTTGTTTGGGTACAGCATCGCACGTGCAATTGTCAGTTAAAGCGACGCATTGCCATAT
The DNA here is from genome assembly GCF_037356315.1 of Lithobates pipiens. Taxonomy (NCBI): domain Eukaryota; kingdom Metazoa; phylum Chordata; class Amphibia; order Anura; family Ranidae; genus Lithobates; species Lithobates pipiens. Next base: position 315,770,547 of record NW_027507903.1, read on the forward strand.
CGAAAAAATGGCCCGGTCAGGTAGGGGGTAAATCATTCCGGTCCTTAAGTGTTTAAACTTTCCTGGATAATGATAAATGAACGTTTACTGGCTATTTTGAATGATAAATTTAAACTGTTAGAAAAAATATGGGATCCTTGGGTCAAATACTTAACCAATCACCCCCGGACTATACCTGATTAGTTTGCATTCTCGATTGTGAAGACTCTGGAGTGCGTGGTCCCCTTACCCCCCCCCCCCCCCCCAACCTCTTCTCCTTTCTTTCGCTTTCTAGTACCCACCTATCCCTGGCCTGTTACTTTTTTTGCCACATGTTACTTATTATAGACAAGTCTGGAAGCAGGTTTGTTCCTGTGTTTCAGAGGGTGTTTCCATCCTCCAATATGGGAGTCTGATGCACACAAATGGAATGTCCGACAGACAGATTCGGACTGAAGATTTTCATCGTATATTCCGATTGTCTGTATTCCTCATCTGACTTTTGTTTTTTACGAAAATTCTGACAGACCTAGAAATAGAACATGTTTTAAATATTTCCGACGGAACCAGTTCCTGTCGGGAAAACCGCCTGTCTGTATGCTCTTCCAACGGACCAAAAACGGCGCATGCTCTGAAGCAAGTACAAGATGGAAGCTATTGTCTACTGGCTATTGAACTTCCTTTTTCTAGTCCCATTGTACGTGTTGTACGTCACCACGTTCTTAACGATCGGACTTTGGTGTGTACGCAAGACAGTTTCAGCGGAACTCCATCGGAACGCTGTTGGAAAGACCTTTGAAGTTTATTCCGACGGGAAAACCAGTCGTGTGTACGCGGCATGACTGATACACGTGAGAATTCCATTAGGTTACAGGTTACAATGAATATTACCACCATATTCTTTTATAACACCCTGAATGGATATAACCTTTATAAAGTGCATTAAAAACATGTCCAAAAACCAATTTGTGCTTCAAGTTGGGGGTAGTAGATATGTAAAAATAGCCTATTATACTAGTTAACCTAGTTTTAATGATAAAACTAACCTAAACTACGGTAGTTTTCCGTTTCTAGTTTTCGGTTTAATAATGTATGTATTTTTTACAGCAGAAGCTCTGCTACTTTTGTATCATTGCTTGCTTTTGGATTACTAATGGTGAATTCTTCTCTATTCACTATTGTAAAAACCTTTAATAAAAATGATTGAAACATAAAAAAAATAAAAAAATGTATAATAAATAAAAGTCAGCAGCTAAAAATACTGTATTTGCTGGCTCTTAATATACAGACACTTAACAGCCTAAAGATCCAGTGCTGTCATCCCCCGGTTCGGGTCTTTGGCACTGCCATCTTGCTTGTGGGAAGCCGGCTATAACTTTCTGGTGTTTCACAGCCTTCTTCCCACTGTGCATGCGTGAGATGTGCTGTGCTCTCTCTATGGTCCTGCAATTTCCTGAGACATGTGACGTGTCCCAAGGGGTTGGGAGTGGGTACCCGTCAATACGTACCCACTACCCGATAAAAGAAGTTCACAACAATGAGAGAGGACAGGGTAAAGAGAAGGATGAGCGTAACTTTCCTTTTCACATGATGTTCCTCTTAAATTATATTTTATATATCATTAATTGGGCTTTAAAGCCCCATTCCCTGTAAACATAAAGTTTTCTTATGTAGTGGGGCTGCACAGGTTAACTGTCCACTTTTGTCTAAAGGGTTAGAGAGCACAGATATACTTAACCAAGCCCCCTATACTCCCTGCATAAGACCGGTCCCCGTGGCTTCTGTCCCCCCCTCCACCTCGCTCTAAGTTCCTGAGTGGTGGACTGTTCCAGACCAATGCTGCATCCACCTAGGTAAGTATTATTCTAAAATTTAAAAAAATCCCCATACTTCTCTTTTAAGTGTTACTGCGGCTTGATGAATCAAGGACTTTGGATGTTTATTTGTCAATTTGTTAATTTCTGAAAAACAATTATGAATCAGGAGCAAAAACTATGGGCCCCATAGCCGTTGCCCAATCTGCAATATTATGCATGTGTCTGTTCATTTTAAAGACAGAAAAGGGCCTATGCTTTGACCCTACACAAAGTTATATCCCTTTACTGGTCCGAGGTTTCCCCTGAATCATCCACAGGCTAGGCTACAATAGACAGCGGTGAAAATTGATGATTTCCTTTTGAGGTGGATTTTAGATGATATCCTGGAAAACACACTAGCATTTAAACATTAATTTCTGGGGTACAGGTGTTAAAAATAACAATACTGTCTGCTTCAGGAAAAAAAAAATGCAGCAATCCGGATCAGCACAAATACTTCCAGTCCTGTTCCTGTATAGCAAGGGGCACCTTTAGTTCCCACACAGATTAGCAAGCCTGGCCAGGAGGCCGGAATTGCAGGATATTTCCTATTGCGTATGAAAAAGCACATTAGGTTCTAATACAAACATAAAGGAAATGGGAACTATGATGAGATCTAACCTTTTCAGTCAATGCAGAGAAGGCACACTGTGCTCTTACGTGTGCTAACTTGTTTGCCTAAATTGATATGTATAGAGTTGTTATGTCCTGAGAAGTGATCTGTAAAACAACACTTTACTCCCCTTTTATATCTGACAAAAGATATGTAACTAATACATAATTTCTTACTGCAAAACAGGACTGTTTTAAAGGTATTCAGAAAGTAAGTTAATATGTAACTTTTATTTACACTGGCCTAAAAGGATATTTATGATGTGGCCCACTTGCAACCACAGAGCTGGAACTAAGATGTTGACATTGGTAGTGCATAAAGAAAGAGAACATTGTGTAATGGGATTCAAACAGAAGCATGTGAATATGTACACACATTCATATCATGAACACTTTGGACAGTGTACAATTCATATCAATATTCATGCATAAATGGACATTGTACCCTTTGTCTGCTAGTTGAGCTTCACTGTCAAAGATGGAGCTTCACAGTTTACTATGCTTTAGTTACAAATGGACACAGGTACTGATCACTGACTGTGCATTCAGAAAAGGAAGGGGCAGATAAATTACATACAGTATTTACAGGTCCCTTCCCCGCTCTTCATCCTGACACATCCTCCACAGCATTCAGCAGGAGAGGGGAGGGGGGAAGCCCGGCAGAGCTGCAGGAGGATGAGGGGGACCAGGGAGCACACAGGTGACTGAGGGCAACATAAAGAAGAAGAAGCTGGATAGGAGGGACGGTGGAGGGGACTTATGGAGGAACCAATGCACTCCATTTTTCTCCTGCTGCTGCTGAATGCCTGGGAGAGAGAGAGGAAGAGAAGCCGACTTTCAGCAGCTGCAGGAGGAACATGGGGCGGATTGGTTCTATGTTGCCCCTCCTATCCAGGTGTACGGGGGTACCGCATGGGGCCCCTTGGAGCATTGGGTTCCGTAAAAATTGCGACCCCTGTAGTTACAACCATGTCACTATGATAGAATGTGATGATGAGTTTTCTCCAGAACAAGAAGTGAGGGAAAAACCTCCAATTCTGACAACAACGACAACTCTAGCAACAATGGAAATTTCTTTCATGTTGGGGAAATTTTTCTCTTTTTCTGTTGCGCCTCTGAGATCCAGTTCACACATAGTGCAGTGACCTGAATTTTACTGCACTGGATGAATGCAGGTCACCACAATGACACAACATGTGTCCTGGTCACATTGCAATGCATCCCAAGGTGGACTGCAGTGAGTTGCACTTTATCGGACAGGACAGGGTCGTATGTCACTGTACAGCAGCACACCATGCTGCTGTACAGCGATGTGAATGAAGAGTCATTTTTGTGCACTTCAAATAGAGTTAGCACAAAAAAAGGGGAGCTAAGTGATGCGCTGAAACGCGCATCACACCACCCACTACTGCCGTCTCACTGCAGACGAAACAGACAGCTGCTGCACAATAAACTGCTGCAGTTTGTGCATCAGCTGTCCAGGGCAGTGTTACTGCCTACATTACTTATACCATTTTGCAACTAAAACCTGAGACTGTATTAATGCAGTTAGTCTATCTACCCCACTTCCATCCCCCTTTTCCCCCTGGAGGAATTAGGTGGCGCAACCTCTGGACTCCCCTCCCTTTGCTTCCCCAAATCCCCCCCCCCCCCCCATTTGCACCCACCATGCTTCTATCCCCTCTCTAATACACTGCGCTATAATTTTTTTCACTAATAAAAATGAAGCACGCACACAACATGACACTTCATTTACCTGGTACAAGTGATAAAACCCATTTAGAACATGTTACATTTGTACAATTGTTTATTACCTACCGTATATACTCGAGTATAGGCCGACCCGAATATAAGCCGAGGCCCCCAATTTACCCCCAAAAAAACTGGCAAACTTATTGACTCGTGTATAAGCCGAGGGTGAGACATGCCTGTCCATCCCTGTGTGTGTGTCCGTCCATCCCTGTGTGTCCGTCCATCCCTGTGTGTCCGTCCATCCCTGTGTGTCCGTCCATCCCTGTGTGTCCGTCCATCCATCCCTGTGTGTGTGTGTGTCCATCCATCCATCCATCCCTGTGTGTGTGTGTCTCCATCCATCCATCCATCCATCCCTGTGTGTGTGTGTCTCCATCCATCCATCCATCCATCCATCCCTGTGTGTGTGTGTCTCCATCCATCCATCCATCCATCCCTGTGTGTGTCTCCATCCGTGTGTGTGTGTGTGTGTGTGTGTGTGTGTGTGTGTGTGTGTGTGTGTGTGTGTGTGTGTGTGTGTCCAGCCTACCTTTGTCCCGAGGCTCCGTCCCGTGCCTTGCCTCCTTGCCTCCGTCCCGTGCCTTGCCTCCTTCCCTCCGTCCCGTGCCTTGCCTCCTTGCATCCGTCCCGTGTCGTGCCTTGCCTTGCCCCCGTCCCGTCCCGTCCCGTGCCGTGCCGTCCCGTGCCCTCTTCGTCGGCGGCCATTGTAAAGTTCAAAAGCTGCGCCGCCGCCTTCGCCTGTGATAGGCGGAACACTGAATTTCCCAGCAGCCTGTGTTCCGCCTATCACAGACGTCGTATCATCCTCGTCCGTAGTACGAGGATGATACGACGTCCGTGATAGGCGGAACACAGGCTGCTGGGAAATTCAGTGTTCCGCCTATCACAGGCGAAGGCGGAGCCGGAGGCGCGGCTTTTGAATAGAATGGCCGCTGTCTGTCTGCTCGACACGCTGATCGAGCGGGCAGACAGCGATGACTCGAGTATAAGCCGAGGGGGGCACTTTCAGCCTCAAAAAAGAGGCTGAAAATCTCGGCTTATACTCGAGTATATACGGTAATGTATGCTAGATATGCTGGAGCGGCAATTGCGTTCAAACTGACAGATGACCCTAACAGCAAAAACTGCTTTTTTGTTATTTTTCTTCTTTTTTTGCATGTTTACGTGCATCGTGCTTAGGGCAGCCCACTCATTTCAATGGGCTTGCCTATGTGTGAGAAACGTGCTGAAAAGGTGAAAGCAAAACTTTAAAAGAAGCAAAATCGCAGTACCATGCATTTTGGGGCACACGATCGCTCTCATGTTTGCAAGATACATGGGGGTGCCATTATTGGCACTCCTGTGCGTCTGCAAAGGGGCCCCAGATTTACGTGCCACGTGCGAAAGTGTGCAATTTTGCGTGCGTTCCCACAACGCACTGGTATAAATAACGCCTTGTAACATGGTGCAAGATTTCTATTTGTGAAATAGTCTTGCACTTTCTCTGTAAAATGTCCCAAGCATTTAATAAATAGTGGCATCATTTCAGCACTTCTGTAATATAAAGATGTGACACAGACAGCACACTGTGGTAGATGGTATCTGTGCATGATAGAGTATTGCAGAAACAAGACTAGCACCATGGAGATCTGGTCACGCATAAAGCAGAGATTAAATGCTGTATATGTAAGCTGCAAGGACAGATCACAAATGTAATAAGCTTGCAACAAAGTGATATTTACGTCTCTCTATTCATTACAAAGCCACGTTCAAATAGACAGCATTCAGGTGTGACAGATATAATGCTAACGTATTGCTAACGTATTAAAAGAAGATAAATGCAAATCATTACAAAATCACATAAAAACAATACAGAACATTTTATTTTAGTTATTACTGTAAATACTGCTGAGATAGCTTACTTATTTCAAATGCTCATTCTTTCCACAATTTCATAGGGGAATTTAATGCAGAGATTTATAGATTTGTACCACTTCTAGCAGTTGTCTGTATTTCTTTTACCAAAGTTTGTTGAGAAGGAAACTACACTGTATCTGAGAACCAGAAACCAAAAACTATTTGATTCATTTTTAATTTTCAAAGCAAACTCGCCCCTACATTTACTGTATGTCTCTATGGTTTATTTTGCTGGAAAACATCCCCTAGTATTTCTGTCCATGGCCATCTTGAGTAAGGGCCAATGATTCATGTAGCATTTACTTCCTGCAATCCACCTGCCCTTAGCTCAGGCATGCAGACAGGTGGGTGTTTACATCACTCTCACTCTCTCATACTGGTCACTGAAAGCTCAACATGGCACCTCATGGCAAAGAACTCTGAGGATCTGAAAAAAAAGAATTGCTTCTCTACATAAAGATGGGCTAGGCTATAAGAAGATTGCCAAGACCCTGAACCTGAGCTGCACCATGGTGGCTAACAGTGGTTTAACAGGACAAGTTCCACTCAGAACAGGCCTCGCCATGGTCGACCCAAAGAAGTTGAGTGTACGTGCTCAGCGTCATATCCAGAGGTTTTCTTTGGGAAATAGATGTATGAGTGCTGCCAGCATTGCTGCAGAGGTTGAAGGGATGGAGGGGTCAGCCTGTCAGTGCTCAGACCATATGCCGCACACTGCATCAAATTGGTCTGCATGGGAGGGCAGGGCCAGATGGAGGTCTGAACTGACATGCCCGTGGAGAGCCCCTGCCGTTTTGGGAAACATATCTGTCATTTTCCCCCTAACAGGCCTTGCCACCTACACCAAACCCGGGGTCCCCCAGACTACTAAGGTGTCACCTGGGACCATTAATGCGGCAATCCCGTGTTCCAGCTGCCTCAAATACAGACCGAGCCTTCGGCCTTAACACGGGGAACGGAGGCCATATTTCTGCATTCGGCCCCTGCAGCACCACTGCCGCCAAGCCTTCTTAGCTACTCTGCGCCTGGCTCTCTCCCTGCATGGACACCAGAGCAACCCAGCCTACTAACCACAGCTTGCAATCTCCCCTGTGCCGATCCTGCATGTCAGCCTGAAGGACAACACTGACATATACAGTAAGTGGCGGCCATCTTGCTACATCACAGCGGCTTCCCATCTCCTCTGTGCCCGATCCAGGTCCTATCTAACCATTGGGGAACCCCGACCTGGTGAATTGTGGCCCCAGAAGAGGATAAAAGCTAATATCTGCCCCCCCCCCCATGATGTAGGTTACAGCCCTGCCCTCCAGGACCACGTGAAGCTGCCAGCTTGCTCTACCCTGCTGCAATATATACATTTGCTCCTGGTCTCCTTAACCCTTTGCTCCTTGAGCACTCCTTGCACTGTCACTAAAGCTGCCCAGCAGGTTCAGCTGCCACCTGTAGCCCTCACAAAGCAAAAACTCCTCAGCTGAAAGTTTGCTGCCTCACCATAGTTTTGCAACACATCTCCATCTCATTCTATGGTGAAGAGGACTAGCAAGGAATGCAGTCCTAGCTCCAGAGTCACATGTAGCGACCATCCTGCCCGTTCTATATACCATGCTTCCTGACTGACGATGGATGGCTGAAAACATGGGCTACTGCGCTCTGTGCTCTCCCGACACTAACAAGCTGTGTTCTCAGTTACCTACACCAGGAATTTCTATGTCATCCTCAAGCTCCCACCCGGCTGACTCCGCTGAGCTGCAGCAAGGTACAATCCAGTGCTACCTACTCCGTACATCCTCGCTTGACTCCCGCATGGGAAAGGACAAGCTGGCGGCCAGTCACATCCCGAGCAAACCTAAACCTTCTCCTGTGGTTCATATGGACTCCTCTATGTGCGGGGACACTGCAGGAGAGCCCTCGGCTCCTCTGATGGCCCCTCCAACACCTGTCACCGAGTCAGCTATGCCCCCTGTCATTTCCACCAAAGATGGCACAATGGAGCTACTTACTCTGGTCTCGGGCCGATCATCCAGCTCTGCGACCACGGCTCTTCTTTCTGCCTTTAGGGCAGACTTTGAATCCTGGGCGTCCAAGATGGAAGCCTCCCTCCATGTAGAACTACAAGCCCTCCAAAACGACAGAGACCGCTGTATCCGCTCTGGCTACTACCCAAGATGACCATATGGCTCCTATTGTGGCCCTCGAATCTGCAACCACAACACATCGAGGACCGTGAAAACAGGAGCCGAACAACATTAGGATACAGGGAGTCCCGGAAGCAACCTCAGGCACTGATCTAAAACCCACTGTCATCTCTATCCTCAACCAGGTCCTGGGTAGGGAAACATCCCCTATTGAACTAGACAGAGTGCATAGAGTGGGAGGCATGGGGGGAGACCGCAGCCACTGCCCTTGAAATGTTTTATGCCGGGTCCACTACTATACCCTCAAGGAAGAGATTATGTGTAAGGCCTGGTATTTGGGTCTTGTTGAATTCGATGGATCTACAATACACCTCTATCCGGACCTCTCCCGCAATACCTTATACATGAGACGGGTGGTCCGCCAGCTTTTGGATTTGGTCTGTCAGGCTAGGGCTACCTACACCTGAGGCCATCCTTTCAGCATCAGAGTAACCCAAGATGACAATTGTACGTTTTTTCTGTTGGACTCTGACCAACTTCCTGCCTTCTTCACCTTCCTTGCACAAGACCCTATCAGCATCCCAAACTGGCTGGACCCTCCAGAAGACCGTCAACGACTACTGGGCCCTCTCCCACAACATCGCATGACGTCCAAGATCTGGATCTGCTTCTTTTGGTCCTAGAGCAAGACATCCACCGTCGCCAGAAGACTGTTTCAGCTCCCCATGTGAGCCAACACTATTACTTGTTCTCTCTGTCTGATGTTTTACAATGGGTTTATACCTTTCAATCCGCAGTTTTCATTAAGGGACTTGGCCAGGTTTGCCTTGATACTGTGTTCTCTATGTGCCCTCCTCCTATGAACTCATGCTAATCCTATCACTCTGCTTACCGGGACTGTATAGAAGTTTTCTGAGCTCAGGGGGGTTTTTTGTGTTTGTGATACACCTAAAAGGGATGTAGATTAGATGTTGACAATGTTGCTGCTCTTTATCAATGCTTGGGGGCTCCATTCGACACTGGACCGTCCTGGCCCTATCTGAATACTTTTTCACACACAAGCCTTACCAAGACCAAATTGAATACTATGAGCATTGTTTCCCTAAGAAACCTTCCTCTGTTACCTAATTCTCCAGAACCCTATGATTCTCTTAATCGGGATGTGGCCTGGCCCAAGTGGAGCCCACCACTAAGTTCCTGTAGCCAATGTGCCTTTCCAGTTCTTCGGGCCCATGGACCTGCTGACTGACTTGGAGTACCCCAGAAGCTGCCTTATCACCTGTTCTGGGCTTCTTGGTCTCCTCTCAGTCTAACTGTCCCTGTACCATAGAACTAGTTGAATTCCTCAATGTTACCTCATATTTTTGAAATGCTTCTAATGCATACTATTGCTCGCGATGATAGCTGACTGAACATGGGTATTCAAGCATTTTTTCAAACACTGATTAGATATATGATATGTTCTTTTGTAACTTAAAATTTTGTGTAATCAATATACTACGATAGACGGGTGTGATACATGTACGTTATATACAGTGGTGTGAAAAAGTGTTTGCCCCCTTCCTCATTTCCTGTTCCTTTGCATGTTTGTCACACTTAAGTGTTTCGAAACATCAAACCAATTTAAACAATAGTCAAGGACAACACAAGTAAACACAAAATGCAATTTGTAAATGAAGGTGTTTATTATTAAAGGTGAAAAAAAATCCAAACCATCATGGCCATGTGTGAAAAAGTGATTGCCCCCCTTGTTAAAACATACTATAACTGTGGTTGTCCACACCTGAGTTCAATTTCTCTAGCCACACCCAGGCCTGATTATTGCCACACCTGTTCACAATCAAGGCATCACTTAAATAGGAGCTGCTTGACACAGTAAGGTCCACCAGAAGATCCTTAAAAGCTACACATCATGCCGAGACCCAAAGAAATTCAGGAACAATTGAGAAAGAAAGTAATTGAGATCTATCAGTCTGGAAAGGGTTATAAAGCCATTTCCAAAGCTTTGGGAATCCAGCGAACCACAGTGAGAGCCATTATCCACAAATGGCAAAGACATGGAACAGTGGTGAACCTTCCCAGGAGTGGCCGGCCGCTCAAAATTACCCCAAGAGCGCAGCGACGACTCATCCAAGAGGTCACAAAAGACCCCACAACAACGTCCAAGGAACTGCAGGCCTCACTTGCCTCAGTTAAGGTCAGCGTTCATGCCTCCACCATCAGGAAAAGACTGGGCAAAAATGGCCTGCATGGCAGAGTTCCAAGGAGAAAACCACTGCTGAGCAAAAAGAACATCAAAGCTCGTCTCAATTTCTCCACAACACATCTTGATGATCCCCAAGACTTTTGGGACAACATTCTGTGGACCGATGAGACAAAAGTGGAACTCTTTGGAAGGTGTGTGTCCAAGTATATCTGGCGTAGAAGGAACACTGCATTTCATAAAAAGAACATTATACCAACAGTAAAATATGGTGGTGGTAGTGTGATGGTCTGGGGCTGTTTTGCTGCTTCAGGACCTGGAAGACTTGCCGTGATAAAAGGAACTATGAATTCTGCTGTCTACCAAGAGATCCTGAAGGAGAATGTTCGACCATCTGTTCGTGTACTCAAGCTGAAACGAACTTGGGTTCTGCAGCAGGACAATGATCCTAAACACACCAGCAAGTCCACCACCGAATGGCTGAAGAAAAACAAAATGAAGACTTTGGAGTGGCCTAGCCAAAGTCCTGACCTGAATCCTATTGAGATGTTGTGGTATGACCTTAAAAAGGCCGTTCGTGCTCGAAAACCCTCTAATGTAACTGAATTAGGACAATTCAGCAAAGATGAGTGGGCCAAAATTCCTCCGGGACGCTGTAAAAGCCTCATTGCACGTTATCGCAAACGCTTGGTTGCAGTTGTTGCTGCTAAGGGTGGCCCAACCAGTTATTAGGTTTAGGGGGCAATCACTTTTTCACACAGGGCCATGATGGTTTGGATTTTTTTTCACCTTTAATAATAAACACCTTCATTTACAAATTGCATTTTGTGTTTACTTGTGTTGTCCTTGACTATTGTTTAAATTGGTTTGATGTTCCGAAACACTTAAGTGTGACAAACATGCAAAGGAACAGGAAATGAGGAAGGGGGCAAACACTTTTTCACACCACTGTATGCCTGCTAGGTTGTCGGGTTCACAACTCAGATCTCCTGTTTCCGACCTCCTTCCCCAAATAGGTTTGGCACGATTTTCTACTGCGGACATCTTAGATTTTGTTTTGAGACACCTTTCCCAGTTGTCCTCTGTCCAGCCTTCTTCCATTCCTCTTCCATTTTTGTAACTACTTCCCCTTTTTCATTTCTTCCCCATACGTCTCCCCCCTCTTTTTCTGGGACTTTCAAATTTTCTTTTGTTCCCCTCACTCCACCATGGCCTATATGGTATTATCTCACCCTCGACTAAAACTGTGTTCATACAATGTAAATGGACTCAATGTAGCCTCTAAAACGTGGACAAATTCTATATCAAATGCATAAATGCCAAGTTAATGTACTCCTCTTACAGGAGACGCACTTTCAATCAGCCTCCACCCCTTGCTCCAAGAGATGGTTCCATAGTACTAATCCATCCCAGAAAACGAAGGGAGTATCTGTGGCTTTTCACAAAACTCTCCCCGTTGAACTGCTTGAGCATCTCTCCGACCCTCAGGAAACCCTCAAGTTCCATCAGCTTTGCAGTATCTGAAGATTCTATCTGAATTCATGGAGGGTAAGCTCACCCTGGGAGTGGATTTTAATACCCCCCTGGAGCCACTTTTGGACTCCTCCACCTCAAGGTCACATATTTCATTCCCCAGATTGAGGGCCCTGAAACGCGCACTATACGACTTGCACCTTGTAGACGTTTGTAGGGTACTGTACCCCAAGGCTTGTAACTGCGCGCACTTTTCTCAGATACATCAGACCTATAGTCGCATAGACTATTTACTGTGTGACCACAGCTGTCTAGACTGGTCTGAGTGCGAAATAGACTCTATGATCTGGTCAGACCACTCCCCTATATACTTGACGTTCTCGCTCCCCTCCACGCCTGTGAAGGAGTGGACATGGCACTTGAACGACTCGTTGCTGGCTAACTGACTGTATTACACATATCTTGGAAACTATCTCTAATTCCACATACACACGATCGGAATTCTCGTCAGAAAAAGCTCTGATGGTTTTCCCATTGGAAACTGTCTTGCCTACGCACGGTCACACCAAATTCCAACCGCCAAGAACGCGGTGACATACAACACGTACGACAGGACTAGAAAAAGGAAGTTCAATACCTAGTATTCAATAGCTTCCATCTCGTATTTGAATCTGAGCATGCATGAGTTTTTGCCCGTCAGAATTGCATACACATGATCAGAATTTCAGATTGAAAAACTTTCTATCGGGAAAATTGAGAACATGCTATCAAATTTTTGCTCCTGGGAATTCGGCCAGCTAAATTCCGATGGAGCATACACACGGTCGCATTTTCCGATGAAAAGCTCTCATTGGTCTTTTGCTGGCAAAAATTCTGATTGTGTGTAAGCGGGATAACTTTTTTGGGGACCACACACAAGATACCACGTCGTTACCCATCCAATGGGAGGCACTGAAGGCGGTGCTACATGGAACATTTATTCAATTAGGATCTCGCCTGAAAAAGGAATGCTCAGCTGCTATAGTGGCTGCAATTCAAAAGTTCAGAATCCTGGAAACTGACCATAAACTTTCCCCAACAATCAAAGCGCTCACAGAGGGTTCCAACTCCCGATCACATCTCAGAGGTCTGTATGAAACCTCTGTCTGGAGCAGCGCCTCGCCGGCCTGGAAGTTGGTGAAAGAATGGGGTTTACCCTTATAGGAAAATGATAGTCGGAATGGAAATGACCATCAGTACTTGATCTGATGGTTGACGAGTTGATTTAGAAGCGGTTTCAGCGCTCTTCTCTTCTAAATTGTCGTCTGGGCTATGTCTGCAAAAATCTGGACCGGGTGTCCTGAAATTAGATATTTCTCCTTGATGTCTTGCCTCCATCATTATTTTTTCCTTAATTCAATAGAAATGTGGTTTGACTATCACATCGTGCGGTAGTCCATCTGGTCTGGGAGCTGTCAGGGCCCGATGCACCCTGTCCAGTTCCAGTTGGTGAGGAGAGATGCCCGGTATTAATTGCATCATTAGAGCATGTATTGATTCCTCTAGGTTCACTTCTGTCTCCGGGAGGCCCCGTACACAAAAATTATACCTCCTAGACCGGTTTTCTAAATCTTCAATCTTTGCATTCGCTTGGTCTAGTTGGTCCTAGAGAGACGTGATCATTCTGGAGTTTTGATTCACTTGTTTCACTGTGCCATCCATTTTGGACTCAATTATGTCCAACCTCTCTCCTATGTTTTGGAAGCCATCTCTCATGCCAGTAGTAATAATATTGCAGGCTTTGGACAGTTCTTGTTGTAGAAGGGCAGAGAATCTAGCTAAGAGAACTGTATCTCCTGAGTATGTGATGGCAGGGGCAGGTGGCTGAGAAGATACATTGCTGTTTTGACTCAGGGCAATTTCTGCAAGTTCAGCCATCTCTCTGTCTGTAGAGGAGACTGGGGAGTCTGAAGATTAGGGCCCTGTCTGAGGAACCCGATGAGGGAGACAACTGTGGGTGTTCACTCTGGGGGGAGAAGAGCCCTTCCTGGGACAGGGATGAGAAGGGGTCCCTGTGGACTTCTGCATGGGTGGCGCTGTCCTCTTATTCTGACCTCCTCCACGTGCTGTGTCACCTTTCTCAGTCACCATCATGGCCTGTGGGGATCGATCCTTGATCGGGAGGCTGGCTTTTTCCACAGCAGTTTGATTGAACTGTGTCTGCCGAGAGGACTGCTGTTGAGCACTTGGGCTGCTTGATTAGTGGCTCCCCCTCCCTGCTTCTTCTCAGTCCGTGGGGTCAGCTGGTGCTGGGGCTGTGAGCTGCCACTCTGCGTGTCTCCCTTCCCTGGTGCCATTTTACCCTGGGGAGAATGGTGCTTGGCCTGGGAGGAGCAGGTCGTACGGGTTTGCTGGGAGAACCTCTTCTAGTTAGTGCTGCTCCCCACTGCATTATCTGCTCTCTGGTCGCAGATTGCTTGTCAGGCGGTGTCCTGATCGTCCCCTGTCACTTAATAATGCGTATTTAGGCTTGAGGTGTACAGAGCCTGATCAGTGCATGTCCGATCGCGGCGCCATGCGCATGCGCACTTGTGCTTTAACTTTGGTTGTACACCCATTCATTTTTTTTCACATTATTTATTAAGGGATTGCATCACATACATGAAAAGCAGTATGCAAGTTCTTTTTTTTCAGAGGGTCAGCAGTATTGACATTGCAAATACAACAAACAGCATAGAAGTATAACAGAGAATTGTTGACACGTCAGGACAATCAATTTATTCATGAAAATATGGTTCTCAAAGAAACAGGAAAACTAAGGTCTGAATATTGCAATGTCACCCAAGTTTTATTAAGGAAAGGGGGTTATACCTCAAATGGGGAAACTATCTAGAGTTAGAGGTAGAGGAAGCTAAATAGGGGTAGAACAGGAAGAAAAAAATAATGTTATTGTTGGTTATAGTCCCCTTAGGCCTCCCACCTTAATTCCAAGTTGGAGTAGGGAACGGACTGTTGGTCGTTCGGTGGTAAGGTAACTGTTCAAATCAATTGGTAATTTGTAATCTGGAAGAGTATTTAAATTAATTCCCGTAAAACCACTTCTTGTTCACATCTGAGGTCTTGTCCTTGAAGGCCTTTGTGAGATCTTTAATTTCATGAATATTAATTACCCTGGTAAACCATTGGCTTACAGTTGGAGGGGAAGTTCTTTTCCATGAACTAGGAATGCAAGCCTTGGGCGCATTTAACAGCTGTAGCAGCAGAGATTTTTTGCAGGATTTTCCTGGACAAAGGGGTAAGGTGGAGAAAAATTGCTTGTGGATTGTCCAAAAAAACTGTAGTTTATTGTATGATCTCCGGAAGACCTTCTGCCAGAAGGTGTGCAGAACAAGGCACTCCCAAAAAATATTTAAGAAAGTGAGTATTTACTTACCACATTACCAGCAGGTCGCAGGCTGTCCTAGAAAGTGTCTCCAAAGAATGACCAGTGTTCTGTACCATCTGGTTACAATTTTGTAAGAGATTTCTTGGTATATGTTACAGATTGATGCCTTATGTGCAAAAATCAAAATTCTCTCTTTTTGGTTTTCTGTAAATGTCATTCCTAGATTAGTCTCCCATTTATGAAGGACACCTGGGTCTCCCAGAGAAGGTGTTGTCAGAAATGCTCAGTGTGAGAGTGACGGTGCTCACTGTACAAGCTCATTGGACAAGCACATCCTCTCAAAAGTAGTCTGATCTCTAGTGAACTGTTGAGGGGCGGAGGGAATAGAGGAAAGTCAACTGTATGCAGCCCCAGTTGTCGATGCCCATTCATTTTGAATAGGTTCCCAAAGTTCACCCATGCAGCAAACAACAACCTTGCAATGGAAACAGTAGGGTTCTATGCATATTTGGTACAATGTCATTCATTGTTGTCCCATACTGTATGGATGGACACATGCTAGTGTAATGGGCTATTCATTTTTAATTTTTTTATTTTTGCTGGAGTTCTTCTGTAAAGATTTCCTACACGTATGAATTTTAAATCCTTATAAACATAGTTGGAATGCTTGAACTTATTTTTTCCCTCAGAGTTTTTTTTTATCCCTTATTATGTAACATCTCAATCAATTAATTCTTAATCCCTTATTTTGTTACCACCTACTGCCAGGATTACATAAATGTAATTTCTTTTCAACTAGGAAGGAGAATGACAAGCATGCATACTGTACAGTGAATTCAGATATCCATATCAAACATGCACTCTAGTCTAAGGGCTGAATTCAATGGACTAGTTCAGTAGAGCATGGATTCCTTCATGCATAGCACATAGCAGAACTCTTTATAAGCAGGATGACCTCATTCCTGGACTAAAGTGCCCTCCTGATATTTTAGTCAACAGCTCCTCTCCCCAACGCAGGATGCTAAACACAGCTCACTTGACTTTTCTTTCTACACTTAAGGCCCTTGTTATTTTTAGGTTTGTAGCTCAGCTGTCCCCATGTCATTTAAGCAGAGCAGCTTGCACTAGTCCATTTGTTTAAACTGGATAGCTCTGGATCCATTACAATAGCAGACACGTGAAAAGCATTGCATAGCGTCTGTTGTTTTCTCTCATTTTTCACGTTGACAGCTTGCCTTATCAGTTGATCATGTTTACCTGTCATCTCACACCAAATAGATTGCGGGTTTTAAAAAAGCCAGATAAGTATTTATCTTGCAAAGAGAAGATGACTTATGGTGTTTATTTTTCTCAGCATTTATAAGCTTTTTCCATAACATCATGTGAGTCTGCTTTCCTCATTAATTAACTTGTAAACTAGATAGAAAGAAAGTAGATAAAAACATGAAACCATTTGGGCCGGTTCACACTGCAGGCGAGGCGAGGCGACTCCGACTTGCCTCGCCGCGACCTGCAGCGGCCTCGGCGGCGACTTGCAAATGACTTCTGTATAGAAGTCAATGCAAGTCGCCCCGAGGTCGCCCGAAAGTAGTACAGGAACCTTTTTTCTGAGTCGGAGCGACTCGAGTCGCTCCTCTCAGAACGGTTCCATTGTACAGAACGGGGGCGACTTGCGGGAGCGAGGCGAGGCGAGTCGTGTCGCCTCGCATCGCCCGCTGTGTGAACCGGCCCTTAGTGCTCAAAAAATAATAAACTTGATCCTTTTTTTCTTTAAAGTGCTGCGACAAGGGCTCATGTACATTGGCGCAGAGGGCCACCTGTACAAACTAATGACTAGAAGCAGCTGCATACTAGACATGGGCGCAGTGAATAAATTTGTTTTGTTCTGTTACTTTCGTATTCAAATTAATTCGTACTGCGAATTACGAATTGTCGTTAGGTTCGTTAATTTGTACGAACGTTCGTTACGATGAATTTAAAGGCAAAAATATACCTCAATATGACAGTCGATGCTGATGAAAGTTTGGTTTTTATCTGAAATACGAAATTCCGTTGAAGAATTTTCGTTAGATGAGGGGCTCCCACCATCCCTGTGCTGTGCTGACTTCCTCCTGGGGATTCATAAACAAAAGTTTGTATTTCGTACAAAATTCAGACGCATGGTAATTCATATTTCGGATCCTCCCGAACGTACGAATTTCCCTAAATTTGGAGATTTGAGTACGAAACGAATCGCACATGTCTACTGCATACTCAGAGTGAATGCAAGTGTAATGTGTGGGGAAATTAGCTTGTGGGGATCACCTTTTCTGCATGACAGTCAGCAAACGGGCACTTTCTTCAAAATCTGGTGGATGCCAGGTTTATTTGCAAAAATAAAAACAAACAGCAAATAAAATCCTTGCCGTCCGGCGCTCACTAAACAAATAGTCTCCTCTCTATACAGTGCTGGGCTGCTCCCCGTCAAAAACATGCAGAAAAAGAAAACCTTTTAGTCCAACACCCAGAGCTCCTCTCACTCAGGTTCCTTTCTGAGTCTCCAAACCAGAGCCCTGTTTAGCTCTCTTCCTGGTTATTTAAAGTCCACCTGAGTGTGGGCTCAAGTGTACCAGAACATCTGGACCCGAACCTAGCCTGCCGCAGAGGCTGGAAAAACCTGGGCCAGATTCCGGTTCAATTCCTTACAACAGAACGAATGCGAGGTTAAATGTAGCGATTATCCACTATATCACCTCGCATACCATTACATATCCTCCCCCTCTGCTCAAGCACCTGTAGCTGAGCAATTGACCCAAGCATACAGTGCATGCGGGAGAGGGCAGCTGCATTGTTTTGGAACTTGCCCGGCCTATGCTCTACTGTAAACTTAAAGCGCTGTAGAGCCAGGAACCATCTTGTTATGCGGATATTTTTCTCCCTGTTGTCACACATCCAATTTAGGGGAGCATGGTCGGTGACCAGCTTAAATGACATACCCAACAAGTAATACTCCAAGGCCCATTTAATAGGGAGACATTACTTCTCGACAATAGCATAGTTTTTTTCATGCTTATTCAGTTTTCGGCTCAGGTATACAACCGGGTTCTCCTCACCATCTCTGTTCTGGGATAGAACAGCACCTAGGCCCACCTCAGAAGCGTCTGGCTGTACCACAAACTCCTTTATGAAGTCTGGGGTCACCAGCACCGGTAGTACACAAAGGACCTGTTTTAATTTCTTAAAGGCCTCCTCAGCTTCAGGATTCCATTTGAACATGACCGACATTCTGCCGTTCGTCAAGGTTGGTCAGAGGGATGGCAATGGTGGCAAAGTTAGGTATAAACCATCGGTAATACCCCGTAATGCCTAGGAAAGCCTGAACTTGTTTCTTGTTTACTGGTTGGGGCCACTTTTGAATTGCCTCAATCTTATTGGTCTGAGGCTTGACAAGTCCCCGGCCAATAACATACCCAAGGTACTTGGCTTTCTCCAGGCTTATGGCACACCTATTTGGGTTGGCCGTGAGATCTGCTTCCCTAAGGGAATCTACCACTGCTTGTACCCGGGGCAGGTGCGATTCCCAATCTGGGCTGTGGATAACCACATTGTCTAAATAAGCAGCTGCATACAGGCCATGGTCTCAAAGTTTTGTCCATCATTTGCTGGAACGATGCAGGGGCCCTGTGCAGACCAAAAGGCATCCACTTGTACTGAAACTAGCCCTCAGGAAAAGGCAGTCTTCTCCTTGGCTGATTCAGTTAGCGGTATTTGCCAATAGCCTTTTGTTAGGTCTAGGGTTGTTATGTATAGAGCCTGTCCCAACCTGTACACGAGTTTGTCGACCCGGAGGATCGGGTATGCATAGAACTTGGAGACACTGTTGAGTTTCCTAAAGTCATTACAAAACCTGATAGTGCCATCAGGTTTTGGAACCAGCACTATGGGGCTCGACCACTCACTGTGGGACTCTTCTAACACGTCCAGCTCTAACATATTTTTGATTTCTTCCATGACTGCCTCTCGCCTGGCCTCTGGGATTCTATATGGCTTTACATTTACCCGAACGCCTGGTTCCGTCATCTTGGATGTTGGATCACCTTGGTCAGTTCAGGTAAGGGGGAGAAAAAGTCTCTATTTTTTTACACAAACGTCCTAACGTCACTTTGTTGTGCCAGGGACAGTGAATCCATTATGGGAAGGTCAGGTGTCACCAGTACCCTGTCTGTTGGAGGCGGGGAAGTGGCCAGTAAAGTCTCTCTGTCCTTCCAGGGCTTTAAGAGTTTCACATGATAAATTTGGTGTGGTTTTCTTTTCCCTGGCTGGTAGACTTTGTAGTTTACCTCCCCCACCCTTTCGACAACCTCAAAAGGTCCCTGCCACTTGGCTAGGAACTTACTTTCCACCGTGGGAACCAGTACCAACACTCTGTCCCCGGGGCTGAAAGTACAGACCTTGGCACCCGGATTATAGACCCTCCTCTGGACCTCCTGGGCTTGCTCCATATGTCCTCGCTCCAGAGGCAGGACAGCTGTGATTCGATCCTGCATCAAGAAGACATGCTCTATGATGCTTCTATATGGGATGGCCTCTCCTTCCCATGTTTCTTTGGCTACATCTAGCATCCCCCTGGGATGTCTACCATACAAAATCTCAAAGGAGGAATAGCCTGTGGATGCCTCACGTATGGCAAACATGAGATATGGTAGCAAAAAATTCCAGTTTCTCCCATCTTTGTTGACTACCTTTTTTAGCATACTTTTCAAAGTTTTATTAAATCTTTTGACTGGACCATCCATTTGGGGGTGGTAGACAGAGGTACGGAGATGGGAGATTTTGTATCTACACAGTTCCTTGGTAACCTTGGACATAAATGGGGTACCCCGGTCAGTTAAGATCTCTTTAGGGATCCCCACTTGACTAAACACCTGGACCAACTCCTTGGCGATAGCCTTGGTGGAGGTGTTGCGCAAGAGTATGGCCTTGGGATAGCGCGTCGCATAGTCCAGGATAACCAGAATATGTTGGTGACCCGGGCAGATTTCACAACTGGCCCCACCAGGTCCATGCCAATCCTTTCAAAGGGGACCTCGATTATTGGCAGAGGGACAAGGGGACTGAAAAAATGGGGAGACGGCGCCACCATTTGGCACTCGGGGCACAATTCGCAGTATTCCTTAACATCTGCATACACCCCAGGCCCAAAATTTCTGGGCGATTTTCTCCCTGGAACAGGTCTACCACCACCCTGCGGAAGGGTTTGGGAACCAATAGCTGTTCTATCACGTCCTCTCCACGTTTTACCACTTGATACAATAAATTGTTTTTAATGGCCATGTAGGGGAAAGACACCCCCCAGTTGGGATCTATGGGTTCCCCATCCAACATCTTGCTTTGGCTCTCATTAGGGTGGCACCCCACAGTTGCTCAATACAAAAATCCTCTCTCCTGACCTTTAAGTCGGGTACCACTCTAATCTGCTAAAGTGTATGTGAAGTGACTAGTGGCTTTTTCAGTAAGACTGCTTCTGCTGTTCTAATATATTTTTATTTTTGCTGTTTTTAATTGGTATTTTAAATACGATTGTTATTATTTTTTGTTTTTTTGGAATTTTTTGTATTTTTTTGTATTTTTCAGCTATACGGCTAATTGATGCTCTCCCCCTTCCATTTTTATGGCTTAACACTTTGATATTTCTTTCAACATTAATTTAATCTTATTTAACTTCACTCATTCTTTATAGCTCGTATAATAGTTGGTAGCGCCGAGGGCCCTAATTCTTGTTTGTGGGGTTCACACAATCATTCCTGACTAGGGTCACCACACTACCAGAGTCTAGCAAGGCTGTGAGTTGCTTTCCATCCACTAAAATAACACACATCTGTTTTTCAATGCAACGCTGACATGATGCAGTATATGTGACCTGTGCAAACAGAGACATGCGTCTTTTCATATAAGCATAATCTCATTGCATAGGTTCATCATCTATAGGACAGTTTTCAGCAATGTGCCCTAATGCATGGCAACAGAAACACCATATGTGCTCTACCTCCAGTCCTCTTAACGGTCCCAAAGACCTTCCTGGCTTCTTTGGAGAGTCTACAGGTCTTGGATCCACAGTCTCATCAGCTGTAACAACAGTCTTATCAAACTTCCACATACTCTTGAACTTACCAGAACGGCCAGGCGATCTTGTGCTCCTAGACACACCGAAGTGGGGCATAGACGGGTTCACCAAGTCCTCAGTAGCGTCGTGACTCTCCACTAGATCCAGCGACTGGGTTGCAGTTTTGGGATCCCCTTGTCTGACCCACCTCCTCAAAGCAGCAGGGAGCGCACACAGGTACTGGTCCATTACCACACCCTCCACGATCTGAGGGCCTGTCAAGGTCTCCGGCTGCAAGCACTTTCTGGTGAGGTGGACCAGGTCGAACATTTGAGAACGGGCTGGCTGGTTGCTGGAGTAGGTCCATTGATGCACGCGCTGGGACCGGACTGCCATAGTGACACCCAAGCGTGTGAGTATCTCTGTATTCAGAGTCTCAAAGACCTGTACCTTGTCCGGTTCCAGGTCAAAATAGGCCTTTTGAGGTTCTCCTGACAGAAATGGGGCCAACAGACCCGACAACTGTTTTTTGGCCACTCTTCGAAGACAGCAACTCTGTCAAAAGTTGCAAGGTATGCCTCAACATCATCGGCAGGTGTCATTTTCTGTAGGTGGTAGGAGGCATCTACCATCTTTGGTTCCACTGGCACAGGCGGTGCAGACCCCTTTTTTAGTTCCACTAGAGCCTCTGCAAACTGCCGGTTCATCTCCTGCTGGGTCGCCTGTTGTGCTGCAGTGGCCTCTGCGACTTGGCAGTTGGTTTCCCACTGAGCTGCATTGGCCTGTTGGTGGTATCATTTCCTCCATCTTCAGAAATTGCCCGCTGAATCCACCACGTGTGGGGAAATTAGCTCGTGGGGATCACTTTTTCTGAATGACAGTCAGCAAACGGGCATTTTATTGAAAATTTGGGGCATGTCAGGTTTATTTGCAGGAGGTTTGCAAAATTAAAAACAAACAAACAGTAAATAAAATTCTTGCCATGCGGTGCTAACTAAACAAATTGTCTCCTCTCTCTACAGTACGGGACTGCTCCCCGTCACCCACAAAAACATGCGGAAAAAGCAGACCTGTTAGTCCAACACCCAGAGCTCCTCTCACTCTGTTGAGCTTTCTTCCTGGTTATTTAAAGTTCACCTGAGTGTGGGCTCAAGTGGACTAGAACATCCGGACCTGAACCTAGCCTGCCACAGATGTTGGAAAAACCCAGGCCGGATTCCGGTTAAATCCCTTACAACAGAATGAATGCGAGGTGAAATATAGCGATTATCCACTATATCACTTCGCATACTGTCACAAATGGTACAGATGATCTGTGTGCAAGGGGTGTACATCCATACCTGTATGCATCTACAGTTGTGGCCAAAAGTTTTGAGAATGATGTAAGTATTCATTTTCACAAAGTCTACTACCTTTTATGGCAATTTGCATATACTCCAGAATGTTATGACGAGTGATCAGATGAATTGCAAACAATTTGTCATAAAAATTAACTTAATCCCATAAAAAAATGTCCACTGCATTTGTGAAGAAGGCTTCAGTGTGCCCAAGAAAGTCCAGCAGGACCCGCCAAAGTTTGCCAGGACCGTCTCCTATAGAAAGTCCAGCAGGATCTGCCAAAGTCTGCAAGGACCGTCTCCTACAGTTGATTCGGCTGTGGGATTGGGGCACCACCAGTGCAGAGCTTGCTCAGGAATGGCAGCAGGCAGGTGTGAGTACATCTGCATGCACAGTGAGGTGAAGGCTTTTGGAGGATGGCCTAATTTCAAGAAGAGCAGCAAAGAAGCCACTTCTCTCCAGGACAAACATCAGGGACAGACTGATATTCTGCAAAAGGTACCTGGGGTATCTGGAAAAAAACCTTGTTCAGAGAAGAAAAGGTGAGTGCTACCATCAGTCCTGTGTCATGCCAACAGTAAAGCATCCTAAGAACATAGCCATGAATAAAGAATGGTACCAAAACATCCTCCGAGATCAACTTCTTCCCAACCATCCAAGAACAGTTTGGTTATGAACAATGCTTTTTCCAGCATGATGGAGCATCTTGTCATAAGGCCAAAGTGATAAATAAGTGGCTTGGTGAACAAAAACCTCAAAATTTTGGGTGCATGGTCAGGAAACTCCCCAGAACTTAATTCCATTGAGAACTTGTGGTCAATCCTCAGAAGGTGGGTGACCATAAAAAAAAACACAATTTCTGACAAAATCCAAGCAGTGATTATGCAAGAATGGGTTGCCATCAGTCAGGGTGTGGCCCAGAAGTTGATTGACAGCATGCCAGGGCAAATTGCAGAAGTCTTGAAATAGAAGGGTAAACACTGCAAATATTGACTCTGCATAAAACTAATGTAATTGTGATACTTATGAAATGCTTGAAATTAGGCTTCAGTATACCATACTAACATCTGACAACAAAATCTAAAAACACTGAAGCGGCAGACTTTGTGAAAATTTTTATTTGTATCATTCTCAAAAATGTTAGCCACGGCTATATACACTCGGATCTGCATTTACTAGCATACAGCCGAATCATGATTTTTAAAGGTGGTTGTACACAACACCTGTGATTCACGGGCAAAGAAGTATTGAAGTGTTTACAGTTTATAGCCCTAAGCACTCATACACATGAGCCCTAGGTTTCAGTTCTATACCAATAAGGAAAATAAAATTAAAATAAATATTTTGTTTAAAATCAGAAACCTTGCCTAACAAAAGAGAAATTGGAGAAGATCCCCAACTGGATATAGTGACATGTCAAGAATAATATTACAATATAATATAAAATAGTAGCCCTAGGAAATTTTGGAACTCTTATGTACACACGACCGGACTTTCCGGCAGACTAGGTCCGACGGTCTTCCCGACTGACTTTTCAGCGGAGTTCCGACGGACTTCCGGACAAACGGACTTGGCCACACATGAACGGAAATACGACTCCTTGCTGGATTAAGGAACATAAAAAAAAAAAGACTGCTTTGTGCTTATTGGACTTATAACCATCATATAACTTGGATTTGTGTACACAACCATTAAAATGCTTCTGTCAAGTAAGATTCCGTCAGGTGATAAGTATAAAGTGTAGGCACCTAGAGGTCCTTACAAATACTTGCAGTACTATTCAGTCCATTCACTACTCTCAAGTGCTAAGTCACCCTAATCAGGAAAAAAAAAAATTTCTTTTGTCAAGGCCTAACTCCCTTCTGCTTCTCTCATAGCCTTGTTTGTCAGTTAGGAACCTATTAACAGAGACAATATCAAGAAGCATACAAGCTTTGCCCAACCAGGGACTAAAAGCCACAGTAAGCATGTACAACCAACAAAGTGACACTATACCTGTCAGTAGCATTATTTTAAGTGAGTCACTTAATCCAAATTCGTAGAAAAGTGTTATTGTAAATCCTGCACCAGCTATGTGGGAAAGAGGTAATAATAGGTTGTAAGGTGCTACTGTATCATGGTTACATTTTACCCTCCACTGAATTTCCAGGCTCTGGGCATGTAAGCAGTGAATGGCTTCAGTTGCACCAAGCAACCCCTCCTCACTCCATGCCCACTCACAAAAAGCCTTATACAATTCACATCCAATTGGATTGGAGGATGAGAATGCATGTGCATCCCTACCCCTCCTCTCTCATCCAACTCTAATTCAGCTTTAAAGCTGGCCAAAAAATGTATTTGCCAACAAATATGTACTGCATGGGCCTACCAAAACAAGGTTGTTTGAGAACATTGAAAGTGGTTTGCGCAATCAGACTGTAGCATGTGTGGTCAGCTTTAAGCATAAAGGTAAGTATATACATTGGATGGCATTTTCCTGTTTTGCCTGTTTCCAGTTGGATTATGTGATGATCTCATTTCTATTAAGTGACCAGCTGCTATGAAGGAGCATTCTTGAGATAAGTCTATCCCTGGTTCCTCCTTCCCTTTTTGCTCTATTGCATAACAGGAATTCTGTGGAATCTGAGCATTACTGTTTAGGGATGAATGTGAACAGCAAAAATCATAGGATAGTTGGGTATTTAATACATGACCTGCCACTTATGACACCTTTCACCCATGAACAGTCTGCATTGCCTCACAAAGAGTCAAATAAGAGTCAAATCTGCTAAGCATTCATAATACAGGTAATAGGGACAATCTGGCTGATCTAGTTCCTTGATATACAGAATTTGCACACTTATACCGCGTACACACGACCCGACTTTCCATCAGAATAAACTCTGACAGTCTTTCCGACAGAGTTTCCAACGGAGTTCTGACCGAATGGACTTGCCTACACACGATCACACCAAAGTCTATTTGTTTCGAACGCGATGACAGGCGACGGGACTAGAAAAGGAGGTTCAATAGCCAGTAGCCAATTGCTGCCCTTGCGTTGTATTTGGTCCATCGGACTAGCATACAGACAAACGTTTTTCCCGATAGGAATTGATTCTTTCGGAAAGATTTAAAACATGTTCTATTTCTAGGTCCATCAGACTTTTTGAAAAGAAAAAGTCAGCTAAAGCCCACACACAATTGGAATATCCGATGAAATAATTCTGTCAGACCTTTTCTGACAGAATTATTAGTTCTATAAGGCTCCTTTCACAAGAGCAGACCGATTGGTCCTTTTTTCAGGCAGACCAAATAACACATTGTTTTCTATGGGGCGGTAGATGTCAGCAGACATGTGTCTGCTGACACCTGCCAGGGATCCGATCCCATAAAATCCACTAAAAACAGAGGTATCTCAAAACATTCGCCTTCCGTTTGGCAGATGACAATTGGATGGAAACGGACATGCAATCTGTTTCAATCCGACCACCCTATAGAGGAGAGCGGGCTGTGTCCGTGTCCGTTTTGTATAGTGGAACGGACATGGACCTGCCATCCTCCTGCTCAGCGAGGGTCAGCGGAGAGATCAGCTCCTGAGCAGGCGGTTTCCCTTGGATGGATCTGCTTTGTCTGAAAGGGACCTAAAACTATTTGTACACCTGATAAAATAAATAGTAACTAATATATGTGCAAAATTCTATTAGATTACATCAATAATTACATTATTAGCAACATATAACTGTTGTGAAAATACATTAGGACATTTTTCCTTCCTCCCTTCAGTTAAGTGATGTTCCACCCATGTGGAAATGCTCTTCTCATAGACCTTAATGTGAACTTTTGAACTTCAGGGTCTGGATGCACTTAAGCTATTTACAGTGAAACAACACTTTGAGAAAAACAATCAGGTCAACTGTATAGGCTGAAAGGATGCTATCACAGCATTTGATAACTGAGGTATTACAAAGTTCTTGTATTTACGTATTGGTTGATAGTTGATGTGGAATAGTAGGGACCATGGTTCCCAAGGTGTGGAAATATTTGCAAGAATTGTGTTATGATAGGACGACTTAGGAACTTAAAGTAGTAATACAGTAGGATAGCAAACAAGGAAGAAAGGGGTGCCTGCGGAGGATAGATGGGTCTGAGGAGGAAGAGGGAGGTCTGAGGAGGGGGAAAGAGGGGTCTAAGAAGGAGGGGGATGCCTGAGCAGGAGAGGGGAGGTCTGGAGGGTCTGAAGGGAAGAAGGGGGATCTGAGGAGGAGAGAAGTGTCAGAAACCATGAATCAGACTGAGACAGAAGTACAATTAAATCACACTTGTTTATTAATAAAAATAAAAAGGTAAATAGAAAAAGCGTAGTCAAGCATAGCCAGAGTCCAGTAACCAGATTGGGTAGTCAGCCAGGCCAGAAGTCAGGGATCCAAGTAGCAACAGCAAGCAGGATAAGGAGCCAGAAGGGATCTCAGCAAGCCAGTGCTTAAACAAACCGCAGGAGATGGTTTCTAATGATGTGACCAAGGCGAAGGCAGAGGTGAAGTGAGCTGGAAGGCTTTAAGTAGGCAGGTCAGACGAACATCATCAGGGACAGCTGGTAACTGTGGAGAGAGAAGAGAGCTGGCAATTAGCCGACAGCTGAGCGGCCAGCCCAGAGAAGGAAGGGCTAAGCCAGCCCTGACAGTACCCCCTCCTCAATGACCCCTCTCCCTCGGAAGGCCACCGGGCTTGAGGGGAAACCATCTATGGAACTCGCGGAGGAGGACAGGGGCATGTACGTCAGAGGAGGAAACCCAGGAGCGTTCCTCCGGACAGTACCTCTTCCAATGCACCAGGTATTGTATGCGCCCACGGAACCTACGGGAGTCAACAATGGATTGTACCTCATACTCCTCATGGTTCTCAACCTGAATAGGGTGAGGATGTGGCACTGAGGTGGTAAATCGGTTACAGACCAACGGTTTCAATAAGGAGACATGAAACACATTTGAGATGTGCATACTAGGAGGAAGATCCAACGCGTAAGCCACTGGGTTAATCCTGCAAAGGATACGGAAAGGCCCAATAAACCGAGGTGAAAACTCCCGTGAGGGAACACGAAGCCGGAGGTTGCAAGATGACAGTCAGACCCTGTCCCCAACCTGGTAGGAAAGGGCAGGCAGGCGTCTGCGGTCAGCATGGAGTCTGTACCTATCATTAGCATGACGCAAAGCCTCCTGGACTTGTACCCAAGTGGAACGAAGACCACCGAGATGCTCCTCTAACGCAGCAATACTCTGCGGAACAAACGAGTCAGGCAACATGGAAGGTTGAAAACCATAAATTTGCCATAAATGGGGACAATCGGGAGGCAGAATTCAAGGCACTGTTGTGAGCAAACTCTGCCCAAGGTAATAGGTCAGACCAGTTGTTATGATGGTCAGAAATATAGCAACGTAGGAATTGCTCCAAGGACTGATTGGCTTGTTCTGTGGCCCCATTAGACTGCGGGTGATACGCAGAAGAGAACGCAAGCCAGTTTCGCAAAAGGCTCGCCAGAACCGGGAGACAAACTGACTGCCCCTGTCTGAGACAATCACCTTGGGTAGCCCATGTAAGCGAAAGATCTCCCGAGCAAAAATGGAAGCCAGTTCCTTAGAGGTGGGCAACTTCTTAAGTGGAATACAATGACACATCTTTGAGAACCGGTCAACCACCATAAGGATAACAGTGCTGCCTTGGGAGTTGGGCAACTCCACAATGAAATCCATAGACAGGTGAGTCCAGGGCCTCCATTGGGTATGGGCTGTAGGAGGCCCACTGGAAGGTGTCGTGGATTCTTACTCTGAACTCACACGGGACAGGCAGCTACGAAGGCAGTAACATCAGCCCGTAGACTAGGCCACCAGAATTGTTGGGAAATGACCCAAATGAGTTGATTCTTCCCAGGGTGGCCAGCTGCCTTGGGGGAATGGTAAGTCTGGAGCACAGCAGTACGGAGACTCTCTAGGACAAAGCAGCGGTCACAAGGTTTATTAGGAGGATCATGGACCTGAGCAGCAAGAATTTTTTCACCCAAAGGAGAAGTAAGACTGGTGCGAACCGTAGCCAAGATAAGATAGGGAGGAATCATAGGAACTGGAACAGACCGACTTGGAAGTGGAGGAAAATTGTCGTGACAAGGCATCAGCCCTTACATTCTTAGTACCGGGTAAGAATGAGACAATGTAATTAAAGAAAAGAGCCCATTGCGCCCTTCTGGGAGAGAGTGGCTTAGCCTCAGACAAGAATGTAAGATTCTTATGGTCAGTAAGAATAAGAACAGGCGCAGTGGTACCTTCAAGGAGATGTCTCCATTCTTTCAGGGCTAAAATGATCTCCAACAGCTCTCTGTCACCAATCTCATAATTGCACTCAGCAGGTGATAATTTCTTGGAAAAGTAACCACACAGATGCATAGCGCTCTCAGAGTTAGGACGTTGAGATAGAAGGGCGCCAATTCCAGTCTCAGAAGCATCAACTTCTAGGATAAAAGGCAACGTAGGATCAGGATGTGCCAACACAGGAGCAGAAACAAAGGCAGCCTTGAGAGTCTCAAAGACCTTAATGGACTCCGGAGACCAACTCTGTGGGTTAGCGTCCTTTCTGGTCATATCAGTCAGGGGCTTGACCAGAGACGAGAAGTTACACATAAACTTCCGATAGTAGTTGGCAAAGCCCAGGAAATGCTGCAGAGGACGTAAACCCACAGGTCGAGGCCACTGTAGGACTGCCGAAAGTTTCTCTGGGTCCATCGAAAAACCAGCAGTGGAAATGACATAAACCAGGAATGTAACCTGTTCACGATGAAACTCGCACTTCTCCAGTTTACAATAGAGATTGTTCTCTCTTAGTTTCTGAATCACACGACAGACATCTGTGTGGTGGCTTTCCAGGGACTTGGAAAATATGAGGATATCATCGAGATAAACCACCACACACAACTGCAACAAATCTCGGAGGACATCGCTAATAAATTCCTGGAAAACTGCCAGGGCATAACAAAGGCCAAAAGGCATTAGGTATTCATAATGGCCTGTTCTTGTATTAGACGCAGTTTTCGAATCGTCGCCCTCCTTAATGCGCACGAGATTGTATGCCCCTCTCAAGTCGAGCTTTGTGAAAACTGTTGCTCCCTTGAGGCGGTCAAATAACTCTGTAATAAATGGAATCGGGTAGGCATTCTTAATCGTGACACGATTGAGACTCCTATAATCTATACACGGTCTCAGTTCACTGCTCTTCTTTTTTACAAAGAAGAAACCAGCACCAGCAGGAGACGAGGATTTGATATGAAACCTTGAGAAAGTGCGTCAGCAACATACTCCTCCATGGCCTTATCCTCCAAGACCGACAAGGGGTAAACCCAGCCACTAGGAGGTATGACACCAGGCTGAAGGTCAATTGCACAATCATAAGACCGGTGTGGAGGCAAACTACCGGCTTGACCTTTATCAAAGACATCGCTAAAATCACGGTACTCCTCCGGCAGGGAGGGGAGTGAAGAGGCGCACAGGACCTTGGATACCATCAGGAAGCATGTCTCACTGCATTGTGGTGACCAAGAGAGAACCTCAGCACGGAGCCAATCAAAAGAGGGGTTGTGCATCTGTAACCAAGGATAACCAATAACCAGCGGAAACCTGGGTGAGGAAATAACTTGTAATTGGATTATCTCATGGTGAAGAGCCCCTACGGCCATGGACAACGGAACCGTCTCATGAGTCACATGGGCAGGCTGTAAAGGTCTCCCGTCAAGAGCCTCAATGGCAAGTGGAGTGTCACGCAGCTGCAGCGGAATCGAGTGCTGCGAAACAAATGCAGCATCAATGAACAGGCCTGCAGCCCCAGAGTCGATTAGAGCCTGTATCTCAATGGACGACTCAGCCCAAGAAAGGGTGACCAAAACCAGGGGCTTATCCTTCTGGATAACTGGGGACAAAACAACGCCACCTAAGGTCTGTCCATGACAGGACCTCAAGGTTCGGGCGTTCCCTGGACGGGTAGGACAAGACTTCAAAAAGTGACCAGCCTGGCCACAATAAAGGCACAATCTCTCCCTCCTCCTAAAGGCTCTCTCATCCGCAGAGAGACACGTGAAGCCCAGGTGCATGGGTTCATCTTCACTGACCAACTCGGTACCAGGAGGCATGGGAGGTGAGGGAGACATGGGTAGGACTGCAAAGCTCGGAGGCAAACATACAGGAGGCTTCCGCAAGCGCTCCTTAAGAGAAAGTCTTTCTCTGAGTCTGGAGTCAATGAGGATGGCAAACAAGATCAAGCTCTCCAGCTCAGTGGGTATATCTCGGGCTGCTATCTCATCCTTGATGGAATCCGAGAGACCATGAGAAAAAGCAGCCACGAGGGCCTCATTGTTCCAAGCAACCATTGCTGCCAGAGTACGGAATTCAATGGCGTAGTCGGCAACAGTTCTCGTACTCTGTTTGATGGACATGAGGCACTTGGCAGCAGAAGTGGAGCGTGCAGGAACATCAAATACCCTTTTAAAGGAGGCCACAAACTGAGGGTAACTCAAGACAACAGGTTTTTGCGTCTCCCATAGAGGGTTAGCCCAGTCCAAAGCTCTCTCAGAAAGCAAAGATATCACAAAACCTACTTTGCTTCTGTCTGTGGGAAACACCTGTGCAGCATCTCGAAGTATATCTCAACCTGATTGAGAAACCCTCTGCATTGAACTGGATCACCCCCAAATTGCTGGGGAAGTGGAGAAGAACCAGACATACCTCTTATCGAGGTAATACTCGAGGCGGGTGCCTGCACAGAGACTGGCGCAGCAGCAGGGACGGCCTGCGACTCGGGTTGTACCGGAGCAGCCACCGTGGGGGATTCCAGGTGAGCTGTGTGATTCAGGAGCATTTGTAATGCTATGGCAAACTGATCCATGAGGTGATCTTGCTCATCCAATCTGGAAAAAATATTACCAACAAGTGGATTGACTGTATCTTCTGAATTCATGGCCTTCGCCTACTGTCAGAAACCATGAATCAGACTGAGACGTAAGTACAATTAAGTCACACTTGTTTATTAATAAAAATAAAAAGGTAAATAGAAAAAGCGTAGTCAAGAATAGACAGAGTCCAGTAACCAGATCGGGTAGTCTGCCAGGCCAGAAGTCAGGGATCCAAGTAGCAACAGCAAGCAGGATAAGGAGCCAGAAGGGATCTCAGCAAGCCAGTCCTTAAACAAGCCACAGGAGATGGTTTCTAGTGATGTGACCAAGGCGAAGGCAGAGGTGAAGTGAGCTGGAAAGCTTTAAGTAGGTAGGTCAGACGAGCATCATCAAGAACAGCTGGTAACTGTGGAGAGAGAAGAGAGCTGGCAATTAGCCGGCAGCTGAGCGGCCAGCCCAGAGAAGGAAGGGCTCAGCCAGCCCTGACAAGAAGGGAGGACAGAGGAGACAAGGAGGGTTTGAGGAGGATAGAGGGGAGGTCGGGGGGTCTGAGGGGAAGAAGGAGGGGTCTGATGAGGAGAGAGGGAGGTCTGGGGTCTGCGGAGAAGAAGGAGGTCTGGTGATGTCCGAGGAGTAGAGGGGGATTGGGGGTCTCAGGAGGAGAGGGGGGCTAGGGAGGAGAGAGGGGCGTCTGAGGAGAAGAGGGGAGTGTGGGGAATAGGGAGGGGAGGTCTAGGGCTGAGTTGTCCCCCCTTCCCCTTGTACTCACAGATCACATGTGGGGCAGGTTCTTCTTCCTCTCTCCAGTTATGTGACATGTCACATGAAAGGACAGAGAGGAAGGCTGACAGTCTGCCGTCACTCCACAGCAGTGCCATGCTGAGACCGAGGAGAGTTCTTAGTCTCAGTACCTGCTTTCTCTTGCCACCTACCGGCTGGAGGGAGGAGAGATTGGAATCCTCTCTTCAGCTGTAGCTTTTGACGCTCCTCCTTCTGACAAAAGTGAAACCACAATCTCAATATGAGGAGCTACTTTCTTCTCTCACAAGTCTGCTTTCCCTCAGGAGGAGCAACTCAAAATATCACTTCATGTCTGCCAGGGCTCATGGACAGTAGCATTGGCAAATGCAGCAGCTGCCGTCACCAGCAAGTAAGTTGGAAAAAAGGTTCAAAGCTCCTGGTACCTATAATCACTACTGTGCCCACCTATGGCTCGGGGAAATGTTACATAGTAAGTGAGGTTGAAAAAAGACACAAGTCCACCAAGTCCAACCTATGTGTGTGATTATATGTCAGTATTACATTGTATGAATGTGGATTTTTTTTTTGCAATCCATGTGAGAAGTGTTTGTCAGGGCACAGAGGGCCCCCGTTCCTCAGGGCCCATGTGCCCCACACACCCTGCACACATGGATGATACACCACTGTCTTTAATGCAGCTGCAAAGTCAAATTCAGCTTTTCTTTGACACATATGGGGAACCAGGGACTGTCTCCCCTTATATATCAAACAGAGCTTTCTCCAGACCCCATGTAAGTGTAAGGGATTCTACTGCACATGCTTAGACAGTGGGACGTAGAAGTCACATGGGACACAGGTTAACAATGTGACAAAATGCTGGTGAACTTGATGCCAGAACTATGTAACTACATACTGGAGGTGTGGGGTGGGTTAATTTAGCACAATGAAAGGGGGTGAAAGGTTAACAAATGTTTCAATAAGCTGCTTGAAAGTTTTATTATCCTTTAGGTTAAAATCCATCATAAGACAATTATATACTGCATATGTTTTTCAATATGACATTTTTTTAAACAATAAAAGCGTCCAGCTTAATAGGTTCTGAACTGCTTTAAAACCTATATGCCAAGATCTCAAATAATATGGCAGCCCAGATTTAACAAGCTGGGAGTTTCTTCTAACATATGGATAAACAAAAAGAAAAAAATAAATTGATACTAATTGTCACGTACCTAGTAGTTGAGCCTGGAATGCAGGGAGCGGCCCCTCGTATTCCCCGGCTAATGAACCCCTGGAGATGGAGACAGGTATTCAAAAGTTCAGGGGGCACAAGTGCCTGGCAGGTAGAACTGGTCCGGATAAGCAGCTGGGCACCGACAGCAAGTTGGTAGGGCTGATGGTACTTGACTGTAGCAGGCAGGCACAAGTGCGGAGACTGGCTGGTAGGTGGGCGTCAGGAAATACTGGAACCCCAACAGGTAAACAGGAACAGCGGAGTCGGGTACAGGCCGGGTCAGCAGGAATCGATCAGCAAGGTACAAGAGGATGAGGCAGAGACGTGGTCGGACAAGCAGAGGTCGTAGGCAGGCAGCAACGGATCAGGGTCAAAGAACAAGCCGGGTGTCAAGGATCAAGGTAACAGGTACTGGTACAGAGAGCAAGGTCACGGGCACGCTGTAGACTGGACAGCACGGATGGAAGGGAGCCAGTGACTTAAGAAGACCTTAGGGCGCCAAACGGACGTACGACGGGTCAGCGCGCCCCCGCGAGTAGACGTGCTCCCGTTCGTGACCCACGAGCGTGTGCGCGCTCGTTCGTGTTGACGCGAGTGCGTTCGTTAGCTTTAGCGCGCGTCAAAGGGAAACGACGGGCTCTCCACGACAGGTTTCTACGGGTAAGTCTCCTGTGTATGGCCGAAACGTCCGAGTGATCGTGACATTGCCCCCCCCCAAGGGGCAGCCCCCGGATGCCCAACTGAGCCAACTTGTTCGGGTGGGAATTCTTGAAAGCACGGATGAGTCTCTTGGCAGGAATGTTAGCCTCAGGCTCCCAGGAGTTCTCTTCGGGTCCGTACCCTTTCCACTTGACTAAGAATTGGACCTGGTTCTTTCTCTTCCTACAGTCCAGAATGGCCTCGATTTCAAACTCAATCTCCCCATTGACCAACACAGGTTCCGGGGGAGAGGAGGTCCTGTCAGTGAAGGGGTCCGCGACTGCAGGTTTGAGAAGCGATACGTGGAATACTGGATGAATTCGGAAGGATTCGGGAAGTTCTAGTTCAAATGCCACGTCATTTAATTTCCTCTTGATCGGGAAGGGACCCAGGAATTTTGGGCCCAACTTCTTGGAGGGGCAGGACAGTCTAAGATTTAAGGTGGACAACCAGACCCGATCCCCGACTTTAAGATCCAGCTCCCCTCTTCTCCTTCTGTCGAAGACTTCCTTGTTATGCTCTTGTGACCTGGCCAGGGTTTCTCGTAAGAGCTTGTTATTCTCTTCAAAGAAGTTAAGTCTCTTCTGAACCGCTGGTACTGAACACTCGGGAAGGTTGCCAGACAAAAACAACGGATGGAACCCGAAGTTCGCATAGAAGGGGGATTGCTTGGTGGCTGAATGGATTGTGTTATTGTAGGCGAACTCGGCCATTGGCAACAGGGAGACCCAGTCGTCTTGCGAGAAGGACGAAAAACAGCGAAGGTACTGCTCCAAAGTCTGATTCGTCCTCTCGGTCTGACCGTTGGTCTGCGGGTGGTAGGCTGAGGACATGCAAAATCCAAAATCTTGAGGTGAACTGCACCCCCCTATCAGACGTGATGCTGGCGGGGATGCCATGAAGTCTCACTATTTCTTTCACAAAGGCGTTAGCTGTCTCTGCGGCTGAGGGGGTGCCCTTCATGGGCAAGAAGTGAGCCATCTTAGTGAGTCTATCGACTACGACAAAGATCGTTGTATGGTTCTCCGAAGGGGGAAGTTCGGCGATAAAATCCATGGAGATCATCCTCCATGGTCTATCTGGAACAGGTAGCGGTCTTAGTAGGCCCCAGGCTCTTGACTTGTCGCCCTTATTCCGAATACAGATGGCGCAAGCCTGTACGTACTTCTTGCAGTCATCCTTCATCCGTGGCCACCAGAAGGTACGCCTGAGTAATTCCAGGGTCTTGAATGCCCCAAAGTGGCCAGCCAGAGGGTGGTCATGACAGGAGGCCAGAACCAGGGTCCGAACTGTCTGGGGGACGAAGATTCTGTTCCCATGCCACATAAGGCCATCATTGGAGGACAACGAGGCACCGGGTGGAGGTGAAGCGCCTACGGAGGCTTGCTTGACTTGAGACACTACATCTCCTTGGAGCAGAAGAAAGTTTCCAGCAGAGAGGATGGTGTCGATAGGTGGCGAGTTTTCCGGCTGACTAAACATGCGGGATAAAGCGTCTGGCTTCGTATTCTTGGATCCGGGACGATAAGTAATGTGGAATACAAATCTTGAGAAAAAGAGTGCCCACCTGGCCTGACGAGGCTTCAATCTCTTAGCTGACTTTAAATATTCCAGGTTTTTGTGGTCTGTATAGACCAGGATTGGATGGATAGCCCCCTCCAGCAGGTAGCGCCACTCCTCGAGTGCAGACTTGATTGCTAATAGCTCGCGATCACCGACGTCGTAATTTCTTTCGGCCTCTGATAACTTGCAAGAGAAAAAAGCGACCGGGTGGAGTAAGGACTTGGGTCCCTGCCTCTGGGAGAGTATAGCTCCGACTGCTACTTCCGAAGCGTCAACTTCAAGGGTATACGGTAGAGCGGGATCGGGGTGTTTCAGGATTGAGGCTGAGACAAACAAATCCTTCAGGGTTTTGAAGGCCTCTTGTGCTTCAGGGGTCCAACGGAACCTCTGGCCCTGCTTGGTCAGCCCGGTAATGGGGGCGATAATAGAGGAGAATCCCTTTATGAACTTACGATAAAAGTTAGCGAAGCCCACAAATCGCTGAACTCCCTTCCTATCGGAGGGGGCAGGCCAGTCCTGGATTGCAGAGATCTTCTGGGGATCCATCTCTACCCCTCTAACCGAGATGACCAGGCCGAGGAACTGGATACTCTCTTTTTCGAAAACACATTTCTCGGGCTTGGCGTACAAGCCGTGAAGGCGGAGGCGGGTCAGAACCTTCTTAACGTGCTCTCTGTGGGTGGCTAGAGTGGAGGAAAAAATTAGGATGTCATCCAAGTAAATAATCACAAACAAATCAAGATAATCTCTAAAAATGTCATTAACAAAATGCTGGAACGTGGCTGGGGCATTACACAACCCGAATGGCATCACTAAGTATTCGTAGTGTCCGAAGCGGGTACGAAAGGCTGTTTTCCATTCATCGCCCTTTCTGATACGGACGAGGTTGTAGGCACCCCGAAGATCCAGCTTTGTGAACAACTTAGCGGAACCCAGTCTCTGGAAAAGTTCAGGTACTAAAGGCAGGGGGTAGCGATTTTTAATGGTGATCTTGTTTAAGGCCCGATAATCCACACAAGGGCGCAGGGAGTGGTCCTTCTTTTCCACGAAGAAAATCCCAGCGCCGGCTGGGGAGGTAGAGGGTCGGATAAATCCTTTTTCAAGGTTATCGTCCAAATAGGACTTCAGGGTACTTAGTTCGGATTCGGATAGGGGGAAGATCCTTCCGAAGGGGATTTCTGCCCCCGGGAGCAGTTCAATAGGGCAATCATATGGCCTATGAGGAGGGAGAGTCTCCGCCCCCTTCTTACTGAAGATGTCCAGAAAAGCATGGTATTCCTCAGGTACAGCTTGTCGGGTCTCATCATCCGAATCCAGACAGAGAAGGACCGAGGAGTCCCCGTTGGGGTTCGGGCAACAATGCTGGTGGCAGTAGTCCGAGGGAAATTCAATTACTCCGGTGGCCCAATCAATGCGTGGGTTGTGTGCCCTCAACCAAGGCATGCCCAGAATGATGGGGAACAGAGGTGACTGGATGACATCTAGGCAAAGGAGTTCTTGGTGAGTCCCGGCGATGACAGCGGGTAGGGGACTGGTCTCCTGGGTTACTGGTCCTGAACCCAAGGTAGATCCGTCAGCCAGGTATACCGAGAGCCCCTTCTCTCTCGGTCTAAGGGGAATCCTGTTCTTTCGGGCGAAGGACGAATCTACAAAGCCACTGCATGCCCCGGAGTCAATAACTGCGTGGGTTGAGACAGTCCTTCCTGGGAGCTGTAAGAGAACAGGAACAGCTAGATGAGAGATGTTATCAAACAACACAGGTGAGGGAACAGGTGGAACAAGGAGGCACTTACGCATCTTAGCGGGGCAAGAGCGAACAAAGTGCCCAGGTTCTCCGCAGTACAGACAGAGATTGTTGACCCGGCGACGCTGACGTTCTTCTGGAGTCAGAGATGGGCGAAGAAGCCCCAGCTGCATGGGCTCCGGGGTGTCCAATGTGGATGCGACTGGAGCAGGAGGAGTTGGGTGACTAGGCACCCGTGGTAACATCCAGATCGGACGAGAAGTTGTGGAGGATCGTTCTTGGCGGCGCTCCCTCAAACGCCTGTCAATCTGGACAGAGGTGTCGATCAAGGCTTCCAGCGTCTCAGGGACACCCACACGTGCCAACTCATCCTTCAGAGCCTCGGAGAGGCCCATGCGGAACTGATACCGCAGGGCCGCGTTGTTCCAGTCTGTGTCTGCACTCCATCCTCGGAACTCTGAGACGTAGTCTTCCACAGGTCTGCGACCTTGTTGCAGGGCATGTAGGGCTGCTTCTGCGGTTGCGGCGAGTTGGGGGTCCTCGTAGAGTCTGGACATTGCCTGGAAGAAGGTGTCCATGGTGTCTAACGTTGGGTCCTTCCGTTCCAACAGACGGTGTGCCCAGGACTGGGGTTCATTGGTTAGCAGAGATATGACGAATCCCACTTTCGTCGCCTCAAGGGAGAAGGTCCTGGGTTGTAGGGCGAAATAGAGTTCGCAGGAGTTGCGGAAAGCCCTGAACTTGTTCCGGTCTCCCGCGAATAGTTCCGGAGTTGGGACCCTGGGTTAGGGTGGCAACATAACGACTGACGGCGGGGCATGGGCCCCAGGGGCGACTGGTGCAGAGGCGGATAGCGCCTGGACCTGTTCCTCCAGTCTTCCATAGCCTTCCTGTAGGCTCTTAACTGCCTGGGTAAGACCGGCCAGGTGGTGGCAGAGCTCGTCCATGGGGGAGGCTCCCTGCGCAGGCTCGGACATGGCTGTCCAGTACTGTCACGTACCTAGTAGTTGAGCCTGGAATGCAGGGAGCGGCCCCTCGTATCCCCTGGCTAATGAACCCCTGGAGATGGAGACAGGTATTCAAAAGTTCAGGGGGCACAAGTGCCTGGCAGGTAGAACTGGTCCGGATAAGCAGCTGGGCACCGACAGCAAGTTGGTAGGGCTGATGGTACTTGACTGTAGCAGGCAGGCACAAGTGCGGAGACTGGCTGGTAGGTGGGCGTCAGGAAATACTGGAACCCCAACAGGTAAACAGGAACAGCGGAGTCGGGTACAGGCCGGGTCAGCAGGAATCGATCAGCAAGGTACAAGAGGATGAGGCAGAGACGTGGTCGGACAAGCAGAGGTCGTAGGCAGGCAGCAACGGATCAGGGTCAAAGAACAAGCCGGGTGTCAAGGATCAAGGTAACAGGTACTGGTACAGAGAGCAAGGTCACGGGCACGCTGTAGACTGGACAGCACGGATGGAAGGGAGCCAGTGACTTAAGAAGACCTTAGGGCGCCAAACGGACGTACGAAGGGTCAGCGCGCCCCCGCGAGTAGACGTGCTCCCGTTCGTGACCCACGAGCGTGTGCGCGCTCGTTCGTGTTGACGCGAGTGCGTTCGTTAGCTTTAGCGCGCGTCAAAGGGAAACGACGGGCTCTCCACGACAGGTTTCTACGGGTAAGTCTCCTGTGTATGGCCGAAACGTCCGAGTGATCGTGACACTAATACACCCTAAAGAGTTAAATTACCAACATGTATTAAGCTATCAATAGCAAAGATAAATAACAAGCCCATAAAAATCCCTAAATCCCCAATACTGACTCCATACATAAAAATCCCTCTACCACCATCCCTATACAAAGATGTAACCCATTCTCCAATAAACCATATCTGTATAAAATGTTAGAAATAAACCACCCTCACAAAGGAGGGGAGGAATACATGATACAGAGGATGATTACCACCCTCTCCTTATATTTGACACCCCCAGTCTAACACCTACCTAAACCCCCACAATCCACCTATAATGCAAGCAGAAGCTGTACAATTTCAGAGGGCAGCAGCGTAGCTCCAAACCATGGATGTCAATCAACGATATTGCCTTCCAAAATGACCCGGGAAACAGTAATAATAAGTGAAACAGTCAGTCGTCCGTCAAGAGATATCTCCAACTGGAAAAGAGACAGTTCCTTCTATAGGAGAACAGGCATAAAATACTATATAGAATGTTCTTTTTCTCTTGATAGTACTCTGTTGTAAGATGAAAGACTTCTTGTATGTATTACCAACATAAATTTATTTTAGTGCAATCAGACTGAATGAAATTGAAAAACAGGCACTGCATGGTTATACTGACTCATCACGATTTTTGCCATAGTAGGGACAATGACTGCTGGTCATCCTGGTAACCATATGCCAAGGTTCCCACAACTTGTAGGTATTAAAGTCATTGTCATACATGGGACATTTCCACTGTGTTTCCTGGGATCTTACTGGAACTCTAGGTCTGTTTTGAAGATGGGATTTCACCCAGTGCTTATATCATACAGAAAAACACAATATGACTTTTCCACAAGACTGCCAGATCATGTTAGTTCCTCATTTTGATGACCTATGTAGAGATGTCTGACTATTGAACAATATATGCTATGACTTCATTATGTTTCCCAGACAAGACCTTTGGAAAATTATGCTGAGATCACAAAGTCAGAAGTCTATGATTTCCACAATCACCTTCAAGATGGGAAAGAAAACCACAGTGTATAAAATGCCAAAATGAAAGTAAATAGCTAACAAGATTCCCAACTACATAACTAATTATAGGTTATTGTGTTCAGTAGAATTTTGTAATTTTGGAGATGGAAAAGAGGGGCACAAAGTATGTAGGCAAAGGACACATCTCTGCCATGCGTTGTTTCAAAGTTTTTGTTGAGTTTTAACAATAATAAATCAACACAGAATAAGAATATCGTCTGTCCTATGAATGTTATATTATGATAAGTATCACATTCACATACATTTTACAGCTCAGGGCCCCCATGAAGTGAGTACTGCTCGGTGAGACCAGAACAAATTATAAAAAGAGAAATTTAGAGAAGTATAAGAGATTGGGCACCATCCCTCCCTCCCCGACACCCCATATGGGATCTCACTGTGTTGGAGGGGATAGACAATACACCAAACATCAATAACAACTCTACTGATAGAGACACCTTTGCCCAGTACCCATGCAATATTATAAACAATAGGAGGAGACAAGAGGTCTGAATTATAGTGCAGAATTATATGTAATAAGAATCATTGAGCGACTGAAAATTTAATCTAACCACATATCCATTGTTATATTGCCAACAATAACTACCAAGAGGACTAATCCCCAATACTCAAATGAGAGCACATAAAGCTTTATCAATGGACAGGATGAGTGAAATAGATGGAAAAGTAGAGAAGAAAGGCAAAGAGGAAGAAAGGGTAAGAGGGCACTATGGAGCATATTTGAGCAATAGTTCACAGCTGAAAATCACAAAGGCACTTTAAGATAATTCTGCCAGGGTTCCCAAACAGTGTCAAATGTATCTGAGGTATCCAGGATAAGACTAGCAGCCTTCTCCTGGGTCATTATTCATGATATTTTCTGTTTAGCAGCTGCAAAGGAAACGGAGGGTCGTTTCCAGGCACAGGCTATCATTGTCTTGGCCCCCAGTAACATAAAGTGAATACGTTTCCAAAAGGATTTAGTACAACTGACCGGCCCACTATTTAGTAAAGCCAATTTAGTAAAGCCAATTTTTAGTACAACCAATCGGCCCACTATTTATTAAAGCCAATTCTGGTGTTTTTGGCAGAGCTTGTCCGGTTACTTTAGGTAGCAAATTTTATTCCAGAACCCCCGAATCCAAGGACATCCCACCAGGTTTGAAAGATTGAACCCAAAGGGTCACATCCTCTGAAGCACAGTGGGGAGGAGTTTGGGAATATGTTGGCCAGTCAGGAAGGAACCATATACCAGTGGGTGATAATCTTTAGATTGGCTTCCATCAAAGAGATGTTTACCATTCCTTTAAAAGATTGCTGAAATATAGAAAACCAAGTTTCCACTTCCCAATTGACCTCCACATCCCTTTCCCAGTTCAGGGCATATTGGGGTTTATCCAGGTTATCCACCAGTGATGCATAGATTAATGATATACCTCCTCTCTGATCCATGGCTTCAGAACACCATCTCTCCTACATAGTAATTTTCAGTGGGTCAGGTTTTGAGTCCCAAATGGAGGATAGAAAGTGACAAATTTGGTGTAGGCGAAACCTTTCGGAAGGTGGCATATCCAACTTACCCCCATAGAGGACATAAAGTGGCCAATTCTTAAATGCCCTAATATCTTGCCCAGGAGGGAACTGAGGGTTTTTAAAAAAGATGGTTTAATGGGCGGGTACCCGAGATCAAGTGAGGATATATAATGTATAAAACATCACATAGAGCCATTGAGTGTGAAAGGATGGGGGCTAAGATTGGAGGTCTCTGTTTGGGGGGGCGACCATATCAAAAAGTCGATAGTATGTAATGGAACCGCTAGTCTCTCCATGTCAACCCAATCTGTTTTTTTGTCGAAAGCATAGACCGAGAAAATTGTTAGTTTTGCTAGTTAAGCCGCCTGGAAATATTTCCATAGGTTTTGTAGCCCTAGGCCTCCCCGTGTGTGTCTTCTATACAGAACACTCTTAGGACATCGATAGCTTTTGTCACCCCATATAAATTTTGTTATCTGGGATTGAAACTTCTCTAATTGTTTTTTTTTTTTATTGGTATAGGAAGGGAGCAAAAGATATAAGGAAAGAGTGTAATTTTTTCCTGGGAAAGAGTGTCATTTTTAACGAGTGTACCCTACCCAACCAGGACAAGGTTCCCCTGTCCCCAGCTAGACATATCCACACTCAATTTCTTAAACATGGGGGGTAATTACTATTATATATTTGATCTATATTGGCTGCTAAGTTGATACCCAAATAAGGAATGTGTGACAAATTCCAGGCAAATTCAATTCTTTTAGCCTTTCTACCAGTGGCGCTAGAGTGATGATGTTTAACACCGCCAATTTGGTCACATTTATGAGTTTAACAATATTTGGAGTAGAAATAAGGGTGGAAGTAATGAATAATAGCAGGTTGTCTGCAAAGAGGACACATTTATGTGCACGTTGGCCACATCTCACCCCATGAATGTCAGTGTTATTCCTAATTACAATTGTTTCAATTACGATGGCAAACATTAAAGGGGAGAGAGGGTCCCCCTGTCGAGTTCATTTTGAGATTAGGAAGGGATCCAAGTAACAGCTTTGAAGCTTGATATGGGCTCTCAGACAGTCATATAGAACCCGTAAAATCTGCACAAATTTTGGCCCAAATACCCACCTATTGAGGACCTTGAATAGATATGACCTGTCAACCGTGTCAAAAGCTTTCTGTAAGTCCACTGAAAGTAAGAACCCCTCCTGATGAGGACTACCGTCCTAGTTTGACTGTAAAAGGGATACTATATCCACGGCCCTACGTATCTGATCTGGGCCTTGTCTCCCCGGGATAAATCCTACCTGATCCTTGTGGACGTATCTTCCTATGAATACAGACAATCTATTGGCTAAAATATTTGCAAGTATTTTTAGATCATTATTGATCAAAGAAATAGGCCTATAATTACTGATATCAGAGTAGTCCTTACACGGTTTGGGTAAGACCGAAACAAACAATATATTAGCCTCCTTGTTGAGGGAGGCTCCCTCACGGAGGGAGTTAAAAAACCTTGTTAAGAATGGGGTAAGGAGTAGGGGCAAAAACTTTCTAGTATCCAGTAGAGAACCTGTCTGGACCTGGGGCCGAGACATTCTTCGGGTTTTTGATAACTTCCAGTACTTCGGAGTCTGCTTTTGGTTGATCTAGATCTTGGGGAGGGGAATCTCTTCCAAATAATCTGTGAGATTCGAAAGATGGGTTCTCTCCTCCCCCTGATATAGTTTGGCGTAAAAATCGTTAAACGCGGCCATAATCCATTGAGATTTTTTGTGTGAGAGTTTCCACAGAATCATGAATCTTAGGAAAAGAGAAAGAGTGGGGCCTGGGGGTCAGCTTGGAAGCCAGTTTGGGGCCTATTCTGTCTTTTTGGAGGTAGAAATGGGCATTTTCCACTGTGTATGCCTCGCTGCCTGGGTGGTTGATGCAAGATTTAGGGTGACCCTCCCTGATTCCAATAATGTTTTA
This sequence comes from Lithobates pipiens, assembly GCF_037356315.1. Classification (NCBI taxonomy): domain Eukaryota; kingdom Metazoa; phylum Chordata; class Amphibia; order Anura; family Ranidae; genus Lithobates; species Lithobates pipiens. The sequence continues at coordinate 315,814,357 of NW_027507903.1, forward strand.
GAATGAGGAGTCAGATTTTATTAATGGATTTTAGATAGTTTAAGAAATGCCCATTCTAAGTTTGCTATATCAACCTGACTTTCTTGTTTAAGTTTTGTTGAGAGTTGAATAATCTTACCCCTCATCACTACTTTGTGTGCTGCCTACAGAGTTGAGGGGGGGACTTCCCCATTGTCAATAACTCTGAAGTATTCCCCTAAATCATTATCTACCATGGTACATTGGACTGGGTTGCTTAAAAGAGATTCGTTCAAGTGCCATCGAAATGATCCCTCAGGGACATGTGGTGTCATAAGAGAGCACATTACCATCGAGTGATCTGAAAGTGGGGAATCCTTAATTATTGACTTGGTAATAAACAAGATTGTTGACTTGTTGTCAAGATATGGTCTGTTCTCACTGGAAATTAATGGGGAGCAGAATAGGGAGTATACCCTTTCGTAGCTGGGTTAAATTCCCTCCAAACATCTACTAGCCCTTGGCAGTGGAGAAGTTTAGCGATCTTAAGGCTTTGCTTGGGAGGACGCAGTGAATGAGTTCGACCATTGCATGGTTTGTCTAACATGTTATCCAATGCAATATTGGAGTTGCCTCCCATAATTGGGGTGCCCGTAAAATGGGGGGAGAGGGTGTTTATCATTGAGTGAAAGAAATGGGCTCGTCCGCAGTTCGATTTCTTTATGGGGAGAGAAGGCGGTGTTTTTAGCAAAAAGTATTCCCACCCCCCTTAGTCTTGTCTGCCACACTAGCCAAATAGAATTGGGGGAACTTGGCATGTATAAATTTAGGGTTATATTGTTTTGGGAAGTGTGTTTCCTGCAAAAGGAGTACCTCGAGATGTTGGGAGTGGGAGAGCTGAAAATATTTCTGACGCTTCAGTGGTGAATTCAGGCCTTGGATGTTGTAAGAAGCTACCTTAATGGGGGTAGATGTTTTGTTAGGTAAAGTCATGGATCAAAAGGGAAGTGAAATGCATCACTGAATAGAGTCCTACCTTCCTTCCTACAAGAACCTTGTAGGAGAATAGAGGAGGCATGCCTGCTTCAGCAGTGTAAATATATTGATTCCATAGTGCCTGAAAGAAGAAAGAGAAGGTAAGGAGAGCCAGGAAATGAGAAATAGAAGGAGAATCGCAGCAAGAAAGGGCCCAGGAAGGTCATGGGAAAAGTTTCCCACTGATCTCCACAGTGCCACATAGATGGGAGCAGATATATCTGACCCCACTCTAATCTGTGACCACGTAAAAGTCTGCCTGGGTGGCAGAACAGCATCTGTCTTCAGAAAAGCCAACGTTTCGGCTCACAAACACAGAGATAGGAGTATGACCACCACTCCAGCCAAAATGAGCATCTGACGCCAGGTTATAAAGGGAAAATCCCCTGTATTACAAATAAGCCATAAGAATGAGCCTGGATGGCTCCCCCCGCCAAGGTAGAATCCCCCAACCATGGGGGATTACCCCTTAGCAGAGTGCGAAGCCCCCCCTCCCCAGGCCCAAGGGAAGGGGACGCAGCAGAAACCTCTAGAGGTGCACATAACTTCTTCCTTCACTCTATAGTAGTGGGGTTTGACAACTATGTCCCTGGGCAGGCCATCTGAGTGAGGGGGATGCAGGGCTCTGTGAGCCCTGTCCAGTTCTAAGCGGTGCTTCGGGATATCAGGAATAATATCTTTTATAAAAGGTACTAGCTGCCTCCTGAACATCCGTGACAGTTTCTGGAAGCCCTCTGATTTGGAAATTGTAACACCTAGAGCGATTTTCCAAGAGCCGATTTTGGAGAGGGCAGTGTCTAGTTGGTCCTGCAGATCTTGAATTCGGGAAGTGTTCTAATTGGTCCTAGCAACTGTCTGATCCATCTTGTGTTCAATGGCCTCAATCCTGGTTCCCAAGTTTTGGAGGTCTGTTTGAATAGTGGATGTCATTTGAGACGCAGTTTGGGCAAGGCCCCTGGAGAGCATTTTGGAGAAAGTGTTCATCATAACTTGAAATTCCATTTGTTGTGGGGGGGGGGGGGGGGAGGGGGTGACTGAGCTCTGGTATTGCAGGGATAGCCGTTGGGTCCCTCATAGGGGTGGTGATCAGTTCCTCTAGTGTCGTCTCAAGGAGGGCACACTGAAAGCAGGTGATAGCAACTATGTTAGCAGGTTACTCATTGCCCTGGCTGAGAAGATAGCTGTGGGCCTCCATCTGTTCCTGCCTCCATGTCACCCCCCGTCCTCCTCCTCACACTGTGCTCCTGCCGCCATCTTGCCAGCTACTGGGGCTGAATAAAGGAATTTGGGTTGGAGGGAAAAATTTCTCCTGACAGAGCCTGAGCACATGGGCACTATGTCCTGCTAGTCTCCTAGATACTGGGCCCAGGTGAAGAGGGGAAACATCCAGCTGTCTGTGGCTGTGGAGTAGGGAAGGCCGGAATCGTGGCAAGGCCTAGTAGGCCAGAACGGTGGCCAGGCTGAGTAGGCTGGAGTCTGAGGGAGCTTACCTGGCCTATCTTAAGCGATCCCGGCTGCTAGGATGCGGTTTCTGGCTCCGCAAACCGAGAGGAGAGGACTGGGATTGTGTAGGCCATACTGGAGGTGGGATCATGAGGTCGGGGTGTCTTGGCCTAGATGGGGATCTTCCATCCCCTGCCGGCTGCTCCCCTGTGTCCAGGTACACTCTCTGGCTGGACCGCCACTAGGATAGCTGGGGGGGATGGATCATAGGGCCAGCTGGTGGCAGAGGTGGTGATGGGTAGGCCGGAGCGAGACGGAGCTCTGAGTTCAGGCTGCCATCTCAGACACTCCGCACATGCGCACTCCCTCTGCCGTGCTTCTAGTAACGTAGGCCATGAGGATAAATGGGCGGGAAACAAAATGCTTTTTTTCATCACTACTTTTCCTTTATTTCAGCTTTTTAAAATAACAATGGAATAATTTAAAGGTTAGATAAAAGGTTTATGCAGTAAAACACTTTTGATAGTTAAAGCCAAACTCCATGTTTTCTTTTACTTTAAAGAGTTAGTTTGGGCCACATTGGCCCAAACAAATTATTACCTATAGTCCTATACTAATAAATGCGCCCACTGTCAGCACAGTATAAGCTGTATGTAGCAATAGTTACATACAGTATACGGCGCTACATTTCCCAGCAGTACCAGACTTTCCCATTGAGGGATATCGGGTGGTAGACAGCCGACAGGGCTACCCTCTAAACAAATTTCAGCCAGTTCATGATGAACCGGCTGTAGTTTGCTTCATCTATGGCCAGCTTAAGACAGTTGTCACTGCAACAGGTGTTCCCATTGGAAGGACCTACCTTACACTTTTTTCTATTGACAACTGTAAAATGTTATATTCCTATCACTTTCTGCCTTGAAGACAATCAGGGCCATCTTTAGCGCAGGGCAAACGGGGCACCTGCCCTGGGTCCAATGTTTGTAGGGGGGCCCGCACTGCTACCCGCGAATTGGGGCCCCAGTGAAGGTTTTGAAGAGTGCGCAGAGGACACCGGATATTCCCGTGCTAGCCAGCTGAGAGGGGGCGGGGCCGGGAGTTCCACTGATGCTCTGATCCCGCCTCCGTGCAGCCTGTATACTCAGAACAGAGCAGCTGTAGTGAGAGCCAGTGATCAGAGTGGGAGCGTCAGTGGAGCTCCCGGCCCCGCCCCCGGACCTCTGTATTCCCCAGCCAGTATAGAGGGGGCGGGGCCGGGAGCTCCACTGACGCTCCCACTCCGATCACTGGCTCTCACTACAGCCGCTCTGTTCCGAGCATACAGGCTGCATGGGGGCGGGGTCAGAGCGTCAGTGGAGCTCCCGGCACCGCCCCCTCTCAGCTGGCTAGCTTGGGAATACAGCCTCCAGTGTCCTCTGTGCACTCTGCAAAACCTTCATCGGGGTCCCAATTCATGGGTCCCCCCTACAAAGCATCAGTGGAGCTCCTGGCTGTTGTAGTGAGATCAGAGAATGGAAGCCCCGCCCACATACCTCTAAATGTATGTAGTGTGTTTGGTTGCTCAGGTATGTCCTTGCACCCATAAAATGCCTGACTGTCTAAACCCTGAGCTGTGTTATTCAACTGTCAAGCTGTGCGTTGCTAAAAGTTCTCTGACCATCACCTGTAGCATGTACACAGTCTCTGATTGTCTCCTGCAGTATGTACGCAGTCTCTGATTGTCTCCTGTAGTATGTCCCCAATCTCTGATTGTCTCCTGCAGTATGTCTGCAGTCTTTGATTGTCTCCTGCAGTATGTCCGCAGTCTTTGATTGTCTCCTGCAGTATGTCCGCAGTCTCTGATTGTTTCCTGCAGTATGTCCGCAGTCTCTTATTGTCTCCTGCAGTATGTCTGCAGTCTTTGATTGTCTCCTGCAGTATGTCCGCAGTCTCTGATTGTCTCCTGCAGTATGTCCGCAGTCTCTGATTGTCTCCTGCAGTATGTCCGCAGTCTCTGATTGTCTCCTGCAGTATGTTCGCAGTCTCTGATTGTCTCCTGTAATATGTCCCCAGTCTCTGTCTCCTGCAGTATGTCGTCAGTCTCTGATTGTCTCCTGCAGTATGTCGCCAGTCTCTGATTGTCTCCTGCCGTATGTCCGCAGTCTCTAATTGTCTCCTGCCGTATGTCCGCAGTCTCTGATTGTCTCCTGTAGTATGTCCGCATTCTCCGATTGTCTCCTGCAGTATGTCCGCAGTCTCTGATTGTCTCCTGCAGTATGTCCGCAGTCTCTGATTGTCTCCTGTAGTATGTCTGCAGTCTCTGAACCTCTCCTGTAGTATGTCTGCACTCTCTGACACTCTCCTGTAGTATGTGTATTAATGTGCCCCTTTACTTGCTCAATTATTTAGGATTGCTTTAATCTCTAGCAGCCAATCAGTAAGTAGTAATGATGTGCATTAACCTTTAGCAACCAATCGGCAAGCAGAAATTATGTGTTGTAACCTCTAGCAACCAGCCAGCGAGCAGTAAGGATAGGCTGTAACCTCTGGCAAACAATTGCAATCACTGCGTGATCTGCTGCAGTAAACTGATTTTGAGTCTACCTGCTATTTTTTGTATGTCTCAGAATGGAGGGGGGGCCCCAAGAAAATGTTTGCCCAGGGCCCAATCAAAATTAAAGACGGCCCTGAAGACAATGATCACTTAAATAAATTAGGAAAGACATAGACATCACTAAAAGCCTAAATTAGGTTCTAATTGTTCTCTACTATGTACAAAATGTAAAAAAAAAAAAAAAATTTATACACTTTAAATTATTCTATGTTAAAAAATTGTTCCCACAATTTATTGCCATTAGAAAAAGTAACTTACAGTAATATCTAAGCATGCCCCAGTTATAAATTGGGGGAAGCAGTAGTTTCACTGTGAGGTGAAGATATATTTACGCATCAGATATATTTGTCCTGTTTAAACTAGTTATACATTTAAAAAAATTTACTTTGCTCATACAGGAAGCTTTAGTTCTAAGGGGTTAACTGGAAGTATTAAGAGGAAGTGACTTCAACAAGCCACAAATTTGCATCACACATGAGCGAAATGAATTTCTTTATCCCGTAACAGCAAGGCAAAGGGGAAACAGAGTGAAATCAATGCATAATGCATAATAATGACATAGGCATTGGTCCTGTAAAGTAAATGTTTGCCCTATGTGTTATAAAAGTAATGTCATGTTTTTATACTTTTATAGCTGTTCTTCCTAAAGATTTATACACCATGCATGATGTTACGCACAGTTTTACACAAATTGTTTATAACTGAAGATCTGATTACGTGTGTGTACAGCTCATGACAACCTCTCAGATATAACACAATAGAAGATGTAAGAGCAAACTTTGGGTCTGTCAGGGCCACAGACTAGTCAGGTTTTCTGTATCAGAGCTATCAGGGCTATGTTATGGCAGCCCAAGAAGAAGTTTGTGGGGCAATCAAATGGTGGTGAATAAATGCTCCATTCCCCATACAAAGATAAGATTTCCCAATGCAGATAGAACAAACATGTAAAAGCACAGAGCTTACAAAACTCCCTTCTGATAGGTGTAAAGTCTCCAGCCACTACCAAAATCTCTATAAAAGGTCATGGTTACATGCAGATATGCATTATCCCCCATCATAGCCCCTTAAACCTCACCCCCCCCCCCCCCTTAGCCTTCTTCTCTGTACTCGTGCTCCCGTGCATCTCTGCAGTACACACAGGGGTCAAGTCGTGGGGAAAAAAGTGTGGGAACTCCCACTCTAGATCCACTCCCCCACCGAAAAAAAAAAAAAAAACGCTCATCCAATTTTTGTATTGTGTGTATGAAGCTTAACTGTTAGTACATAAAAAAAAAACAATCCTCAATAAACATAAATACGGTAATCCTCTGAATAATCAGCATTCATTCAATTGTGCTTCCATACAAATGTGAACATCATGTTCTGATCTTTATTGGGGAATTTTATTTTGTATATAGAGTGTTTATGTGGTGAGTTTACACTTTTCATTGAACAGAGTTTGGATAACACAGGGTTAAACGGAAAGGTCATAAATGAACTACACATTATCTGGACAGAATGCTTGGGGAGATAGTGATGTGTTCCTACTTAGGAGATGTATTTTAGCTTGGGGGGCTGCAAACTCTGCAGGGCTCCAACACACACTGGCTGCTATTCCAACCCTTCATATATTTCCACATAAACTTCCCTCCGGGCATTAAACTTTGCCAGGTATTGTGCTCAGCTTACCACCCCAAACTGATGTTTCTTCCTCAGCTCACCTCTCTCCCTGCATGTCCTGTGAGCAGAATAGCTGATCTACTCATCAGCTAGACCTAGACCTGATCTACCCGTCAGCTAGCTGTGATTGACAGCTAGATCGAAGCGGAGGCTGTCATAGGGCCCACTACTGGCAATGCCGGAATGGTCAGGTGTGCGGCACTTACTATTGCAAGCTGTGTCAGCAGCTGCTGGTGTAGCACCTGCCACACAGCTCACATACTTCAAAGTCTTGCAGGACACGGCTGCTAATGGGAACTGAGTTCCTGTTGTGGAGAAAGTACAGGAACTCCGTTCCCATGCGTTCCCGCAGGACTTGAGCCCTGAGTACACATCCCTCATTCTCAATCACCTCAGGTTCCTGCTCTCCCAGGGTGATCTCAAACACTGTTCATAAACCTAAAGCATCAGCCCTCATCAGCCCTTGGTAGCAGGATGGTGCTTCCTCCATGGTGACTGGCACAAGACGATTAGTCCATGAGTCCTTTAGTGAAGCCTGAGACCAGCTTGCACCACACCCTGCCACTGAAACTTGGAAGATTTTGTCAAGACTTCAGGAGACTACAGAAACATGAGTTGTCATTAAGACTTAGGCCGCGTACACACGGGCGGATTGTCTGCCCAACTAAGTTCGTCAGACAATCCGACAGACAGTCCGTTCAACTTTTGAATGAACGGACTTGACCACACACGATGAACAGACAGTCCGCTGAAAACTTGCGCGATGACGTGTACAGCACGTACGACGGGACTAGAAAAACGACATCCAATACACTGCAATGCAACCTTCGGCCGTGTAAATCCTTTCTGAGCATGCGCCATACTTAGTCCGTCCAACTTGCCTACACATGAGCGGACTGTCCGCTGAAACCAAGTTTGGACGGACAAAACCAAGTTTGGACGGACAAAATTACGGAAATTCCGAAAGACAAAGTCCGTCAGACTGTCCGCTGAAAAAGTCAGCTGAAGCCCACACACGAGCGGATTGTCCGCTGAAACACGGTTCAGCGGACTAAGTTGGGCAGACAATCCGCCCGTGTGTACGCGGCCTTAGTAGGCATTTATTGGTCAAGTATTGTGTAAAAAAAATCAACGTTTTACATTTCAGAGCCATGTAGTAGTCAAGTCATACATTGTATGTGTGTAAAAATAAACTTTGGTCCTATCAAAACCATATAATATAATGGTCAAGATTCCAGTATGAGTGTGAAAATAAACTTTGGGACTATCTGAACCATATACTGGTAAAGTATCCTGTATGTGTGTGAAAATAAACTACAGACTTATCAAAGCCATGTAATGATCAAGTATTCTGTACATGTGTGAAAATAACCTTCAAGCTTAGCTAAGCTATGCGATACAGTACATGACCAAGATACCCCAGATGTATCTGACCCTTTTGTATAACTGCATGCTGCACCACCAACCCGTTACCCCAACTAGACCTTACCCAAAAAATACCCTGACATAACCGTTGGAGTAAATTAGCTGTTTCTGCCCCTTTATTTAAAACAAATAACAAATGATTTAACCAATATTTACCAAATAAAAAACATAACACTTTTTAAAGTTGCCGATCCTTGGAGGCACCAAGTATCAAAATTTTCCTTGTATCTGCGTAGTTACTTTCACGGTCCCTGCCGCACTGCACCGGCTCGGGGACGAACCACAATCTGCAGATACCACCATTGTAACTACCAGTTAATCCACCATAACTGGTATTCCGCTGGGGACTCCATACATTAGATGGGTCCCGAATAATCTAATAGCAGCAGGTTGTTTTAAAATGCCTCCAAAGACCCAACCGTACGTAAACCATAAACAAAACACAAAATAAACAAACAAGCATAGGATGAACCAATCCAATGTAGGGCAGGTAGGAACATTTCTCCTCCTCGTGTCTTGCCACAGTCCCCCTTGCTTCCTCACAATCTGACCCTTGCAGACCCTTCCCTTCGCAGTGCTGACCAATGCCCTGCAGCCCAAGTTAACAGAGACAAAACTGTTAACCCTCTGTAGCCCGGCTACCCTGTGTCCCTCTTCATGTTAGCCTGCACTCATTTATTTATTTATTTATGTGCTTCAGGCTATCCTTGACAAAGGTACCCCAGATGTATCAGACTCTTTTCTATAACTGCATGCTGCACCACCAACCTGATCCTTGGAGGCACCAAGTATCAACATTTTCCTTGTATTTGCATAATTACTTTCACAGTCCCTGTCGCACTGCACTGGCTCAGGGACGAATCACAATCTGCAGATACCACCACTGTAACTCTCAGTTAATCCACCATAACTGACATTCCACTGGGGACTCCATACCTTAGATGGGTCCCTAATAATCAATCTACCGTAATAACAGCAGGTTGTTTTAAAATGCATCCAAAGACCCAACCGCCACAGTGCAAAGTGTGATAACCTCACACCTTTGTGCCTCGCCAAAAACATAATGCCCTCTGTACCCTGTCTTGCAAACCCAGGGACCGCGGATCCATGCCCACCGCGCTCAGATGAACCACTGTCACTGTGGAGATACCGCCAAGTATCAACCTCTAGCTCCTGGTGCCGCACTACAAACCCGGCGTTTCACGCTATGAACTTCCCTTGTTAACCTTTACTCTGGCCCTGTTCAACTTATCCACAGACCTGGCAAAATGCCAAGTAGTGTGACCTACAATGTCAGACCAAACCACCACAGTGTGCGGAAAATCTGCAGGTGGAGTACGTCAAACTTGACGTCTCAAATGAGGTGTCTGCTGGAACGAACCCCTAGATCATTGCCTCCAGTATGCAATACCAGGACGTCAGGGGGCCTGTCCCACCTAAAAACCCTATTCACCTCCAGGACCACCCCGCTCCATAACAATACTGGGACTCCTATCCACCTGATGCTGGCCTCAAACCTGGGGAATACCAGCTGACGGCCATTAGGCCTGACATCAGCCCTATTAGCCCCCCAATGAACAAAGGAATATCCCAGAATCCACAAGCATGATCTGAAAAGAAATACAGAAAAACATAACACATAACACGGAACATACCAAACACACAACAGTACATGTAATAGGGATAATATAAAAGACGCCCCAGCGAAACCGGGGATATTAAATCAAGTGAGGACGCACATAAAGTATAAACTGGTCCGATTTCCACCTGCCAATATGTTTCACCACCGCATTATCCAATCCCCACTGGGCAGCCTCAGTGGCAGCCCCTATGCGGAAAGAATGAGAAGAGTAGCTGTGTGGCTCCAAGCCGACAGCCATGAGACAGTGCCAAAGAACCGTCACAAATTGAAATTTAGACAAGGCCGAGCCATCCGAATGAGTAAGAAAGGAACCAGGAACCCCCGGGTTGAAGCCATAAATACTTCTCCACCACTGCAACCCACCAGATGGGCCGCCCAGTAACACCTCTTTAGCAAGTTCTTTGGAAACCACTTCATAGTGTAACAAAGTCGACCGCAAATTGTCAGCCACACGAGGGATTTGAGATAGGGAGCAAGAGATCAAGAAGCCCTCCGCGAAACCCGCCTGCAACAACCGAGCTGCAGGTTGATCCAGATATCTACTTAGGAAGGGGGCCATCCTGTCCACCCTCACTGGTGTCCTGCCTTTTTCCCGTAGTATCGCCGGGACATGAACTGCGAGCCTTGAAACAGCGAGACAGGGGGTGAGCCCCCTGCAGTGAGATCATTCATGTTTGCAGCCGGTGCCAAATCTAACCAAACCCTCGTTGTACTGCCAACACTGGCCCCATTGTCCGGGTCCTAGCCCCCCCCCCCGTTTTACTTACCTGAGCCCTGCAATTCTGTTGCCGGTGACATGCTCTCCCTCTCTCTATGAAGTCTTGGCTCTTGATTGGCCCCCACTGCTGTCAATCAAATCCAATGACGTGGGCCCACCCAAAGGACCTTCAAAACATACATACACCTCGCATTTGGCCGAATCGGCCAAGGGAGCTGAGTCCATATTCTTACTAGCGTCCTTCTGCGAGCACCCATCCCCACCCCCGCAGCCATCATATCCCCCAATGTCACTCCAGCCACCTGTCCCTGACCAGGCACAGATACAGAAACTGCCAGAACCTGGGTAACTGCCCGACCCACCCCGAGAGGCGTCTGGAACCCAAGCAGCCACCGGCGCAGCACCTGCAGATGAATATACATCAAAAAATTGTACCAAGGAACGTAGTCTGACCAAAAGGTCGTGTACGGCTGCAGAGTCATCCATCCTGGCCCAGGGCCCCTCGGCTGTGGGGGAGGGGGAGAAACCCTGCCCACCAGAGAGGTAGGAACACCCAAACCCACCCTGGGACAAAGTTACCCCTTAAAACCCAACACTGGGGACACTGAAAGCTGTAAAGAAGAAACAGTAGTAGATGTGGACTTACCAGGACCAGGACCAGGACCAGATCCCACAGCCGCTGTTCCGGAATCCATCCTTTGCGGACCTCAGCGGAGCAACGTCATATTCCTCGCTGGACAGCTTCCCCTCCGAATGCGAAGAATCCTGATGCATGTCTGGGCTCCAGGCTGGCGGGGATGCCCCGCTCACAGAAGGCCCTGGCAGTTCACTGTCACTGGCCCGGATCTGAGGGTGATGGGGTCTCCGGCCACTCTGCCTGACTGGCTGTGAACCACTTGGCGATTCATCCCATGCTGAGCCGCCAGGGGGATTGGGGACAGTGCGGGGCTATGCCCCCCTCCCATGAAGGGGATTTCTTCCAGTGCCCGCACTGGTGCTAGCCAGAGGAGGCTGGGCTGGAGGGTCCAAATCTGGTCTCCCTGGGTGGTGCTCAACTCGTGGGGAACTAGAAGGGCTAAAATGCTCTGGGGGGGAAGTGCCCTGTGTGTCACTCAAAGTTGATGCCAAAGATCCCAGTAGGGCTGCAATCTGGCTCTGGATCTGTCCCCATAGAGTCTGCCATGGAGTGGAGCTGCACCTCTAGATGCTGGGAATCATCCATGGGAGAGCCATGGAGGAATGTTTTTCGTGTCTTGCCCCGGATGTACTGCCCCCCCCCCCCCGCTTCCTCACAATCTGACCGTTGCAGACCCTCCCCCTTGCAATGCAACCAATACCCAGCAGCCCAAGTTAACAGAGACAAAAACTGTTAACCTTCTCAAGCCAGCTACCCTGTGTCCCTGTGTTTTTTTTTCCTTCGAGCCATACCACCATTTCATCCCTGGTCCCTGGGACACAGTTATTCCTGTTCACAGACCGCTTCAGGCCTACTCAGTGACTGGGCAGCCCTGCCATCTTACTGGAGTGGCCCAACCAACCTTGACTTTAATTCTGTGGAAACCCCCTATCACCATAATAAATGCCTTATTAAGTACCTGGGCACCCACAGTAACTTTAATATGGGTGACACTGTGACACTGTGGTTTTGAAACATTGCTCAGGACACAGCATCGTCAGGAGGTCCATGATGTGGGACTGTTCTAACAAATCTGGGATAGATGACTCTATGGTAATGATCAAGTATACTGTACATGTGTACAAATACATTTCGGGCCAATTAGAGCCGTGTAATGGTCAAGTATACCCTACGTGTAAAAGTAAACTTCTGACCTATTAGGGCCATGAAATGGTCAAGTCTCCTGTATTTGTGTGACTAATACTATTACGGCTAACTCTTACAATCTTTTCTCTGTGCCTTACAAAGGGAACTTTAGTATGGAAATTATCCTCTAAAGGTTTCTGAGTCATACATATAATGTTGTCACTCTTGTTTTTCATCCTTCCAGTTTACAGCCTTTATTTTCAATTTCCAACTTGACGTAAGGTTTTACATTTCTTACACCATGAGCACCAGGTTGCAGTTTTATAGTTTATAGTACTAAACTATATGATTAATCACCTTTATTGACATCTGCCTACTAACAGTGGGTAAGTAGTTCCTGAACATGGTGGATTGCTTGGTCCAAGGTAGATTAATCAGAATCATTAACCTCCCTGGCGGTACGATTATTTCTGATTTTAGGTGCTAAAAGCGGTACAATTATTTTGCATGAAAATTTGGTGTTTTATATTGTAGTCCTGTAATTCTTATGCCGCGTACACACGATCAAACAATCCGGTGGAAAAGTCCGGCAAACTCAAGTCCGCCAAACAATCCCCCCGTGTGTAGCCTCCGGCATACTTTTTTGACCCGAAAGTACGGCAGACTTAGAATGCCGTGTTGCACTCCAATCTTCCCGCCGGACTCGCATTTCGGCGGACAATCCGGCCGTGTGTATGCCAGTCCGCCGTACTTTTGAAATGAGCGGACTTTTCCCGCCCGGAGAAAAGTCCGCTCATTTTGAGCGGGTCTCCAGGTAGGCGGGGCCCGCAAAGGAGACGTCGATGGCCCCGCCGCCTGGTATGGACTTAAAGGGGAACCCCAACGCAGAAAAAAATCAGCGTGGGGGTCCCCCCCAAGTCCACAACAGACCCTTGTCCGAGCACGCTACCCGGCCGGCCAGGAAAGGGGGGGCGAGCGAGCGCCCCCCCCCTCCTGAGCCGTACCAGGCCGCGTGCCCTCAACATGGGGGGTGCCTTGGGGAGGGGGGGGCCGCGCGGGGGGGCTTATCGGAATCCGGGAGCCCCCTTTAATAAGGGGGCCCCCGGATACCGGCCCCCCACCCTATGTGAATGAGTATGGGGTACAATGTACCCCTACCCATTCACCTGTAAAATAAAAGTACAAAAAAAAACACAACACACGAGATAAAATACTTTATTGCACAGCTCCGGGGGTCTTCCGTCTTCGGGGGTCTTCTCGCCGGACTCCTCCGCTATCTTCTTGTAGCTCTTTTGCTAGCAGAGGAGTCCGGCTTTCTTCCTCGCCGCCGGCCTCTTCTTCCGACTTCGGGGGTCTTGTCCCACTCTTCGGGTTCTTCTGCCGGGCCACCGCACCTTCTTATAGCTCTTTTACAGGCGGTGGCCCGGTCTTCTGTCGCCGCCGCCGCCGCCTTCCGTTCTTCTTCTTCTTCTTCTTCTTCTCCTTCTCCAGGAGATGTTGACTCGACGATCTCTCCGGCCGCAATGCCAGGGACGCGCTGCGCTGCCACTTATATAGGGACAAGGGGCGGTGTCACATGGGTTTATGTCACATGCATGCAGGACACTGGGCAGACCACTAGGGACAAAGGGGATGTGAAATTATTACATACAGCAATGTAATCTGTAAGATTACATTATACTGTATGTAATGTGTGTGTTTCACTTTTTGAATTTGGCGCCGATCTCTCTGTCCCCGTGCGTCGCAACGCTCGCAGGGAACGGAGATCGGCTCCATGATGAATCGAGCAGAGGACAAGCCGCTCGTACAGCGGGGGGACATCGCTGGATCCAAGGGAGAAGGTAAGTAAGCGTCCTCCTGGATCCAGCGATGCGGTCCCGAGTCTGGCTCGGGGTTACTGCTTTTGGTATAAAAATTCCACCCCGAGCCAGACTCGGGAATACTGCCAGGGGGGTTAAGTACACTTATGATGGACATTTGAAAAATACTATAAGAGCGGGAAAAGTCAGAACCCAGACATGGTCCTTAACCACTTAAGGACCGCCGCATGCCAATGTACGTCATCACAATGGCATGTGCAGGCACAAGCGCGTACATGTACGTGCTTGCCTTCCAGCGGGTGGGGGGGTCCGATCGGATGCAGCAGTCAGTTTCGCTTCAGGAGCGATCTGGGATGAGGGGACAGCCGTTGGTTTCTGGCCATCCCCTCTCGATCGCTCCTGGCGAATGAGAAGCTTCTTCCCGCTGTGTATAGTAAACACAGGCAGGGAGGAAGTGATGTCATTCTCCTCGGGGCGGTCTTTTTGACCAGACTACGAGGAGAAGACTGAAAGTAAGTGTGCACCAACACTACACTAACATGTAGGTACACATAGGCACACAACCCCCCCCCCCCCCCCGATCACCCCCCGATCCCTCCCCTCCCAGTCACAGTGTCACTGATTGCAGTGATCATTTATTTACTGATCACTGCATTTCAGTGTCAGTTGTAAAAGTAAAAACTGTCAGGGCAGTTAGTGTTAGGTCTAGGGTAGCCCCCTACCCCCCCCCCCAATAAAGGTTTAACCCCCTGATTGCCCTTAGAGTTAACCCTTTCACCCCCTTTTGCCAGTGTCACTAAGCGATCGTTTTTCTGATCGCTGCATTAGTGTCACTGGTGCCGCTAAGTAGCTAGTTATTTTTTTAAGTTCACCGCCAGGTTTTTATATCGCTAGGTACCCCGATATACTACCCAATAATGGTTTTAACCCCCTGATTGCCCCTAATTAACCCTTTCACCCCCTTTTGCCAGTGTCACTTAGCAATCATTTTTCTGATCGCTGCATTAGTGTCGCTAGTGTCGCTAGGTAGCTAGTTATTTTTTTAGGTTCACCGCCAGGTTTTTATAGCGCTAGGTACCCCGATATACTACCCAATAATGGTTTTAACCCCCTGATTGTCCCTAGTTAACCCTTTCACACCCTTTTGCCAGTGTCACTAAGCGATCGTTTTTCTGATCGCTGCATTAGTGTCACTGGTGCTGCTAAGTAGCTAGTAAATTTTTTTAGGTTCACCGCCAGGTTTTTATAGCGCTAGGTACCCCGATATACTACCCAATAATGGTTTTAACCCTCTGATTGCCCCTAGTTAACCCTTTCACTCCCTTTTGCTAGTGTCACTAAGCGATCATTTTTCTGATCGCTGCATTAGTGTCGCTAGGTAGCTAGTTATTTTTTTAGGTTCACCGCCAGGTTTTTATAGCGCTAGGTACCCCGATATACTACCCAATAATGGTTTTAACCCCCTGATTGCCCCTAGTTAACCCTTTCACACCCTTTTGCCAGTGTCACTAAGCGATCGTTTTTCTGATCGCTGCATTAGTGTCACTGGTGCCGCTAAGTAGCTAGTTAATTTTATTAGGTTCACCGCCAGGTTTTTATAGCGCTAGGTACCCCGATATACTACCCAATAATGGTTTTAACCCTCTGATTGCCCCTAGTTAACCCTTTCACTCCCTTTTGCTAGTGTCACTAAGCGATCATTTTTCTGATCGCTGCATTAGTGTCGCTAGGTAGCTAGTTATTTTTTTTAGGTTCACCGCCAGGTTTTTATAGCGCTAGGTACCCCCATATACTACCCAATAATGGTTTTAACCCCCTGATTGCCCCTAGTTAACCCTTTCAACAGCGATCACCGTATAAGTGTCACTGGTGACGCTGGTTAGCCAGTTAGTTATTTAGGATCCCCGTCAGGTTTTTATATAGCGCCAGGGACCCCCATATACTACCTAATAAAAATGTGAACCCCCTGATTGCCCCTAGTTAACCCTTTCACCAGTGATCACCGTATAAGTGTTACAGGTGACTCTGGTTAGTTAGTTTGCTTTTTATAGCATCAGGGCACCCACCATTTATTACCCAATAAAGGTTTAACCCACTGATCACCCGGCGGGTGATATCAATTAGGTTTTAGGGTCAGGGTCTGCGTCGCCCCAGGCAGCGCTAAGTTAGTGCCAGTACCGCTAACACCCATGCGCAAAGCATAAACCTCCCTTAGTGGTATAGAATCTGAACAGATCAATATCTGATCTGATCAGATCTATACTAGCGTCCCCAGCAGTTTAGGGTTCCAAAAAAATGCATTGTTAGCAGGATCAGCCCAGATACCTGCTAGCACCTGCGTTTTGCCCCTCCGCCCAGCCCACCCAGGTGCAGTATCGATCGATCACTGTCAGTTACAAAACACTAAACACATAACTACAGCGATCGCAGAGTCAGGCCTGATCCCTGTGATCGCTAACAGTTTTTTTTGGTAGAGTTTTATATTTAAATCCGGAAGGCAGTGCTTGGTTTTCGGGGTCCCGC
Organism: Lithobates pipiens; assembly: GCF_037356315.1. NCBI lineage: Eukaryota > Metazoa > Chordata > Amphibia > Anura > Ranidae > Lithobates > Lithobates pipiens. The sequence goes on from NW_027507903.1 coordinate 315,830,935, forward strand.
GGTGGCTAGGCTCCCAAAAAGTCCCCCACATGTGGTATCCCCGTACTTGGGAGAAGCAGCAGAATTTATTTTGGGGTGTAATTTGACTTATTCCCATAGCATGTGTGAGCAATATATCATTTAGTGACAACTTTGTGCAAAAAAAAAAAAAATTGTAATATTCCTGCAATTTGTGGCAAAATATAAAATATTTCATGGACTCAACATGCCTCTCAGTAAATAGCTTGGGGTGTCTACTTTCCAAAATGGGGTCATTTGGGGGGGGTTTTGTGCTATTTTGGCATTTTATGGCCTTCGAAACTGTGATAGGTAGTGAGGAGTGAAATCAAAAATTTGCACCCTTAGAAACCCTGAAGGCAGTGATTGGTTTTCGGGGTGCCGTACGCAGCTAGACTCCCAAAAAGTCCCACATATGTGGTATCCCCGTACTCAGGAGAAGCAGCAGAATACATTTTGGGGTGCAATTCCACATATAACTATAGCATGTGTGAGCAATATATAATTTAGTGACAACTTTTTGTAAACTTTTTTTTTTTTTGTGTCATTATTCAATCACTTGGGACAAAAAAAAATATTCAATGGGCTCAATATGCCCCTCAGAAATTTCCTTGGGGTGTCTACTTTCCAAAATGGGGTCATTTGGGGGGGGTTTGTGTTATTTTGGCATTTTATGGCCTTCGAAACTGTGATAGGTAGTGAGGAGTGAAATCAAAAATTTGCACCCTTAGAAATCCTGAAGGCAGTGAATGGTTTTCGGGGTGCCGTACGCGGCTAGACTCCCACAAAATCCCACATATGTGGTATCCCCGTACTCAGGAGAAGCAGCAGAATATATTTTGGGGTGCAATTCCAAATATAACTATGGCATGTGTGAGCAATATATGATTTAGTGGCAACTTTTTGTAAACTTTTTTTTTTTTTGTGTCATTATTCAATCACTTGGGACAAAAAAAAATATTCAATGGGCTCAACATGCCCCTCAGCAATTTCCTTGGGGTGTCTACTTTCCAAAATGGGGTCATTTGGGGGGGTTTGTACTGCCCTGATATTTTAGCACCTCAAGAAATGAGATAGGCAGTCATAAATTAAAAGCTGTGTAAATTCCAGAAAATGTACTCTAGTTTGTAGACGCTATAACTTTTGCGCAAACCAATAAATATACGCTTATTGACATTTTTTTTACTAAAGACATATGGCTGAATAAATTTTGCCCTAAATGTATGACTAAAATTGAGTTTATTCGATTTTTCTTATAACAAAAAGTAGAAAATATATTTTTTTCTCAAAATTTTCGGTCTTTTTCCATTTATATCGCAAAAAATAAAAATCGCAGAGGCAATCAAATACCATCAAAAGAAAGCTCTATTTGTGGGAAGAAAATGACGCAAATTTCGTTTGGGTACAACATTGCATGACCGCGCAATTACCAGTTAAAGCAGTGCAGTGCGAAATTGTAAAAAGACCGGGTCTAAAGTGGTTAATAAACTAACATGTGAGTATTCGTTTTTTAACCTTATCTAATGGGTGGTCCACCACAAATGGCTGCTTTAGGATTTGTTAAATGCTAGACTGCAAAACCACTGGACAATTTCTTAAATGTACCAGTGATTCTGTGGTTCATATTTCAGTCCTTAAAGAGGAAACCCTGATGGGTCTTACTGCCTCTTTTTCTCCCCGCAAGGCCTGAAAATTGAAAGCATAATGGGCTAGTATGCATCGCATATGACACTTACCTGCAAATGAAGCCCATGCTCTTCCCTGTGCAGGCTGCGTCCATCTTTGCCCCTCTTCCTTCCGGGGGCCACAAACTCCGGCTCTGCGACTGTCTGGAGCCGTGTGACGTCCCTCCCGCACATGTGCGTGGGAGCCGTCAGTCACGGCACATGCTGGGGGAAGAAATGGCACGGTGGTCCGTTTCTTCACAGCGCATGCACCAATGATGACATTGGCGCACTACAAGTGAAATATCTCCTAAACGGAGCATGTTTAGGAGATATTTCCACTACCTATAGGTAAGCCTTATTCTAGGCTTACCTACAGGTAAAACTCAGACAAAAGTGTTTACAACCACTTTAAGTACCTGGGTCTGCACATCTATTATCATTGTTATGGAGAGTTATTACTGTCCTTGTATTTTTTATCTACCGTACTTTATATTATGGAGAATGTAACAGAAGATGCTGGGACACACAAAGGTGGGCGGGAAAGCCCAGAACAACTAGGTTAATGGGAACAGAGTTTGAGAATTCCCCAGCAGGCACACAAACAGCAGTAAAAACCATATTAAAAAAATACATCCCGTCCAAATATATTTTACCATCTCAGACTGGATGGTGCAAGGCCAATGGTGATACCGTGGTAAACATGTAGAGAAATGGCCAGCATTCTAAATAGAAAAAAAAAAATCAACAAAAGCTTACTATGTGAATGCATTTCATTTGGACATTGAAGTTTTTAAAGCAGAATTCCTGGATTTTTTTGGTTTTTCAAATGGACTGTGTATCAATTAGCTAGGTCTCATGAGGTGTATGACACCTCCATGATCATTTACTATTAACACTTTCATTGATGCTGGATAGTATACCTGTGGACGAGGCACCTTTTGCTGTGAATTCGCTTATCAATGCCTTGGACCAGGCTGGGACTGCGGTCATGTGAGAATCAAACATTAAGGCAGTTCCTCAACTTAGACATGAGCAGTGTGCAGTAATGAATATAGAGAGTTCCTCTGAAAATTGCGGTCTCTTGTCCCTACACATTGTTGCCTAATGTATGTTGCATTTAAGAGGGACGCTACTGAGCCCATGCCCTCTCCACCAGCCCAGCTGACCTCTGTTATCTCACTCCCAGTACCAGCATGCAATTAGCACAGACCTCATGCATGCACTTTTTAACTCCTTCCTGCCTGTACGATGCTGCCAGGTTAAGAGTCCCTGTAATGCGAGTTCGATCCCAGTTGTTACAGGACACGGACCACTGGGTATGGAGCCAGAACCAATTCCCTGTCCAGGTACCATGCTTTATGACTGGTTGCGTTGCACCTTGTGTTTGTTCATGGTTACCCATAGCAATTGCATTACTTCTACTGCTAGACTTGCTGAGTAGACCTTTTGTAGTGGCTTTGGTTCATACCCCATATGTGCTTTACTGACCCTAGTTCTTTTGATACTCCAGGAACCATCATGCACACCTTTAAATAACTTCAAACCAGGCTTAGAACAGTTCATGCAACTTTACTTAAAAGTCTTGGCCATACAATTCAATGTGAACAATAACAATAAAATGTCCCTATCTACTGTATCTCTACTTGACTGCCCAGGCATACCTCAAAAAGGTAGTAGTTCATTTTAGGCATTCTCCAAGTCCTGGCTAGTCTCTGGATCCCTGGTGCCTCTGACAGGCTTCAAAGCGCAGCAGTCCTCCTCCAATGCACTCACAGGATGTTCGTCTACGAGCCATACCCTCGGACCTCAGCCTTCCCCTTATCACAGGTGGGCAAGCTGGATCCAAAAAGCCCAGGAACAGCAGCACAAAAGTTAACTATTTCCTCGCAGCCTGGGTCAGCCACTAACTGAACTAACATTTACTGCCAACATACCTATCACTATATTTCTGGCTCTTTCATACACAGAAGCAGTACTGTTATTAATCGCTCCCTCCTCTCCCCTGTCCAAACACAGAAATCCTAATTTTGTGTGAATGATTTAATGAACCGTTCACAAAATACAAATGTCCTGTATGAACATTTCATCTCTATACACTAATATACTTAACCAATCGGTCTGGATGTTGTCATCATTGGCAGAATAGTGGCACCGCAATGGGTGCTTGATGGCACCGCCATGGGTGCTTGATGGCACCCTCATTTTCCAACCTTTTTATTGCATTTCTTGTAGAAATGTATTATTCATTTATTTATCTATTGTTGTGATGCATTAAGTTGTCAAATGGCAAGGCAGTTTCCCCAAGTTTCACGACTTTGTTTTTTCAGGCTTCATTTTTTCCATCTTTGAATTTAATCCAGTTATGTCAGCATGATATATTACCTTTTGGGATGTGGTCGTGTCTTTTCTTAATGATGGTAGGTTAGCCATCAAAATATACTTAAAACCCAAAAATATTAATACCTTCCTTAATTTAATTTATTTACCGTATATACTCGAGTATAAGCCGAGATTTTCAGCCTCTTTTTTGAGGCTGAAAGTGCCCCCCTCGGCTTATACTCGAGTCATCGCTGTCTGCCCGCTCGATCAGCGTGTCGAGCAGACAGACAGCGGCCATTCTATGATTCAAAAGCCGCGCCTCCGGCTCCGCCTTCGCCTGTGATAGGCGGAACACTGAATTTCCCAGCAGCCTGTGTTCCGCCTATCACGGGCATCGTCTCATCCTCGTACTACGGACGAGGATGATACGACGTCCGTGATAGGCGGAACACAGGCTGCTGGGAAATTCAGTGTTCCGCCTATCACAGGCGAAGGAGGAGGCGCGGCTTTTGAATTTTACAATGGCCGCCGACGAAGAGGGCACGGGACGGAGGCAAGGCAAGGCATGGCACGGGACGGGACGGGACGGGACGGGACGAAGGCAAGGCACGACACGGGACGGAGGCTCGGGACAAAGGCTCGGGACACAGGTAGGCTGGACACACACACACACACACACACACACACACACACACACACACACGGATGGAGACACACACACACGGATGGATGGATGGATGGAGACACACACACACACAGGGATGGATGGATACACACACACACAGGGATGGATGGATGGATGGAGACACACACACACAGGGATGGATGGATGGATGGATGGAGACACACACAGGGATGGATGGATGGATGGATGGAGACACACACACACAGGGATGGATGGATGGATGGACACACACACACACAGGGATGGATGGACGGACACACAGGGATGGACGGACACACAGGGATGGACGGACACACAGGGATGGACGGACACACACACAGGGATGGACAGGCATGTCTCACCCTCGGCTTATACACGAGTCAATAAGTTTGCCAGTTTTTTTGGGGGTAAATTGGGGGCCTCGGCTTATATTCGGGTCGGCCTATACTCGAGTATATACGGTACTATTCTCTCAATTTGTACAGGTATTGTGTTTTTGTTCTGCTATAGAACATCATAGCACATTGTTTGAAACAATACCTAAAAAATTCTTAGATTGGAGTTATCCCGAAGATGTCTTGCATAGTGCTCTTTCACAAGTTACAAAATGTCAGTGACAAAAACTTACGCCCTATGACACAGAGAATACAATTTGTGCAAACTTTTTGTCTGAGAGAGTCAATGAAATTGCCACAACTACATTTTAGGTAGCAATGACAACTTGTATGCTAAAATTTGAGAGCTCTACAGTATTAATTAGAGCAGATCCCTGTGAGAAATATCTGAAAAGAAGGGATGCTTCAAGTGTCATAAATGTCATTTATAAAGTGCACTTATCTGAAACTCCATGTTCTCTCTTCAGGTCAAATTTAACATTTAATGATATTTTAATTGAGACAAGGATTTTTGCATTTACTTTTTAAAATGCCCAGTTCTTTGCTATATATTGTAAAGAATGCTGGACATTTCTGGTGTTGGTTTCTAAACAAAGAAGTGAAATAAGGGTGACCCTGGAGTGCAACCGTCTGCAGACTCAAGCCTGTGGGGGTTCATTATGTTCATGATCAGTACCAAACCCATCAATATAGGGCCTTAGTGATTGACCTTATCCCTTGGTCCAGTGGTCATGGTATCAGAAATAATTTTTTATTAGAGAGTCTTTCTGGATACATTCTCTGCAGATAATGTCTGCCGGGGGTTTAAACACCACATTTTCACTCTTTTTATTATGTGATTACTGACATTTAGTTTCTTGTGAGTCATCCTATTTTGCAAATTTCTTTATCTATTCAGGTTTTTCAATTTGAATCTTTTAAGTTTAGGTTTTTTTTTGTACCTTTTAGTTTTATCTTTTGTTTGATTTCCTGCCCTCTAATCCCTTTTTTTCCAGTTTTGCTGGAACTGCTTAAATCAGTATAGTAATTTTTGTTATTTACTCCCATAAAAGTTTTCAAAATGCAGAGACACGCACAGTGTGCGCTATATTCCAAAACATGCTGATCGCCACGCAAAAAACAGATTAATGGCTATACACATTTGTGGCTTCTTGTGTGTATATTTGTCTGTCACCTTGAGATAGGGGACTTTTGTGTCCCCAAAATGTTGGTGGAATGATGTTTGTTTGTGTACTTATTTATAACCACCGGAAAGAGTTTGGAGTTTTTTCTATTTGGGATGCTGGTCATTTCTGTACAAGCAGTAAAAACCAGACTAGGGGTTTAAGTTATCTTGAATAAAAATAAGTACAATAAAGTACACCCTGCAGCATTTTCAGTTATCTTGCTATGATGCCTTTATACATAAGCTTTACCTTTTTGACATGTTTTCTTTTTACACATTTGTGCACTTTGTATGTAGGTTTTAGAATCAATTTCACAATGACAGAAAGAATTTTACAATGATCACTATGTCAATGAGTAATCTGTTACATTGTCTTTTCTGCTTATATCCAAATAACTGCTGAATGTTGTGATGGCGCATTAAACATTTTCCACACCCTTGCTTTTGCATCAGTTCCCTAGAGATCTCTTGATAAAGATTTGCAAAATTTTGCAAGCTGATCACCTCATCTCTGTCCCATTTCCTATACTTCACCCATACGTTCTGTTTCTTCAAACCTTACCACGCAGTTCACTCCAAGACTGCCGCTCTGTCACTTTCACTTTGATGGCTCATCCAGCAGTTCATGCAAAGGCCACCCTAACACCAGTGGTCAGAGATCCTTGCTCTATTGTGGAAATCAATTAAGAAGTAAAAGATGAATAGCTCTCTGTGAAGTGTTCAATAAAAGGCCAGACTTTATTTCCACATGGGAGACCAACTGCTAGAACAGCTGACACGTGTGTAACAACTAGTTCTTATTCAAAGCTATATATTTGTATATACGTGTTGTGTCAGGGGTTCTAGCAGTTAGTGCTTTGATTTTCAAAAAAGAATAACAATTTGGCCTTATATTGAAACATTCCACAAACTATTGACTGATCTCATGACCTGCTATCGCTTTTACCACCAGCAAAATTATATTTATTATTTCCTTAATTTAATTAGCTGTGTTGCCAGCCACTACTACAAATTGGTCTGTCTGCACTATTCAATGGTTCCTAGCTGAGGATTCTTCAAAAATGAACAGTTCTGAAAGTGTTGACCTTCTTAACTCCCAAATGAACAAAGGGGTTCCTTTCACCAACTCCTATACCACTACTGGGTCCTGCACTGACTTAGGGGTCAGTGGGAGTAGCCACTAAGCACAGCAGTTGACCAGGAGATCGACCCTCTGGAAGTGTAATTTTCTTAGGAAACATTACCTGTTATCAGAGCGACGTTCAGTGGCAGGCAGAGGGAGAGATTAGTACTTAAGCTGCCCATAAATTATCAGTATTTTTTTGATCAGCCAATGGGGCAATCAAGAAAAAAAAAGACGAGATTGCTCCATCCACACAAGTGAGGTGGATAGAGGAATTCTCCCTGCTGATACATTGTATTTTGACAGTCAGGACTGGCACACTTGGATAGAAATTTGTCTTGCCCCTGCTGAACTGGCTGAATTTCAATCCATCTATGGCCAACTTTACTGTCTTCTTCAGAGGTAACAGACTTATTTAAATTTGTATTTTAGCATGATGGTTGTAAAGGAGCAGAACTTAGGCTGGTCATACGTTATACAATTTTTCTTATACAATTTTCCTTTAAATCTACCAAAGCTATATAATATGAGGTCAAACTTAAATACTTTCAATTTGTATGCAATCAGAGAGGCACTTGTACTACATAGTTGAAGGTAAATCTAAAGGAAATTGAATTAAAAAAACGGTATAATGTATGGCCAGCTTAAGTCACCTCCCTAACTAAGCTTGTGTTTGGACAGTAAAGGAAAAGCAACAGACTGGGGAGGTGTAATGGAAATTTGTAGGTTCTGTATATAATTGTATTATATTTTATATGTATTGCACAATGCCCTCACTGTGCACACGACACTAATAATGTTTTCAGTACATGTTTTGCATTCTTTCGAGTTCTGATTAGAATAAGCCTGCCTATGTAACGCCCCTTGTTACCATAAACGTACAATTGTAATATTAATGTGATACCTACGTAATCATGTGTATAAAAATCTTCACATGCGTCATAATAAAGGAGAACGGTTATTTGGAAAGATGCTGAGCGTATCTTTTGTGTCTGTTCCCTACTGCAGTAGTTATTAATTTGGAACCACTAATCAATATGAGGATAGGAGTTGCCTATCATCAAAATATCCATTTCAGGTGGCGAAGCCAGCCCAGCAGGGGTTATCAGGTGACCCTGAGTATCCGAAACGAGGAGCTTGAGACGATCCGGGAATTTCTGATAATCAGCCGGCTGAGGTAAGCCTTTTGCTTACATTTGAGTTATCAGACTTCCTTGATCGGTAAGGCATTTTCGGGACAAAGGGTACCTATTTTACTCCCCTTAATCGAACTGTATTGATTAGTGGTTATATGTTATGTTGTCACTGTCTACTGTCCATCAGAGTGTTATAGAGAAAGAGAAGAATAGTGCTGTTCACAGAGTAGTTTAGAGGCAAGAGGGTATAGGCACACGTAGAGAAGACTGGCCAGTCATTATGGGCATTAAATTAAGTAAGGGAATGACGGGTAGGAGACCCTCAAAAATGCCCAGCGCAAGAGGAGCGCTATATATGAACCGAAGGTGCGGTTCCGCCTATACTGAGCCCCTAGATTAATGGTTAAAGTGGACAGGGATCCACAATGGGTAACTGGGTTACCACCAAAGTCCACAGGGACAAAGAATCATGCAGAGTATACAGCTAGAGAAACAGCTATTTATGTGAGCAGGATGGATCAAGAGTGACATTAACACTAGACAGAAAGGGACTTTTTGATGTTAAGTTGAGGGATGAATTTGGGGTCAGGCACAACAACTAGTAAAGTCAAGAAACAGTAATGAGAGTTAAAACAGAATGCTTTATATGTTGTCAGAGAGGGAAGATGGGATGAGCACTATAGCTGCCCGTCTGATCATAGAAGGTACAGTATGTGAAGTATGGAATTACAATACATTGGATGCAAAGGATATCAGAACAAAATAAAGAAAGCAGAAGTTTAAGCAAGGAAGTATTAAAAAAGCATTAAAAGAAAGTGAGAGAATGATATGCATGTGTTGTGTACAAATGGGAATAATGTAAGCAATTTTAGAGATATATTTGAGTATGTTTATGAATGCTGGAACCTTTAGTTCGCTCGCTTGTGTCATGTACGCAGATGTGACCCCCTCCTTTGTGCTCTCCTCAAAGAATGTAGCTGGGATGAGAGTTGGTGATAAGCTGGGAGGACACCATACCAATTTCAGTTTTTTAGACAAAACATTTATAACAAAATGTGCCGGGTTAACGAATCTAATGATAAACAATGTGATCACAATTATTTTTGAATCTGTTTTCCAAACATGGTAAAATCAAGGTTACATTTAACCATGTCTTACACTAATTGAATATCTTTTAATAGTGGAAACAGTGCATTTAAAAAAAAGAGAGAAATTGAGTAAAATTAAGTAATATGTCCCCCTTTAAGGACATTTATCTGTGCATATATATTAGTGTGTGATTTTGAAATTATCATATGAGTATTAATTTCTAATATGAGTTTAACCATTTTATTAATAAATATAGATATATTGAAACTGGTTTAGACAACCTTTGGTTCGAAATGATATCCAGGTTAATGGGGAAATTGGTAAAAATGGAATTCGTTTAGATTAAGATAACAATTTTGTAATTTTACATTTATTGAGTGGAAAGGAAAAAAAGATTAAGATGAGGTTGTTAATTTGAATACAGCTGCAATAATGTTTAACAAAGCCAAGATGAATGGGATACATAAGGAAGTTTTTCTACAGAAATTAAATCTTAAAGTCTGATAATAACTTAATGTGCGGTCCATGATGTGCATGTGTTGTGTACAAATGGGAATAATGTAAGCAATTTTAGAGATATATTTGAGTATGTTTATGAATGCTGGAACCTTTAGTTCGCTCGCTTGTGTCATGTACGCAGATGTGACCCCCTCCTTTGTGCTCTCCTCAAAGAATGTAGCTGGGATGAGAGTTGGTGATAAGCTGGGAGGACACCATACCAATTTCAGTTTTTTAGACAAAACATTTATAACAAAATGTGCCGGGTTAACGAATCTAATGATAAACAATGTGATCACAATTATTTTTGAATCTGTTTTCCAAACATGGTAAAATCAAGGTTACATTTAACCATGTCTTACACTAATTGAATATCTTTTAATAGTGGAAACAGTGCATTTAAAAAAAAGAGAGAAATTGAGTAAAATTAAGTAATATGTCCCCCTTTAAGGACATTTATCTGTGCATATATATTAGTGTGTGATTTTGAAATTATCATATGAGTATTAATTTCTAATATGAGTTTAACAATTTTATTAATAAATATAGATATATTGAAACTGGTTTAGACAACCTTTGGTTGGAAATGATATCCAGGTTAATGGGGAAATTGGTAAAAATGGAATTCGTTTAGATTAAGATAACAATTTTGTAATTTTACATTTATTGAGTGGAAAGGAAAAAAAGATTAAGATGAGGTTGTTAATTTGAATACAGCTGCAATAATGTTTAACAAAGCCAAGATGAATGGGATACATAAGGAAGTTTTTCTACAGAAATTAAATCTTAAAGTCTGATAATAACTTAATGTGCGGTCCATGATGTGAGAGTAATAATAACATTTAAATATAACAGACCCATCACATCAAGTCCACACACCCTATTAGGATAGCTGCTGCCTGCAGCCAGTTGGTTTATAGTTTTTGATGGCCAAGTGCTTTCTGGTCCGTCATACATATTGTTGGTCCTTTTGTTTTTATGTATTTTTTTTTTTTGAAATCCAAAGCAGAATGTGTGGATTGTGAAATGATGTGCCCCTTTTCCTTGTAAGTGCAGTGGGTACAAGTAGAAGAATACTTAGGGTTTATGGACATCTCTGTATGACTGCAGGGTATTGTTATCATTTATTATAATATTGCCAGGAAAAAGTTGTCTTTTTGAAACATGAAACTGGAGTTCTTATACAAACAGCATGATAGAAAACAAGCCATTGTTATATTTATGCAAGCTGGACCCAGTAATGAAGGGTTCACCCCGATGTATCAGAGCTGTAGCTTTATCCAAAGTTGCTATTAGACAAAGTTACAGATATTATTTTGGTTGAATATTAAATTTTTAATAGTCCGACATTCTGCACAGCAAATATATAGTGTTTGTCTAATGAAAGGTTCAAAATATGAATTTGTTTTGTGTGTTTATGTACAAATCTAACAATGAAAAATGTGTACATTTGAATCCAGCCACCTTATTGCCTCTATTGGAGGAGGCTGGAGACAAAGAAAAAGCACATGCGTTAAAATTGATGGCGTGGGAATCAGCTGCTGTGAGCCCAGTGCAGGACACACTCCCTGAAGACCCGAGTATTTACTTTTTTGTAGTGTTATTCCTGGTTTTATACCGAGGATGAGGTTTATCACCCAGAAGGATTCCCTGTATTCAGAGTCATTGGATCCTTTTTTCCCAGCTCAAGAAGCAGAGCTCCATGTTTTAGAAAAGCCTGTGAGCTATAAAAAGAGTATATATTTATATAGATAGTCAAGATATAGAGAGCTTTTGGTTCCATTTGAAGAGCCAGAAGTTTGTTTTTACTTCGGCGGGTAAACCAATCAAGCATGCCAAGTTAATTTGATTGGCTGTTTTCAGCCTTCCAGGTTCTTGCTGAGGTAGCCATACTAACAGTAAAACTCACATATGGAAGCAGACCAGGCGACTCTAAGGATGCTGCATTTACAGCCCCGGACACTTGCTGGGTCTGTGCAGCTCACAGATTCCACCCTAGTTCTGGCCCAGTATAGCTGGGATTAATAATTCAACTTTAAGGACCCCAGAACGAGAAGCACAAGTGGTCCACAGAGGGCAACTTCTTACGAAACAAGACTTTGGAAAAGGTGATGATTTATGTTTGCCAGACACTCTTTTCCCTTCAGCTTGACACATGGACCATGTCATCAGTCACAAGTAGTTATGGCTGCCTTAGTAAATGAGCGTGGGATAGAGCCAGGGTTCTCCACAGTTGTTTTTATAACATACAACTTCTTGTTTTACCTGTTACCAAAGGTGTTACCAAAAGCTGAACATCCCTTCCAGAGATAACAAAAAGATATATCCAGATGCCCAAGTCAGGATCTTATGAGAATGTATTTTGTTTGTATGGACATGTTTTCTGGATGTCTAGTGGCAAATGCTACTGCAAAATATTGATCAAAAGAGAGGAGACTGTAATGGAAATTTGTAGGTTCTGTATATAATTGTATTATATTTTATATGTATTGCACAATGCCCTCACTGTGCACACGGCACTAATAATGTTTTCAGTACATGTTTTGCATTCTTTCGAGTTCTGATTAGAATAAGCCTGCCTATGTAATGCCCCTTGTTACCATAAACGTACAATTGTAATATTAATGTGATACCTACGTAATCATGTGTATAAAAATCTTCACATGCGTCATAATAAAGGAGAATGGTTATTTGGAAAGATGCTGAGCGTATCTTTTGTGTCTGTTCCCTACTGCAGTAGTTATTAATTTGGAACCACTAATCAATATGAGGATAGGAGTTGCCTATCATCAAAATATCCATTTCAGAGGTCATCTCTTTTCTCCTGTCAGAATGTCTCTTTTAGTTCCTTTAATGGAAAAGTTCACTTTCTGAGAATTTGACCTTTAATTACTGGTAATTAGCCAATCCCTCTGAGTGCAAACTTATTATAAATACTTACTTTTTTCTCTGTTCTAACTGTCTGTACTGTAGGTCCTTGCCCCGTGTCTTTCCAACAAAACCATCTCCACTGGCTCCTGTTTTGAGTTTGCATGCGTGCCACAGCCCCAATAATTTCTCCTGCGATCGGCGACCCCCCCAGATGGGGGTGCCCTCCTGTGCCTGTCTATTACTTCATTCGCTGACAACTCCTCCCAGTGGCATGTTAACTCAGCTTATATAGGAGGCCCCCCCCCTACCAATACCAGTTGGGGATTGGTCAGGGCTCCTATATGAGCTGCCTACCATTCCAGTTCTAGGCCCTGCCCCTCTTCCAGAACATTGTCCCTGGAAGCAGGGGAGGTGCCTCAGAACTAGAGCACAGGTGGCCACACCCACTGCTACACTAACCACTCCCTGCCCCCAGATCAAAACAGACAGGCCTAGCTCAAAGCAAAGTGTTGACAGTCTTCCTAGCAAAAATCCTATACTAGCACCTACCTATTGGTAGAGGGTGCTACAAATATACTATTAAAAGTGTTTTGATGCCCTGTGTCCTGTGTCACCTTTAAGTGCTCCACACCATAATGCAATATAGGAATGTTTAAATGCTATCCATATCCATTAAATGAAAGTCCGACAGTGTGTATGCTCCATCGAACATTTGTTGTTGGACTTTCCGCCAAATGTTGGCTAGCAGGTTCTCAAATTTTCCGCCAACAAGCTTTTTTGTCGGAATTTCCGATCATGTGTACACGTGTGTAAGTCTAATGCACAAAAGTTCACGCATGCTTGGAATCAAGCAGAAGGAGCTGAATTGGCTATGGAACTTCCTGTTTCTCGGCTCGTCATACGTCTTGTATGTCACCACGTTCCCACTTTCGTGATTGTTGAACATTTGTGTGACCGTGTGTATGCAAGACAAGTTAGAGCCAGCAACCTTCAAACAAAATTGCCCAGTTTTGTTGTCGGAAAGTCTGATCATGTGTACGGGGCATGGGGCATAAGGGTAGCACTAGGTAGCAAGACTGACCGCTATTGTTCAGTACAGGGAGGGCTAGAGTGTTGGCGTGTCGTCCCATGATGTCATGGGCTGACCATGGGACTGCAAACTCACCATGCTTTTGTATGGCATCCTGCTGTTCCCTATTAGTGATTAACTTCACATATTGTATCTATCAACACTACTATGGGTCTGAATCCATGGATAACATTGTCAGAAAATAGCAGGAAACTGCAGCGGACATAGGAGACTGTCAGGATCAGGTATTTTCAGTTATGCTGTTTGAAAATAAATATACAAGCATTGATTATTAAATAAAGCACGGTATCATTGATTTGGGTAATTTCTATTTTTAGGTTTATCTACACTTTTGGATCCTAATTAGCAATCCAAGTTCTCATCTTGGTACTACAAAATAATGGACAATATGATGGGGGGGGGGGTTAAGTGTTTTATTAAAAAACAACTGGAAAGGGCTGACACCACCTAGTCCACAAAAATGCTGTGTGTTGTCAGACTACAACAGGGTTTAAGACAGGAGTGGACAGGAGTGGCCCCCACTCAGTCAGCCAACCACCTCCCCCGTCGCTCAATCGCCACTTCACTCGACCATCGCCTGGCAGGCCCCACGCCTGCCCCACGCTTAGCCCATTCAGGACGCTTCCCCCAGCGTCTCCTCCCGAGTTCCAGAGGTTGGTTCTCCTCCCGGCCAATCAGAGCTTTGGACTTGCAGCCAATTGGGTCTTAAGACTCCTTGCCAATTGGGTCTCAGGACACGCTTTCTGATTGGCTGGGAGGAGAAACAAAAATAAGTTAGCAAATATTAATTGGCTAATGTCACACAACTGGGTGGGCTCGGGACGCAGTGCTCAATGGTTCCCGCCTGCTCTTATTTATGGGGCGGTCGGATGGAAATGGATCACCTGCCCTTTTCCATCTGACTGTCATCTGATCTGATCCACTAGGAAAATGGGAATCAGGTCCCCATCAGTCTGTTTTTGGTTGTCTGGATCAAATCGCATGCCGATTGGGGTCAGCAGCCACTCCATACAAATCTATGGATGGTCTGAACAGGTCTGCCTGAAAAACTGACAGGTGGACCCGATCAGTACGCCAATGTCAAAGGGGCTTTAAACTTAACTGAGCTGAAAACGGATATGCAGATGGTTTAAACAAAATCTGTTTTTTTTTCTTTGGAAAAAACATGACTGTACGGATGGTGCCTGTTTGAAGGGGGACTTAAAGCGGTATTAAACTGCTGCGATATATAATAAAACATAGGGTATGCTGGACCCTCAGAGCACATGCTGTCACAATCAAGGTAAGGAGGCCGAGATGCTGAGAGGGCTCCCCTTGCGGCCGAGTGCAGTACAACCCTGAAGATGACACAGGGATGCAGTGCCCACAGTAGCACAGGTTGCCAGGTAGCAGTAGTAGATGGAAGAGCTGAGAAAACCAGTCTCCGGGGGCAACTGTGCAAGGAAGTCCAAAGGCAGGGTCAAGGCCAGGCCGAGGGTCAAACACGGGAGATCAGTCCAGAGGTCAGAGCAACGGGTCCTGAGCTGGAGACCGGAGAGCAGAAGCCAAGCCAAGCCGAGGTCGGGTGCCGGGAGCAGACAAGGAATATCGGGTACAAGCCAGAGGTCGGAGCCAGGAGAACAACAGAAGCAGGTCAAACAAGCCGGGTCGGTAAACAGGAGATCAAACAGCAGGAATCACGGGCATAGGTACTCAGGAGAAGCTGACGATAATCCAGCGATGCGGCACTGTCAGGTGAACGTTTAAATAGGCACGGTGCTTGGGTTACGTCGTGAGCGCGCCATCGCTTTCGTACGCCTACGACGTGTAACGTTATGCGCTCGTCCTACACCGCGTACTCGCACTCGATCGGATGCAACATCGGGCGTTCGTCTGGGAACCACATTGCGCCTCCGTGAGCGCTGACGCGCGTTAACACGATCGTACCTCGCGAGGTTACGCCTATTTCCCTGACAGTGCCTCCCCCCAAGGGGCAGCCTCCGGATGCCTAAACGAGCCCATTTTTCGGGATGAAGGCTACGAAACCTGTGTATGAGCCTAGGGGCGTGTACAAAACTTGCAGGTTCCCAAGAATTCTCTTCAGCAGAATACCCCTTCCACTTAATTAGAAATTGGATTGTCCTACCTCTCCGACGACAGTCAAGGATAGACTCGACTTCGAATTCGGTTTCGTCCCCAACCTGAACCGGAGGCGGGGGCACTTCTTCTCTCCCTGAAAAAGGACTGAAGATGACACGTTTGAGAAGAGAGACATGAAACACAGGATGGATTCTGAAAGATTTAGGCAAAGCAAGTTCAAATGCTACAGGGTTAATTTCACGTCTAATCTCAAAAGGGCCCAGGAATTTGGGTCCCAACTTCCGAGATGGACATGACAATTTCAGATTCACTGCTGAGAGCCACACTTTGTCCCCTATCTTAAAGGTAGGGTTAATTCTCTTCCTCTTGTCATAATGTTTCTTGTACTCCTCCTGAGCCTTCTTCATGGTATCCTGGAGCATTTGATAATTTGCTTGGATGAGGTTTACTCTGTCCTGAACTGCTGGGACCGTGGATTCAGGAATGGTATTGGGTAAAAATGAAGGATGGAAACCGTAATTTGCCCAAAAGGGTGATTGGTTGGTAGAGGAGTGCACTGAGTTGTTATAAGCGAATTCTGCACAAGGTAGCAAGGAAACCCAATCATCCTGGGAAAAAGAACAGAAGCATCGTAGGTATTGTTCAAGTGTCTGGTTGGTTCTTTCCATTTGACCGTTACTCTGTGGATGATAGGCCGAGGATAGACATATTCTAATTGACAGCAACTTACAGAGCTCCTTCCAAAACCTGGAGGTAAATTGTACCCCTCTATCCGATACAATGCTGTCGGGCACACCATGTAATCGGACAATTTCCTTTATAAAGATTCTTGCGGTATCCAAGGCAGAGGGGGTCCCTTTCATCGGCAAAAAGTGTGCCATCTTGGATAAACGGTCCACCACCACCAAGATGGTAGTATACTCTTCAGAAAGAGGTAACTCCACAATGAAATCCATAGAGATTTCCTTCCAAGGTTTTTCTGGGACTGGTAGCGGCCTTAGCAGGCCCCAGGATCTAGCGTTAGACCCCTTGTTACGTTGGCAGGTTGTACAGGAGTCAACGTACTTCTTACAGTCAGATCTTAGGGTAGGCCACCATAAGGACCACTGCACAAGATCAATCGTCTTCTGGACTCCGAAGTGGCCGGCTAGTTGATGGTCGTGGAAGGTCCTTAATACGAGTAACCTGGCTTGCTGAGGAACAAAAATTTTATTCTGATGCCATAGAAGTCCTTCTTGGCTTCTCAGGGAAGAAACTTCTGTTTCTGTACACTGGCTAGAGGCCTGCACTATTGAAGCTCTTAGATCCGGTTGGATTAGTAGGAAATTCTGAGGAGACAAAATTGTACTGGGTGGGATTCTTTCTGGGGAATCTGGGAACATTCGGGACAAAGCATCTGCCTTGCCATTCTTTGATCCTGGGCGATAGGTCACATGGAAGTTGAACCTCGAGAAGAATAAAGCCCATCGGGCTTGTCGGGGTCTTAGACGTTTGGCCGTGCGGAGATATTCTAAGTTTTTGTGATCAGTAAAAACCAGAATGGGGTGAGCGGCACCTTCCAGGAGATACCTCCATTCTTCGAGGGCGGTCTTGATCGCCAGAAGTTCCCGGTCACCTACATCGTAGTTCTTTTCCGGGGAGCTCATCTTCCGTGAGAAAAAGGCTACGGGATGCAGTAATGCCTTGGGGCCTTGACGCTGGGATAGAATCGCCCCTGTGGCCACCTCTGAGGCATCAACCTCCAGCACGTAGGGTAAGGCGGGATCTGGATGCTGCAGAATTGGTGCGGTAGTGAAGAGGGTCTTGAGCTGGTCAAAGGCGGACTGTGCTGCTGAGGACCAGAGGAACTTGGTATGCTGACGAGTGGTCTGCGTGATGGGTGCTACAATGGTGGAGAAGTTCCTTATGAATCTTCGGTAGAAATTTGCGAACCCGATAAATCTCTGAACACCCTTCTTGTCAGAAGGAGCGGGCCAGTCTAGGATAGATTTCACTTTTTGGGGGTCCATGGCAATTCCACCTGTGGTGATGATGAGTCCCAAGAATTGAATGGATTCTTTTTCAAAGTCGCACTTCTCGGCTTTAACGAATAATCCATGGGTCCTAAGAATGCATAATACTTTCCTAACATGTATTCTGTGGAGTTCCAGAGTGGTCGAAAAGATAAGAATGTCGTCCAGATAAGCGACAACAAAGTGGTCTAAGTACTCCCGGAAGATGTCATTAATAAAGTGCTGGAAGGTTGCTGGGGCATTGCACAATCCGAAAGGCATGACTAAATATTCGAAATGCCCAAATCTTGTTCTGAATGCCGTCTTCCACTCGTCCCCCTCCCGGATACGGACAAGGTTGTAGGCTCCACGTAGATCAAGTTTGGTAAAAATGCGGGAAGTGTGGAATCTTTGAAAAAGTTCTGGGATGAGCGGAAGTGGGTAGCGGTTCTTAAGGGTGATATTATTTAATTCCCTGTAGTCCACACATGGTCTTAAAGTCTTGTCTTTTTTTTTCTACAAAGAAGATGCCTGCACCGGCAGGGGATGAAGAGGGACGAATGAATCCCTTTGCCAGATTCTCGTCTATATACTGTCTCAGGGCCCCAAGTTCAGTCTCAGAAAGAGGAAATATCCGGCCAAAGGGAATGGGAGCTCCTGGCAATAATTCGATGGGGCAGTCATAGGGACGATGAGGAGGTAAGATATCTGCCTTTTTCTTGTCGAACACATCTCTGAATTCCTGGTAAGCTGCTGGTATGTTAGGAGCTGGACTGGATATGGGTTGAACGGTCAAACAACTGGACAAGTCTCTAGATTCGGAATCCAGACAATATTGTTGGCAGTAGGCGGAAGTAAAGGATATTTCTTTCTTGAACCAATCAATCCGAGGGTTGTGTGCCTGAAGCCATGGGATTCCTAGGATGACGGGAAACATGGGAGAACACAGGACATCAAATTTAAGAAACTCCCGATGACCCGAATCTGTGGTCGTTAGAATGGGTCTTGTTTCCCTAGTGACATGGCCAGAGCTAGGAAGGGAGCCATCGGCCAGACGGACAGTCAGTCTTTGTTTCTTTAGAAGAAGTGGGAGAGCAAGACTCCTAGCCAAGGTTGAATCCAAAAAACAGCTGCAGGCCCCAGAATCAAGTATTGCCTGTAAGTGGACTTCTTGACCTGCCACCATCAACGTGACAGGAAGGGTGATGTGGGCTGAAGCGGGCTTCGTTACTTGGAGGTGAAATGGAGTACAGAGGGTCGGTTTACTTGGTCTTGTGGGACAGTTGTTTATAAAATGTCCTGACTCCCCACAATAGAAGCAAAGGTGTGCCTGTCGGCGGTGAAGTCTTTCTTCAGTGGTTAAGGAGGAGCGGAACAGGCCATTCGGAACAGAGGTTGCCATCGGGCAGACCGAAGGTGGAGCCTGGATAGGATTAAGAGTCCGAGCGCGTTCAGACTGGCGCTCCCGTAGGCGCCTATCAAGCTGAATGGTAAGTCGGATAAGATCCTCAAGTGTTGGGGGAACCTCTAATCTGGCTAGCTCATCCTTGAGGACTTCTGACAACCCCATCCGGTATTGATATTTTAGAGCGGCCTCATTCCAGCCAGCATCTGTAGACCAAGTACGGAACTCCACTGTATAGTCCTCCGCAGGCCGCTCACCCTGACGAAGGGAGTACAGGGTTGCTTTGGCTGTAGCTGTCCGAAAGGGGTCATCATATAAGCGAGCCATAGCTTGAAAAAAACTGATCCAAAGTATTAATGAAAGAGCTGCGTTGCTCTAGTAGGCCGTGGGCCCATGTCTGGGGATCGTCCCTTAGTAGAGAAATGGTAAAACCCACTTTGGTTACTTCAGAAGCAAAAGTCTGAGGTTGCAGGGAGAAGTATAAATAGCATGAGTTCCTGAAGGATCTAAATTTTCTTCGGTCCCCATGGAAATACTCTGGTGCAGGGACTCGTGGCTCTGGAGAGGTTGTAATTATAGTGGTAGAACCTTGGCCGGAGGGGATGGGCGACTCAGGAGAGTGCTGCAGATGTTCCTTCAGCCGGAGATACTTCTCTTGGAGTCCCTCAATCGCTGGGGTAAGGGCCATAACTTCCTGTAGGATGGCCTCCATCGGGGAGTTACCTCTGTCGGCCTCTGACATGGCTGGATTATACTGTCACAATCAAGGTAAGGAGGCCGAGATGCTGAGAGGGCTCCCCTTGCGGCCGAGTGCAGTACAACCCTGAAGATGACACAGGGATGCAGTGCCCACAGTAGCACAGGTTGCCGGGTAGCAGTAGTAGATGGAAGAGCTGAGAAAACCAGTCTCCGGGGGCAACTGTGCAAGGAAGTCCAAAGGCAGGGTCAAGGCCAGGCCGAGGGTCAAACACGGGAGATCAGTCCAGAGGTCAGAGCAACGGGTCCTGAGCTGGAGACCGGAGAGCAGAAGCCAAGCCAAGCCGAGGTCGGGTGCCGGGAGCAGACAAGGAATATCGGGTACAAGCCAGAGGTCGGAGCCAGGAGAACAACAGAAGCAGGTCAAACAAGCCGGGTCGGTAAACAGGAGATCAAACAGCAGGAATCACGGGCACAGGTACTCAGGAGAAGCTGACGATAATCCAGCGATGCGGCACTGTCAGGTGAACGTTTAAATAGGCACGGTGCTTGGGTTACGTCGTGAGCGCGCCATCGCTTTCGTACGCCTACGACGTGTAACGTTATGCGCTCGTCCTACACCGCGTACTCGCACTCGATCGGATGCAACATCGGGCGTTCGTCTGGGAACCACATTGCGCCTCCGTGAGCGCTGACGCGCGTTAACACGATCGTACCTCGCGAGGTTACGCCTATTTCCCTGACACATGCACTGGTGATATCACTGACTGCACCCAGGGTGAATATATCATAAAGTGGAGTTATATAAGAAAGACTGCTGACAGATCCCATAACTGGTTTGTAGATTGTAGAGCAAATGTGTTTTATATATCTGTGGTAATACATAATCTTGCCATTATTGTTTAACCACTTGCCGACCGCCGCACGCTGATATACATCGGCACAATGGCAGCGGTGGGAAAATGAGTGTACCTGTACACCCCCTTTAATTTGCCGGGTTAGCGGGTGCACGCCTGCCACATACTGCATGACCATGCCCACGGGTCCTGCGGACTCGATGTCCGCCGTTGTCCGGTGATCATGTCATGAAGCGGCAGAACAGGGAGATGCCTTTCTAAACAAGGCATTTACCTTTTCTGCCTAGCAATATGACAGAGATCTACTGCTCCCTGTCATCGGGAGCAGTGATCTCTATCATGTTGTAGTGAGTCCATCCCCCCTGCAATTAGAATCACTTTCTAGGACACATTTAACCCCTTGATCGCCCCCTAGTGTTTAACCCCTTGCCTGCCAGTGTAATTTACACAGTAATCAGTGCATTTTTATAGCACTGATCGCTGTATAAATGACAATGGTCCCAAATAGTGTCAAAAGTGTCCAATGTGTCCGCCGAAATATTGCAGTCACGATAAATATCACAGATCGCTGCCATTACTAATACAATAAAAATTTATACTAAAAATGCCAATAAATCTATCCTCTATTTTGTAGATGCTATAACTTTTGCGCAAACCAAACAATATATGCTTATTACTATTTTTGGGGATATTTATTATAGCAAAAAAGTAAAAAATATAGTTTTTTTTTTTCAAAATTCTCGCTCTTTTTTTGTTTATAGCATACCAAAAGAAAGCTAAATTTTTGTGAAAAAAAGGGCGTCAATTTTGTTTTGGTGTTGCGTCGCAAGACCGTTCAGTTGTCAGTTAAAGCAACGTGGGGCCGAATCGCAAAAAGTGCTCTGGTTAGGAAGGGGGTAAATCCTTCTGGGGCTGAAGTGGTTAATTCTCCTTTTTATATTATTTCTAAAATGATATGTTTTATAGCAGCTGCAAATTTTTAAAGCCCAATCCCAGCCCAAACTTTTTCTTATTTTTACTTTAGGCTGAGTGAAGAATGAACAGAACCTCTGCCAAGTTTTTGTTCGCAGTCTTTGCCCAATTATTGGAAACCTTTAAGTGGGTTTTGTACAGCAAAGAAAACTTGACAGAAGTAATTATGTTTACTATGGCTTTGCAAGGGCAATTACATGCATATAGCGGATTCCAGCAGCATGAATCATTGGATGCTTGTGGCTTGGATCACAAGTGTTTGCCAACAACTGGGACCGCTCAGCCTATACAAAACAATGCGGGCTGAGAAAAGCGGTCCCTGTTTGCATGTATCTGCAAAACCAGAGGTTTTAGGAAAGATGAGCTACCCTGGACAGATGCACCCAGGTTTGAAAATCCATCCCTAAATGCAGTTACAGTACCTTGAAAAAGTATTCATACCCCTTGAAATTTTCCACATTTTATCATGTTACAACCAAAAACATAAATGTATTTTATTGGGATTTTATGTGATATACCAATATAAAGTGGCACATAATTGTGAAGTGAAAGGAACATCATAAATGATTTTCAAAATGTTTTACAAATAAATATGTGAAAAGTGTGGCGTGCATTTGTATTCAGCCCTCCTGAGTCAATACTTTGTAGAACCACCTTTTGCTGCAATTACAGCTGCAAGTCTTTTTGGGTATGTCTCTACCAGCTTTGCACATCTAGAGAGTGAAATTTGTGCCCATCTTCTTTGCAAAATAACTCAAGCTCTTTAAGATTGGATGGAGAGCATCTGTGAACAGCAATTTTCAAGTCTTGCCACAGATTCTCAATTTTATTTAGTTCTGGGCTTTGACTGGGCCATTCTAACACATACATATGCTTTGATCTAAACCATTCCATTGTAGCTCTGGCTGTATGTTTAGAGTTATTGTCCTGCTGGAAGGTGAACCTCCACCCTAGTCTCAAGTCTTTTGCAGACTTTAACAGGTTTTCTTCTAAGATTGCCCTGTATTTGGCTCCATCCATCACCCATCAACTTTGACCAGCTTCCATGTCCCTGCTTAAGAAAAGTTTTCCCACAACATGATGCTGCCACCACCATGTTTCATGATTGGGATGGTGTTTAGGGTGATGTACAGTGTTAGTTTTCCGGCACACATAGCATTTTGCTTTTAGGCCAAAAAGTTCAATTTTGGTCTCATCTGACCAGAGCACCTTCTTCCACATGTTTGCTGTGTCCCCCACATGGCTTCTCGCAAACTGAAAATGGGACTTTTTGTGGCTTTCTTTCAACAATGGCTTTCTTTTTGTCACTCTTCCATAAAGGACAGATTTGTGGAGTGCACGACTAATAGTTGTCCTGTGGACAGATTCTCCCAACTGAGCTGTGGATCTCTGCAGCTCCTCCAGATTTACCATTGGTCTCTTGGCTGCTTCTCTGATTAATGCTCTCCTTGCCCGGCCTGTCAGTTTAGGTGGATGGCCATGTCTTGGTAGCATTGCAGTTGTGCCATACTCTTTCCATTTTTGGATGATGGATTGAACAGTGCTCCGTGAGATGTTCAAAACGTTAGATATTTTTTTATAACCTAACATTGCTTTTAACTTCTCTACAACTCCATGACCTTTCTGGTGTGTTTCTTGGCATTCATGGTGCTGTTTGTTCACTGAGGTTCTCTAACAAACCTCTGAGGGATTCACAGAACAGCTGTTTTTATATTAAGATTAAATTACACAAAGGTGGACTCTATTTACTAGTTAGGTGACTTCTGAAGACAATTGGTTCCACTAGATTTTAATTAGGGGTATCAGAGTAAAGGGGGCTGAATATAAATGCAGGCCACACTTTTCACATATTTATGTGTAAAAAAATTTGAAAACCATGCATCATTTTCCTTCCTCTTCACTCACAATTATGTGCCACTTTGTGATGGTCTATCACATAAAATCCCAATAAAATACATTTACGTTTTTGGTTGTAAAGTGACTAAATGTGGAAAATGTCAAGGGGTATGAATACTTTTTCAAGGCACTGTAACTGCTGGTTGTGCACATAAATGCAAACAGCCTTGTCCATGATACACCTATGAACTCAGCAGCAACTATTCCATTGCCACTCAAATCCACTGTATGCACATAACCACCTGTGTGAAAAAAGCCTAAGCAATTTCAATACTAAAAAAGAAAACATTATGGCTGTAGTTGGCCTAAAAACAGATAATGGCTCTGGATCTAGGGTGCCAAAGGAACAGATATGCTCTGCCCTGACTACAAAACAATGTGCTTCTAGTTTGGATGAACAGTGTGCTGTGCTTAGAAACATCATACGTCTATCAATTACTCCCCTCTTGCATTTTCCCATAGGAAGAGACTGTCAGCACACAGCACATAAAAGAGGAACATGTCCTGCCACTTTTGTGCCGCTAGTGTGAAGCCAGACATCAGTAAAATTGCCATCTATATGCAACCTTTCCATTTGGCGCCTCAGATTGGAGGAGGAAACAGTGTTTTGTGTTATATCCTGTTCAAATGTTTATCTAACTTCTCCAACTTGCCAATATGCCTTTTGTGTCACTGTGAGTTATATCTTTCACTGGAAGCAGATATATTTACAATGCAAGCTCAGAGGAATTCAGTCTAAAATAGATCTTTGGATGACAATCACGTCAAGCATATGGTGGGAACGAAGAGTCATTCACAGAGCATAGTCAGTGACATAAATATGAGCTTAGAATGTGTTTTATAGTCTGAAAATTCTTTATATAAAGGTGATTACTGAGTTTAATTACTTTGTATGATTAGATTATCTCTTTTCTGCACGTTCGAAGTAGCACAGTTCAGAGCAGGAAGAAGAGCTTCTTCTGACAGTGTGTCTTCACGAATCCCAATTGTCCATAATTGGGAATATGCTGAAAAAGAATGCTCTATATTCCTAATAAGGAAAATGTTAGGATATGGCTATCATTTATAATGGTCTATTAAGGCCCTTTGTACACTAGGTGCTTGGCCCCAGTGCATGGGGCTCCAGCATTTACTTATAGATGGAGGGCACAGGTTCACCATCCAGCCCCGCTGCCAACAGCCCATCAAACTCTATGAGACCCTGATAGCTGCTGTGGCTGGATGGTGCACTCAGCAGTACTGGTGTTTAGGGGGGTATGAGCCCAGAGATCAATGTATAGAATGCAGATTTCTTGCATTCTGGGCATTCATCCCTGGGTGCATACTGCCCTAAGCAGAAGTACCACTGAGCGCAGACCCAGACCGGTCCAGCAGTGTGCATGTAGACTATAAGGGAAAAGTGAATAGTGGGGGCTCAGTCTTTTTTTTTAACATATGTACAATCTGTGTTTCACAAACAAACATTTCATACATGACACAGAATTCCAGGCAAACTATAGGTTTTCTCAAGGAATAGCACAACAGTACTTTCTCTTTTCAGACATGCTTTCTCTGATTATAACCTCAAACCCATACAATGAGAGGGGGGTGAGTCAGTCCTTTGACTCATTTATTTATGTAAAAGTCTCAGCTTGAGCGATTGAGCTCTATAAACAAAAAAGTTTTGTTACAACAGGGGGCTAAAAACTGGAAACTGTAATACTAAAGTTCTATCTGCTGGAGAAGCTTTGGTTTCTCTATGAAATGTTTAAGATTTTTTTTATCTGTATGTGATATTCATTTTATTCATGCTTTTTGTAATCTTATAATAGTTATACAGTCTTATATTTTTTTATAATCAGGTTCACCAGACTGACAAATTTTCTGTTCCAAAAAAAACTGTTAAAGTGACACTAAATAGCATCCTTGTTCTCCAAGATTAAGGCACAGACATTCACTAAAAAGGAAAGGTCTGCACGAAGTGTAAGTCCCTAACAATTCAATAAGAGCGACAGCCGCACTCACGGTATTGCACAATTCAATACTAAATGGATATGTAAAAAAGTGGAAGTGTTGTCATAACACAGAAATATAAATGCAAATCATAAAGTGCACATAGTGCAAAAACAACGTAGATCAATATAAATCAATTCATCACATATAAATAAATAAATATATCTATCAAATCAGAAAAGTGATTTCAAAATAATAAAGTTCATGTGATCATGCCAGAAAAAAAGATGTGCAAAATCAAAGATAATTATGCAGATGATAAATAGTCCCATTTAGGTTGATAGGGTTAAAACCGTGCTCCACATGTGCACTTCATACTTTTCTGCTGTAAGTGACCATCAAGCAGTGCTCCACTCCAAAACTGTGCAAGTTGGCTTCTTACCAGAATTATAGACCTAGTACGGGTCTAGCCTAGCTTTAGTGAGAACACCCCACACTACAGGTATTTTGCATAACTCCCATCAAGAGGTTCACACAATATTCGATTGCTTATTATGGCTCTCCAGATCTCTCCACAGAGTGTTTGTCCCACATGATTATATGGAGCAAGATGTGTGCAAGAAGAGGGTAGACATATTCATTGCGCAACGACCTTCAGTTAATTAAAAAAAATTTAAAAAGTTAATACAAAAGTATAAAAACAACAGGCATACATTACTGTTTTTCTTCCTGACATCACCGATTTGTCCCATGTTCAAAATACGTTTTGTTGTAAGACAACAGAGACCTGACCAAAATCCTTTGGTGGAAGGGGGATTATGGCGTGGGGTTGTTTTTCAAGGGTTGGGCTTGGCCCCTTAGTTCCAGTGAAGAGAACTCTTAAGGTCGTCAGCATACCAAGATATTTTGGACAATTTCATGCTCCCAGCTTTGTGGCCCCTTCCTATTCCAACATGACTACTCACCAGTTCACAAAGCAAGATCCATAAAGATATGGATGAGCGAGTTTGGGGTGGAGGAACTTGACTGGCCTGCCCTCAACCCAACAGAACACCTTTGGGATAAATTGGAGTAGAGACTGAGAGCCAGGCCTTTTCGACCACATAAGTGCCTGACCTCACAAATGTGCCTTTGGAAGAATGGTCAAACATTCCCATAGACACACTCCTAAATCATACCTCTCAACATTTTTAGATGGCAATAAGGCACACCTAATAGCAAATTTATGTAGGCATAGCACACGTCTCCTGCCACACACCCTTAAAGGAGAATTAACCCCAAAAAAGGTTATTTAAATCCACAAGTGCTTTTTTTACCACTACTATTCCTTTATATTGGCTTTTAAAATTTGCAAATGCAGCAATTTAGAAATTGGATGAAAGGTTTAGCACTGGGAAACACTTTTTGAAAGATAAAAAGTGGATTTTATATACAACTATATAGATCAGACCAAAATGAGGGACAAATGAGGAGGAATGAGGGACAGAGGGACATTGCTCCGAATCAGGGACAGTCCCTTGAAATCAGGGACAGTTGGGAGGTATGCTAAATGTTGTGGACAGCATTCCCAGAAGAGTTGAAGCTGTTATAGCTGCAAAGGGTGGGCAAACTCAACACTGAACCCTATAGAATAAAAGTTAAAGTTCATGTGTGTGTGTGTAAAGGCAGGTGTCCCAATACTTTTGACAAAAATTGTGTGTGTATATACAGTATCTCACAAAAGTGAGTACACCCCTCACATTTTTGTAAATATTTTATTATATCTTTTCATGTGACAACACTGAAGAAATTACACTTTGTTACAATGTAAAGTAGTGAGTGTACAGCGTGTATAACAGTGGAAATTTGCTGTCCCCTCAAAATAACTCAACATACAGCCATTAATGTCTAAACCGCTGGCAACAAAAGTGAGTATACCCTTAAGTGAAAATGTCCAAATTGGGCCCAATTAGCCATTTTCCCTCCCTGATGTCATGTGACTTGTTAGTGTTACAAGGTCTCAGGTGTGAATGGGGATTAGGTGTGTTAAATTTGGTGTTATCGCTCTCACTCTCTCATACTGGTCACTGGAAGTTCAACATGGCACCTCATGGCAAAGAACTCTCTGAGGATCAGAAAAAAGAATTGTTGCTCTACATAAAGATGGCCTAGGCTATAAGAAGACCCTGAAACTGAGCTGCAGCATGGTGGCCAAGACCATATAGGGGTTTGACAAGACAGGTTCCACTCAGAACAGCCTTCGTCATGGTCAACCAAAGAAGTTGAGTGCACATGCTCAGCGTCATATCCAGAGGTTGTCTTTGGGAAATAGACGCATGAGTGCTGCAAACATTGCTGCAGAGGTTTAAGGGGTGGGGGGGTCAGCCTGTCAGTGCTCAGACCATACGCCGCACGCTACATCAAATTGGTCTGCATGGCTGCCATCCCAGTAGGAAGCCTCTTCTAAAGATGATGCAAAAGAAAGCCTGGAAACAGTTTGCTGAAGACAAGCCGACTAAGGATTGGAACCATGTCCTGTGGTCTGATGAGACCAAGATAAAATGATTTGGTTCAGATGGTGTCATGCGTGTGTGGCGGCAACCAGGTGAGGAGTACAAAGCCAAGTAGTGTCTTGCCTACAGTCAAGCATGGTGGTGGGAGAGTCATGACCTGGGGCTGCATGAGTGCTGCCGGCACTGGGGAGCTACAGTTCATTGAGGGAACCATGAATGCCAACATGTACTGTGACATACTGAAGCAGAGCATGATCCCCTCCCTTCAGACACTGGGGTGCAGGACAGTATTCCAACATGATAACAACCCCAAACACACCTCCAAGAAGACCACTGTCTTGCTAAAGAAGCTGAGGGTAAAGGTGATGGACTGGAAAACCATGTCTTCAGACCTAACCCCTATTGAGCATCTGTGGGGCATCCTCAAATGATGGTGGAGGAGCGCAAGGTCTCTAACATCCACCAGCTCTGTGATGTCAACATGGAGGAGTGGAAGAGGACTCCAGTGGCAACCTATGAAGCTCTGGTGAACTCCATGCTCAAGAGAGTTAAGGCAGTGCTGGAAAATAATGGTGGCCACACAAAATATTGACACTTTGGGCCCATTTTGGACATTTTCACTTAGGGGTGTACTCATCTGTGATATCTGTTCGCATTGCACCACAGCTCTTTTTGTTAGCTGGGTCACCATCTCCATCATCTGGAATATCTGTGTCTTCAATGTGGCTATTTCAGACTGGATGTCAAACTGCTCTGATCACCACATGGATCAGTTTGCCATAGCGTTACAAACGCTACTGAGTCGCATGACTCACCTTGAATCTCCCACTGTGGCTGCTCTGGTACAATCTGTGTTGCAGGCCATCCCTGCTGCTACTCCAGTCTCTGTGCAGGCACAGTAATACCTATATATAGTATTACCTATATAAGAGGTATGTCTGGTTCCGCTCTGCTTCCCCAGCGATTTGGGGGTGATCCAGTCCAATGCAGAGGGTTTCTCAACCAGGTTAAGATATACTTTGAGATGCTGCCCCAGGCGTTTCCTACGGACAGAAGCAAAGTAGGTTTTGTGATATCTTTGCTTTCTGAGAGAGCCTCAGCTTGGCCAAACCCTCTATGGGAGACACAAAAACCTGTTGTCTTACATAGTTACATAGTTACATAGTTAGTCAGGTTGAAAAAAGTCCATCCAGTTCAACCTTAAAAACAAATAAATAAAATAAAAAATAATCGTACAATCCAGATACCCAATTTTATGCCCACAATTGATCCAGAGGAAGGCGAAAAAAAACCCCAGCAGAGCATGCTCCAATTTGCTACAGCAGGGGAAAAAAATTCCTTCCTGATCCCCCAAGAGGCGATCGGATTTTCCCTGGATCAACTTTACCTATGTTAGTACCTAGTTATATTATGTACCATCAGGAAAGTATCCAGGCTTTTCTTAAAGCAATCTACTGAACTGGCCAGAACCACCTCTGGCGGGAGTCTATTCCACATTTTCACAGCTCTAACTGTGAAGAAACCTTTCCGTACTTGAAGATGAAATCTCTTTTCCTCTAGACGTAAAGAGTGCCCCCGTGTCCTCTGGGTTGACCGTACAGAGAACAACTCAACACCAAGTTCACTATATGGACCCCTAATGTATTTGAACATGTTGATTATATCCCCCCTTAATCTCCTCTTCTCAAGAGTGAATAAATTTAGTTCCTCTAATCTCTCCTCATAGCTGAGTTCCTCCATGCCTCTTATCAGTTTGGTTGCCCTTCTCTGCACTTTCTCCAGTTCCCCGATATCCTTTTTGAGAACTGGTGCCCAAAACTGAACGGCATATTCCAGGTGAGGTCTTACTAATGATTTGAACAGGGGCAAAATTATATCTCTCTCTCTGGAGTCCATACCTCTCTTAATACAAGAAAGGACTTTGCTCGCTTTGGAAACAGCAGCTTGGCATTGCATGTTGTTATTGAGCTTATGGTCTACCAAAACCCCCAGATCCTTCTCCACTATGGATTCCCCCAGTTGTACTCCCCCTAGCATGTATGATGCATGCATATTCTTAGGCCCCAAGTGCATAACTTTACATTTTTCAACATTAAACCTCATCTGCCACATAGTCGCCCAATTAGACAGTGTATTGAGGTCGGCTTGTAAATTGGAGACATCCTGTAAGGACGTTATTCCACTGCATATCTTGGTGTCATCTGCAAAGACAGAAATATTACTTTTGATCCCAGACCCAATATCATTTATAAAGATGTTAAAAAGTAAGGGTCCCAGCACTGAACCTTGGGGTACACCACTGATAACCTTAGACCATTCAGAGTAAGAGTCATTAACCACTACTCTCTGAATTCTGTCTTTTAGCCAATTTTCTATCCATTTACAAACTGATATTTCCAAACCTGTAGACTTTACCTTACACATGAGCCATGTGTGGGGAACTGTATCGAATGCTTTTGCAAAATCCAAGTATACCACGTCCACCGCCACCCCTCTGTCCAAGGTTTTACTTACCTCCTCATAAAAAGAAATCAGATTTGTCTGACAACTTCTGTCTTTCATGAATCCATGTTGTCTGTTGCTTAAAGTGTTTTTGTTCAGCAAGAACTCGTCGATGTGGTCTTTTATTAAACACTCCAGTATCTTCCCAGCTATAGAAGTTAAGCTAACAGGTCTATAGTTACTTGGTAAAGACTTTGATCCCTTTTTAAATATAGGCACCACGTTCGCCCTGCGCCAATCCAGTGGTACTATTCCCGTCATTAATGAGTCCCTAAAAATTAGATACAATGGCTCTGAAATTACAGAGCTCAATTCTTTTAGGATCCGTGGGTGGATGCCATCAGGGCCAGGTGCTTTATCCACCTTTATTCTGTCTAAGTATTTCTGGACCATATCACTTTTGAGCCATTGTGGATCATTTGGGGCTGTGTCACTATCACCCCCATTATGGACATGCGCTCCCCCATGCTCTTTTGTGTACACAGAGCTGAAGAAAGTGTTTAATAAATTAGCCTTCTCTTTGTCCCCAGTCACCAACTCTAGATTGTTTTGTAAAGGGCCTACATGCTCAGACTTGACCTTTTTACTATTAATATATTTGAAGAATTTTTTGGGGTTTGTCCTACTATCTTTTGCAATCTGTCGTTCGTTTTGAATTTTTGCATCCTTAATTTCCTTTTTACATATTCTGTTAATTTCTTTGTAACATTTAAATGACACTAGTAATCCTTCATTTTTATATTTTTTAAAAGCTCTTCTCTTACAGTTTATAGCTTTTTTAACTTTGGCCGTGAGCCACATAGCTTTTGTTTTTAGCCTTTTAAACTTATTGCCCATGGGAATATACTTTGCAGTGAGGTCCCAAACAGTCTTTTTGAAGAATTCCCATTTCTGTTCTGTGCCCATTGAAGCGAATATTCTCTCCCAATCTAAGTCCTGGAGAGTAGCCCTCATCCTTGGAAAATTTGCTCTCTTGAAGTTAAGTGTTTTTATCTTACCCGTATGTATTTCTTGTTTAGCGCTAACATCAAAGGAAATCATGTTATGATCACTGCTACCCAGGTGTTCCTTTATCTGGACATTAGTAATAAGCTCTGCATGGTTTGAGATTACCAGGTCCAACAGAGCTTCATTCCTAGTTGGGGCCTCAATAAACTGGACCATAAAATTGTCATGTAATAGGTTTATCATTTTTTGCCCTTTAACTGTCCCAGCAGTGCCATTACTCCAGTCAATTTCTGGGTAGTTAAAATCCCCCATTATTATCACTGTCCCAGCCCTTGCAGCCCTTTCCATCTGTGCAAGGAGCTGAGTCTCCACCTCCTCATTCACATTGGGTGGTCTATAACAAACTCCAACGATTAACTTTGAACTACACCCATCTAAATGCAGTTCCACCCATAATGCTTCGGACTCATCACACTCTCCATCCACCAGGTCCTCTTTCATACTTGCTTTGAGATCACTTCTCACATAGAGACAGACCCCGCCACCCTTCCTTTTTACCCTGTCTCTCCGAAAGAGTGCATAGCCAGGAATATTAATAGCCCAGTCATGTGAGGATTGAAGCCAAGTTTCAGCAATACCGATTACATCATAGCTCTCCTCATGCACCACAGCTTCCAACTCACCTATTTTGCTTGGCAGACTTCTGGCATTGGTGTACAAACACTTTAATGCATTATTACATTTTGCTCTGGTGTTTTTCATATTATTTTTAGTAGTACAAATTGCACTATAGTTTTCAATGGCTGTTTGCACCATGGGAAATTTCTTGTCACCTGCCATATCCCACCCCCCATCTATCCCCATTCCACCCTCCATTAATGTCTGACCCCTAACTGACCTTTCTGCCCAATGTACTTCTGGTTCACCTTCGTCTTGAGTTATCCTGAGTTTGTGGCTTACTTTAAAAGGGTATTTGATGTGTATTTTTTATTTTTTTTTTCAAATTAGTTTTTATTAAAGAAAAGGAGCACATACAACTCATCACAGACAAATTATCAGAGGAGTAGTGTAAACAGCAATGCCATAAACAAAAGTAGAGGAAACAGCAGACAAGGTCTCGATGGCCCACCTCACAAAGGGGGGGGGGGGGGTATCCATAGCCACAAAGCACTAAGTACCTCAGAGAGTCTCCTGAGCATCAGCAGTAACCACCCTTAATGCACTTAGACTCCAATATTAACATTTCAAAAAGTGCACATAACTCCAGTTTTATCTATAAGATTCCAGTGAGCTCTGAGAGGAGAACAAGCTCAGAAAAAGAGAGAAGGAAAGTCTAGAAAGTAGAAAGAAAGCGGGGGGGGGGGGGGGGTTGTCCATTCGCCTCAGCAGAGTCTAATTACTGCCCCAACTATCAGATTGAAAATTAGAGATTAAAA
Organism: Lithobates pipiens; assembly: GCF_037356315.1. Lineage (NCBI taxonomy): Eukaryota > Metazoa > Chordata > Amphibia > Anura > Ranidae > Lithobates > Lithobates pipiens. The sequence continues at coordinate 315,864,155 of NW_027507903.1, forward strand.
CAGTCTTCTTTTACTAAGACACGGTTATATTACATCACACAGGTTGGGATACAATATCCGCATATACAGAGGTGTACTTGAAGGCGACCCAGCAGGCCCATATTTTTTTGGCGAGGTCAGACTTGCCTCTCAGCGAGAGTGTCAAGTCTTCCATGTAATATAGGTGATCGACCTTGAGCAGCCAGCAGCGGAGCGTAGGGATCCTCCTCTGCTTCCAATACCTCGGGATAAGAGTTTTCGCAGCATTGAGGAGATGGGGTGTAATAGAGCGTTTATATGCTCCTGCTGGCTCACCCGAACAATGAAACAAAACATACCATTTATCATTAGGGACCTCCCGACCCTGAATGTGCTGAATCCAATACAGGACTGCGAGCCAGAACGGGCGTATTCGTGGACAAAACCACCAGATGTGAGCGTGAGAGGCTCGCTCACCACACTCTCTCCAGCAGAGCGGGGAGGTTTGGGGGAAAAACTGATGTAGTGTCACAGGCGTGTAGTGCCACCTGGTTAACAGCTTGTAGTTCATCTCAGATTTGGACATGTTTATTTTGAAATTAGATACCCTGCCATAAGCTGAAAATTCGGATATGAGGTTAGGGAGAGAAATCAGGGGCTGTTGCACGTAAAACAAAATATCATCTGCATAGGCAGCGTATTTGTGTTCTGTTTTGCCGACTGTAATACCATGTATGTTCGGGTTACGTCGAACAATGGACAGGAAGGGCTCCAACGATATTGCGAATAGTATGGGTGAAAGCGGGCAGCCCTGGCGCGTGCCATTATGTAAGGTAAAGGGGTCACTAAGAGTGCCGTTAACCCTCAATTGGGCCATGGGATGACGGTAAAGAGCTAAAATTTGTGACCTAAGGGCAGGGCCGACACCGAGGTGGGATAACGTCGCCATGAGAAACTCCCAGTCCACCCTGTCAAAGGCTTTTTCAGCATCTGTGGAAAGCAACAGGGTGGGCTGGGAGAGACGCCGTACAAACGACATCAGGGTGAAGGTGCGTAAGGAATTATCGCGAGCCTCTCTCCCTGGTATAAAGCCAGTTTGGTCCCGTGTTATCCATTGCGGGACTAGAGGCAATAATCTATTCGCAATCGCTTTAGCGTAGATTTTGGCGTCTATGTTAAGCAACGAGATAGGACGATAGCTTGCACAGTCGGCCGGGTCCTTCCCGTCTTTAGGTATAACCGTAACATGGGCATGAGTAGTTTCCGGGCGGAGAGCTCCACCGGTTAAGGTCACTTTGGCATATTTAGACAGGTGGGGGAGTAGCTTATCTGCATAGGAGCGATAATAGGACACTGGGAGGCCATCACGCCGTACCTCGTAGAGCTCTCAATAACTCCGTTGAGGTAAATTCCCCTTCCAGAGCGGCCAGGGCCTCAGAGGAAAGCTGAGGAAGGGCAGCTCGGGCCAGGTACTCCTGGATAAGCCTCTGCCTATCATCTCCGCCAACATCATTTTGTCGGACATGATAAAGATGCTGGTAGAACTCCCTGAATTCTCTAGCTATCTGTGGAGTGGTGAAGGCCATGGACCCCCCAGCGGTTCTAATTTTAGGTATGAACGCGGCGGTTGTCCGTTGTCTAATGGAATTAGCTAACAATCTACTGGGTCCATCCCCCCACTCGTAAAAGCGCTGGGCCACCAGCCTCGATCTAGACTTCTGATCCAAGTGTAGGAGGGTCTTCAGGGATTCACGTTTTTCGGTGAGGGTGTGTAAAATGGACATAGAGAGGCTCCGTTTATGAATCCTCTCTAGGCTCTTAATCTCCGCTATCAACATAAGTTGTTGTGCCAACCGCTCCCTTTTCTTTCTGGCGCCCAGTTCAATGAGTTTACCTCTAATAAAGACCTTGTGCGCTTCCCACAACACGCCCGGGGAGATCTCGGCACTCACATTAGTGTGGAAGTAGAAATCTAACTCCTCACCTAAGACTTTCCTGTCCGCTTCCTCGGATATGAGGGTTTCGTTCAGTCGCAAATTGGCAGCCTTGAGGGGCAAAGAATCAACTTTAAGGGTGAACAAAGTCGGAGCATGATCCGACAGGGGAGATGTTTCTATGGCCAACCGTACTAGGAGTGGCAGATGCTGGTGGTCAAGAAAACAGAGGTCTATTCTCGAATATGTACGGTGTACCGTGGAGTAATATGTAAAATCACGGTCGCGAGGGTGCGTGATCCTCCAGGTGTCCATCAACTGCAGCTCATGGAGTTTTGTGCGGATATATTTCAACTTCTTATATGACAAGGGCGAGCTCCCTCTGGAAGTGTCCAGAGAGGGTTCCAGAGCTGCATTGAAATCACCCGTCAGGACCACACAGCCCCTAGTGAAGTCCCCTAGTTTAGAGAGTGTCGAAGCAATAAATGACGCTTGGTTTCTATTGGGAGAGTAAAGAGTAGCCAGAGTGCATGGCATGCTGCCCAGAGTGCCTCGTAGGAATAGAAAGCGGCCAGTCGGATCACTCAACATAGATTCTAGCTTGAACGCGGTGCCCCTCCGAAACCCAATGGCTATGCCCTTGGCCTTAGAAATATCTGAAAGGCTGTAATACCAAGTAGGGTATTTGGGGGAGTATAATTTAACCGAAGTGGTGTGGGTGAGGTGGGTCTCCTGCAGAAAAACCACATCTCCGCGGAGACGGTTCAGTTCTCGGAACAATTGATGTCTCTTCCCAGGGGCATGAAGGCCCCTAACATTGAACGAAACAAGGTTCACCGTAGCCATCGGGTCTCAGAAAGGGGAACCGCCTCCCATGCCCCTACAGTACAGAAGAACCGAGGCAAATAGGACCCCCCCCCACCAAGGGGACGAGAGTGGGTGAGGGCAGGGACAGGGAAGAAGAGGACAACCAGGGGAGAGAAAAAGAAAGAGAGAGGAGTACAGGGGGAAAAATAGAACAGCAAAGTAAGAAAGAAATCAGCATAGCAATAGATCTAATTGCACGCAGAGAACTGCAGTGCAAGGGCGGGCCGCACGCCCAGCCCGGGATCCCCACACCCCCCCCCGCGGAGCAGGGCAAGGGCATCGGGACCCCGCGCAAGGTGGCCCCCGCCAAAAAGGGGGGTGGTGGAAACCGGACAGCCGGGCATTAACCGCGCCATCGGGGGGTCAGGGTCCTCAAATAATCTCACTACTAAAACATTCCCAGCAGAAGATAAACGTAGAAAAACAAAACATTAAACCGTAAATAAAACAGTGGTCCAAACGGGATCAATGAACTGTAACCGAGTCCAAGTAACAACTGACGACGGGGTTAGGATGAGAGTGAGTAGGCCTAAGGATGTGATACCACGGGGGCTCACAGGTTCGCCACAGGATAAGGCAATAACTCAGACATCCAGCAAGGTGCACCCGTGTATAGCGCCATAGCTCGGGCACATGTAAGAGTCTAGGACATCAGAGATATAGAACACTGTCCTGTCCCGGCAAAACATGGATATCAAGGGGGGGACCCTGAGGCCTATAAACAAGGCAATAGCAAATAACAGGAAAACAACAGTATACTTGCAGGATCCAAGATTTCCGCGTCAACTGTAGAAATAGAGCAGGACAGATAACAATGTCCACACAGCGCGTCCCTCAGGGGTGCACCTGGGATTCCTGAGCTGCAACGTGGTGTTTCCGTCCCACTCTTTGCCATTGACGGTCGGGGATCTTTGGTGGTGGCGGGATGACATCAGTCCAGCCCGGTAACTCCGGCGCGGTGACATTCAGGTCAGCACAAAATCGTGGTAAGTCTTCAGGAAATCTGAGGACGGAGGTTTTGCCATTGGCAGAGGCAATTAATGCTGCAGGGAAGCCCCATCTATATCTGATAGAAGCCGCCTGCAGAAGTTCTGTGAGGGGGTGCAAGGCCCTACGCCTATCCAAAGTCTCCTTAGCCAGATCAGGGAATAGGGTAAGAGAGGCGCCATGAAAATCAAACGGCGTGGCATCCCTGGCCTTCTTCATGATCAGCTCCTTGTCCGGGTAATGATGGACTCTGCAGATAATGTCACGCGGGACCTCTGTGGTTAGGGAACGAGGTCGGAGGGCCCTGTGGACCCGATCGATCTTCAAAGGAGTGTCCGCTGCTCGGCCTAGAAGGCTGTTAAAAATGCCCCTAACCGAAGGCAGAAGGTCGTCATCACCGGTTGCCTCCGGAAGGCCACGGATCCGAACGTTGTTGCGCCTATTCCGGTTCTCCTGGTCCTCGATCTTATATAGAGCCGTTCGGTGAGCGATCGTAAGCTGGCGGGTAGGCGTCTGAAGAGATCGTATGGCGGACGCATGTCTGTCTAAGCGTTGTTCTGTCTCTTCTACACGTACCAAAACCTGAGATAGGTCCGAACGAACCGCCGAGACCTCCTTTCGAATCGCTCGTTCGAGGTTCAGCAGCATCGAAGCTAAGTCAGCCTTAGTCGGGAGATCACTCACCCTAGTAGCTACCCCGGTGGGTCCGGCCAGGTCTCCCTCGTCCTCCGATTCGGCCGAGGTGTCAGGCGAGCGTGGTCTGTGCTCCGGCCTAGCTGAAGAGGCGGGACTGTGCGCTATCAGCGTACTGTGCGCTATCAGCGTGCTGTGCGGCGAGCGGCCTAGTCCGACTTGGTCTGCAACATCCTCGGCCTCCGTGGATAAAAAGCGCTTGATAGTGCCCGTAGCCGTACCCTTCTTAGGTAGGGACTTGCCCGTTTTTCTCCCCATGCTTGGGGTGAGCAACAGTAAGAGGATCACGATGTAAAAGATCAAAATATCTGTGCCGATGCCGGAGCTCCCGCGAAGCACGTCTGCTCTAGTGCATCGCTAGGCCACGCCATTTGATGTGTATTTGATGTTCGTGCATGCTGCGCTTCTGCTGCCAAGTGCCTCATGTCCATCAAACAGAGTACGAGAACTGTTGCCAATTATGCCACTGAATTCTGTACTCTGGCAGCAGAGGCTGCTTGGAACAATGAGGCCCTCGTGGCTGCATTTTCTCATGGTCTATTGTATACCATCAAGGATGAGATAGCAGCCCAAGATATACCCACTGAGTTGGAGAAGTTGATCATGTCTGTCATCCTCACTCCAGACTCTCTTTTAAGGAGCGCTTGCAGAAGCCTCCTGTACAATTGTCTCTGAGCTTTGCAGTCCCACCCTTGCCTCCTTCACCTCCCATGCTTTCTGGTACAGAGTCGGTCAGTGAAGATGAACCCTTGCACTTGGGCTTCACGTGTCTCTCTGCAGATGAGAGAACCCTTAAGAAGAGAGAGAGATTGCTGGCCGGCGATGGAGTGAGACGCATGTGAGCTGAGCTCCGTACCAACTGATATCCTCGGCATATATCCTGAGTGCCCACAGGCCGTTCCGTGTTATATTACCGTGCCCGAAGGTGCCCGGCGCGTGTGTGGGCATGTCCCCGCGGAAAAGAAGTACCGCAGCGGCTGCAGCGCTCGATAAATACCGGAGGCAGGAGCGGGACCACGAGGACCAACATGGCGGCCCGGCCTCTTCACCAGCGGAGCCTGCTGCACCGGACACGGCGAAAGTTCTGGAGGCGATCTCCTCTTGCCAGTCCGTCCTTACTTGTAAGAACAAAGAAGTCAAGGTAGACATTTCCCTGATCCGCCAGGACCTGTCTAAATTGAGGGACAGGGTGAAGGAGACGGAGACCAGGATCGGTCAGGCTGAGGATGTCCTGTTCCCGATGCAGCACGCGCAAGAGGACATCCAGAGGAGACTGCAACAGTTAGCCCAGAAACAGGACGATCTGGAAAACAGAGCCCGGAGGTCCAACCTACGGTTTGTAGGTCTCCCAGAGGGCTCGGAGGGCGCAGACCCGGCTATGTTTTTGGAAAACCTCCTAATCAAGTCATACGGCAGGGAGGCCTTCTCTGCCTCATTCATAGTGGAACAGGCTCATAGGATGCCGGCGCGTCCACCGCCTGATGGAGCCCCGCCGCGTACCTTCATTGCCAAACTCCTAAATTACCGGGACAGGGACACCATCATGCGACTCACCCGGGAGAGGGGAAACATCCCCTTCCAGAATGGCCAAGTTTTGGTTTTTCCGGACTTCTCGGCGGAGGTCCAGAAACAACGTTCCCGCTTTGTGGAAATCAAGCGGCGCCTCCGGGCCCACCACATAAAGTACGCTATGTTATTCCCGGCTAGACTTCGCGTGGCTGGGGAGGACCGTGCCCATTTTTTTGAAGATCCGGCAGCGGCGGTGGCCTGGCTGGACCAGAGGGACGCGGCCCGAAATCGGGCGCCACGGGACTGATCGCTTCGTGGGCTTGTGAGTAAGCTATCTGGGATGTACTCTTTCCGAACCTTGCTGCCCCAGTTGACGGGGAACCGTGGGTCAGGTCCTACTGCCATTGATACAATGACTGCATGCCTCGGTATATATATCCTTTTTTCCCAGTTTTGCTTGTGGATGTAAAGGGGGTGTATGTTTTCCCCCCCGTTGTCCCCTTTCATGCACGGATGTTCTTTGACTATTGCTAAGCCTATGAATGTCACGGCAAGAGACTCTTTAATGTATCCAGGAACTACATCGGGCTCCAGGTTTAACAAGACTCCTGCGATGGCCTTCTTCTTTCCCCCCCCCCCCCCGTCCATATCTTTTCTACTGTTTCGTTTCTTGTCACCTTCTCTTTCTCCCTCCTTTCCGACCCACTCTCCCCCTTATTTCTCCATCTTTTGTATTCCCCTTCTCTCCCCCTTACCCTCTCTCCTCCCCCCCCTCCCCTCTGCCCCCCTCTCATTCTCTCTTGCTTGCTTTCCCCCCTTTCGTTTTTCCCCATGGCCGTGGTTCTTTTGGAAGGAGTATGTCTTCTGTATAACGCTAGAACACTGTTCTGATAGTGTACGCAGCTGGGAGACGGGACATCGCTAGTGGCAGTCTTCTCCTACGACTCACGGCAACGAAGCCTTGTTACCCAAACTAACAGTCTATGCTATGTGTACATACGGTGCTGTGTAAGTGTGGGCACTTCATAATTATGGTGCTGAGAGTTAAGTTCACTTACATGTACTGTTGCGGGTTAAAGCACCGGTACATGGTGTGTATGTGTTGCACTCAATCGCTGGGAATACACCCAGCGAATTTTCGCCCCCATGGCTTGCTGTGGTTTAAGCCCGGTTAGGGATCGTTCAGGGATGTATGCTCCGGCATGGTTGGGGTGGCTGAGAGCTGGGAGGGGGAGGGGGGGGTTGAGATGTTTATGTTCTAGTTCTGGTTGCAGGTTTTATGTATGTTCTATGGTTTCCACTATGCACTATGGCGCAAGAAATGTTTACATGCTAGTTATACTACGATTGCTTTATTGTATGCTGTACGACCGTTACAGGTCTGGGAGAGTCACTGCTCTGGGGATTGTCCGCCTTCCTCATTTCTATACATCTACAAGGTCTCCCTCATGGGTGAGTTGAAATTTCTGTCCTGGAATGTCCGGGGGCTACGTGACAAATTAAAACGCACAGCGGTATTTAGCTGTCTTAAATCTTATAGGGCAAATATTATAGTTCTGGTGGAAACCCATATCACCGGACAATTTCAGTTGGCGCTGAAGCGCCCCTGGATAGGCTGGGCCTACCATGCCACCTATACCCCATACTCCCGTGGGGTCTCCGTCCTAGTGGCTAAAACTACCCATTTTGAGCTGATCTCATTACGGACGGATCCCCAGGGCAGGTACTTGTTTTTGCATTGTGTTCTCTATGGGGTTCAATATCTTGTGTTGGCTTTTTATGTACCACCGCCATATAACTCTACGGTTATTAATGAGGGGCTTTCATTTATGGCCCAGCACCCCACAACCCCCGCAATATGGCTTGGGGATTTTAACATGGTTCTGGACCGGGGAGTGGACAGGAATCGCCTAGATAGGGGTGGCCAAATCCATGGTGAGACTAGACTAGGCCGCATTTTTAGAGAGTTCTCCCTCATCAACCCATGACGGCACAGATATCCAGAGAAGCAGGAATATTCGTGCTTCTTGGCGACCCACTCCTCTATGTCCCGCATTGACTACTTTATGATTTCAAGGAGCCTGCTGCCCAGATTACTGGACGCAGGTTACTGTGCCCGTTCGCTCTCGGACCACACCCCCTGCTGGGCTGCATTTGAACTGGCACGTCAGGCGGGTCCGAGGCCGTGGAGGCTGCACCCCTTTTGGCTGTCAGCACTGGGCGAATGCGGGGACATAGAGAAGGAATGGCAGTTCTTTTTTTACACTAACCACGACACGGCCCGGGTGGAACATGTTTGGGAGGCCTTCAAGCTGCATGTCCGCTCCACCCTCTCGAGGCGGATAAACAGGTTAAAGAAATCGTCTCAGACTCTGATGGCACAGGCTGCTGAGGCACTGGAGGCGGCGACAGCTGACTTTAGCGCTGCCCCCACTCCGACCAAGGCACAGCTGCTTAGGCATCACACACGTGCACTTGAGCATCTCCAGTACGAACAAGCCAAGCAGAATCTCTTTTTCACTAGACAGCGGGTGTTCGAGCAAGGGGAACGCGCAGGGAAGCTTTTAGCCTATCTTGCGCATCAGGACTCCAGGCCTCCGGTGGTGGTCTCTTTGACTGACCGACGGGGAGTGGAGGTGACTGATCCGCCGGTAGTGGCAGAGATGTTTCGGGAGTTTTACACGGCGATATACGCCTCCCAGGTGACCACGCCGAGGCTGGAGACCAAGACTTACCTGGAGGGGATTTCTCTCCCTAGACTGTCGCCGGAACAGGTCGTGGACCTTGACGCCCCATTGACTACGGATGAGGTCGCATTGGCGATAGCATCTTTGGCTTCGGCTAGGGCCCCTGGGCAGGACGGCTTTCCATTAGATTTCTACGCCCAATACTCTAACATACTAGTACCGGAACTATTGAAGTTATATAACTATATGTGTGAATCAGAAGCTCTTCCTGAGACTCTGCGACAGGCCACCATTATAGTGTTGCCCAAGCCAGGCAAGAACCCCCATCTCCCTGAATCTTACCACCCCATCTCCCTACTTCAGACCGATATTAAAGTCCTAGCAAAGATTTTGGCCATCAGACTTAACAAGATAATATTGTCCCTTGTTCATCCCGACCAAACGGGTTTTATGCTGGGGAAGAACACGGCTATGAACGTTCGTCGTTTATATATGAATGTTCAGGCGGGACATGACTCGGTGGGGTCGAGGGCAGTGGTGTCCTTGGACGCAGCCAAGGCCTTCGACTCCATCGAGTGGGGTTACCTCTGGGAGTGTCTAAAGTGGGTCACCTTACTCTATTATCGGCCGATGGCTAGGGTCGCGGTAAACGGCTGGGTGTCGGACCCTTTCCCCGTTGGGAGAGGTACTCGCCAGGGATGCCCGCTCTCCCCTCTCTTGTATACCCTTGCGGCGGAACCCCTGGCGGCCAAGCTCCGGCAGCATCCGGGAGTGGTCGGCCTTCGCAGTGGTGCCCTGGTGGAATCAGTGAGTATGTACGCGGATGACACTCTTTTGTACCTGGAGGATGAGGGGCCGTCGCTGCGGATTGCTCTGGAGGTGTTGGGGGAGTTTGCCAACCATTCGGGCTTAAGAATAAACTGGTCCAAATCGCAGGTTCTGCCCCTGGACGTGTCGGTGCCAGACCGTTGTGCGACCTCCCTCCCACTATCCAGGGTATCCGAGATTCAGTACCTGGGGATAAGCATTACCAGGGAACCGCGGGATTACCTCATACATAATATTGAACCCCTGTTTTTATTCTTAAAAACACGCACCCAGGCCTGGTCCCGTCTCCCTCTTGGGGTGATGGGCAGAGTTAATTTGACGAAAATGATTTTGTTGCCTAAGATCCTCTACGCGCTTTGGCATTCCCCGGTTATGATCCCACTCCGAATTTTTAAATCACTAGACAATATTCTCAACACATTTATTTGGGGCTCATCTAGACATAAGCTGGCGTGGAATAAGCCCCGTACACACGAGCGGACTTTTCAACATCCAAAGTCCAACGGACTGATTCCGTCAGACTATTCGATCGTGTGTGGGCTGCAACGGACTTTTGACTCGCCAAAGTCTGAAGGACTTTAGAATATGGAACATGCTTCAAATTTTTCCAAAGCAACTCCGCCGGACCCGGTCCCTTCGAAAAATTCGCTCGTGTGTATGCTATTCCGACGGACTAAAACCGACGCTAGGGCAGCTATTGGCTACTGGCTATGAACTTCCTTATTCGAATCCAGTCGTACGTCATCACGTTCAAATCCGTCTGAGTTTAGTGTGATTGTGTGTGGCCAAGTCCGCTCAGCCGAAAAGTCCGTCAGAACTCTGTCGGAACTCCGGCAGAACTCCGACAGAACTCCTTCGGAAGTCTGTCGGACATAAGTCCTCTCGTGTGTACGGGGCTATACTCTTAAAAACCCGTCTTGTTTAGGGGGGGTGGCCCTTCCGGACTTCCGGGCTTACTATATGGCGGCACAACTTTCACATTTCTACCACTTGCACAGATCGGATGGGGTAAGATATCAGGCGCTGGTGGGTAGAGGGGAGGGTCTCCATACTCATACTCCTATACAGATGCTCTTCCGGGCAGCGAGGGCGGGAGATGCCCAAACCCCATTGTTATCATACCACAGAAAGATTTGAAGGTTAGCGATGGGAGTTGTTGGTGCAGACTTTCACCATTCACATACCCCCCTGTGGTGCAATCCCGTGTTGCAGGAGCTACTGGACATCCCTGGGGTTGACCTATGGGCCTCTAGGGGTATTATTTTTCTACACCAGGTCATATCCCCGCTCGGCATACGTGATTTTTCTTCGTTGCAGGTGGAGTTTGACCTGCCCCACTATATGCACTTCCGATACCTACAGCTACGACACGCACTTAGATCCCAGTTTGCTGAAGGCCTCCCGAACGTCCAGACTTTGTCCATGGTTGAGTTGCTGATGGGTGACACCTCGGCTCAATTGATCTCTAATATTTACACGTTACTAAGGGCTAGGGCGGTGATGCAGATCTCTGAGAGAGCCAGGGTCAGATGGGAGGAGGATTTGGGTCCGCTGGAGGGGTCGGATTGGGACGAGATGCTTGAAAATATTAAGCAGGTATCATTGAAATTGCCAGATCGTCTTACGCAATTGTATATAATCCACAAATCGTATCTTACTCCTGCCAGGCTGGTGAAATTCCAGCCCGGTCATAGTCCGGGTGCCCTATGTGCCCCAGTCCCACTGGAACTTTCTACCATTTAATATGGGCATGCCCTGAGATTCAATCCTATTGGGCACAAATAATCAACTTCCTACACGACCACATGGGATCGCCCCTCCAATTGGACCCGAAAGTGTGTGTGCTCGGGATGTTTCCAGACATTACTCTGGACACATACCTGACTACATTTTTACACTCAACGTTGTTTATTGCAAGAAAACTGATAGCGAAAAATTGGATGCGCCCGGCTCCTCCTATAGCCCGTGATTGGATCATAGAAATCAACAGTAAATTACCATACATAAAGTTAGTGTATAGACACCGTGGTTGCCCTGCCAAATACAACAAGGTGTGGGATAGATGGGTAAATGCTTTGGAAACCTGCATAGCTTAACATGGATACGGCTTGCGGCTCTGGACCTGTGCCTTGGGGGGGGGGGGTGGCGGGCTCAAGCTAGGGGAAGACGGGACGATAATACTGTAATGATAAACTGTTCCTCACAGTGTATTTCCTCAATGTATTAGGGGTAAACCCCTGTTGGCGTTTGTACTTTATATAAGCCATGTGGTTGCATCCACTGTTTTCTGTATTTTTTCAAGTGATTAATAAACCTGTGTTTGTTTAAAAAAAAAAGAAGAGAGAGAGATTGTGCCTTTATTGTGGCCAGGCAGGTCACTTTTTGAAGTCTCATTCTACCCGTCCAGGGAATACCTTAGGTGGCGTTGTTTCATCCCCAGTTATCCAGAAGGATAAGCCCCTTGTTTCAGTTACCCTTTCTTGGTATGAGTTGTCCGGCGAAATACAGGCTCTAATTGACTCTGGGGTTGCAGGCCTGTTTATTGATGCTGCCTTTGTATTGAAGCACTTGATTCCACTGCAGCTGCGTGACACTCCACTTGCCATTGAGGCTCTTGATGGAAGACCTCTACAGCCTGCCTATGTGACTCATGAGACTGTTCCGTTGTCCATGGTCGTAGGAGCTCTTCACCATGAGATAATCCAATTTCCAAGTTATTTCCTCACCTAAGTTTCTGCTGGTTATTGGTTATCCTTGGTTACAGAGGCACAACCCCTCTTTTCATTGGCTCTGTGCTGAGGTTCTCTCCTGGTCGCCACAATGCAGTAAGACATGCTTCCCGAAGGTAGCCCGGTCCTGTGCACTTCTTCTCTCTCCTCCCTGCCAGAGGAGTACCGCAATTTTAGCAATGTCTTTGACAAAGGTCAAGCTGGTAGTTTGCCTCCACACCAGTCTATGATTGCGCAATTTGACCTTCAACCTGGTGCCATAGGCCCTCGTGGCCGGGTTTACTCTTTGTCGTCTTGGAGGATAGGGCCATGGAGGAGTATGTTGCAGACGCACTTTCTTGAGGTTTCATCCACAAATCCTTGTCTCCTGCTCATGCTGGTTTCTTCTTTGTGAAGAAGAAAAGTGGTGAACTGAGACCTTGTATTGATTATAGGTGTGTCAATCGTTTCATTAAGGCCTTTGAGAGTCTCAAGGCTGTCTTTGTTTCTGCTCCTGTGTTGGCACATCCTGATCCTACATTACCTTTTATCCTTGAGGTTGATGCTTCTAAAACTGGAGTTAGCGCCCTTCTGTCTCAACGTCCTACCTCTGAGAGCGCTTTGCATCCTTGTGGCTACTTTTCTAAGAAATTGTCACCTGCGGTGTGCAATTAGGAGATTGGTGACAGAGAGCTGTTAGCAATCATTTTAGCCCTGAAAGAATGGAGAAATCTCCCCAAAGGTACCATTGTGCCAGTTCTATTTCTTACTGACCATAAGAATCTCACATTCTTGTCCCAGAAGAGCGCAATGGGCTCTTTTTTTGTCTAGTTTCAATTACATTGTATCATTCTTACCCAGTACTAAGAATGTAAGGGCTGACGCTTTGTCACAACAATTTTCCTCCACTTCCAAGATGGAGTCAGTTCTGGTTCCTGTGATTCCTTCTGATTGTATTCTGGATATGGTTCGCACCAGTCTCACTTCACCTTTGGGGGACAAAATTCTTGCTGCTCAGGTTTATGCTCCTCCTGAGAAACCTTGTGGCTGCTTATTTGTCCCAGAGAGTCTCCGTACTGTGATGCTCCAGACTTACCATTCTCCCAAGGCTGATGGCCACCCTGGGAAGAATCAACTTTTTTGGGCCTAGTCTATGTGCTGATGTAACTGCTTTCGTAGCTGTATGTTCTGTGTATGCTCAGAGTAAGACTCCTCGAGACTTTCCAGTGGGCCTCCTACAACCCATGCCCAATGGAGAGAGGCCCTGGACCCACCGGTCTATGGATTTCATTGTGGAGTTACCCAACTCCCAGGGCAACACAGTTATCCTTATGGTGGTTGACCATTTCTCTAAAATGTCTCATTGTATTCCACTTAAGAAGTTGCTCACGTCTAAGGAACTGGCTTCCATTTTTGCTCAGGAGATCTTTCGCTTACATGGGCCACCCAAGGTGTCTCGAACAGGGGTAGTCAGTTTATGTCCTGGTTCTGGCAAGCCTTTTGTGTACTGTTGGGAATTCAGCTTGCTTTCTCCTCTGTGTATCACCCGCAGTATCACCCGCAGTCTAATGGGGCCACAGAACGAGCCAATCAGTTATTGGAGCAATTCCTACATTGCTATATTTCTGACCATCATAACAACTGGTCAGACCTCTTACCGTTTCTCACAATAGTGCCTTGAATTCTGCTTCCCGATTGTGCCCTTTTATGGCGATCTATGGTTTCCAATCTTCCATGGTGCCTGACTCATTTGTTTCTGCAGCATATTCCTGCTTTAGAGGAGCATCTCCATGGTCTTCGTTCCACTTGGGCACAAGTCCAGGAGGCTTTGCGACATGCTAATTATAGGTACACACTCCATGCTGACCGCAGACACCTGCCTGAGCCTTCCTACCAGGTTGGGTACATTGTCTGGCTGTCATTTCGCAATCTCTGATTTTGTGTTCCATCTCTGAGGTTCGCACCTTGGTTTATTGGCCCTTTCTGTATTCTGCGCTGGATTAACCTTTCCTTCTAATATGTGTATCTCAAATGTATTTCATGTCTCCTTATTAAAACCTTTGGTCTGCAACCGCTTACCACTTTGGTGCCTCGTCCTCACCCTGTACAGGTTGAGAACCATGAGGAGTATAAAGTACAGTTAATTGTTGACTCCCGTAGGTTCTGTGGGCGCATACAGTACCTGGTGCATTTGCGAAGGGTATGGTCCATAGGAACACTCTCGGGTCTCATCCTCAGACGTAAATGCCCCTGTCCTCCTCCGTAGTTTCCATAGAAGTTTTCCCTCCAGCCCGGTGGTCCTCTGAGGGGGAGGGGTCATTGAGGAGGGGGTACTTTCAGGGCTGGGCTCAGCCCTTTCTTCTCCAAGTTGGCCGCTCAGCTGTCGGCTAATTGCCAGCTCCTATCTCTCCACAGTGACTCGCCTGTTGATGATATCCTGCAACGTCAGTCCTGCCTACTTAAGCCGTCCAGCCCAGATGATCTCTGCCTTTGCCTTGGTCACATCTCTATGGACACTCTCCTGTGTTCTTGTTAAAGACTTGCTTTGCTGACATTCCTTCTGGCTCCAGATCCTGCTTGCTGTTCTACTATGCTCAGCTCTGACTCCCTGACGTTTTCACTTGCCTGACTATCCATTCTGGTTCCTGAACTCTGGCTATGTTTTGACTATGTTTACCCTGTTTACCTTTTTTTATTATTATTATTATTATTAAACAAGTGAGATTTAACTGTACTTCTGTCTCAGTCTGATACATGGTTTCTGACAGGTGTCTGTTTTAGTTGTGTAAATTCCTTCAAGAGCCCATTTTGACTAAGGTGCTCAAGTTACTTTGCTGACTAGAGACTTTTATGAAAAATATCTTATGTACATACCCCTGCAGAAGTTGAAAGACCTAGAGAGCCAGGGTATTAGAGTGGAGAATTACCCCTGTGATGGTTACCTGCAAATCAAGTTATCATTTGATCCGCTAATGGTTGGACAGCCTCCGAGCTTTGACACACTGGCCATTGTGTGTTCTCAGTCACCAGGGTCCATAGGAAGTTCTTTGCTCATGGGAACAAATACATATCTGGTGAAACGCCTGTTAGCTCCTGTTGCCTCCTGTTGCATCCAGAGAGTGTGCACCCCCAGTTACAGCCAGTGTCTGCTTCAAGAGGAAAAGTCCTAAACACTGACTGTGTCTGACCCAGAAGAGGTATCCTGTGAACATGAGGAAAAGATGGAAATTCAAGGTCCTGAAGACACATTATCTCCTCGGCTTTCTGAATTTACAGTGGAACCCTCTGTTAGAGAAACATTAGAGCCCAGAGATCAGAGGGTTATGCAAAAGATGCTTACTACTGTGCAATCAATGAATGAATATGAAGAGCATAGAAATCATCGCTGCTGAAGTCCCCAAAGCCTTTGTATCAGTAAGTGACACCCCCTGTCTTCTACCCGACACACCTTGGTGGGAAATTCCACTATCTGGGGCTTATGGCCCAGGCAAATGTTCAAATTCAGGTAAATGGTGGGAAGTTCTTTTGCTTGACTCCTAGGCCGACACATGTTATTCGGTTCCCTGTCAGTGTTAATCTAATGTTTAGTTATTGTTAAAACTAAAAAAAATGTTCTTTGGAGGACCAAAGATTCATTGGTGGGGGGGAGAATGTAGCACTGTGCTCTTTACATTTTTTTCCCAGCAGTGCTGACAAATTAAACACACAAAATATCTTTTTTTTTCTCTCTCTCTCTTTCTGTGATGGACAGTTACAGGGAGAGAGGGGACTGGACTGTGCCCTGACTGGCTGTTTCTACAGCTGAAGAGGACCTGTCAGGGCTGGCTTAGCCCTTCCTCCCCTGGGCTGGCCGCTCAGCTGTCAGCTAATTGCCAGCTCTCTTCTCTCTCTACAGTTACCAGCTGTTTCCGATGATGCTCGTCTGGCCTGCCTATTTAAAGTCTTCCAGCTCATTTCTCCAATGCCTTCACGTTTGGTCACATCACTAGGAACCATCTCCTGCTGTTGTTTCAAGACTGGCTTGCTAACATCTCTCCTGGCTTCCATCCTGCTTGCAGTTGCTCTCCTTGGATCCCTGACGTCTGGACTGGCTGATTACCCGATCTGGCTTATGAACTTTGGACTGGCTGACTACCCGATCTGGCTACTGGACTCTGGCTTGCTTGACTACGCTTTTTCCTATTTTCCTTTTTATTTTTATTAATAAACAAGTGTGATTAGATTGTACTTCTGTCTCTGTCTGTTTCATGGTTCCTGACAGTACGTGAAGGCCATGAATTCAGAAGATACAGTCAATCCACTTGTTGGTAATATTTTTTCCAGATTGGATGAGCAAGGATCAGTTTGCCTTGGCGTTACAAACGCTCCTGAATCGCACGGCTCACCTGGAA
Organism: Lithobates pipiens; assembly: GCF_037356315.1. Lineage (NCBI taxonomy): Eukaryota > Metazoa > Chordata > Amphibia > Anura > Ranidae > Lithobates > Lithobates pipiens. The sequence goes on from NW_027507903.1 coordinate 315,880,717, forward strand.
TCCCCCATGGTGGCTGCTCTGGTACAACCTGAGTCGCAGGCCGTTCCTGCTGCTGCGCCAGTCTCTGTGCAGGCACCCGCCTCGAGTATTACCTCTATAAGAGGTATGTCTGGCTCTGCTCCACTTCCTCAGCAATTTGGAGGCAATCCAGTTCAATGCAGAGGGTTTCTCAATCAGGATGAGATATACTTCGAAATGCTGCCCCAGGCATTTCCCATGGACAGAAGCAAAGTAGGTTTCATGATATCTTTGCTTTCTGAGAGAGCCTTGGCCTGGGCTAACCCTCTATGGGAGACGCAAAAACCTGTTGTCTTGAGTTACCCTCGGTTTATGGCCTCCTTTAAAAGGGTTTTTGACGTCCCCGCACGCTCCGCTTCTGCTGCCAAGTGCCTCATGTCCATCAAACAGAGTATGAGAACTGTTTCCAACATTGAATTCCGTACTCTGGCAGCAAAGGTTGCTTGGAACAATGAGGCCCTCTTGGATTCCATCAAGGATGAGATAGCAGCCCGAGATATACCCACTGAGCTGGAGAGTTTGATCTCGTTTGCCATCCTCATTGACCCCAGACTCAGAGAAAGACTTTCTCTTAAGGAGTGCTTGCGGAAGCCTCCTGTACATTTGCCTCCGAGCTTTGTAGTCCCACCCATGCCTCCCTCACCTCCCATGCCTCCCTCACCTCCCATGCCTCCTGGTACCGAGTTGGTCAGTGAAGATGAACCCATGCACCTGGGCTTCACACGTCTCTCTGCGGATGAGAGAGCCTTTAGGAGGAGGGAGAGATTGTGCCTTTATTGTGGCCAGGCAGGTCACTTTTTGAAGTCTTGTCCTACCCGTCCAGGGAGCGCCCGAACCTTGAGGTCCTGTCATGGACAAACCTTAGGTGGCGTTGTTTTGTCCCCAGTTATCCAGAAGGATAAGCCCCTGGTTTTGGTCACCCTTTCTTGGGCTGAGTCGTCCATTGAGATACAGGCTCTAATCGACTCTGGGGCTGCAGGCCTGTTCATTGATGCTGCATTTGTTTCGCAGCACTCGATTCCACTGCATCTGCGTGACACTCCACTTGCCATTGAGGTTCTTGATGGGAGACCTTTACAGCCTGCCCATGTGACTCACGAGATGGTTCCATTGTACATGGCCATAGGGGCACTTCACCATGAGATAATCCAATTCCAAATTATTTCCTCACCCAGATTTCCGCTGGTTATTGGTTATCCTTGGTTACAGAGGCACAACCCCTCTTTTGATTGGCTCCGTGCTGAGGTTATCTCCTGGTCACCACAATGCTTCCTGAAGGTATCCAAGGTCCTGTGCACCGCTTGACTCCCCTCCCTGCCAGAGGAGTACCGTGATTTTGGTGATGTCTTTAAAAAAGGTCAAGCCGGTAGTTTGCCTCCACACCGCCCTTATGATTGCGCAATTGACCTTCAACCTGGTGCCATACCTCCTCGTGGCCGGGCTTTCCCTTTGTCGGTCTTGGAGGATAAGGCCATGGAGGAGTATGTTGCTGACTTATATCTTAAAAACAGATATCATAAATATAATAGTGTAAATAAAAACTAAAAGCAAATAAATCAAAGTGCACACGTACATAACGAATCTATCTAAATGTTAAGATCAAACATAAATAAAATAAAAGAGTAATTAATGTGTCAACAACAATAGTGCTGTGGTAAAGCAGTGATCCACAGAAATAAAGTGCTAAAGTGCATATAGCAAAACAGCTTCAAAACCAATTAGGTTAATCAAGGTGACCAATAAATAGTCCAAACGTGAATAATGCAGTGAAATATCACAACCAAATAAGGTTAAAATGGTGCAGTTGTGTGTTCACAGTGCCAAGCCAACTCTCTCCGTTTGAGTGATCTCCACGTGTTTAAATGGGCACACCAGGTACTGCTGTAAGGTATACAGCCAAAATAGCCTCTAGCAGGGAACACTTGGATTCAGGAGAAAAACAGGGGGGCTTCACACTTCTCTAGCGTCACCGTCATCCATCAAATTCCTCCGTGGGTAATGTCAGCATATACACTCAAGGAATAGATAGAGCCCACCATAGTGTAGTAGATTTAAATGATATTGAGATTATTAGACAGTGTAAAAACTACTCACAAAGCTGGGATAGACAGATCGCACAGCAAACAAGACAGCGAGCGTACCGCTCGGGTGTAGGCGTCACTTCTGGTATCCTACGCGTTACGTCACTTCCCGTGACTTCAACTGGGATCGCAACATCATTTTTTTCACTTATTTTGCATTTAAATGAGAGCCAACTCATAAAGTGTTTGCTGCACCCAGTTGGATAGAATTTTCCCTTCTGTTTATTTTTAATTTCTATATACAGCGCAGAAGCCCTTATATACACATGTTGCTGACTTACTTTCTCGAGGTTTCATCCACAAATTCTCGTCTCCTGCTGGTGCCTGTTTCTTCTTTGTGAAAAAGAAGAGCGGTGAACTGAGACCTTGTATAGATTATAGGGGTCTCAATCATGTCACGATTAAGAATGCCTACCTGATTCCATTGATTACTGAGTTATTTGACCGCCTCAAGGGAGCAACGGTTTTCACAAAGCTTGACCTGAGAGGTGCATACAATCTCGTGTGCTTTAAGGAGGGCGGCGAGTGGAAGACTGCGTTTAATACCAGAACAGGCCATTATGAATACCTGGTAATGCCTTTTGGCCTTTGTAACGCCCCTGCAGTTTTCCAGGAATTTATTAACGATGTCCTCCGAGATTTGTTGCAGTTGTGTGTGGTGGTTTATCTCGATGATATCCTCATATTTTCCAAGTCCCTAGAGAGCCACCACACAGATGTCTGTCGCGTACTTCAGAAACGAAGAGAGAACAATCTCTATTGTAAACTGGAGAAGTGCGAGTTCCATCGTGAACAGGTTACATTCCTGGGCTATGTCATTTCCACTGCTGTTTTTTCAATGGACCCAGAGAAACTTTCGGCAGTCCTACAGTGGCCTTGACCCGTGGGTTTAAGTCCTCTGCAGCGTTTCCTGGGCTTTGCCAACTACTATCGGAAGTTTATTCGTAACTTCTCGTCTCTGGTCAAGCCTCTGACTGATATGACCAGAAAGGACGGTAACCCACACAGTTGGTCTCCGGAGTCCATTAAGGCCTTTGAGACTCTCAAGGCTGCCTTTGTTTCTTCTCCTGTGTTGGCACATCCTGATCCTACGTTGCCTTTTATCCTAGAAGTTGATGCTTCTGAGACTGGATTTGGCGCCCTTCTGTCTCAACGTCCTGATTTTGAGAGCGCTATGCATCCGTGTGGCTACTTTTCCAAGAAATTGTCACCTGCTGAGTGCAATTATGAGATTGGTGACAGAGAGCTGTTAGCGATCATTTTAGCCCTGAAAGAATGGAGACATCTCCTTGAAGGTACCACTGTGCCCGTATTCTTACTGACCATAAGAATCTTACATTTTTGTCTGAGGCTAAGCGACTCTCTCCCAGAAGGGCGCGATGTTTTTTTTTCTTGTCGAGCTTTAATTACAATGTCTCATTCTTACCCGGTACTAAGAATGAAAGGGCTGATGCCTTGTCACGACAATTTTCCTCCACTTCCAAGTCAGAGTCGGTTCCGGTTCCTATGTATCCTCCTGATCGTATCTTAGTTACGGTTTGCACCAGTCTTACTTCTCCTTTGGGTGACAAAATTCTTGCTGCTCAGGTCCATGCTCCTCCTGAAAAACCTTGTGACCGCTGCTTTGTCCCAGAGAGTCTCCCTACTGCAGTGCTCCAGAGTTATCATTCTCCCAAGGCAGCTGGCCATCCTGGGAAGAATCAACTCATTTGGGCCATCTCCCAACAATTCTGGTGGCCTAGTCTATGGGCTGATGTTACTGGTTTCGTAGCTGCCTGTCCCATGTGTGCTCAGAGTGAGGCCGCGTACACACGGGCGGATTGTCTGGCCAACTAAGTTCGTCAGACAATCCGACAGACAGTCCGTCCTACTTTTGAATGAACGGACTTGACCACACACGATGAACAGACAGTCCGCTGAAAGCTTGCGCGATGACGTGTACAGCACGTACGACGGGACTAGAAATACGACGTCCAATACACTGCAATGCAACCTTCAGCCGTGTAAATCCTTTCTGAGCATGCGCCATACTTAGTCCGTCCAACTTGCCTACTCACGAGCGGACTGTCCGCTGAAACCAAGTTTGGACGGACTGTATTACGGAAATTCCGAAAGACTTAGTCCGCCAGACTGTCCGCTGAAAAAGTCAGCTGAAGCCCACACATGAGCAGATTGTCCGCTGAAACACGTTTCAGCGGACTTAGTTGGCCAGACAATCCGCCCGTGTGTACGCGGACCTAAGACTCCACAACACCTTCCAGTGGGCCTCCTACAACCCATACCCAATGGAGAGAGGCCCTGGACTCACCTATCTATGGATTTAATTGTGGAATTGCCCAACTCCCAAGGCAACACTGTTATCCTTATGGTGGTTGACCGGTTCTCAAAGATGTGTCATTGTATTCCACTTAAGAAGTTGCCCACCTCTAAGGAACTGGCTTCCATTTTTGCTCGGGAGATCTTTCGCTTACATGGGCTACCCAAAGTGATTGTCTCGGATAGGGGCAGTCAGTTTGTCTCCCGGTTCTGGCGAGCCTTTTGTGCACAGTTGGGAATCCAGCTTGCGTTCTCTTCTGCGTATCACCCGCTGTCTAATGGGGCAGCAGAACGAGCCAATCAGTCCTTGGAGCAATTCCTACGTTTCTATATTTCTGACCATCATAACAACTGGTCTGACATATTACCTTGGGCAGAGTTTGCTCAAAACAGAGCCTTGAATTCTGCCTCCCGATTGTCTCCATTTATGGCGAATTATGGTTTCCAACCTTCCATGTTGCCTGACTCGTTTGTTCCGCAGAGTATTCCTGCTTTAGAGGAGCATCTCCGTGGTCTTCGTTCCACTTGGGTACAAGTCCAGGAGGCTTTGTGTCATGCTAATGATAGGTACAGACTCCATGCTGACCGCAGACGCCTGCCAGTGCCTTCCTACCAGGTTGGGCACAGGGTCTAGATGTCATCTCGCAACCTCCGGCTTCATGTTCCCTCACTGAAGTTTGCACCTCGGTTTATTGGGCCTTTCCGTATCCTTCGCAGGATTAACCCAGTAGCTTACACGTTGGAACTTCCTCCTAGTATGTGCATCTCAAATGTGTTTCATGTCTCCTTATTGAAACCGTTGGTCTGTAACCGATTTACCACCTCGGTGCCACGTCCTCACCCTATTCAGATTGAGAACCATGAGGAGTATGAGGTACAATCCATTGTTGACTCCCGTAGGTTCCGTGGGCGCATACAGTACCTGGTGCATTGTAAGGGGTAAAGTTCGGAGGAACGCTCCTGGGTTTCATTCTCTGACGTACATGACGTACATGACGTACATGCCCCTGTCCTCCTCCACGAGTTCCATAGACGATTTCCCCTCAAGCCCGGTGGCCCTCCGAGGGAGAGGGGTCATTGAGGGGAGGTACTGTCAGGACTGGCTTAGCCCTTCCTCCTCTGGGCTGGCCGCTCAGCTGTCGGCTAATTGCCAGCTCTCTTCTCTCTCCACAGTTACCAGCTGTTTCTGATGATGCTCATCTGGCCTGCCTATTTAAAGTCTTCCAGCTCATTTCTCCATTGCCTTCACGTTTGGTCACATCACTAGGAACCATCTCCTGCTGTTGTTTCAAGACTGGCTTGCTAACATCCCTCCTGGCTTCCATCCTGCTTGCAGTTGCTCTCCTTGGATCCCTGACGTCTGGACTGGCTGATTACCCGATCTGGTTTATAAACTTTGGACTGGCTGACTACCCAATCTGGCTACTGGACTCTGGCTTGCTTGACTACGCTTTTTCCTATTTACCTTTTTATTTTTATTATGAATAAACAAGTGTGATTTGATTGTACTTCTGTCTCAGTCTGTTTCATGGTTCCTGACAGGACCCTGCCCCTAGCAACCCTGGAAAAGGAGGACTCCTGATTAGCTGCCTTGTTCCCAACTGGCTGTGGGACGTTTTCCAGCCTCTCACCATGGAGAGAATCAGGATCTGATGAGAGGGCTCTGGGACCCAATTTAGATTTAAATTTTCTTGGGAACCACTCAGGGAACATGAGTGCCTGGCCAGTACAATATATCCCTGAGAAGTGTTCTGCGAGGAGAGAAACAGAAGTGAGAACTTTCTGTGACTGCTATTACAGAGCCTGGGAGCTTAACTATGCTGTGTGTGCCCAGAGAGTGTTAGCCTGGATGTTTGTGGTAAAGGGCTCAGGGCTGCAAAAATCCATAGGACTGTTGTTGTAACCTGCTGACCACATGCTGTTGCCAGAGGATCTGTTCTGCCAGGAAAAGTGTGCTGCACCTGAATCACAAGGAAAACTGTGTACAGGGACCAGGCTGTGGGCTGTTGCTATGCTGAACACTACTTAATGCAGTGAGGGAGGAGACACTGTGCTTCCATTCCAGCGAGTTCCAGTTGCTCCCAGTGACCACGTGTCCCAGCTACCTGCTAAAGCTGCAGAGAGCTGGTTCAGGAGGAAGGACCCTTTTACCAACCACAGAGGAACCCCTCAGGACTAGAATCAGTCATCAATGGTGAGAGGTCTCCAGCCACCATCTTGTTTACTTTAGTGAATACTCCCATGCAAGGGCCCGATCACCGACAGACTCTCTACATAGTCCCACTGGCCAGTGGTTAGGCAGGACAACTTTGCATTAGGTAGTAGGTAGGCTTTATTACCATTGAAAAATGCCATTTGTATAGCAATACTGTGTTTGATTGTCATTATTCTGCAATTACAAGCCGGTATCACTCACTAGCACCTGCCTAGTGAACGTCTGTGCACCAGTTGCTTCCCAGGCAGATGTGGTGAACAAACAGTGGCACCCTGTGAATTGTGTTACTTAACAAGGTGCCTACATTGCTATATTGTAAATTATCATTATTTAACCCATTCCTTTCTAGGACATTGCCATTAAATAAAGCCCATTTAAACCTTCAAGGTGTGTCAGTGTTATTGGGTCCAGGAAAGGGAGAAGTCATCACAAGTGCAGGGCAGAGGGGACCCAATAAAAAAATACCAGCAGCTCCTTCGGGGGTGGTGCTTCACCAATGAACACCTAAATGATTCAGAGAAGGATTGGGAGAAAGTGCTGTGGTCAGGTGAGACCAAAATTGAGCTCTTTGACATTAACTCAACTTGACGTGTTTGGAGGAAGAAAAATGCTCACTATGACGCTAAAGCCCCATATACATTATCCCGATTTTCTGCTGATTTTTTCCTTCAGATTTACCAAAACCATGTAGTACAAGGGCCTGCCTGATTGCATACAAACTCCTAAGGTTTGACCTCATATTATATGGTTTTGGTAAATCTGGAGGAAAAAATCAACAGAAAATCTGATAGTGTGTATGGTGCTTAGGAACATCATCCCTACAGTCAAACACAGAGGTGGAAACATTATGCTCTGGGGCTCTTTCTCTGCTAAAGGTACAGGCCAACTTTGCCGCATTGAGTGGGCAATGGATGGGTTTGTATAGTAAAATCTTGAATAAGAACCTTCTTCCCTCAGCCAGAACACTGAATATGGGTCATGGATGGGTCTTCCAGTATGACAATGACCCAAAACATAATGCAAAGGCAACAAAGGAGTGACTGAAGAAGAAGCACATTAAGGTCATGGAGTGGCCCACCAGTCTCAAGACCTTAAATCGGATCTTTAGTCGTTTTTTCATTTTTCCATCTATTAAATCTTCTGCCCTTGCTGTTTTCACTTTGGATAGTAGAAAAAAAAAATTTCTGCCAGTAAATACCTTATACAGCCCACTTCTTGTTGGTCATTAGTCTAGGCTTATGACATCATACACAGCTCTCTCTCTCTCTTACTCCGGTGAGAGTTTGCCAGCAAGAGGGGGGGAGGCAGGTGAGTTGAGGGGATGAGTCATAGGAGAACCAAGGAGAGCTGCAGAGCTTGAAGGGCCTGGATGAGGGCGACTTCTGGTGACTCTCGAGCAACAATAATTGGAGATTTTGAAGAGCTGGCTGTTTTCACAGAACACTAGCAGCGTATACACTACGGTAGATGATATGAGCGGACATTGTTAGTCCGCCCGCTACTAACCAACAACGTGGCCCCCTCCAAGGCGGTGACAACTTTTTTCCTCCTTATGCGTGTTCTGTGAAAACAGCCAACTTGTCAAAATCTCCAATTATTGCTTCTCAAGAGTCACCAGAATTGACATAGTTTGAAATTTTGGCGAGTTGAAGTTTTTGACAGAACATTGGCAGGCTTTAAAGGGGTAGTAAAGGTAAATGTTTTTTCACCTTAATGCATTCTATGCATTAAGGTGAAAAAACATCTGACAGTGCCTGCGCCCCTAGCCCCCCCCCGTTTTACTTACCTCACCCCTCGGAAGTCCCGCGCTCGTCCCCCGACGTCCTTTCCACCGTTCAGCCTGGCCGCTGATTGGCTGGAGTGGATGGATGGACAGCAGCGCAGCCATTGGCTCGCGCTGCTGTCAATCACATCCACTGATGCGGAGCACCAGGGGGCGGGGCCGTGTGATACAGCAAGCGGCTATAGCTGCCGGCTGTATCACGGGAGCGCGCCCGCAGATGCTTCTCACCATGCGAGGGAGCTCGCATGAACGTGAGAAGTATCTGCGGGAGGAAGCTGAGACAACCGCCTAGGGACCCCAGAGGAGCAGGTTCGGGGCCACTCTGTGCAAAACGAGCTGCACAGTGGAGGTAAGTATAACATGTTTTTTATTTTAAAAAAATAAAAAATTCACTTTGCAATCCCTTTAATCTTCTTTTCTGTTAACATTCAATTTCAGGGCAGAGTACAGGGAGGAGAGGAGTACAGTCAAAGAGGGCAGAGTACAGGGGGGAGAGGGACACAGTACAGGAGGGCAGAGTACATGGGGAGAGAGGTACAGTACAAGAGGACAGAGTACAGGGGGAGAGGGGTACAATACAAGAGGGCAGAGTGCAGGGGGGAGAGGGGCACAGTACAGGAGGGTAGAGTACAGGGGAAGAGGGGTACAGTACAAGAGGGCAGAGTACAGGGGGAGAGGGGAACAGTACAGGAGGGCAGAGTACAGGGAGAAGAGGGGTACAGTACAAGAGAGCAGAGTACAGGGGGGAGAGGGACACAGTACAGGAGAGCAGAGTACAGGGGGGAGAGGGGCGCAGTACAGGAGGGCAGAGTACATGGGGAGAGGGGTACAGTACAAGAGGGCAGAGTACAGGGGGAGAGGGGTACAGTACAAGAGGGCAGATTACAGGGGGGAGAGGGGCACAGTACAGGAGGGTAGAGTACAGGGGGAGATGGGTACAGTACAAGAGGGCAGAGTACAGGGGGAGAGTGGTACAGTACAAGAGGGCAGAGTACAGGGGGAGAGGGGCACAGTACAGGGGGGAGAGAGGCACAGTACAGGAGGGCAGAGTATAGGGGGAGAGGGACACAGTACAGGAGGGCAGAGTATAGGGGGGAGAGGAACACAGTACAGGAGGGCAGAGTATAGGGGGGAGAGGGACACAGTACAGGAGGGCAGAGTATAGGGGGGAGAGGAACACAGTACAGGAGGGCAGAGTACAGGGGGAGAGGGGTACAGTACAGGAGGGCAGAGTATAGGGGGAGAGGGACACAGAGAGACTACATATCCCATGGTACCTTGCTGCCTGAAAACAGTAATTTCTCTAATTATTGCTGCTCAAGAGTCACCAGATGTGACATAGTTGGAAATTTTGGCGAGTTGGAGTTTTTGACAGAACATTGGAAGGCTTTAATCTCCTCTTCTGTTAACTTTCAATTTCTAGGGACTACATATCCCATGGTACCTTGCTGCCTGAAAACAGTCATTTCTGTACTGAGTGTCCTCCTAAAACTCCTCCTCTAAGCACCTCTGTATTTCAGAAGGCAGGTGTTCTATCAGATACCCGCTACCCATCAGAAAGCCGCTACCGGCCTACTGCACATGCATGATGCACAGCCAAAGTGATGTTGCCTCACAGCTTGGTACACCCGCACTCATCCCCAGTAAACCAGGATTTATAAGTCGGCAAGTGGACATCCTTATACACCCACTGGAGTCTTGCTTTTCACAGTTATTTTTAAAAGTAAACTCAGCTAATATAGTGAAATGCAGTAGTTAGAAGTCCATAACACTGTTTTGATGTTGAATTTTAAAAGCATCGGTGTTCGGTCGCATAAGCAACCTTGTGAGATCAGCAGGCTTTCCACTGCTTTTAAAATTCAACATCTAAACAGTGTTACGCACGTCTAAATATTGCATTTCACTATACATAAGCAGAGTTTACTGTTAAACATAACTGTGAAAAGCAAGACTCCAGTGGGTGTATAAAGATGTCCACTTGCCAACTTCTAACTCTAGGCTTACTGCGGACAAGTGCATGTGTATCAAGATAGGCGCTTCGGCTGTGCATTGCGCCTGTGCAGTAGGCTGGGTAGCGGCTTTCTTATCGGTAGCGGCTATCTGATAGAACACAGGCTCTGTGAAATGTGTGACACAGCAGTGCCTACTCACAGGAAAAAGTGAATACGTGTCACAGTAAATGTGTGCGGATCTTCACAAAATAAGTTTACAAATTTTAAGATAGCTCAGATTAATATGAGTAGGCTAGAAATAATCAAAACACAATGTGCAAATGAATATATGATTTTACATTTTACCCATAGATGCATTTTAGGGCAGAAACACTTAGAAATAAGTATTAAAAATTGTTGGTGTCCTCTGTGCATGTTCTGTTTGTGCTCTATCCAACATAGGATCAAATGGTCAGCTCTTGGGCTGAATTTGCTGGGTTTGCATTAACAGTCATCTGAAATCTATACCACTTGCAAATTTTTTTCCTTACAGTGAAATGATTGATTATAAATAATTCAGTGATCCTTTTAGATCTCTTTGCCAGACCCATAGCCATCCATAACTTTCTTTGTGAGGTCTTGAGAGAGTTCTTTGATCGTGCCACGATGACAACACACATGTCAAAAGCAAAGAGAAGACCCTGAATCTAGATGTCTGCGGTGTCACTACACCTTTCCACACCTACTGTAACTCTAATTACAGTGCCTTGAAAAAATATTCATACCCCTTGAAATTTTCCACATGTTACAACCAAAAATGTAAATGTATTTTATTGGGATTTTATGTGCTTGACCAACACAAAGTGGCACATAATTGTGAAGTGGAAAGAAAATGATAAATGGTTTTCAAAATTCTTTACAAATAAATATGTGAAAAGTGTGGCGTGTAACACTGAGTCAACACTTTGTAGAACCACCTTTCACTGCAATTACAGCTGCAAGTCTTTTTGGGGATGTCTCTACCAGCTTTGCACATCTAGAGAGTGACATTTTTCCGATTTTTTTCAAAATAGCTCAAGCTCTGTCACATTGGACAGAGAGCGTCATAAAAACAGCAATTTTCATGTGTTGCCACAGATTCTCAATTGGATTTAGGTCTGGACTTTGACTGGCCATTCTAACACATGAATATGATTTGATCTAAACCATTCCATTGAAGCTCTGGCTATATGTTTAGATGTTTGGTTGTCCTGTTGGAAGGTGAACCTCCGCCCCTGTCTAAAGTCTTTTGCAGACTTTAAAGGGTTTTCTTCTAAAACTGCCCTGTATTTGGCTCCATCCATCTTCCCATCAACTCTGATTAGCTTCCCTGTCCTTGCTGAAGAAAAGCATCCCCACATGATGCTGCCACCACCATGTTTCACAGTGGGAATGGTGTGTTCTGGGTGATGTGCAGTTTTAGTTTTCCGCCACACATAGCATTTTTCTTTTAGACCAAAAAGTTCAATTTTGGTCTAATCTGACCAGAGAACCTTCTTCCACATGTTTGCTGCGTCCCCCACATGGCTTCTCACAAACTGTAAATGGGACTTCTTATGGCTTTCTTCTTGTCACTCTTCCATAAAAGCCAGATTTGTGGAGTGCACAACTAATAGTTGTCCTGTGGACAGATTCTCCCACCTGAGCTGTGGGTCTGTGCAGCTCCTCCAGAGTTACCATGGACCTCTTGGCTGCTTCTCTGATTAATGCTCTCCTTGCCCGACCTGTCAGTTTAGGTGGACAGTCATGTCTTGGAAGTTTTGCAGTTGTGCCATACTCTTTCTATTTTTGAATGATGGATTGGACAGTGCTCCGTGAGATGTTAAAAGCTTGGGATATTTTTTATAACCTAACCCTGCTTTAAACTTCTCCACAACTTTATCCCTGACCTGTCCAGTGTACACCTTGGCCTTCATGATGCAGTTTGTTCACTAAGGTTCTTTAACAAACCTCTGAGGGCTTCACAGAACATATGTATTTATACTGATATTCAATTACACACAGGTAGACTCTATTTACTAATTATGTGACTGCTGAAGGCAATTGGTTCCACTAGATTTTAGTTAGGAGTATCAGAGTAAATGGGGCTGAATACAAATGCACACCGCACTTTTTATATTTATTAATGTTGAAAACCATCGATCATTTATCTTCCACTTCACAATTATGTGCCACTTTGCTTTGGTCTATCATATAAAATCACAATAAAATAAATTTACGTTTTTGGTTGTAACATGACAAAACGTGGAAAATTTCAAGGAGTATGAATACTTTTTCAAGGCGATGTACATGGTTTTGAAGTAATGGTAAATATAGGGGTGTAATTACTTTTTTGGGATAAGGCCTCCTTCACAGGGGGCATACTAAAGCATACTCCCATGGAGGGCTGTGCTTACCTGCACAGGTGTTCAATGCATCCCTGTTCAGGCACTCCTATTGATGGGGATGAAGTTCTGCTTCAGCTGGACACAGACACTGCTGGACACAGACACTGCTCCCAATCTGACATTTGTGCAGGTGTGTTGGGAAAGGCCTAATGTGCTCAGACACATAGGTATGCGCAAGCGCAGAATTCCTGTTAGCTATGCTCATGCGTGCACACGTCACTAAGACAGACACCAAGCGGGCTATTTAAGCAACACTGATGCACTAGAAATTTGCCTTATTGTCTACAGCAGTGGTCATCAAACCTGTCCTCAGGGCTCACTAACAGACCAGGGTTTGGGTCCTTTCACACGGGGTGGATCAGTGATGATCCAGTCCCGTGGACATCCGCTTGCTCAGCGGGGATCGCTCCGTCGATCCCCGCTGAGCAGGAACATGACAGGTCCGTCTCTGCACACTGTGCAGGGACGGACCTGTCAGATCGCCGCTCTCCCCTATGGGAGATCAGATGACGACGGACCGCAGTATCCGTCGTCACCCGTCCCGATGAAGGATGGAAAAGTAGGTTTTTCCTCCGTCACACTTTTTCGGTCGGATGTCAGCGGACATGTCACAGCTGATATCCTACGCTCCACAGACCTCTATGGAGCATCCGTTCTGGTCCGCCTGAAAAACTGACAGGTGGACCTGAACGGATCGGCCATGTGAAAGAGGCCTTTATGTATTACCTTGGAGAGATGAAGACTAGAATACTGCAATCACTGAGCAGCAAATGATATCACCTGTGATGTATTTCAGTTATCTTGCAAACCTGGCCTGTTAGTGGGCCCTGAGGACCAGGTTGATGCCCACTGGTCTACAGCATTTCCTGCATATCTGCTATTCGTTCCTGTAACTGATCTCCTGTTGCTGACCTGATCTGCCTTGACCACGTTAAGAACTCTGCCTGTACTGACCCTTGGCTTGCCTTTAGGCCACTTCTCTGGCTGCTGCCTTTGCCTACCTGCCTCACCGTTACTGACTCTGGCCTGGACTCTGACTACTTTCCTGTCTGCTGTTTTGCTTTTGACCTGCCTGCCAGTTACTGACCCAGCTTGCCTGACTCTGCCCTGTATTGTGAACCTGTGGTGCTCAGCCAGCCAAGTTCCTGCTGTCTGCCAGCCATCTCTGTTTCTCAGCATTCTCGGTCCAGCCTGCATCCGTATACGCACAGATGCCTATTCCGCATTTGTCACTGCATGAACTGTCAGGCACTTGTTGCTCTCTAAGCTCTCTTGCCAGGAGGTGTAAAATATGCCTGCCTCTCCACATCAGTCTCCATCACCAGGTACCTGACATGGTGTCTACATTTAGGGATGTATAGCAGCATGAAATTCAGAATGGCAGTGTCTCTGTCCATGCAGCTAAATCGCAATTGACATTGATGGGATTGCCTGCACAGAACACCTCCCCATGCGGGTAAACACAGGTTTACACTTTAGTATATCCCATGTGAATTTGCACTTTTATATATTTAGATTGTGAGAATAAATACCCCATGGGATTTTGTGTCATTTTGTTCAAATATATTACCTTTATCTTTAGGCATAATTTGGATAAAGATCTGAGGGCTAATTCATGCCACAAAAACATCCTCCTGATCCGTTCCAGATGTTTTCTTGCTTTTTTGCACTGTACTAGGGTCCAGTGTGTTTTTGATGCGTTTTTATGCCTGTAGGTGCATTTTGATACATTCTACCCCATTCCAGTACAGTTCTGTGCAGGAAAAATGCAGCATGTTCTGCTTTTCTTTCTGGAATGGAAACGCACTGGAACTGAGACTGAACTGGTGTGAACTTTTCCATAGAAAACCATGTAACCTACTTTCTATGCATTTTTGATGCAGAAAAAAAGCACCTGAATGCATGTGGTGTAAACTATCCCTAAAGCGTCGTACACGCGGTTTGATTGTTGGATGACCGAGCGTCTGATTTTTGTCAAAAGGGTGTGTGCAGGATTTTGTTCAGCATACTAACTATTCGCAAATTGTCGTTTGACAAACACGAAAGTAGTGACGTACTATGAGGGTATTAAGAGGAAGTTCATTTCTCAAGCGCCACCCTTTGGGCCCCTTCTGCTAATTTTGTGTTAAGCCCCACACACACTATCAGTTTTTCTGCTGAGTTTTTTCCTCAGATTTACCAAAACCATATAATATGAGGTCAAACCTTAGGAGTTTCAATGTGTATGCAATCAGGCAGGCCCTTCCACTACATGGTTTTGGTAAATCTGAAGGAAAAACTCAGCAGAAAAACTGATGGTGTGTATGGGGCTTTAGTAGAAGTTTGGTGAGTGTTGATTTGCACTACATGCAAAGCAGCTTCATTATTATCCCTTTAAAGAAGATGAGAATTTTTAAATTTTATCAATTGCCGCATCACGAATGTTAATTCTAGATTACGAACAAGACCAAACTATTTTCAGACGTTCCTTGATTCCGATCATGCGTGTTTGTACTTTCGACTTTTGTGTGATGGATTTCTGTACTGACAATCTGAAAATCAGACGTTGAGTTCACATCAGACAAAAAGCCTGCACATCCAGCTTTTGTCTGATGTAAAAGTCAACTCTTCTGTCGAATGCACTGTACTAATGATTTGAAAATCCACAGACAGCTCGTCGTCAGACTTTTCCCTTCTGCACGAGGCCTTAAAGCCCCATACACACTTATCAGATTTTCTGCAGATTTTTGTCTTCAGATTTACCAAAACCATGTAGTGCAAGGGCCTGCCTGATTGCATACACATTGAAACTCCTAAGGTTTGACCTCATATTATATGGTTTTGGTAAATCTGAACAAAAAAAAATCTGTAGAAAATCTGATAGTGTGTATGGGGCTTAAGTGTTTTTATTGACTTTTTTTGGGCACACAGGGGTTGATTTACTAAAACTGGAGAGTGCAAATTCTGGTGCAGCTCTGCACAGAAACCATTTAACTTCCAGTTTTTTTTTTTTGTTTAAACGTAAGGTGATATAAAGCCTTGTTAAAAAAAAAAAAATGTTATACTTACCTGCTCTGTGCAGTGGTTTTGCACAGAGCAGCATGGCTTCTTCTCTTCTCGGGTCCCACGCCAGTACTTCTGGTTCCTTCCTCCTGTCGGTTACCCCCACAGCAAGAAGCTTGCTGTGGGAGCACCCAAGCAGGCATGCTCCCAACCTCTGGCTCTGTGTGTCTAGTCACACATGGAGCAGCAGCTCGGCCCAGCCCCCTCTGTCTTCTGATTGGCTCACTGACTGTGATTGCAAAAAGCTGATCAGGAGGGCGAGTCCCCAGAGAGACAAGGCTCTTTTGGACATCGCTGGATCGAGAGAGGGCTCAGGTAAGTATTAGGGGGGCTGCTGCACACAGAAGGTTTTTTACCTATATACATAAAATGCATGAAGGTAAAAAACCTTGTGCCTTTACAACCACTTTAAAGTGATACTAAAGTTGTTTTTTTCTTTTAAAAGTAACAAACATATTTCGTAGATTTATTACCTAGATTCTCCTCTTTTTGGGTTCCTCTTTGGCTCTCCTGGCCCCTTCCTCCTGCCCCCATAGCAAGCAGCTTACTATGACCTAATACCCAAGTTGAGCCGCTGCTTTCTGTCCATTCAGACACGAGCCATGGCTAGACCCGGCCCCCTCCCTCTCCTCATTGGCTCACTGTCTTTGATCGAACAGCAGCGGGAGCCAACGGTACAGTGCTGTTGTCTCAACCAATGAGGGTGAGTCCCAGACAGCCAAGTCTCTCATTCAACAATGCTGGATCAAAAGGGGGCTCAGGGAAGTATTGGGGGGGGGGGGGGGGGGCTGGTGCACACAGTTTTTTTTACCATAATGAATTAAGAAAAAAAAAAAAAGTTGACTTTAGAATCACTTTATTTACCAATTCATATATATATATATATATATATATATATATATATATATATATATATATATATATATATATAGCAATAGGACAGCTGCAAAGTGGTTTCCAGCAGGATAAGCCATGCAGCGATGTGGTGTGTCACTCTGACACACCACATCACTGATCTCAGTAAATAGCCTATGATGTAGGCTCTTTACCATATGATCAGCTGTGTCCATTTATCAGCTTTTCCTCTATTAGCGCTGATAAGGTGCAGGTAGAGTAGAGCCGATAGGCTGCTCTCCTGACAGAGGGGGAGTCTGCACTGATGATCAGCACATTGATTATCAGTGCAGACCCACCAAATATACCCACCAAGGATGCCAATCAGTGCCCATCAGTAATTCCTGCCAATGGCTCCTCATCAGTGATGCCTATCAGTGTCACCTATAAGTGCCAATCAGTGACACCTATAAATGTCCATCAATGCCGCCTATCAGTGCTGTTGCATGACCGCGCAATTGTCATTAACGACCTCAACACAGGACACTTACACCCCCTTCCTGCCCAAGCCAATTGTCAGCTTTCAGCGCTGTTTAAATGACAATTGCGTGGTCATGCTACACTGTACCCAAACAGAATTTTTTTCATTTTGTTCCCACAAATAGAGCTTTAGAAATTTTGAAAAAAAAAAAAAAAAGTTTTTCTTTTGTTTCTGTTATACATTTTTGTAAATAAGTAAGTTTTCACCTTCACTGATCAGGCGGCACCAATGAGGTGGTACTGACGATGGGCACTGGTAGGCGGCACTGATATGCAGCACTGCTGGGCATTGATAGGTGGCACTGGTGTACACGGATATGTGACACTTAAAGGCTGCACTGATGGGTACTTATGGGTTGCACTGATATATGGCATTGATAGGCATCACTGATACTGGCAGGCATTGGGGATGGGCACTGATTGGCATTTGCCTGGTGGTCTAGGGTGTCATACCTGTTGGTCCAGTGTGGTGCCAATCCCTCGTGGTCCTGGCAGCATCCTGGTGGTCCTCTGAGGGGGGCTGCGCTGATAAACAATCAGCACAGACGACCCCCCTCCGTCAGGAGAGCAGCTGATTGACTCTTCTCTACTCACGTCTATCAGACTTGAATGAAGAAAAGTCGATCAACAACTCTTCTTGTTTACATAATGATTGGACACGGTTGATCACATGGTAAAGAGCCTCCGTAATTCCAGGAGGCTATCATATGACGCCAACCCAGAACTAGAGCCGCGCTGCCCAGCCATTATTTGACGGCAGGAAAGTGGTTACGAATGCAACAGCACTGAATACTGAAAATTGGCTTGGGCAGGAAGTGCCCGGTATCTAAGTGATTAAACAAGCTGAAGTTAGAAGCGGATTGGCTGCCATGCAGAGCTGCACCAGATTTTGCACTCTCCAATTTTAGTAAATCAACCCGTGTGCCAAAAACAAGCTGATAAAAACCACTGAGCCCGATCGGTCCCTTTACACAACTGAAAGCCTCTCAGCGAACCATACAGGCAATCTGCTTACACACAAACACTGTTTGAAGAACAAATCCTGAAAGTGTAAAGATCAATATTTACTACTCAAACAAAAAAAAATCACGATTAACAAGTCTAAGGAGCAAACGAAAAAATAACGGATTGCACTGTGACTTGTATTCACCCCCAGATGCTGAATTATTAAGCCTATTTATAAAAAAAACAAAAAAAAAAAAACAAATGATAATCTGAATAGGAACAAAGTGATCTTGCTGTGAAGTATGCACATCTGTGTGTGGATGCAGGCTTCACAACACACAGCTGGCCAGCTTCTTCTTTACACTGTAGTGAAGCAGGGTTATATCAGCTGTTGTATTATTAATAACAATGAGATCTTAGTACATAGAAAGTGAAGGTAGGACAGATCTCTGGCAGAGATCCCAGCATCCGTGTACATAGTACAATCAGCGAAGTGTGATCACACACAACACCGGACTAGCAGGACCTTCTCCCATCACCCCACGTGGCTCAGGCTGAGTCTCTTTAAACCGGGACCGGAAGTGCACTCTCCTCCTCACACCTCCACCAATCACAGGCCGCTTGGCCAGCTCCTCTGACGCCAGTTCCTTTGTGTCTAGCCGGCAGGCTTGAAGAACAATTCTGACACAAGCTGACTGAGCTCCAGCGGCGGCCCCTTTAAATCAGTGCTGAGTGTCTGTGGGAGGCGGTACACCATGCCCTTTGACTTCAGGAGGTGAGTGTTTGGGGGGGCCCCAGAGATATGGGTGCCTCGGTCTTACAATACACACTATCAATGAATGAGGGAGCTGATGGTGGGCATGGATGGCATGCATGGTGCTAGAAGAGTGCAGAGCTCCTAAAACTGCAGCAGCTGTGCCTGGCAACCAATCAGCTTCCAGCTTTCATTTTTCAAAGCTTAGCTCCACAAGCTGACGATAGAAGCTGATTGGTTACTCCCAGATTCTGTCTGCTCCAGTTTTAATATACCCCCCCATCACTGTGTAGCTTTCTTTTTAATGTGCATTACATCTGATAACTGAATATATAGCTTTGGTGTATGATCCAGCTGCTGGCTTCTCCATGTTATTAATATTATTTAAGTACTTATATAGTGCTGTCAATTTACATTGCAGCAGATAGGTGCATAGATTTGTATGCTCTGATTGGGGCATGTATGTACAGTTCCCCTGATCTCCGGCAACAAGAGTGATCTGCTTTCAAAATTCAATCTAGACATTGTATAGGTGCATAGATTTGCATGCTCTGATTGGGACATGTATGTACAGTTCTCCCAGTTTCAGACAACAAGAGTGATCTGCTGTCAAAATTCAATCTGAGCGTTGTATACTGTATTACAGGCATTTATACAGCACTGACAAGTCATGCTGCACGTTACATACTGTACATTCACATCAGTCCCTGCCCTCATGAAGCGAACGCCCTGATCTCACATGTATACATATACTAGAGCCAATTTAAACTGCAGCTAATTATCTTTCCTGGAGTTTGAGGAAACCTGTGCAGTCACAGGGAGAGCATGCAAACTCCATGCAGATAGTGTCCTGGTTTGGATTCAAATCAAGGCAAGGCAGAAGTTCTGTACTGCCAAGTGAAGAACGTGCAGCCTCAGGTGTCCGCTATGACCTGCTGTTTCCCAAAGAATAGCTGACCACTACTAAAAATATAATCTATTGCAGCTTTCCAGTGCTTTAAAATGATTTAAAGAAAACATTTTCAGATTAAACATGTTCTACTTACCTGCACTGTGCAGTGGTTTTGCACATAGCAGCCCGATCCTCTTCTTGGGTCCCCCACCGGCACTCTGGGCCCCTTGCCGAGTGCCCTGATAGTAAGCTGCTTGCTGTGGGAGCACTTGTGCATGCTCGCTCCATAAGACACAGAGGGGTCGATTTACTAAAACTGCAGAGTGCAAAATCTGGTGCAGCTCTGCATAGAAACCAATGGGCTTCCAGTTTTTTGTTGTCAAACATAATTGAACAAGCTAAAGTTAGAAGATAATTGGCTACCATGCACATCTGCATCCAAATTTTTTATTTTTTTTCTAATTTTCGTAAATCAGCCCCACTCCTGCCTCGCTGGCTGTAACTGACAGCAGAGGGAGCCAATGGCTCCTGATGTTACATCTCAGCCAATCAGGAGGGAGAGACCCAGGACAGCCTCGGGTCTCACGCACGTCACTGGATCGAAAGTGGGCTTAGGTAAGTATGGGGGGGGGGGGGGGCTGAGGGTAAAGCTACACACTAAAGTTTTTTTACCTTCATGCATAGAGTGCACGAAGATAAAAAAAAAAAAAAAAACATTCAACCTGTCAAACCACTTTAAGCAGCCCATAGATAATGCAATTTTCTTTTTTTTCCACCACAGGTGGAAGGGAAGGAAGCATTTATAGATCCCCTCCCCCCATCCACACAGACCATTTTGATGGGGGAGTCCGTCCTGTAGCACTGTTTTGATGGGGGAATCCCTCCTGCAGAGCTTTTGTGTGCTGCTGGGGGGGCTTCCCTGCCAGCAGAGCAAAATGATCATTGCTGGCAGCGATCACATGAAAAAATCAGACAGGCTGGTTGTACTGAAGACGATCGATGGATCAACTTTCATACAACCATGCTTTTTTTTTTTTCTCCCGCCCCTAGGGTGACAATTTACTGGATTTATTGATGAGCAGCGCTGTCACCTTGGGACAGGAAGTGTGTACAGACTACAGTAAAAGGATAAAAAGTCACCCAGCACTTAATTGAAGATTAACCCCTTAACGCTACCAGTTACCCTTTAAAGCAGAACTAAACCCCCATAGATATTCCTCTCTACCTTCCAGTGATGCAGTGGTAACCTACCTTGGGGGGGGGGGGGGGAGCGAGTTCTCAAACTTTGATCTCAGAGCTGCTGCGCATGTGAGGGGGTTTTGGGAGAGCCCCTAACCTAGTACTCAGTGATTGGCTTTGGCTGGGAGAAGAGGGGGTCCTCCAGAACTTTAGGCAAGTTGGGCGAGAGTGGCTTGCCCCATCAGGGGTTCTGCAGCCCTTAGGATCAGGGAGGTTCTTCCTGTTCTGGAGAGGACCAGTGTTGCAACCTTAACCACTTCCAGACCGACGTACGCCGATCTACATCCTAACTTTGAAGCAGAATATCGTTGTTATGGCAGCAGCTAGCTGCCATAACCCCGGTATCCTCTTCTTCGGCCGGCGGTTCGGTTTCCAATATTAGTGGTCTCTGCAGTTGATTCACTGTGAGATTACTTTTAACGGCGGTGGGAGAGGGCACCCCCCGCCACACTCCTGTGCCCTTTGATGCTTACCGGAGCCATCGGCGGAGGCGGTCGTATGCTGTCCCTTGTGTGACATGGAGATGAGTGAGGGGAAGATGGCCCCCACCCATCTCCATACCATTGCAGGGTGGCAGTGATGTCAAAACATCACTTCCACTCATAGCTCTTAAAGGGACATTTTTTATTTTTTTGACCCCAGATCTCATATTTAAGAGGTCCTGGCATGCTTTTTTTCTATTACAAAGGGTATTTTTTTAGTTTAAAAAAGTGTATTTTTTTACCCAAAAAAAAAAATTGCTTGTAAGACCGCTGTGCAAATAAGTTGTGACAGAAAGTATTGCAACAACCGCCGTTTTATTCTCTAGGGT
This sequence comes from Lithobates pipiens, assembly GCF_037356315.1. Taxonomy (NCBI): domain Eukaryota; kingdom Metazoa; phylum Chordata; class Amphibia; order Anura; family Ranidae; genus Lithobates; species Lithobates pipiens. The sequence continues at coordinate 315,902,544 of NW_027507903.1, forward strand.
GTTAGAAAAAAAAATGTATGTTTGGGGATTCTAAGTAATTTTCTAGCAAAAGAAAACAAAACCATTTTTAACTTGTAAGAAGCTTGAAGAAGAAGTGAAAACTACAAATCTCAAACTCCATAGTGCCTATATCAGGAGCAACCAAGAGAGTGTGGCTGCTGTTGAATTGTAGTGCTGAGTGTTTAACGTTTGTAACTTTTTATGTCCACACTGGGAAGTATGAGTTCCTATGCCACAGTGATTGTTGGAACTTGTAGTCTTCCATTCACAGATCCCCATGACAGGATGATGTGGCTGGTAAGTACAGTCATGCACAGCTGTGCCAAATTCTAAATTAACAGAAGCCTGTAGGGAGAAACCTCCATGACTCAGGTAAGTGAAGGAGGGGATTGGAGAATGTTACGTTTCGTGTTGCACCAAAAATATGGATGTACCGGAAATGGGTCGAATTGGCCTTCAATATTAGCGGCTAATGCGCCACAATCCAATCACAGGGTCCTGCAGCCCTGCCCTGAGGTTCCTGTGCTCAAAGCCTTGGTTTTGCCTCCGGTGTCCTATCATATACAGTCCCCCATCACATAGTGTTCGCTGTGTACTGCGCATGCGCAGTACACAGCACACACAGATTCCGAAAATACCAGAGGATGAACGGCGCCTGCGCCATGAGTCCAGGTTCTAGCCCCACCATCCAAGTGGACATTGAGCTGGAATATAAAAGAGCCGAGCGCAGCGAGGCCGAGCCCGAAGCGTGGCGAGCGGCCCTCTAATTTTGCCAGCCATATGTCTGCTTGGATGGTGGGGCTACCACCTCCACTCACGGCGCAGGCGCCGTTCATCTTAAGAGATTTTGGGAAGCTTCTTCTGCTCCGTACTGCGCTGCGCATGCGCAGTACGGGGCGGACACTATATGATGCCAGGACACTATATGCCAGAACACCGGCACAGGTTGGCACAAGCTCTTCTTCAAGACTTCATAGGAGGTTCTGGCGCTTACACCTCACAATGGTAACCGCATAGGGCCGCTTTAAAGGCTTGTGTAGATGGGCGTTGCTGTCAAACTCTCCCTTTTTTTAAATTCCTAAACAGAACTGTGTAAACACATACTGTATATTAGAATGAAAATTGCTGGAAGGCTGTTTTACCTGCTCTGCCTGTAAAGATGGCCATAGACATATGAAAATTCCACCCGTTCTGGCAGGGCTGGCGGAAAATGTGTTGCCATCCCTGTTTGACAAATGTCAGTCGGTAAATCGACTTCTGTAAAACGAATTAATTTGGCGCATTCTTCAACACTTTTAGAATGCATGAGACACTTTCGCAAAATCTACCTGCTCCGGTGTTTTAATTCCAGGGATTATGTTTCAATCCCTAATTTGAGCCCCTTCCAGGTGCATTTGGGCATTTGCCTTCATCCATCAGGAAGTAGAACATTTTCCTGTAGACCTACAAGACCACATACACTACATATAATGGAGAGAGATGAAGCCACAGACCGTATATTGTGTCCAATAATTACAATTCTGAAGATGTTCAAAGGGGCTTTTGGTGGTATAGGGACACACATGTAACTGATGTGTCACACGTATGTTTTCGAATACATGTTGACTAACCTACCAACAACTGAATACTGGCACTGCCCAACTTTTCACACATAGCCTAGATCTGACCTACAGTGTCCATCTGTGTAGAGTTTGTTTATCTGCATTTCATTAAAGCAAACCTATTTAGCTTGCCTAATATATAATTGGTGACAAACAAATTCAACAATAAGAACCCATGGTATCTAGTGAGCTGATGCCTGTTGTAAATAGTGGAGGGCTTCAGGGAACCACGGTGGCCTGAGGTACTATTTTTCTTTGTCTTCTTGGGTTACGTTAGTGTGGGAAGTCTGAGGTTGTAGTATTGTCCACATATTTTGGTTGTGTTATAAAAAGATGTGTATTCCCAAAACCAGTAAAATAGGCATGCAGAGCCTGTGGGCTTACTGGAAGTAACCATTTAAAGAGCAGCATGGGGGTTGTGGCATAGAGCCGAGCAGACGGAATGTGTTTGAGGGTCAGAATTTGCAGAATGACAAAAATGCCAAATAAAGCTATTTGTTAATTGACTGAGCTATTGATGGAGAAATAGGAGTCCTGTCAGAGTCTTGGTAATTCAGGAATTAGATTTCACTTTGAATCCTGTACCTAGGTACACAGCCACTGCAAAAATACTGCTGTTGTCTTCAAATATGTCTAAGTTTTATGAAAAACGGGACTGTAGCCATGTCTTTAAGGTCTCAGCTTAAAAAAGCTCAGTGTAATGTTTTACTAATCTAACATGCAGCCCATAGTTTACAATGTGCCTGTACACACAGGTGTGTAAACAAGTGCTGCGCATTCTTGAGTAGAAAAATCTGCATTTGTGGTCAGTATTTTGCACCGGTATATGCATATGAGCATAACTATTAATGTTCCCTAGGAATGTATTTTGTACACGAATGCGTATACACGTGCAAAGAAAACCCCTGAAATGACATCCAAAAAAGCAGATGCTCAAACATCAGTACTGTGAGCAAGAGGCCTTATGGGGTTTTGCCTTGTCTTAGATAGGTTGTATATTGGAATTTTGGTTAATGATTCAGCTTGTCAAGTTTCTGGACAAATAAAAATATGGAGTATATCTCCAAAATACATGCACATTCCCCAGTCTTTTAATTAGAAAAAATGCTGCAAATACCAAGAAAAATCTGTTGAGCCTGACAAAATCGGTGAGCTTCTAACTTTCTGTAGTGGGCTGATAACACTGCTTAAAGCGGAGGTCCACCCTAAAGTGGACCTTCCGCTCATTGGAATCCTCCCCCCTCCCTCTGGCGCCACAATTGGCATCTTTCAGGGGGGAGGGGGGTGCAGGTACCTGTACAGTACAGGTATCTGCACCCACTTCCGGCGTAGATTCTGCAGAAGGTACGCCCCTTTCCGAAAGTCCCCCGCTGCCTGCTGGGAAACACATGGATCCCAGAGACAGCGGGAACCATCCTTATTGCGCAGCGCGACTCGTGCATGCACAGTAGGGAACCGGGAAATGAAGCCGAAAGGCTCCACTTCCTGATTCCCTTACCCAAGATGGCGACGGCAACACCCGAGAGACGATCGAGAGATCGGCTTCGGGTGCCGACATCGTGGGCACGCAGGGCGCGTAAGTGTTTTTTTTTTTTTTTTTTTTTTAAGTCAGCAGCTGTAGTATTTGTAGCTGCTGGCTTTAAAAAAAAATTATAAAATCAGCGGAACTCCCGGCGGACTCCCGCTTTAACATAGACAATAGAGTGGAGTTTATGGGCTTTTAAAAAAACAAAAAACAAACTCCAATAAACTGCAGTTTATGAGCTCCAGTGTGCATGGAGCCTCAAGCTTTTAGGAGCTTTTACAGGTGTCAAGCTCTTGGGCATTAATTCATTTCCATGGCCACAATAAATGTATTCTGACCATGGAAATTAATGATCAAGCATTAGCTTTTAGGAGCTTTTACTAGCTTCAAGTGTTTTTTCTGCTGCTCCTGGACGCACTAGCAGTGTGTTTGTTTTTTTTTTTTTTTTTTTTTCCTGCCTCTAAAAGCTTCTGCATGGACACAGAAAAAAATGGAGAGGCATTTTTAAACTGTAAAAGAAAAAAAAAAGCCTGACTGCTAAAAGCAGCAGAAAAAATGCCCTGTGTGCATAAGGCGTTAGTATAAGGACACTTGCACATACTTTCTTTCCTGCTTTAAAATCCTTTCAAGCGAAAGGCCATTCAGAAAACATACCCTCAGGGTATTTCCTGCATAGTTACCCACGTTTTGGGTTAAGTGGAATTATGCTATAAAATATAAATCTGTGCTTATTTGTTTTAATGACCCTTTTTTTTTTTAAGAACCTCTGAGACATCTGGATCATTATAGTGAAAATGTAGACTAGGCGTTGCTTCCTTTTTAGAACAGAAAAGCCAGTAGCAATCAATCTATGCCGGAAATGGTTAATCTATTTTAAATGAGAAAAAAAATCCAGCTACTGTTGAAACAGTGAAAAATGTTTTTGAGAAACGCATAATGAAAAGTCAATTATTCTAGAAGGTGTTGATAATACTTGGCAAGTAGATAAACGACCCCCGTGACCAATAAGGGCATAGGGCACGCCAGTAGGCATTAACTTTGGGTAAAAGTTCATTCAATAATGCAGCATTTGATTGAAAGAATTAGAATACAAGAATCCAATTTTAAAATTCTGGTGTTTCTAGTGCTTTTACACTGTGGCGTATATATAAGATCTAAATCCAAAGTATGTGTTCTGTCAGTAGGCTGTGGTGTTCTCTCCATCCTTGTTCCTGGAACTGCATCCTGAATGCCTTTATCTTGTTGGCACCCTCCTTTCTCATTTAAGAGGTAAACAAACATGCCACATCCTTGAGCAAGTTGGCTGGAGAATACAGCATTAACAATAACTATACAGTTGAAAATGCTTGCTATTTTATTCTGTTTAACGCCTTTGTGACTAGAATCCTTAGGCGCCTAGGCCAGACTTTACAGCGCCAGCATGCTGCAGTCTGTGTGTGTGTGTGTGTGTGTGTGTGTGTGTGTGTGTGTGTGTATATATATATATATATATATAATCTCTATCTCATCTCTCTATCATTTATGTATATCTCTCACAAAGTGAGTACAGTATACTTTTCCCACGTGACAACTCTGAAGACTTATTTGGTTCAAATGGTGGCAAGTATATGTGGCGGCAACCAGGTGAGGAGTACAAAGACAAGTGTGTCTTGCCTACAGTCAGGCATGGTGGTGGGAGTGTCATGGTCTGGGGCTGCATGAGTGCTGCCGGCACTGGGGAGCTACAGTTCACTGAGGGAACCATGAATGCCAACATGTACTGTGACATGCTGAAGCAGAGCATGATCCCCTCCCTTGGAATACTGGCCTGCGACCCAGTGTTTGAACATAACTCCAAACACACCTCCAAGATGACCACTGCCTTGCTAAAGTAGTTGAGGGTAAAGATGATGGGCTGGCTAAGCATGTCTCTAGCCCTGAACCCTATTGATCAGGGGTAGACAACCTGGGGCCCTCCAGCTGTTATGGAACTACATTTCCCATGAGGCATTGCAAGGCTGGCAGTTACAATTACTCCCAGAGGCATGATGGGACTTGTAGTTCTGCAACAGCTGGAGGGCCCCAGGTTACCTTACCCCTGCTATTGAGCATCTGTGGGGCATCCTCAAATGGAATGTGGAGAAGCGCAAGATCTCCAACATCCAGCAGCTCTGTGATGTCATCATGGAGGAGTGGAAGAGGACTCCAATGGCAACCTGTGAAGCTCTGGTGAACTCCATGTCCAAGAGGGTTAAGGCAGTGCTGGAAAATAATGGCCACACAAAATATTGACATTTGGGCCCAATTTGGATATTTTCACTTAGGGGGTGTACTTACTTTTGTTGCCAACGGCTTAGACATTAATGGCAGTGTTGTTATTTTGAGGGGACAGCACTGACTGCTTTCACACTAATGAGGCGCTTTACAGGTGCTACAGGGCTAAAAGTAGCACCTGTAAAGCGCCTGTTCTGTCTCTCCGGTGTGAAAGCCGAGCAGTGCGCTTGCAGGACAGTAAAAAAAAAAAAAGTCCTGCAAGCAGCATCTTTGCAGCGCTGTAGGAGCGGTGTATACACCTCTCCTAAAGTGCCGTTGACGTTGAAATCAATGGGGCAGTGCCGGCAAAGCAACGCTTTGCGGGCGGTTTTAATCCTTTTTTGGCCACTAGCGGGGGTTAAATTGTCACTGACGCCTCATGTGAAAGCACCCTTATACAAGGTGTACACTCATTACTTTATATTGTAGCAAAGTGTTATTTGAAAAGATATAATCAAATGTTTACAAAAATGTGAGGGGTGTACTCACTTTTGTGAGATACTGTATGTGATATATATTTACATATTCTGGCAGAATTAGATTTTTTATTTTTTGCCCATTTTTCAGAGAATATGAATGATAACACAAACTTTGCGTTCACTCATGTTTAGTGTTTGGCAGAAGCCATTTATTATCAATCAACTGTGTTAACGTTTTTTTTTTGTTTTTTTTTTATCATAATCACAACAGAAACTACCCAAATGACCCTGATCAGAAGTTTACATATCCTGGTGATTTTGGCTTGATAACATGCACACAAGTTGACACAAAGGGGTTTGAATAGCTATTAACCACTTCAGCCAAGAACCATTTGGCTGCCCAAAGACCAGAGTTTTTTTTTTTTTGCGATTCGAAAGTGCGTCGCTTTAACTGACAGTTGTTCGGTCGTGCAACGTGGCTCCCAAACAAAATTTTATTTTTTTTCCCCCCCACAAATAGAGCTTTCTTTTGGTGGTATTTGATCACCTCTGCGGTATTTATTTTTTGTGCTATAAACAAAAAAAGCGTCAATTTTGAAAAAAACACTATTTTTTACTTTTTGCTAATAAATATCCCCAAAAAATATATCATTTTTTTTTTCCCCTCAGTTTAGACCAATACGTATTCTTCTACAAATTTTTGGTTAAAAAAAAAAAAAAAAAAAAATCACAATAAGCGTATATTGATTGGTTTTCACAAAAGTTATAGCGTCTACAAAATAGGGGATAGTTTTATGGCATTTTTCTAAATACATTTTTTATAACTAATGGTGGCGTTCTGCGATTTATTCATTTTTATTTATTTATTTTTATCGTGACTGCGACATTATGGCAGACACTTGGCGCTATTTTGGGACCATTCACATTTATACAGTAATCAGTGCAATTAAAAATGCATTGATTATTGTGTAAATGTGACTGGCAGTAAAGGGCTTAACCACTAGGGGGCTCTGCAGGGGTTAATTGTGTCCTAGGGAGTGATTCTAACTGTGGGAGGGATGGGCTATGTGTGACACGACGCTGATCAGCGCTCCCAATCACACAGAGCTGTGATCAGTGTCACTAGGCAGAACGGGGAAATGCCTGTTTACATCAGCATTTCCCCATTCTGCCTCCTCTGTGAGATGATCGCGGGCATCCCAGCGAACATCGAGTCCGCAGGACTGGCGATCACACTTATGGAGCTTGTGGCAGGGCCGCGCGCATGGCCACACTGTGGCAAATTTAAAGAGAAAAGAGACGTACCCATAAGCCCATTTGCCTGTCCGTGCCATTCTGCCAACGTAAATATTTACATAGTCTGGTTGAAAAAAAGACACACGTCCATCCAGTTCAACCACAAAAAAACAAAAACGGAAAACATACAATCCTATATACCCAATTCTATACACACAGTTGATCCAGAGTAAGGCGAAAAACCACAGCAGAGCATGCACCAATTTCGCTACATTACTAAACCCCCCCCCCCCCCCACCCCCCAAGCAGCAATCGGCTTGTCCTCCCCAGATCAACTTTATAAATGTTCGTGCGGCAGTCGGCAAGAGGTTGAAGGTAACCATCTTCACGTGTGTGTGTGTGTGTGTGTGTGTGTGTAAAATGTCAATGAGTTTCTGATGGACATAGACTTGCATTTTTCATCCAGTGCTGTACTGATGTTTCTGGATTCTGAGTCATGGGTAAACCAAAAGAATTGTCAAAGGATCTGCGGGAAAAGGTAGTTGAACTGCATAAAACAGGAAAGGGATATAAAGATATCCAAGGAATTGAGAATTCCAATCAGCAGTGTTCAAACTCTAAGAAGTGGAAACTGAGGGGTTCTATTGAAACAAAAGCACGGTTGGGTAGACCGACTAGAATTTCAGCCACAACTACCAGGAAAATTGTTTGGGATGCAAAGAAAAATCCACAAATAATTCAGGTGAAATACAGGACTCTCTGAAGACATGTGGTGTGGCTGTTTCAAGCTGCACAATAAGGAGGCACTTGAAGAAAGATGGGCTGCATGGTAGAGTCGCCAGAAGAAAGCCATTACTATGTAAATGCCACAAAGTATCCAATTTACAATACACCAAACATCAGAGACAAGCCTCAAACCTTCTGCCATAAAGTCATTTGGAGTGATGAGACCAAAATTGAGCTCAAGTCAACAAGGCCTATGATGAAAGGTACACCATTCCTACTGTGAAACACGGAGGTGGATCGCTGATGTTTTGAGAATGTGTGAGCTACAAAGGCACAGGAAATTTTGGTCAGAAATTTCTCCCTCTCTCCTCCCTAGGAAACACTTAACCCCTTGATCACCCCCTAGTGTAACCCCTTCCCTGCCAGTGCCATTTATACAGTAATCAGTGGCTATTTTTAGCGCTGATTGCTGAATAAGTGTCAAGTGTCCGATCTATCTGCCACAATGTCACAGTCCCGCTATAAATCGCTGATCACCGCCATTACTAGTAAAATAAAAATTCATAAATATATCCCCTATTTTGTAGACTCTAAGTTTTGTGCAAACCAATCAATATAGGCTTATTGCGATAATTTATATATACATTTATATGATATATTTTTTTTTTTCTCCCAGCACAGAGAACCGGGTCGCGTAATAACGATTAGGACCCAAAACTCCTGGTTCCAGGTCACCTGATTTCTGTGGTAGCATCTGATTGGCTGTCGTGATCAGTCAGGAGGGGCAAAACTTCCAGATGAGTTCACAGCGGTGAAGTCGGTTTGAAGTGGAAGCTGGTACCGGGTACCTGTCAAAACTAGGTACCTGCTCCCCCTCTGAAAGGTGCCAAATGCGGCAGTCGAGGAGACAAATGAGCCGGGCTTCCCCTTTTTGGGTGCAGCTCCGCTTTAAAGAGGAAGTAAACCCTGATGAGTTTACTTCCTCTTTGATTCCCTGCTGCTGTCATTCGACGAAGCCACGGTGACGTCACTCCCGCGCATGCGCAAGGGAGCCATCACTCGCGGCATATCGTTGTTGACAGCGGCGTGCTCAGTGCGCCTGCGCGCCGCTGTCTACGACGCATGCGCCGTAGACAGCGGTGCCTGTCTTGCGGCAAATCTTCGGAAAATATCTCCTAAACCGTGTTTACAACCACTTTAAACAAGTGTGTGTGTGTGTGTGTGTATGTATGTATATGTATGAAGTGTGTTTTTTAAAATAAATAAAAAAAAAAAAATTTGTTTTTAGTGTCTTTTTTTTTTTTTTTTTTTTTTTACATGGGGATGAAAAAAAAAGCAAAATGCACACTATTGTTCTGGGCTGTACTATGGGTAAAAAACAACAAATAACACATACATTGTAATATCACTGCGATCATCGGGAGCAGAAGAATTTTTATTTTGGGTTTTTCTTTGATAGTAGGTTATGGTAGTATCAAGAAATATATAGAGCTAAATTAAGACGTTTGTTTTTTTTTTTTTTTTATTATAATAAAAAATCTGGAGATTTCCTTTTACCACCAAATGAAAGTACAATTGTTTCCCGAAATAAACAAGGTATAATCCTCCTGGATGCACACATTGTTGTGATATGTGCGATTTTACTAACACATGTCAAAGTTGCAACATTTGGTTTACCCTTAGGCACAGAGAGTTTAATAGATGCAGATCAAGCAAGTTTTTAAATAAAATATCTTTTTTTTATTTGGGGGGGGGGGTTTACAAAAAAACTATAGCAGACAGAATCTGGAATGGCTGTGCATAGTAACCAATCCACTCCTAGCCTCTTCTTTTTCAGTTGAGATTTGAAAATGAAAGCTAGAAGTGGATTGGTTGCCTTGCACAGCTGCTCCAGAGTCTCTCTGCTCCTGTAAATTTCAATACTTCTCTTTTTTTTTCCTTCTTTACTCTTGAGAGCTCTGCTGTGTGACCACTCGCATTTCTTGGCTGATTCAGATCTGCAGGTGTTTTCAAACAACTAAGTTGTTATATTAGAAAGCATCCTTGGAATCCCTTTAGATTTGCAATTCTCAAGTTCGTTGTCTCCCTCCTTATCTTGAAGTTATGCAGAGTACATAGATACGTAACATGTCACGCTTCAAAATTGCACATACTCATGGAATGGCGCCAAACTTCGGTACTTAAAAATCCCCATAGGCGACACTTTAAAATGTTTTACTGGTTACAGAGGAGGTCTAGGGCTAGAATTATTGCTCTAGCTCTAAAGTTTGCGGTGATTCCTCATATGTGTGATTTGACCATTTCTCATATGTGGGCGGGACTTGCGTAGGCCTTCGCTTCTGCGTGCGAGCACAGGGGGACTGGGGTGCTTTTAAAGTTTTATATATTTATTTATTTTTATATTTGATCACTCTTATTCCTATTACAAGGAATGTAAACATCCCTTGTAATAGGAATATGGCATGATCGGCTCTCTACAGTGAGATATGGGGTCAATAGGACCCCACATCTCGCCTCTTAGCTGGGAAGCCTGAATTCAAACAAAAAAACTATCTCGGCTTCCCAGCCAAGGCCGTGCCATTTGTTTGAATGCAGAGGCCGAGCATGACGTCATAACATCGCGCCCGGCCTCTGAACATTAATAGAGACTCCAGTGACCATCTGGTCCACCGGAAATCTCTATGGTAAACGTCCGGGGGGATCGCCGATGGAAGCAGTGAGTCGGTAGAAGCATCAGAGGGTAGCGGGAGGGAGGTCGTCCCCTCTTGCCGTCCCTAAGAACGATCAAGTGGTGGAAGATATATCAGATATACCTACACAAAGTTAAGGAAGTCATACGACGGCCAGCGGGCGGGAAGTGGCTAAAACAATTTTTAGGACTCCAGGAACCTCTAAAGGCAGTCATCGGAGTTGCAGACATACAACAAGCTCACATTCAACATTTGTTGTCGGAAAATCATATCGTGTGTACAGGGCATAAGAGCTATGGGGGGAAAAAGCTGTCTACACTGAAGCTTTATCTCCAATCCTTGTCTCCACAACAACCAAACATTTTAAAATCTAATTCCCTATGCTATCCAACAAGCTTAAAAATATATATATTTTTTTGTAGTTACACTTAAAAGATGTACCTTACAATAGCGGAATATAATGGCCACAGAGCGTTATATGTTAAAATACTACAAAGTCTGGTAGAGAGAGATAAGGGGGGGGGGGGGGATACAATACAAACAATAAAACACTGTCTATGATTGCCACAATGCACTCATTTGGAACCAATTGGTCTGGTATTTTCTGTTAGGTTGATGTTTTGCCAAAAGAACAGGCTTCTTCAGGACCCAGGTTTGAATATACCTAGAACAACATGGTATTAGAACCAAATGCATACAGTACAAAACGTCATATATTTTTCAGCCAAAGCATGCATTGTATGTTCCTACCAATCAAACCAAGTGATCGGCAAGCCAGCCCAAAATGCCTGGGGTGTGCATAGGAGCACACCAGGTGGTATCCAGCTGTAGCACAGATGCTGGATCTCGGCAATAGTCCTATATAGAATGCAAAGAAGTGCGCCATGTAATTAACCGTGTGTGTGTGTGTGCGCACATATGCCAAACTGCATATAACCACAAATTTACACTATAGTTTTAACCAGAATGTACTTGGTTACAAAAGCAAAATTGGGACATATGGCAACGGGCAAAAAGGTCAGGGGTTGGGGCCACAAAATTCATAATTTCAAGATCATCTCTTGAGACATAGAGAAAATAGAGAGCATGGATAAGGGAGTCTAAAAGATTATATATACCAAAAGTCCACTATAAAGGTAGCATGAGCTCATTACGAGTATATAACAATAGGTGAAGAAGAGGGCTGTGGATACACAATATTACAGGGTGGACCATCCAACCGTGGATTAATCTAGGTCATCCAGACTTTCATCTTAACACCATTTAGTTATAGTAGACAGCAGGTAGATGGACCTATAAGCTAAAAAGCAGCCATAAGCCCCACTAATGTACATGATGCTAACTACAGAGGATAGTTTTTCTCACCCAGTCAAATAATCCGGTACATCTGCCCACAGCTAAACAGTCTCTCAGGACCCTTATGTGCCCCAGTAGCAAGCAGCAATGCTGTCATGACGCGCCGCAGAGTCTGTGTATGCGCTGAAGCACACCTGCTCCAACTGAATGGGAGGAGGGCGTGTGCAGGGCACGGTGGAACACCATCATCAGGGGATGAGCCACGGAAGCATATGCCCACTCATACGGGAAAAAAGGCGGGCCCACCAGCCCAGGCCCCAGCAGAAAGGAACATGCAAAGCGAGGCTGTGAAGTATCGCCAGGAATATCTACATAGTGTTAAAACATATAAAGAATATGTACATGATGTTAAAATAACCCAAACGATTGCACAATATACACCAATAACCAAGTTTGGTATCTAAATGTTACTGTTTGAACAGTTACATGTGAATACTTAAATGCAAAAAGATATACTGGGCAGTATATGGGTTTGGTATTTAGTTTTGTAGGCTAAGTTGTAATAAACCCCACAAGCGTATCCACTGTAGAAAGGGTTTGAAGCTGAAAGCCTCGTTTTAGACCAGTTGATCGTGTCGTTTTTAAATTTGAGATCCACCTCACCTCATGGTGGAGCAGGCATGTACTGGCCATTGCGACTACAGGGAGTTTCCCGGTGGGCCGATGGCTCAGTGGGCCACTCTGATGCAAGGGGGCTGGTGATGGGACACCCCTGATGTAAGGGGGCTGCTAATGAGACACTCTGATGTAAGGGGGCTGCTAATGAGACACTCTGATGTAAGGGGGCTGCTAATGAGACACTCTGATGTAAGGGGGCGCTGATGGGACACTCTGATGTAAGGGGGCGCTGATGGGACACTCTGATGTAAGGGGACGCTGATGGGACACTCTGATGTAAGGGGGCGCTGATGGGACACTCTGATGTAAGGGGGCGCTGATGGGACACTCTGATGTAAGGGGGCGCTGATGGGACACTCTGATGTAAGGGGGCTGCTAATGAGACACTCTGATGTAAGGGGGCTGCTAATGAGACACTCTGATGTAAGGGGGCTGCTAATGAGACACTCTGATGTAAGGGGGCGCTGATGGGACACTCTGATGTAAGGGGGCGCTGATGGGACACTCTGATGTAAGGGGGCGCTGATGGGACACTCTGATGTAAGGGGGCGCTGATGGGACACTCTGATGTAAGGGGGCGCTGATGGGACACTCTGATGTAAGGGGGTGCTGATGGGACACTCTGATGTAAGGGGGTGCCGATGAGACACTCAAAATGTAAGTGGGCCGGTCTGGATGAAGTCCAGGGCCAAATTTCTTTCCCAGTCCAGCCCTGTGGTGGAGGATGATTTTATCTCGGTCTCCTCTTCCTATAGTTTTCAGGGTTATGCTCAAGGGCTGCAAATTTTAATGTCACTAGTATTGTGTCAGTGTTTAAGCGCAATAGATCTCCCGGTGGGGGGCCGATGAGGTTTGTATTTTTTATTTATTTATTTTTTGCATCATAAACATGTTCCTTTTATCCTCTGCCAAAATTGGCATATGGTTTTTTTCCTATATAGTAAGCTCCGCACTCACAGAGCATGATGTATACAATCTCTGGGGTTTTGCAATCAACATAGTGTTTAACCTGATGGAGTTTTCCATTAGGAAGATAAAAGGCCTGATTAACAAGGATCCTACATGGAAGTCACACGAACCACATTGTCATGTGCCTCTGAGATTGGGTTCAACAGAAGGAGAGGAGACAAAAATGACTAGATGTAACCCGATCCCTAAGATTTTGCTTTTCTAGAAGTAATCTCAGGTGAATCTAAGGTATTTACTGTAGATAAGATCTCCTTAATTTTAAATTATATATAGGGAGAGAGAGAGAGAGATCGCTAACAAAGGGTTGCATGCTGGCGATTTTATGTAGTGATGAGGCGTGCTCTTTCCCCGATGTTTACCTAATCATTTTTTTTTTTCACTATTCTATTGGATGAGGCCCAAGTCCCAGTATACTTTTTTTTTGATAAAAAACGGGAGTCTATGCCCGGAAGTGGGTGTAAATACCTGTCTTTTGAAAGGTGCCAATTGTGACACCGGAGGGGGGGAGGGTTCCGATCAGCGGAAGTTCCACTTTAGGGTGGAACCCCGCTTTTAAGAACAAAACTACAGAACCTTGTAGAATCTCTTGTTTGTAACCTGGGGACTTCCTGTACTGAAAGATTGTATTTGCAGGTCAAGGTACATTGGTGGGATCGATAGGCTGCAGACATCTTAAAGAAAACAAAGAATCTGGACTATGGATATTATCTGACTCGCACAAAAGGTTTATTTATTAACACTCTCCTGCTCTATACCCCCAAACTTGCATTCACTAACAATCATAAAGTATGTTGTAAAAGAATATTGATCATAAGGTAAAATATGTTTTCTTCCTCTTGTGCAGCAAAAAAAATATAAAAAATCCTCCTTACATTGAACATCAATAGAAAATTCCCTTGTTACGGTATTTGTCAGTGGAAAAATACCCACCAACATTGGTAACCAGTAGTGAAGAAGCACCTTACAATGGTGGTGAGTGGTGATTCTGTAAAAGTGTCTTTACATTAGTCATTGTAGAAGTGCCCCTACCATTGGATGTTGGTGGAAAATTCTGCACCTAATATCGATGATGGGTTTCAGTGGGTGATCAGTCTGCCCCTGGTTTTTTTTTTTTTTTTTTTTTTTTTTTTTTTTAAACTATTGAGGAACCCTGGTTGAGAGAGACTGTGTGTCTCTTATTAGGTTTTTGTTAATTGCCACATATCCTTTTACCCATTTAAAATTTTCGATAAAGAATAGCTGTTTGTGTTCCTTTTTGCTGGTGATCTGATGCCGCGTACACACGATCGGAATATCCGGCGGACAAATCGCCGGACTTTTGAAATGAATGGACTTGCCCACACACGGAGAAAAGTCAGTTCATTTTGAATGTGGCTCCAGGTAGACGGGACTAGCGAAGGAAGTCAATGTCGCCGCCTCCATCAGTGAGATTGACACCTCGCTGGCCCTGTCACCTGGTATGGACTTAAATGGCACTACGCCAAAAAAAACGGCGTGGTGGTCCCCCCCAAAGTCCATATCAGACCCTTATCCGAGCACGCAGCCACTGCCGGTCAGGAAAAGGGGTGGGGATGAGCGAGCGCCCCCCCCCCCCTCCTGAGCCGTACCAGGCCGCGTTCCCTCAACATGGGGGGGGGGGGTGCTTTGGGGAACAGGGCGCCCCCCCACCCCAAAGCACCTTGTCCCCATGTTGATGAGGACAAGGGCCTCTTCCCGACAACCCTGGCCGTTGGTTGTCAGGGTCTGCGGGCGGGGGCTTATCGGAATCTGGGAGCCCCCTTTAATAAGGGGGCCCTCAGATCACGGCCCCCTACCCTATATGAATGAGTGGGTAGGGGTGCATGGTACCCCAATATTCACCTGGTGAAAAAAGTGTAAAGGAAAAAAACACAACACATGTTTTTAAAATAATTTATTGCACAGCTCTGGTGGTCTTCCGTCTTGGGGGGTCTTCTCGCCGGACTCCTCTGCTATCTTCTGCTAGCTCTTTTACTAGTGGAGGAGCCCGGCTTTCTTCTTCTTCGTCGCCGCTGCCGTCCGGGGGTCTTCTTCCGACTTCAGGGGTCTTGTCCCCCTCTTCGGTTCTTCTTGCCGGGCCTCTGCTATCTTCCAGCTCTTTTACTAGCGGTGGCCCGGTCTTCTGACGCTGCCGCCTCTTCTTTCGACTTCGGGGGTCTTGTCCCCCTCTTCGGGTTCTTCTTGCCGGGCCTCCACTTTCTTCTTCCAGCTCTTTTACTAGCGGTGGCCCGGTCTTCTGTCTTCTCTTCTTCTTCCTTGAGATTTTGACACAATGCTCTCTCTGGCCGCAATGACAGGGACACGTTGTGTGGTGACTTGTATAGACAATAGGCGGGGTCACTGGGTGATGTCATCTGGTGACCGCACCCCCTTATCATGTCAGTCCCGGAGGATGCTGGGACTCTGACATCATAAGGAGCGGGGTCACCATGTGACCTCATCCGGTGACCCCGCTCATTGTCCCTATATAAATTGCCGCACAACGTGTCCCTGTCATTGCGGCCAGAGAGTGCGTTTAGTCAAAATCTCAAGGAAGAAGACCAGGCCACCGCTAGTAAAAGAGCTAAAAGAAAGCGGAGGCCCGGCAAGAAGAACCGAAGAGGGGGACAAGACCCCCGAAGTCGGAAGAAGACCACCGGATGGCGGCGGTGACGACGACGAAGAAGAAAGCCGGGCTCCTCTGCTAGTAGAAGAGCTAGCAGAAGATAGCGGCGTCCGGCGAGAAGACCCCCCCCAAGACGGAGGACCCCCCCCAAGACGGAAGACCACCGTAGCTGTGCAATAAATTATTTTAAAAACGTGTTGTGTTTTTTTTTTTTCTTTACACTTTTTTTCACAAGATGAATGGGTAGGGTTTTTTTTTTTATTTTTTATTTTTTTTGCCGTAGGGCTTCCCCTTTAAGTCCATACCAGGTGACAGGGCCAGTGAGGTGTCAATCTCACTGATGGAGGCGGGGACATTGACTTCCTTCGCTAGTCCCATCTACCTGGAGCCGCGTTCAAAATGAACGGACTTTTCTCCGTGTGTGGGCAAGTCCGTTCATTTCAAAAGTCAGACGGACTAGCACACAGGTGGCCGGATTGTCGAGTCCGGCGGACAATTTTGAGTCAAAATTCTTTCTAAGTCCGCCGGACTTTTGGAAAGAAAAAGTGCGCCGGACTCTGGTCCGCCGGCCCAAGTCCTCCGGATAGTCTGATTTGCGTATACGCGGCATAAATAGCACTAAAGTGGTTAGAGGGCGGCAATACATTTAAATTGGTGGTAGTTAAACAGCAGAAATAAGGAATTGGTAAAATATTTGATAGCATTATATCCTGTATGATAATTCACGGTTACAGATATGTTATCAGTGTTTTCCGCTTTAGCCTTAGGTTTTTATAAGGACAGTGAATGCATTGTAGTGTTGCCTGTGACACAGCGTCATCCTTGTCTCAGACATCAAAGCAGCAGCATGTGCTTCCTGTCTCTTGGTATATTTGTGATCTAATTATTTCTGATTAACTTACGGAAAACATAAGAAACTGCAACCCGACTTCATAATGTTCTGCCTTAATACATATCCTCCTAATTTTCTTTTTCATTTCTGCTGGCATAATGATGTTACCAGTCATAGGACATCCTCATGATCCTTGCCTTTGTCAGTTTGCGAATAGTGAATAATGGCTTAATAATTCTAACAGACGTTGAGGAGCATATGTGTTTTCTTTGCTTGATACAATGTCGTCAGAAGAATTAGAAAGTTTGAAACGAGTGTTCTGCTTAATGTATGATTGCTTTTTATGTTCTAAAATGAGGATAGGTTTATGTTATTTTACAGGTATCTATCTGAAGATTGTAGGGAACTTGAGCGGGTTGTGTTTACTCTTACTACATTTACGCCAAAAGTGAAATTCAAGCCTAATACTAACTATTCTTAAAAATGCTCTCCACCCTCAATCTACCTATCCTGCTTAACCCTGTGTGTTTGTTTGTTTTGTTTTATATTTTTATTTTTGTAATCTGTATGTTTGTTTTTTTTTTATTTTTTTTTAAACCGCTCCAGTCCAGTCACATGATCCTGCAGCTTCGGCTCCCCTGTGTCGTGCGGGCGGCAGCTGCACGGAAGAGGAGGGAGCGCCGACAGCGACTAGGCAATGGCAAACATCACAATGCCTGGAATTCCCAGCTGTTGTCAAGCCAGAGCTGCAGGGTCATATGACCAGAATAAAAAAGGCATTTTTTGCAAAGGGTAGGCAGGATAAGAAATAGGAGGGGGAGGGAACATTTTCAGGAACAGTTAGGGTAAGGCTTAAATTCCACTTTAAAGGTACATTCTAGTCAACAGTGAAAATTCACTTTTCATTTAGGCTGTACATCCTGAATGCATTTTAGTTATTAGTTTCTTCATCCAGGCATTGCTATAGTCCAATGCTTTTATTTTATTTTTTTTGCCCCTTGCCCCCTCTCCTCCTTTCCCTCGTCCCTCATAAATAATTTTGGTACTAAGAACCAAATGCATAGGATGCATTAAAGCGGTTCTCCACCCTAAAGTGGAAGTTCCGCTCATGTGATTCCCCCCCCCCTCTGGTGCCACAATCGGCACCTTTCAGGGGGGAGGGGGTTGCAGTTACCTGGATAATCCAGGTATCTGCACCCACTTCCGGGACAGACCGCCACAGATGCCCTGCCCCCCCCCCCCCCCCGTTGTGTTCTGGGAAACGCACTGTCACTGTTTGTTCCCAGGACACAGCAGGGACCAGCAGAGATGTACAGCGCGACTCGCACATGCGCAGTAGGGAACCGGGCAGTGAAGCCGCAACGCTTGACTTCCCGATTCCCTGACAGAGGATGGCGGCGGGGGCAGCAGAGAGACGAGCGATTGCTCATCATCTGCCGTCGACATCGCTGGACCCTAGGACAGGTAAGTGTGAATTTATTAAAAGTCAGCAGCTGCAATATTTGTAGCTGCTGGCTTTTAATATATATATATATATTTTTTTTTAAAGGTGCAGAACCTCTTTAAGGTGAAAAAACACAAGGGTTTACAACCCCTTTAAGAGTGGATATGATGGCAATATACAAATATCTTACTAACACGCACACACATACGTACGTTGAACTGGATAGACCGGTGTCTTTTATTCAACCTTACAAATTATGTAACTATTCTCTTTTTTTGAAGGAATGATGCAAAGCTCTTGACGTAGAGAAGTTTTTTTTTTTTTTTTTTTTTTTTTTTTTTTTTACCCTAAGGCACCCTTACCAATAACCTACCTTGTAGCTCAGTTCTTGCTCTAGCTATAATGCTAACCCCCGGTCGGAGTCACTGTACTACTGTACTAACAATCTGACGTTAATACAGCAATCTCCCCCGCTGAGCTGTTGTGTTCTGACAGGGGGACACCCCCCCCCCATCAGAATACTCCAATCAGTGCTCTGTCATTGGCTGAGAGCGCGGATTGGGGGCCGGCTGCTGGTTTTCCAGCATGCTCGGCCGGCTTCTGTTGGAGCAGCTGGCATACACGGGCCGAATGTCAGACAATTTTTATTGAACCGACTGACGGCCAGCATTCGGCCTGTGTGTACGGGGCTTTAGTTTGTGTTTTGAAGGCATTTCTAAACTCCTGTTTCTAGGGGTGAACACAAAAAGAGCTTAGACATACTACTCCATAAGCCTGCGCCAAATGGATCATTTAGAGCTTGTTTGTGACGTGTTTACTTGAATAGACTCATTTGGCAAGCTTGGCTTGTGGGCAACATCTAAATCAATGTGAATTGTCGCAAACACAATGCGACTAGACCATTTACTGAGCAGGCATTTTGCTTTACAAATTGTTTGCTTTGTGTTAATAATGCTTTCCAAATGCCTGTTCTTTTTACACCAATGTAAATGAGGACTTGGGGCCTACCAGACAAAATATATCATTATGCCTACTTTTGAGTCTTGGTTCCCTGCATCCAATTCGCAATAGAGGGAGATTGTGATTGTCTTCATATGGAGCCGCTTAACATATCTCCGCAATGGCTCTGGTGCGATTTGCACAGGAACGCTTGTGAGTCTTTTGGTCGGTTTCAGGTCCGAATTCAGCCAAAAATTCGGTCTGAAATCAGACCTCAAACGATGGAGGATGCACCGAACTCCTGCTGTGAACCGCTGCCTGCTCCTATGTGAACCCAGCCTTAAGTGATGCATTGTTGCTAGCTTACCCAGTAAATTGACATGTGTTATTTGTACATGTTATTAAAAGTTAGAAAATGAGGAAGTAATGCAGAAAGGGTCATTCCTGACCAATTAGCTAGCCATCTAGTTAGTAATGCTTGTATTCATAATGACATGTACCTGCTGTCATGTAGAAGGAATTTCCTAGTGATCAGCTAACTTCTTCCTTGTAGTATAAGCCCAGGAAACAGGCCGTGAAATACATTCCTTCAACCCATCCTGTTCTCACCTTCTCTGCTCATTTGTTTGTCTGGAGGAATGGCTTGGAGCCACCGCTCGGCGTCGGTGCTCAGTGTGCAGGAAGCCCATTGCTTTCCTCTGAGCAGAGCCATGATGTCATGCTTTGGCTGTAATGTAAAAAGTGTGTGATGGAGCATAGGAAGCTGTCAGATTTTTCAGGATTTAGATGTGAAAAGTGTCCTCTGGGTTAAAGAGGCTAATTAACAACAGGTTGGATCTATAGCAACATATCTGCTTGGTGAGCTATTTATCACGGGAATAACACTTCATAAAGAAAAGACGTATCCAGCTGGCTAACAAGATTGAATCAGGAGTGAAGAGATATAAAACCTTTTTCAGAGGCCCTCTTCAAATCCAGGGTCAGATTTTTGTGTGCTTTTAGTAAATACCCAGTCTCATAAAGCTGCTTTAACCACTTACGCACTGGGCACTTAAACCCCCTTCCTAACCAGACCAATTTTCAGCTTTCCGTGCTCTCACATTTTGAATGACAATTACTCAGTCAAAACTGTACCCATATGACTTTCTTTCTTTTTTTTTTTTGCACACAAATAGAGCTTATTTTTTGCGCTATAAAGAAAAAAAGACAGAGAAATCTTATAAAAAAAAAAAAAAAAGCATTTTCTTTGTTTTTGTTATAAAGTTTAGCAAATTAGTATTTTTCTTTATAAATTTTGCCCAACATTTATACTGATACATATCTTTGGTAAAAATAACCCAAATTGGTGGATATTATTTGGTCTTTGGCACCATAGCTTGTAGACACTATAAATTTCACAATCTCTGAAATCGATCACACCTGAAGTACTGACGGCTTTTCTCATTTCTTGAGACCCCAACATGCCGGTAAAGTACAAGTACCCCCCAAACGACCCATTTTTGGAAAGCACACATTCCAAGGTATTTACTAAGAGGCATGGTGAGTTTTTTTGATTGTTGTTTTTTTTTACCCACAATACTTTGATATATGATATATATATATATATATATATATATATATATATATATATATATATATATATCAATTATATAATTTCACAAAATTGTCATATTAGTAGGTTATTTCTCACACACAGCATATGCATAGCACAAATTACACCCCAAAACACTTTCTGCTACTCCACCTGTATGGCAATGCCACATGTGAGACTTTTACACAGCGTAGCCACATACAGAGGCCCAACATGCAGGGAGCACTATCAGGCGTTCTAGGTGCATAAATTACACATATAATTTCTTGACTACCTCTTACACTTTTGAGGCCTTGGAGCACCAGAACAATAAAAATGACCCCATTTTGTTAGAAAACACCCCAACGTATAATATGAGGCATAATGTGTGGTTTGAACATTTTTTTTTTTTTTTTTTTTTTTTTTTTTTTTTCTACAAGTTTTTGGAAAATGTGGAAAAGAAATTAAAACGCTTCTTCCTTTGTGTATAAAAAAAAAAAAATAATAAAATTGTCCATTTATACAATATTTCTAACACATAGCATGTACATACAGAAAATTACACCCCAAAATAGATTCTCTTACTGAGTACAGCGATACCACATATCGGAGACTTTTCTACAGCCAGGCCACATACAGAGGCCCAACATGCAGGGAGCACCATCAGGTGTTCTAGGGGCATACATTTGAAATCTAATTTGACTACCTATTACAATTTTTTTGTGTGGCACTGTAGTGGTGTGGATGGCTGAGTTGTGGCTATAATGGGCACAGATCAGTGCTGTGGGCACTACAGATCCAGCCCACCGCACTGCTGCACCCGATCTCTCCCTTCTCCGCTCATTCTTTACCGATTGGTACAGAGAGGGGAAAGAGGAACTGGACATGACGCCGGTTTGTTTACAAGGGATCGCTCCATCATTTGACATAGTGATCTTGTGGTAAACAGCCGCTGTCAGCGGCCATTTACCGTGATGCGCCAGGTCCTCTGGACCCAGTGGTTTTGGATACTCCCATATGCGCAATTCTGGGAGGACGTCAATTTACGCCCTCCCAGAGTTATCGAGCCACCTTCATTCGGCTCTGGCGTGGTTAAGTGGTTAAAGCTGCGCACTAGCCACAGATAAAAATATAATGTAACGCAGCACTGCCCTCCCATAGCTGAAATCCTCAAGTTTTTCTGGTTCAGCTGGACTAGTAGCCTGTAGGCATATTTGTAGGTGCTTTTTTTCTGTAGATAGACCGGTTACCCCAGACAGCAAATTGTGCCCTAGGTGACTGGTCATCTCAACACGTCCCACGTCCGAACAAAATTATGTGCTTTGCCCTATGGATTCCAGTCTCTTGTGGCTACAGGATTTTTTAACACCCCTGTGATGTCAAAGGGGCTAAAAAGAAAATAAGTAATTGCATGGGATTGCAGACCCCATAAGCACTAATTTAATGCGCATGAATACATTTCTTAAATGTGTGTTTTTATTTTTATTTTTTTAACTTGGGCCATAAACAAATCAAGAATATTTTGAAATGAATAATAAACACCAAAGCTCAGTCAACAAGACTCAAGCTGAACATAACAGTCCATTAAAGTCCAAAATCACACTGTCCAACCACAGTCGTTAGTGACAATACCCTCAACATAGGATAGCTGTGACAAGGGGAAGGGTGTGTTGGACAGCTGGTATTGATTGAAGATCCAACTGCTGAGAATCGCTCCAGTAGATATTTAAAGGTAGGTGAGAGTCCCAATTGGGTGGAGGTTTTCCCTCCATAAGTTTCTAACCAATACGAGAGCGATGGACAACTAGATCTACTAAAGCCCCGTGAGACATCAGCCGGTTCAATAAAAGACAGGCAACATTTTGCCCGTGTGCATGTTAGCCGGTTCAACAGAAGCTGGCCTTTTGGCCATTTAGCCATTCTTGGCCATTAAGAAATAACGGCATCTCAAACGCATCCCGCATTTTGCCACAATTCCGTCCACGATTCAAATCACCTAGGTGTGAATGGAACCTGGGGGAGGGGGATTTACTACAACTGCTAAAAAAACAAAACAAAGAATCCAATAGTAACCAATTTGCTTCAGGTTTTATTGTCAAAGCTTAATTGTACAAGCTGAAGTTAGAAGCCTTTTGGTTACTATGCACAGCTGCACCATATTCTGTGTGCACCAGTTTTAGTAAATCTCATCCAAAGTGCTGTTAACCCCCCTGACGGTTTTCCCGAGTCTGGCTCGGGGTGGATTTTTTATACCATTAGCGGTATCCCCGAGCCAGACTCGGGACTGCATCGCTGGATCCAGGAGGAGGAATACTCACCTTCTCCCTCGGATCCAGCGTCGTCTCCCCGCTGTACGAGCGAGCCGTGTCTCGCTCGATCTATCACATCGGCGATCTCCGTGCCCTGCGAGCGTTGCGACGCACGGGCACGGAGATCGGCGCCAAATTCAAAAAGTGAAACACACAGTAAACATACAGTATAATGTAATCTTACAGATTACATTGCTGTATGTAAACATTTCACATCCCCGTTGTCCCTAGTGGTCTGCCCAGTGTCCTGCATGTAGTTTTATATAATAAAAGCTGTTCTTTATGCCTGGAAACTGGAGATTGTCCATAGCAACCAAAACTGTCACTGTACATCAAAAATGATTTTAGAGCAGCTAGAAAACAGCGATAATAAATTAGAATCACTCGCAGAATTGAGCGATAGCGATTTGTGGGGAGATTCGTCATCAAATACTGAAAAGTAATGACAGTGACAATTCTGCAACTGAGCAAATTTCAGTGTTTTTGATGTGATTACATTATTGAATAATTTTTATTATTGTTATATTATTATTTGGTACAATTATTTATAATTATTTCTTATATTATAATTTATGATTAAATTTTTCAAACTTTATCATACCCGGGATGTCTGCTAGACTCTGGTTTGGACAGATTTAAGAGAGTTATTCCTAAGAATTGCAGGACTACAATATAAAACGGCAAATTTTCATGCAAAATAATGGTACCGCTTTTAGCACCTAAAATCCGAAATAATGGTACCGCCAGGGAGGTTAATTATGAAAAGTAGACACTATAGAGAGATATATATATTTTTTGTTCACATTTCATGTCTGACTTACAACTACTTTAATTTAGCTTTAACAAGGGGTGCCAAGGTTTGCAATCGCATGGGGCCATTTCATAATGTTGCCATAAAAGGACAGGGGGGGGGGGGGGGGGAAACCTTCCCGAATGACCGTATACAGGAAGAGAGGGAGGTTGGGGATTGATTACTACTGCTGCCCAGAAAAAAAAACTTTATTGCTAAGACATGATGAGTACCTGACCTGGCGTAAGGGGAGGATCGCTGAGTGTAGCTGCGCTGTTGAGGGTTGGAAAGTTCATGATACGTTGTTTGGAGGCGTGCTGAGAGCATCTGTGCGGATCTGAAGATCACGGGACATCCGAAAGATCGGGATAATCTCCGGCATCTGGTTATCGAGACGTCTATGTGACCTGTGATCAAATTTGTGTAGTTTGACCTCCCCTAACGGGGGTCA
Source organism: Lithobates pipiens (assembly GCF_037356315.1). Taxonomy (NCBI): domain Eukaryota; kingdom Metazoa; phylum Chordata; class Amphibia; order Anura; family Ranidae; genus Lithobates; species Lithobates pipiens. The sequence goes on from NW_027507903.1 coordinate 315,926,934, forward strand.
CTGGGGATCTGGTAAGCCTCCATCTATTAGTGGTTTTTAGAAGTGAAGGGTCCACGTGGTCAAGTACTATTTCATTGAATAAACAAGCTTTAGTTATTTGTACTTTATATATATATATATATATATATATATACTGGACATTACTTATATTTTTTGTATTCATTTACATATGGACATTTGAACTCGCAACTTGTTTTTTTATTATCTCATTGGACACTCAAATTTAATAAGATTTTTTTCACAATAATTTTTTCACATTATTTGTGTATTTGGTTTCACAGCTTTTTTTCTGATTTATTTATTTTTTTTGCACATTTTTTCAGGTCACATTCACATTTAGTGGCCAAGCGCTGCACTTTGTTTCTTTTGTAAGATTAAGGGTATTTACACACTGAGGCGGGGGGTCCGTTAGCGGTAAAGCGCTGTTACTCTATGCAAAGAAAGGGTTAAAAGCACCCGTCTTGCGGCGCTGCACATTCATTTCAATGGGCAGGGCGTTTTTGGGAGGGGTATATACACCCTTCCCAAACCACCCCAAAGATGCTGCTTGCGAGACCCTTTTTTTTTTTTTTTCCCCCTGTCCCACAAGCACACTGCCCCGGTGTGAAAGCACTCGGGCTTTAACACTGGGGAGGCATGGGGTGCTTTTACAGGCGCTATTGTATTCTGATAATGTTATGTGGTTAATTTATAATGAAGCATTCAGTATATATTTTATTTATATATTTTTATTTTTTAACCTTTTTTATACGCCAACATTTTTTTATTCAGGTGAGCTTTTCCAATACAGTGAATTACCTGGCTGAATTTCCCCAGCCAAGTTTTAACATCATTTTGGGTGCAAGATCTCTGTACAGCTCCTGATGCTTTGAAGGCTCTAGAAGTTGCTGAGTAACTGACCTAAGAAATGTAATGCATGTTGTGTGCACACAAAGCACAAGGTGCCCAGTGCCAATATCATGTATGACATGTATGATTCAAACAGGTCAGCTTTTCTGATATTGGTGGGATCACTTAGGAGGGGCATTTAGTTTTCTTTGGACTGAATTTCGATTAGAGAGTGGTCTTAAATCTTTGGTCAGCTTCTTCCAGGCATAACCAAGATTTTGGCGATAAAGCATGTACATGTGGGGCACTAAAGTGTTTTTTGTAGAAGCAGATACTGTTAAAGAGATTGTAAAGCTTTGGATTTTTTAAATTAAAATAATTATGTCAAGCCATTGCACAGAGCAGCCCCGATCCTCTTCTTCTCAGGTCCCAAGATGGCGCTCCTGGCTCCCCTCTTGAGCAAGTGCCCACCATAGAAAGCGGCTTTCTTGATCCCGACCATACCTGTCTGTATCTATAATCACAGACAGCGTGGCAAGGCTCAGCCCAGCCCCCTGCTCCCTCATCATAGAATTTGATTGACTGCAGCGGGAGCTAAAGGCTCCCACAGCCATCAATCTGCCTTTGTGAGGGGGAGAAAGCCGAGAGAGTCGCTGCTCTCATGCATATCGGTGGATAAAAATTGGGCTCAAGTACAGTTGTGCATTCCCTGGCAGAAATTGTGAAATTTTGACATTTATACTGATCATGCCAAAAAACTGTCTTTGAACTCACACTGAGTTGCGGGAATTAAGCCGTGCAAGTTCAGCTGATTTCAATCCCGCATGTCAATCAAGATTTCGGCTGCGATTTCAGAGACAACTGTGCAGATTTCTGTAAATTCGCATCCCGATATAGCAAAAAGTAGTAGAGAAACAACTTTTTTGAAATCGTCGCGGCGCTGCATATGCAGCATTGTACCAATTAGAACGGTGCCATTGATGGCAATTGGCACCAATTTGACATGTCAAAATGCTTCATTGTGAACCAGGGCTTAAAGCGGAGGTCCACCCTAAAGTGGACCTTCCGCTCATTGGAACCCTCCCCCCCTCCGGCGCCACAATTGGCAACTTTCAGGGGGGGAGGGGGGTGCAGATACCTGTACAGTACAGGTATCTGCACCCACTTCCGGGATAGCTCTCTGCGGAAAGGGGCGTAGATTACGCCCCTTTCCGAAAGTCCCCCACTGCCTGCTGGGAAACGCACAGATCCCAGAGGCAGCGGGTCCATCCTTATTGCGCAGCGCGACTCGTGCATGCGCAGTAGGGAACCGGGAAATGAAGCCGAAAGGCTCCACTTCCTGATTCCCATACCCAAGATGGCGGCGGCAGCACCCGAGAGACGATCAAGAGATCGGCTTCGGGTGCCGACATCGCGGGCGCGCTGGACAGGTAAGTGTCACTATTTTAAAAGTCAGCAGCTGCAGTATTTGTAGCTGCTGGCTTTAAAAAAAAAAAAAAAAAACGCGGACTCCCGCTTTAAGGATAGTGATCATTTGAAATCACCCAAATGACCCTGATCCTAATGAAAAGTTGTTGAGTGGCCACCAGGCTCCTAACCTTAATCGCTTGCCCACTGGGCACTTAAACCCCCTTCCAAACCAATTCCAATTTTCAGCCTTTAGTGCTCTCACATTTTTGAATGACAATTACTCAGTCATGCAACACTGTACCCATATGACATTTTTGTCCTTTTTTTCACCCAAATTGAGCTTACTTTTGTTGGTATTTAATCACCACTGGGTTTTTTATTTTTTGCGCTATAGATGAAAATAGACCGAAAAATTTTGTAAAAAAATAAATAAAATGCATTTTTTTTCTTTTTGTTATACAATTTTGCAACTTAGTCATTTTTCTTCATAAGTTTTGGATAAAACTTATACTGCTACATATCTTTGGTATAAATAACCCAAACCAGTGTATGTTATTTGGTCTTTGTGAAAGTTCTATTCTACAAGCTATGGTACCAATCATTGAAAATTGATCACACCTGATGTACTGATGGCCTATCTGAGACCCTAACATGCCAGGAAAGTACAAATACCCCCCAAATGACCCCTTTTTGTAAAGTAGACACCCCCAAGTATTTAGTAAGAGGCATGGTGAGTTTTTTTTTTTTTTTTTTTTTAAGTCAAAAAATGTTTTCCACAAATTTTTGGAAAATGTATAAATGTCAATTTTTATATGATATTTCTAACACATAGAATGTACATGCCAAAAATTACACCCCAAAATACATTCTTCTTCTTGTCCCATGAATGGCGATACCACATGTGTGAGACTTTTCCACAGCCAGGCCACATACAGAGGCCCAACATGCAGGGAGCAACGTCAGGTGTTCTAGGGACATAAATTTCAAACCTATTTTACACTTTTGTGAGGCACGGATGAGCACTGATGTGGCACAGATGATCATGAATGAGCCATGGATAGGGATGGAAGGGGATGTATGAGCCGTAGAATGGGGATGGATCAGCACTGTGAGCACTTCAGATTCAGCCCACATTGCTGCACCCGCTCCCTCCTCTCCTTGCACACTGTACTGATCGGTGAGAGTGGAGGAGCTGTACCAAGAACCCGGTGAGCATGGACAGTCCCATGTGCGCGCCAGATTCTGAAAGGACATCATATGACGCCCTCCCAGAGTTATCTGACCATGCTGTAGCCTTCATTCAGCTATGGCCTGGTCAGTAAATGGTTAATATCATCAAGCTACTTTGGGGAGATCTTAAACGTGCAGTTCATGCAAGATGATCAAAGACTTTGCTTGGCTTGGAGGCATTCTGGCAAGATAAATGGGCAGCTATACCACCTACAAGAGTTCAGGGTCTCATAGACAACTATAATGCTGTTTTATTGATGCTAAAGGGGGCAATGCACAGTATTAAGAACTAAGGGTATATAGACTTTTGAACAGGGGTCATTTCATTTGCTTACGTGTTGCTGTTTTGTTTTATGATTGTGCCATTCTGTTATGACCTACAGTTACCGATTATGAATCCCATAAGAAGTAAAAGACGTGTGTGTGTGTGTGTGTGTGTGTGTGTGTGTGTTCCAGCTCACCCATGTATCCTTTTTAACAATGGTACATACTGTATATTACATCTTCAGGGGTATGCAAACTTTACTGTATATAACATCTTCAGCCTGGGTTCACGCTTGTGTGATGCAGATTCCGCATGTGATTCACCCAAGAATCTCACCACATTCCTGTGCACATAACTTGTGATGTCTGTGTTGTGATTTGAGCCATACATTTTTGTATGGCTCAAATCTCATCCGCACCAAAATGGTGCAGGGCACTTTTTTTTTTTTTTCTGCACGTTCATCGCATGGGTGTAAATTATTTTTGGCAATAGCACTACGTTGTGTAATCCTGTTTTGGGGTGTCGTTAATCTAACCTTGACACCCACAGCAGATCGCATGGATGCCGTGCAGTTGCAATACAGTGGGGGATACACACACGATTCAGTATTTTGGGAGTGTGGATAGCAAAAGAATGGCCAAGCCACGTGAGCAACCTTTGGTGTTCACTAAGCAGCAGGACAGTTGCTTAGCACGGCTAAGTTGGAAAAGATCTCTGTAGAAGCGGTGATGTGTGTGTGTGTGTGTGTGTGTGTGTGTGTGTGTGTGTATGTATGTATATGTGTATATGTGTGTGTGTATATATATATATATATATATATATATATATATATATATATATATATATATATATATATATATATATATAATATTAGGGATGCACCGAAATTTCGGCCGCTGAAACATATCGGCCGAAAATGCCCTTTTCGGCAATTTGCCAAAGGAAAAAACGGCAGATAATTGAGCCGAAAATAGGGCGGGCCTGGGGGCGGAACTCCGCCCCCGCCCCTGGTGCCGTCCATGATGGGGGTGAATAGCGCAGGAGAGCCACCGCCGTCTGGGGGAATAGAGTGCTGGGAACATCACAGCTTTAATTTCAATAGCTGTGTGTTCCCCGTCGCGCGCCGTCACACACAGCCCCTCCCCCTTGTCCGGGGAACTTTGATAGACAGATCACCTGTCCAGATTGAACGGGTGATCTGTCTATCAAAGTGCCTGCTCTCTTCAGTGGGGGGGCATAGCTGGCTGCATCAGTGGGGGGGCATAGCTGGCTGCATCAGTGGGGGGGCATAGCTGGCTGCATCAGTGGGGGGGCATAGCTGGCTGCATCAGTGGGGGGGCATAGCTGGCTGCATCAGTGGGGGCAACACTGGCTGCATCACTGGGGGCAACACTGGCTGCACTTATCTTTTATCATGTCGCCAGTCTCTGACCACCTCCTGTACCATGTCGCCAGTCTCTGACCACCTCCTGTACCATGTCGCCAGTCTCTGACCACCTCCTGTACCATGTCGCCAGTCTCTGACCACCTCCTGTACCATGTCGCCAGTCTCTGACCACCTCCTGTACCATGTCGCCAGTCTCTGACCACCTCCTGTACCATGTCGCCAGTCTCTGACCACCTCCTGTACCATGTCGCCAGTCTCTGACCACCTCCTGTACCATGTCGCCAGTCTCTGACCACCTCCTGTACCATGTCGCCAGTCTCTGACCACCTCCTGTACCATGTCGCCAGTCTCGGACCATGTCCCCAGTCTCTGACCACCTCCTGTACCATGTCGCCAGTCTCTGACCACCTCCTGTACCATGTCGCCAGTCTCTGACCACCTCCTGTACCATGTCGCCAGTCTCTGACCATCTCCTGTATAAAAATATTTTTTTAAAACAGTCATTTTCGGTATCGGTGCTGTATCGGTTTTCGGCCTAGTGTATTTTTCATTTTCGGTATCGGTTTCGGCACCAAAAATACCATTTGATGCATTATATATATATATATATATATATATATATATATATATATATATATATATATATATATATATATATATATATATATATATATATATATATATATATATATATATATATATATATATATATATATATACATATACATACACACCCCATGGAACTATGCAAAATATCCATACCTGGTTCCAATCCCAACCACGACACTACCTGACTGAAGTTTGCATGTTCTGCCTGTGTGGGTTTCCTCCTGGTACTCCCGTTTCTTCCCATACTGCAAAGGCTGGTAGGTAAATTGGCCCTGGAATGTGAGTTGGGGACCTTAGATTGTAAGCTCCTTGAGGGCAGGGACTGATTTGAATATAATCTAATGCGCTATGTAAATTGGTACCAATAATAAATTAATAAAATACCAGAAATGCATCTTTCAGTCTGAATGCAGGCTAGTAGAAGTTCGTTTTTGATTGGATCCACTTAGGAATTGCCATTTAAAAATAAGAACTCAATTACTGAATGTGGTGGGTGGTGTCATTTTATAATTACCATTTCATCATCCAGGGATTGGAGGTGACTTTTGTAGTCTATTTTTATAATCACCCACTCCGTTAAACCCACACAATTTTCAGCATACATATCCTCTCTTCATGCAGTCATTTCTGTCCTCCCACACACACATCCTCTGCCTGGGATTGTACCAGCCAGCCACGCTTCAGTAACAGATATTTGTGTCTGCTTAAATCCACTTATCTCGTTTTTGTTTGTCCCAAATTGTGAATTCTGTTCTTCCTGCTAGATATTGTAAGAAAGAGAAGTTTATGGAAACGTAAGTGTGTGTGTATTTGGAATTTAATTTGTTGGGTAAGCGGAAGTCAGTGGAGGGATTGGCAGAGAGGAGTAGCAGACACGAAGTGGTTGGCAAGGTGGATGAGCCTGGCATAAATGCTGGTAGCAAACAACTTGCATCAGGTGCCACCATTATGAGACAGAATAGTGGCTGGACCTCAGGCATTTAAAGTGTTTGTTAACCCTATTTGTTGAAAACTGCCAGCCGCTCTATTAGAGGCTGGCATAGCAAAATGTATAAATCCTTTCTAAAAACGAGCATTCTAAATGGCTTTTTACAGCTGTCTTAAGGCCAGTCACGTGACTCATGCCCGCTTTTCAGTTCCGATACACGGCTACTGCAGGAAGGACTGTGATCTCCCTCTGACGTCAGCCAGAGACGTCCTGCAGAATCCCTATCTCGGAGCTGTAAAGCCTCTGCGACTCATGTGACCAGCATGAAGACAGCTGTACATGGCTTTTTAGAATGCTTGGTTTTTGGAAAGAATTTACAGTGTGCTATGCCAGCCTCTAATATAGGGGCTGGCAGTGACAATTGTAGGTTTTTAATAGTGGCGGGGGGAGAGAGCAGGGCAGAGTATGACAGAGGGACGCACTCTCTGGTCAAGACTGAGTAGCCCTGGTTATCATGGTCAGCGCAGAGAGGGCATACAAATTTATCTTTTAACATGCTAGTTGCCTGGCTGTTTCTATACTTTAGGTGTTGTTGAGTTGGCATGCAGCTGAGACTAGTGCGTTGCACCTCTGTACCACACATCAGTGATTCGGACAGATTCATGTATCTGTTGAACAGGTACATGAAATTGTCATAGGAAGCTGCTGGCATTAGGGCCATAGTGTCCACAAGCACAATTCATTCACACCTTTTAGTGGAGTTTAGTGGAAACGTGTTCCTGCTCACGGTTTTTCTTCTGCGTTTTTCATGCAGAAATACGCAAGGTGAGGGTTAAAAAAAAAGATCTCAAAGTTGCATAGGAAAAGCTTCTTATCTAATGCGACTTCTGTTAGTTAACAGAGAAGTTTATGGGGCTGAAATTGCACTTGAGTTGGACCAGAGTAGTGTAGGAAATTTTCCAAAATTGCACTGGGCTGAGTAGCATAGATTGGGATGGGCACAATTGAAAACTATGTGATTCTGTCTGACTCCAGTTGCATCAGAAGTCGCACACTAATGTGAACCGGGGCTTATCAAATTTCTCCTAGTGTATTTGCATCACAACCAGGAGATGTAAAATAATATATAAATAATAATATATATTTATAAGGACCCTACTAGGGATACGGCTGCCTGTCTCGAATACCTATAGGGTACACCTTTTGTCTTGGTTTCAATATTAGTTGTGGTCATGTATACTGCTCTATCCACAATACAAATCCCATAGTCCCCACATCTTGGGAGTAACCAAAAGGAGGCGAAGTGCCTACATACAGTAGGACTTGGAAATCTGATCACAGCAACAAAAAAAACTTTTTTTGAGATTTAGAGGAGGCTGAGAGCAAGAGAAGATACTTTTTTAAGTTGAGAATACATACTTTGTGTGTGTTTTTTTTTTTATTTTTATTTTATTTTTTTTGTGCTACTTTAATTACTAATCCGTACTTGCTCTTTTGTACAGCACAGTCTCTTGGATGAGTTATAATATTCAAAGCATGCTTCGGAGTCTTGGTCCTAAAAGAATGTTCTCCTATGTAGTGTGTTTTTTTCACTCTATTCAGGCATATTTTGTCACCTATGTCCTAAAATCAACTGAAGTCAATATTCCTTCTAATTTTTGCATTGACTGAAAAGATTTTGAGGCGTTATTACTGTAGGGAGGGACCATTTAAGGATGTGGATCACTCGAGTCAGCACTCATTTCAAACCTTAAAATAGCGTCAGGAAGCTGGTGCTCACATCCCCTGGCAGAGAAGGTCCTTTTTGTCCTTTTCCTGGCGGCAGAGCAGGGGCTGTGCCTGAAGCAATGATTTTCCTCTCCCATGTAAACAGTACTAAAACCCAGGCTCTACCGTATTATGACGTGCAGGAGATAAAGGGTACATCATGTCTCAAAGCCAGTGTATCCTACACCGCCAGACAAGTGTTATTGAATTACCGCTATGTACTTTGATGTGCTACAAAGATGTGCTGTCTTGGGGTCTGACTCATTAAAAGAAAACCTAATATTACAGTTCTTGCCATGAGTAACCAGTAAAGTTACTTAATTTAATATATATATATATATATATATATATATATATATATATATATATATATATATATATATATATATATATATATAATCTCTCAAAATGAAAAAAAAAAATAACCTGCAGAGCTACACTTATACATACTTAAAACAAACCCCTATCCTATGATCTAAAAGTGCACCCAAACTGTGCTGTATTATAGGGGATATCTAAAAACGTATGTTGTGCCGAAGCAGCACTTTACATTTTTATCCTAAATACAGCCTCAATCATTTTGAATGTGCCTACCGTCTTTTCGTCTTTGTCTTCTGTAACTTGAGATCTCAGGCACTGTAGCCTCTGACTGTTAGTGGAACTTTAGTTAGACTGGTGCCTTTTGCAGGTATAGCTATTGATTACATTTAAAGTGCGTATCCTCTTTAAAATCCAGTAAGGCATTGTTTTTTTTTCCAGCTCTGCACAGCCTCCGTTGCTCTTTATTTTCAAAACTGTGCCGATAGTGAGTTGCTAGAGGCTGATCTGCTGACAGCCTAAAGATTTGGACCTTGTTCACACTGATGTGATTTCAGATGCGATTTGTGTTGCACTGAATCGCATGATAGGGGAAATATTGTTTCCCATGGTACTTGTTCACATCAATGCACCACAGCTGTAATGCAAAACAACATTGGGGAAGGGTCCTGCACCATTTTTTGGTGCAATGCAGTGTGGTTTTTATTTTATTGTCTATAGATTTTCTCATAGCCCCCATGTTGATCTTCCCCACCACCCTGCCCGAGTGTTTTGAGATGTAAATCTGTCAGTAACAATAAAAAAAAAAAGAGCCCGGCCAACACCACCACCCTGTCACTTGACACTCACTGAATGTCCCTGCCACAAAGTAAACAAAGTTGTGACATCTATAGGGGGCAGGTCTACTTAGCAGTAGGGGGAATCAGCCATATTCAGGCGGCGGGGTATTTTTTTTTTTTTTTTTTACCAAAAATATGTAGAGAAATACATATCTGCATAAACTGCGGAAGAAATTTTATTTATTTTTTTTTTTTTTTTCTTTATTTTTTGGGGGGGATATTCATTATAGCAGAAAATACATTTTTTTATTTTTTTTTTTTTTTTTTTTTTTTTTTTAATTATCCGGTCTTCTCCTTTTTTTTTTTTTTTGGTTTATAGCACAAAAAATAAAAACATGCAGAGCTGATCAAAGCTCTATTTGTGGGAAAAAAAGGACGAAAATTTTGTTTGGGTATAGCATCGCACAACCTCAAAATGATCAGTTAAAGCAACACAGTGCCAAATTGTAAAAAGTGCTCTGGTCAGGAGCGGGGAAAAATCTTCCGGGGCTGAAGTGATTAAACACTAGTGTAGAAGGCATAGAGATCAGGAGAGAACAAAGACAGGCCCTCTGCTGGCAGATTACTGGATCTACACTGGAAAGTGAATCTAGGTAGGATGCATGATGTATTTTAGGTACTTTTTCTGTGGTGTGATTTGAACTTATGTGGCTATCTGTTAGCAAGTCAGTAATTTCTAGTGTCTGGATGGTGTCAGCGATTTAAATTGTTAGATGATTGGATGACTAATTGTCTGAATTATGTACCGCACAAATGTGCTTCCCCTAGTTTTCAATGGTCTCGTCAGATAATAAAAACTAGGACATGCATGGCTGAGGAATGATTTCACGCCTTTATATGATGAGGCTGGAATTCCATATTTTGAATTCTGAACCATACATGAAATGGAATAACTCTCTCTGAGAGCATGCAATTAGGAGAAGCAGATCAGGCATTGCAGATTTATCAATTTTTTTTAAAAAGCGTGTGCTTGAAAATTTTAATTTTTCCTGTTTTATGACCCAACTAAGACTTCAAATGAGGGGATTCTGAAATTCTAAGGATTTTCTGGGTTGTAGAGACTCGCCCTGCTAGTGAAATCCTGGTATTGCTTCATGACTATTAAAGATCCAGTCCCCAGCTCAAAAAATTGCAGGTAAAAGCACAGAATCATTAACTGCTACCTGCCTGGTTCATTGTAAAATTTCATTCTGGCGGGGACCCTATTGTTCTGGGTGGACATCATATGACATCCTCCCGAGAACTTGTCCGCTCTCCAGCACGATTTGTCTTTGCATTAAGGTAAAAAATCTTCTGTATTCAGCTCCCTCCTTATACATACTTGAGCCTGCTTTTGATCCAGAATTGTGCACAAGAGCAGCAGCTCTCTCTGCCCTCTTTCCTCATTGGACAGGAAGGCGGCAGCAGGGGAGCCATTGGCTCCTGCTGCTGTCAATCAGTAAGCAGAGCGGGGAGCAGAGCCAAGCCAGGCTGTGTGTTAATGGACACACAGCGCAGATCAGGATCAAGCCCCCATGTGTGCCCCCATAACAAATGGTTTGCTATAGTGTGGGGGGGGGAGGGGGGAAACCAGGAGGATTGGGACTGCTCTGTGCAAAACCACTGCACAGATCAGGTAAGTAAAAATGAAAAATTAAGACCGCAGCTACTCATACTGCAGCTGCTGACTTTTAATAACAGGACACTTACCTGTCCTGGAGTCCAGCGATGTTGGCACCGCTGCTGTTTACATCAGCTGTCAGGTGCTGCCATTTCTGGTCCCTACTGCGCATGCAAGAGTCACTGCTGTGCTCGCCTACTGGCCCAATGATGGGGGGGAGGAGGAGGGAGCCCAGCTGCTGATGTAAAGCGCCACTGCTCGGAAGTGGGGACAGGATACCTGTCAGAGGGGTATCTTCCCTCCCTCCCCCCTTCGAAAGATGGGACACCCGGGGGAGAGGAGGAGACAAATAAGTGGAAGTTTCACTTTTGGGTGGAACTCCGCTTTAATGCCTTTTTTTTATTTTATTTTTCTTTGAAGGTGCTAGCAAATTAGATTTCTTTATGTAGCCATTTTCTCTAGCTCAGCCAGTTTCCCCTTACCCAACTACTCCACATTCCACCATGCTACATAAACATTTATGTAGCTGCCAGGGGAGGAGTGAAGGGCTATAGTATACTCAGGCATGTTTTCTATTCTAGTCCAAACCAAGCCTGCCAGGAAATGGTCATCTGTAATTGGCCAATCCTCTGCAGCCAGGCCAGTCCTCACCCCGCAGCCACACCTAAACAAGAGACATGTATATGTGCCACTGAAGCAGGGAATTCCTTGGCTGGTTATGATTGGCCCGGTACACTGATGGACTCGCGTAGGAACTAGGATCTGAACACACCCAAGCGTACTATGAGTGACCGTTATGAGACTCACATCCAAGATTGTGTCAGTCTCCAGGCTTTTTAAATGTCTACACAAGGGAGACTTTTACAGGTAACTGACATGCATAAAATGTTAAATGTACATATCCAGTGGGAAGCTTGCTGCCAAAGTGAATGTACTTTTGACTGTGGCCCTTTTGTGAGCACCATTCTGTTTTACTGATTGGACAGTTTGCCAAGTATGGTAACCGTATGGCAAGAACCTTCTGTTGAAACCCTTTGTGTTACTTCAAAAAAGGGTCCCAATTAAACATCCTTTGCCAATACTTTTTGATCCTAGCTACTTTACAAAAAGATTTCTATAGACTTGTTGACTGGGCATTTGGGCTGCATTCATCTACTAGTGATCAGGATACCTATCTTCAACATGCATTTTCTCACCCTACACAATTCTAGACTACTTCGTGTGTGTGTGTGTGTGTGTATATAGACTTCTACTGCTTAAGACTGATGCTGATTTCAAGCCTGGTATGTTACCTTGTTGATTACTGGTAAGTAAATGGAATGGAATCAATGTTTTGGCAACTGGCGATCCTTTGTGGGCAGAAGGTAATGGCTTGGTTCATTGAAACCCTAAAACCACATTTTTAAGAGTGTTTATTCTATAGCGGATTATCCCAAGAAGTTTAACCTCATGCCCCACTCATTGCATCCCTCAGATTAAGGTTCTTTTAACAAGCTCCAATTGTACACTGTTCTTCATTTGTGAAACACATGAGCTTAACCTTAGGATAAACTGCTTTAGCAATGGTATGTCAAAACCTTTTATTAAAGTCCCTGCAGATCTGTGCGAAATCAGTGAGCTGTCAGGTTGCTTGGCTCCTGGCCCATGAAGTCGTTTCTGTGGACCTTTTTCTAATTCAGTTTACGTGGAGGGAGTTGGATGGCTGGTTTATTTTGGAAAGGGAAGTGGAAAAAGAAAGCTGCTGTGTCCTTTTTTTTTTTTTTTTTCTGGGCCATAAGGGATTTGAATGGCGTAATCTTGACACTGTCATAAATAGATTAAAGTGGCCTATGAGGGAGTTGGTCTGACCCTCCTGACTTGGCTCACACTGCGTCAGCGCGTTATGTGCCAAGCGAGGCATTAGCTGTCTTACCTGCCAATAGTAGGCATATAGCAGAACAATGAATCTGTGTGTAATATTTCAAAATTACGCAGATTTTTAGAATTTAACATTTGTTACGCATTCTATCAAATCTGCATGATGTTTCTGCTTTCAACCCTAATTCTGTCCACACTGCAGCTGTACTATAGTCCAAAAGCTACTTTTTTTCCTTAATTTATTTAGCTGCAAGTTCTTGGATCTCCCTTCCTGAAAAAGCCGCATATTTTCTGTGCTCTGTTTGAAGGGTTCTTGGTCAAATTTGACTGCAAATCCAATTGTCAATTTTTTGACAATTATATTTACTATATGTACTTTTTGTCTGAGCACCTTTAGAACTTGTTTTTTTTAAACAATATAATGTCCTTTTTTTGATCTAAGTAAGTTGCATTCAAGTGGCATACAGAGGTAGCCATCTTGCTGCTAATAAGAGATCTGTAATTTTTTTTTTTTTTTTTGCTTGATGGAATTTTCCACTTACCATCTGTGGAGATTAGTCAATGTTTTGCGTTAAGGGATGAAAAAATAACCTTGCTGGCTACTTAAGCATATGAACCCTGATGGTGTTGCCTACTTATTTAAAGCTGAACTCAAGGTATGGGCTTTATTGCATACCAACATTGGTTCAGATGGGGCCAATGTAAGTATTTATATCACTGGAAAAGCTGTCAATCATTATAGCAGTCGATACGACTACAGTAATGACCATGCTCTTTCAGGCCCTGTGCCAAACGATCTCCCCTATGCACACTGCCCACAGAGGGTCACTGGCTTGGCACTGCTGCCATTCTTGGACTGCTTTTTATTTTTGAATCCTTGAATACAAGGCATTCTCTGATTGCATGAGATGTAGTTAGTAGCATCACTGCACCTCTTCCAATTGCAAATCTGGTTGCTTTTTTATTTTTTATTCAAGTTGGAGTTTATTTTTGGTGGACATATTTTCTATTGCATGTATAAATTAGCCACTGTTGAATATGAACATATGTGGTGGTTTAACCACTTCGGGACCGCCCACGTTGATATACGTTGGTCTTTTGACTTTAAATGCCGTTGTTATGGTAGCAGATGGCTACTATAACCCCAGTATTTTCTTCAACGGCAGGCGGTCTGCTTTTAGATAAAAGTGGGCTCGGCGGCGGATTCGCCGCAAGATCACTTTTATCGGCGGCAGGAGAGGTGAACACCAACATCCACCGCCACATACCGGTCATCTCCGCCCTTTGCCGGAGTCGTCGGTAGCAGCGTAGACGATTCGATCTTTTCCCCTCAGAGGCAGGAAGTCGAGTGAGGGAATGATGACCTCCACTCAACTCCATACCATAGGATGACAGAAGCGACGTCAAACGTCACTTCCACCCAACGGCCTCAGAGACAATTTTGCTTTATTGAAAGAAAAAGTATTTTTTTCTTTTTGCAATTAAGTGTAAATGCGAGACCTGAGGTCTTATTGTCATGCTTTTTTTCCTATTACAAGGGATGTTTACATTCCTTGTACTAGGAATAAAAGTGATCCCAATTTATTTTATTTTTTTAAAGGGACAGTGTACAAATTAAAAAGTAAAATAAGAAAAATAAATGAGAGCACCCTGTCTCTCTGTGCTCTTGCACAGAAGCGAACGCATACGTAAACCATGTTCAAACCACACATGGGGAGCAATAATGCTAGAAAAAGACCCCTGTAACTCAAACAGGTAACCTGTAGAAATATTTAAACGTCGCCTATGGACATATTTGTCAAGTTTGCCATTCTATGAGTGGGAGCAATTTTGAAGCATGACATTTTAGGTATCAATTTATTCAGTGTAACATTATCTTTCACAAAATAAAAACAAAGTTTTTAAAACTTGGTGCCTTTTATGTTTTGTGAAGGTTCTGAGGCCTGTTTATTTCAGCTCTTGAAGCAAAGAAAAGATGAGTGTTCTATTAAGAGTCCATGGGTTTTAAAAATACAGTTGTTTAAAATATTTCCATTCCAGGTAAATATCCACACAAACGTTAGGTTGTGAACTGAAAAAGTTCAGTCTGGCGGTTTTTGTCATGATTGTAGTGCTGACCCTGTAGGTGCTGGGGTTCTTGATTTGTTTTTCATACATCCTGGGACACAGAGTTGGGCTAATATTCATTACCTGCTGGGTTATAAGTCATCTCCAGGTGAATGGACACTGGTAGACCAAAGGTCTTTAGACCAGAAGTAATCCCCTATATAACCCCTCCCCTCCCTTACAGGAAGTACTTCTGTTTTTACCAGTGTCTGCAAGGTGGATGGCATGTTTGTTTGTTTTGAGCTCTCTGAGCTCCAAGTTTCTAGTCCCACAAATGGTTTTTAAATGAATCAAGGGATTGACCGATCAGATCCATTTGACACAGACTTTATATGCTTGGATAAATGGTAACCTAGCCTCGCAAAGAAGACTCAAGATCCTGCAAGGTTTTGCCTGTAATGCAGCCTCCGGGCGCTGGACACTACAGCACTGCAAGGCATTCTTAAAGGGTGCTATACAGGTCCAAGGGAGTGGACCCTAAACATGAAAAGGGTACCCAGTCCTTGAAGGTCCTCAAGTGACAGGAACCCACCGTGAAGGATGAAGATTGGGCTCTTAGTTTCTAAGCTGCCCTGTGCCAGGACGGGTAAGTGACAGGTAACAATCAGTTAAGCTAGCTAGAGTCTGGACACCTGTGTGTGGTGACAATACGGGGAGTTTTTGGGCTAGCTGTGGGTGCTTGCAAAGTGTACCCTTTTTTTTTATTTTTTTTCCCTGTGTCTGGCTGTGTTTTTTTTTTTTTTATGTGTGATGGTGCGCCGTGGCGCATTTGCGTTCGCAAAAGCGCTGCTGGGCTCAGCAGTTTATTAATTTGGCAGCCATGGCACACGCAGCTTCGCCGCACATACGCTGTAGCCTTTATCTGGATACGCAGAACGTTCCAGCACACAGCCAGCTTTTTTAAAACTGTGTCTGCCAAGCATGCAGTGCTTCCAGAAGGCAGCTGTGGGAAACAGAGCAGGCTCTGAACCAGGCATTTGCATTGGTTCATTTCTCCTTAACCGGGTCAAGTGAGTCACCAGGTGTTTCTTGGCAGCATTGTTGCATAGGGTCTCCCTTCTAAGGTGTGTTAATACTACACCCATGTACCACCTTTTTGTGGCTAGTAAACATCTTCAAAAAAGAGAAGCGGGACTAATACTACAAGGAAGGGCACACCTATGTCATCAGTAGTTCTTGATGAACCTAGTCGTATCCCTAGTGTTGTATCTCCTGAAGAACCAGAGGCTTCTGGGCAATCTGAGCTGCTGTGCCTATCTAGGATTGTGCCTACAGTCAACGCTGCTGCTTCTCCCTTTATCACTAAGGATGAACTGTCCTCAGCCCTAGCCGGGTTAGAGCATAGGGTTGTTGGCATGATTGCCTCCATCACGCAGAGTGGCAAGAAGCGTGACCGATCCCCCTTTCCCAGAGGCTCCTAGTCTGGAGCAGGAATAGGTTGAGGATGGGGAAGAGCTTAACGCTCAGGATTCTGTGGATGGCCTGGCGGATGAGTCTGCTTCCGAGTAATCTGGATAAGAAGATATCCAGTTGGTGTCTGCCTCTCAATTACAGAGGCTTTTGATCCTGACTCTTACCAAAATGATTTATTCTGCCTTTAAGTTGCCTCTTGCAGAGGTTATTGAGCCTCCATGGTCCTCTTTAGGATCTCTGAGGCCTCTTCAGGCCACACAGGCTTTCCCCTTACACCCTCTGTTGGAATAGGCATTGTATGCTGATTGGGAACATTCTGACAGGATTTTTGTTCCTAAGAGGTTCTACCTGTTATATCCCATGGATGAAATGTTTGAGAAGTGGAGCATGCCAGCCATTAATGCAGCAGTCTCTTCTTTAAACAAAAACTTAACTTGTCTGGTAGATAACGCACAGGGCTTGAAAGACACCGTTGACAAGAAATTGTCCTTATTGAAGACTTCCTTTTTTTTTCTTTGGCCAGTTCAGCTATTCAGCCAGCATCGTTGCAGCAATTTGTATCTGCCAGTCCATAAAGGATCTGATCAGACGGCCTGACAGGCCTAACCAGGAGGATGATCTGCCTAAAAAATAAGGCAGATATTCCTAGAGCACTGTGTCTTGATGTTGTGCCTTAAAGGATTCAATACAGCAGGTTTTCTCGTTTTGGCTCACTTGTCTGTATATATGCGCAGACTTTTGTGGCTTAAGAACTGGTCAGCTGAGCTTCCTTGTAAGAAGTTATTGGCAGTATTCCCCTTTCATGGGGAACGTTTATTTGGTGATCATTTGGACAAATATATCTAAAAGTTTTCCAGAGGGAAGAGTTCTCTACTTCCTGTGAAGAAATGCACCAAGCTTCCCTAGTTTTAAACCTCAGGGACTGCTTCCTCAAATGTCTCAGCACTAAGGCAGTTCTGCCGCCAACAGGGCACTAGAGCCAGGGGCAAGCCAAGGACCAGAAAAAGCCCTGGGTCCAAAATTATTTTAAACCCAGCATCAAGCCCTCCTTTTGAGGGGATGCCCCCACTCTATTGGATGGGAGGAAGGCTGCTGCAGCAGAGCTTCAGGGCTGCCCTATCAGGATTCAGTCTGACAATGCCACTGCAGTGGCCTATATAAACCACCAAGGCAGTACCAGGAGTCATTCAGCTCTGAAGGAGGTGAACCACATACTAACCTGGGCAGAGGGACATCTATTGGCAGTCCATATCCTGGGGGAATGGTCCCTACACCCAGGGGTGTTCCAGGAAATTTTCCAATGTTGGGGGTGGCCAGAAGTCGATCTGCTGGCATCCAGGTTCAACAAAAAGCTATAGAAGTTTGTCCTGAACAAGAGATCCTCTGGCAATCGGAGCAGATGCTCTGGTAGTTGCATGGAGCCAGTACTCCCTGGTTTATGCTTTCCCTCCGATCCCTCTCCTTCCATATTTGTTGCACAGGATTTGGAGAGAGGGAGTTCCAGTCATTCTGGTGGCACCAGCCTGGCCCAGAAGGCTCTGGTTCCCAGAGATTGTGAGTCTGACAATAGCCATGGACGCTTCCATGTTGCCCTGATCTACTGTCTCAAGGTCCTATATTCTACCCCAATTTACAGTTTCTAAATTTGATTGCATAGCTATTGAAGCCAGGGTGTTAAAGGACCGTGGCATCTCAGGTGGTGTCTACCCTAGTGAATGCTAGAAAAGTTGTCACTAGGAAGATCTATCATAAGGTCTGGAAGACTTCTATTGCTTGGTATGAAGCAAAAAAAATTGCATCTTCGGAAATACGTGATTGGGGGAATTTTCTCTTTTCTATAATGAGTTGTGGAAATCAAATTTGGCTTTGAGTACAATCAGAGGTCAAGTTTCGGCCCCATCAGTATTCTCCCAAATGCCTTTAGCCTCCCATTCACTGATCCGAACCTTTATTCTGGGGGCAACTCACTTGCTCCCCCCCCATTAGGTCACCTATATGTCTTTGGAAATTGAACTTGGTGCTGTCTGTGTTACAGAAACAACCATTTGAGCCTATCAAGGAAATTACATTAGACTTGCTGACTTGGAAGCTATCCTTCCTGATGGCCATCGCCTCAGCTAGAAGGGTGTCGGAGTTGGCGACCCTTTCGTGCAGGGAACCATACTTGATCCTTTACCACGACAGGGTCATGTTGCGACCTGTTCCATCCTTTTTGCCAAAATTGGTGTTTGCCTTTCATTTAAATCAGGACATTATTTTGACTTCTTTTTTTCTCTCAGCCTAGTTCGGCACAAGAGACGACATTCTTTGGACGTTGTCTGGGTAGTCAAGGTTTATTTGTCTAGATCTGCGGAGATCCGGGGATCAGACTCCTATATTTGTTTTACGAAAAGGACCCAAAAAGGGGCAGGCCTCCAAAGCTTTCATTGTCAATTGGTCTTTCAGGCCTATGGTCTGAAATGTAAAGCTCCTCCCTTTAGGGTGAGAGCTCATTCTACCAGGTGTGTAGGAACCTCCTGGGTTTTTCACCATCAGTTATCTGGCTCAGATTTGAAAGGCTACTACCTGGTCTTCAGTGCATATGTTTACAAAATGTTATCCAGTTGGATGTTTGAGCAGCCGGGGATTCAACTTTCAGCCGCAGTGTACTGCGGGCTGCCGTATAAGGTCCGATGGCTATTGTTCAGCAGGGTGTTTGTAAAATTTGATATTTCTCAAAACCTAATCCCTGCAGAACTTCATGCTATACAAATCTGCCCTCCTAAAATACAATTCCTGCCTCCATGCTGCCAAAAAATGTTTTTTTTCTCACTCCTATTAATACTTTGTCATCCAGTCCTCATCTGCTCTTCTCTACCTTTTTTTAAAATGGTTTAAACCCTTTACAACCACCTTTGCTATAATAAGGCTTACCTGTAGGTACCATAAATTTCTCCTAAACTTGCACAGTTTAGGAGATATTCGCTGTATACGCATGTCTACATCATCGGCACATACGCAATGAAGAAACGGCTCGTATGTGCCATTACTGGCGGCTCCCACGTGCAGACATGATGCCTGTCACAGCGACATAAGGGGGGGGGGGGGGGCACTGCAACAGCTTCATTCTAAGGTAAGTATTTCATATTGTGCTAGTATGTAATGAATATTGGCTCATTATGTCTTTTTATTTTTATTATTTTTTTCTTGCAGGTTGTGTTCCCCCCCCCCCCCCCCCCCATGGTTTACAACCACTTTAAATCTCTGCTTAGTCCCCCAGCCACACCAAAAAAAAAAGATTGATGCAATAAGTGAGGGCACCTCTACTGTACAGATATCTTACCCACTTAACTTACCCTGTCTAACAGCATATTCAACAATCTCCTTTTTTTTTTTATCTGGCAACTACTAAAGGGGTTACCAAACTTTTTTTATCAGATGCCCACCTAACCAATGGATCCCTGGATCCCTTTTTCCTCAAAACTACTATGGTCACCCTCTTATTTCCTATGCTCTCACATCTTCAATCTCTCCCTATCTACTGGTACCTTCCCTTCCCCACTAAAGCATGCACAGATCACAACCCATACTTAAAAGCCCACACTGGACCCCACCAACCTGAACAGCTTAAAGAGGAAGTAAACCCTGATGGGTTTACTTCCTCTTTTTTTCCCTGCAAAGGTAAAGCATAATGGACTACTATGCATCGCATAGTAGCTCATTATGTGTCACTTACCTGACACAGGAGCCAGCGAAGTCGCCGCTGTCCCCTGTAGTCCGCCGCATCCATGTTGCTTGTGGCGTCTCGCAGCTCCGACGAATCACAGCGGCGCAACCGCGATGACGTCACTCCCGCGCATGCGCATGGGAGTCGCGCCTCGCAGCTCCGCCGCTGTCATACGGCGAAGCCGCGATGACGTCACTCCCGCGCATGCGCACGGGAGTCGACAAATTTGGCAAATCCATTCTTGGATTTGCCGCATTTAGTGCGCATGCGCGCCGCTGTCTACGGCGCATGCGCCGTAGACAGCGGTGCCCATTTTCGGGCAAATATCTCCTAAACCATATAGGTTTAGGAGATATTGCTTGGACCTACAGGTAAGCCTTAATCTAGGCTTACCTATAGGTCCAAGTTGTTTGGAAGGGTTTACTTCCTCTTTAAGACCTATCTCCTTGCTCCTATTCACCTCTAAAATTTTAGATTGCTTAGTCTACAATCATCTGAGCTCCTACCTCACTGAAAATAACTTTTTGACCCCTTACAGTCTGGATTTCACTCACAGCACTCCACAAAAACTGTCCTACTAAGGCTTCATGCACACTGCTGTGGTAAACGGACATTTAGGCCTAATGTACAGGAGACGCTGAGGCAACCTCTTCTGAATGATTTATTTTTATTTTTTTGACCGCTTGAAACCGGTATTATAAAACGCCTGTTTAGCCACATTTGCATGCCGTGTTTAATCGGGTTTAGCGGTGTTTTGCCGCGTTCATGTCTAGGAGCATTTTATTTCAGGTGACAACATCATATTTGTATTATTTAACTATTTTAGCCATTCTGTGAGACCAGAGTGAGTAGCAGCAGCTGAGAGAGCAGCAGTGTACTTGTATCCACCTCAGTTTCAGTGCTTTTACTATGGATCCCATAATGATAGGAGGAAATGCTCCTGACGTTGCTGTTGAGGCTGGAAAGACATCGGAAATTGCGTGCGAGGACCAGAGTTCTTCGCTACTGGACTCATCGATTGATTGCGCAGCGCATGTCTGTAGGATATTTTTCCAACATGTATGTACAGCAGTGCTAGTGGTGTGTTAGCCCTTGTACACACGGTCGGAGATTCCGTCGGAATGTTTCCTATCGGACCGTTTTGTCGGATATTCCGACTGTGTGTGGTCTGCATCGGACTGTTTCCGTCAAAATATCAGACGGACCAATTTTTCCAACTTGCCGGTAAAATTTTTCCAACAAAATGCTCCAATCGGACATACTCCGATCATGTGTAGCCTATTCCAACGGACAAAGTGCCACGCATGCTCAGATCAAATTCCTAGACCAAAGCTATTGGCTACTAGCCTGAACGTAGTCCCGTCGTAACAAAATAACGTCATCACGTTATGTACAATCGGATTTTCCGACAACTTAGTCCGACCGTGTGTATGCAACATCACTTCCGGACCTCTTCCGAAATTAATCCGTCGGAATTACTTGGATTTGGTTGTCGGAATCTCCGACCGTTTGTACAAGGGCTTAGACTGGATCATGGGCTCATTAGGGGTATATAAATGGTCTATGAAGCATTGCAAGCAATTACAAGTTTAAAAAAAAAAAAAATTGTGTTTTTCATCATTTGCTATCATTTTTAAGTTTTTGTAATGTAAAAAAAATAGAGCACCTTTTTAAAAATGCTTATAAACGAAAACGCGGCTAAACGCTGGTACCGCGTTTAGCATTGTTTGACATCGGAAACTTCAGCGCCTGAACTCATTTTTTTTTTTTTGCCTTCAAAAAAAGAAAGAAAAGCCTCTAAACGCAACTGCCTAAAAACTACATTAAACAACCTGTGTACATGTACACATAAGGTAACATTGGATGAGTTCAGGAGCAGCTGAAAAAAGCATTCAACTGGCTCTGAATGTCCGTTTACCAGCAGCAGTGTACATGAGGCCTTAGGCCCCCGACAGCGCTGGTAGCTCCTCTCTGCAACAGTTATCCACGTTGAAGAAGCGCTCTCCTTGGTGGACACCCATGCGGGTGCACTTTCGAGTCCTGCTTCTGCATATATTCCCACAGAAAGCAGGACTCGGCCCCAACGCCCGCATCATTGGATTTGATTGACAGCAGCGATGGCTGCACTGCTATTAATCTATTCAATCAAGAGCCAAGACAACGGGCAGAGAGGAAGAGCATGTCTCAGCCCAGGGAACGAATGGGGTCAGGTGAGTAAAACTGGTGGGGGCTGGACAGTGTCAGAAGTTTTTTTTCACCTTTAATGCATAGGATGCATTAAGGTAAAAGAACACAAGGTCTGACAACCCCTTTAAGGCAAAACTGAAGACAAAACATTTGTTTTATTTTTATATAGAGTAAGGGAGGGTTATAATCCTATCGTGTATTTTTTTTTTTTTTTTCTATTGTTCAAGTCCCATTGG
The DNA here is from genome assembly GCF_037356315.1 of Lithobates pipiens. Taxonomy (NCBI): domain Eukaryota; kingdom Metazoa; phylum Chordata; class Amphibia; order Anura; family Ranidae; genus Lithobates; species Lithobates pipiens. The sequence continues at coordinate 315,949,620 of NW_027507903.1, forward strand.
GGAGATTTTCCTACCCTTCTACTTTTCAAAGCCACAACAGGAAGTGAGGAAATCTCTAGTAATCACCAGTTCACCAGGACTATGTCACCATTCCTGTTTTGGACATTTGAGAGATTCACTTTCAGACTTTGTGAGAACTGTCACCAGGACAAATAGAGAGGGTGAATCCATAATGGATACCGCAGCCCAAAGCTGTTGGGTGTTCTATTCCGTCTTCAATCTAAAACGAAAAAAAAAAAAGAACAAAATAAAAACTACAGGTATATGTTTAATATCTAAGATGCATACTATTTTATTTGGCCTTTTAGACTGGGAATGGGCAGATCTATGGAGCTAGATAAACGATGTATGATAAAGTAGGTAGTTTTTTGTTTTTGCTTGAAACCCTTTTACATGTGGTAGTGGAAGAACATTGATTCCCTTCTGACTTCTGGAATGGGAAATCCAGAGACCTGTTGTCTGTTTTCCTTCTTCTTAGATTATTTTAAATGGTTCTGTTACATGCACTGATGAGCTTTCTTTCATAAACCAAATGTATTAATGTAAACATTTTTATATGATTTCTTTTTTCTTTTCTTTAAGGTTTGACATCTACCGGAAGGTACCCAAAGATCTCACACAGCCAACTTACACTGGAGCCATCAGTGAGTAATTCTAAACTTGCAGCTTTTACTATATCGTTTTTCAGGAACTGTAAAGGTGAAAAGAACCATCTTGCGTTACGCCTATTCAGGGGCAAAGTGACAAATTCCACTTCTAGGCCACTACCCTCACCCACGGATATTCCCCATTTGCTGCACTCCCCAATGCTCCTTTGTCCTGTACGAATGCTAAGCAATACCTAGTGTAGCACTAACCCCCGAAGGAGCTGCTGGTTATTTTTGGGCTTACCGTTACCTTCCGTTCTCCTTGTTGTACGTCTAGGGGATATCCCGTGGTAGATGTCCCAGTAACTTGAGACTGACAATAGATCCACTTGAATGGAGTTTATTTGCAAAACTCACAATTGAACAGTCTTTCAACTTGGGATCAGATGGTTGGAAAGGAAGTTTAGGTACTCTTAGTGTCAACGTCAAAACATTAAAGAACTTGCTTACCTTGACTGCGTCCAGAGAATAGCCATTCACAGCTGGATGGTCACTCAGGTTGGACAGTCCCTCTCTCACAAGGCCTAGCAGCCAACTTGGTGCTTACTCAGGGACAAGTGTTTTCCACAGATGTTGTTGTAGAAATGTACAAGATAATGTCTCTGCCACAGATGTTGTAAAACCCGTAAGAAAACTAAGCTGTAGATCACTTGTAGGATACCTGGATCTTTCAGCCTGCTTGGCGATATCCACAAGACCGGATTCTCTCGGTTACTTCAGCCCTTCCAGGCTCTTGCTAAGAAAAACCAACCTGTACATGGTGTTCTTCTGAAGAGTCCTCCCCTGGAATGCTTGAAGTACACTGGGTCTCTCCTGAATCGTAGGCACCCAACCACCTCAGAATCCTCCTCTAGTTTCCTTGCCTCGGGCTAGTCGGCCCCGAAACAACAAGTCGGGTGGATTCGCAGCCCAGGCCATAGCCTTCCTGGGGGCTGGTCAGGAGGACCAGGACCATCTAGTCAGCACATCATACTGGACCAGAATCCCGAACCACGTGACGTCCGCATCTTAAGTACCCTCTCCCAGAAAGCACAGCGGGAGTGCCCCTCCCACTGGGCGGGCACCGAGAGAGAGTAACTTAAGCACTTGACCAGACCATAGTTCCATGCCTGCCAGAAAAGACAGTGCCCCCTGTGGCCAGGCTGAACATCTCAGTCAGACTGATGCTGAGGCCCAATTTAGATAATTACACCCAAACCAAACTGCATTTTAGGCAACTTTACAAAAACCGCATAGCGCGTGCTCTTCAGGAGCCGCAGCTACGCTAGTATTTCCAGGTATGTCCTGCATGTGACATCTTTGGCTTCATCCTAGGATATACAGTTGTAGCCAGGGCTGTTGGATCAACAGTCAAGCCTAAACACTGTCACATAAGGGAGAGAGCAAGTCCTTAACCCTGTGTCAGCTCATTGTCTAGACATGGGGCTCTCAGAAGTGACAGAGCAGCTGGAGAGTGCAGGAAAGGTATGAATCCTTGAGGGAGTCCCTATCAAAAATTTCTATCATGTTGCCCTGAATATGCAAAATTCTAGATTCTCTTTTTAAAGCCACCGGAGGAGAGACGAATAAGGTAAGTGCTTATTCCAATTCCTTTATACAAAACAAGCATATAACCCCTGCAGGGGGGTGGAGATGTTTTAGAGATAACTGAAGTTTAGCTTTTTTATTTATTTATTTTCCCTTTTTTGCATAGCTAATCCAAGTTTCTGAACCTGAGAAAACGGTAATATCAGCTTAAAATTAAACTCTCATTCCAGTCACATGTCTCCTTTCTCCTGGCTAAGACATTTCTTCCTGGTATTTTTTTTCTTTTCTTCTGACATCAGAACTGATTTGCACAAGACTGATATGTGAACAATGGCCTGCTTGTGTCATGTAAATTAATCTTTTAGGTTGTGCTTACCCGTGGCCAAGAACAGTGATTACTGAGAGTGACGCAGTAACTACTGTTTTAGGAAGTGTACTTTTTTTTTTTTTTTATATATAAAAGGAAACCTTCACAAAGATACATTTTAATTTTTTTTTTTTTGTTTTTTTTTATTTAAATAAAAAAAGTTGGATCCTTCATCCTTCTAGTTCCAGACATCTATAGGGGCCAGGAGATTTTTTTTTTAGGCATTCATATATTCTATTGATCTCAATGGGGGAAGGTGGCTAAGATTTAATTGCCTTCAATGCCCATAATGTATGGAGTAAATATTAACCACTTCAGCTCAGGAAGATTTTACCCCCTTACTGACCAGAGCACTTTTTACAATTTGGCACTGTGTCACTTTAACGGCTGTTCGCTGTACCCAAACAGAATTTGTGTCCTTTTTTTTCCACAAGAGCTTTCTTTTGCTGGTATTTGATCACCTCTGTTTTTTTTTTATTTTTTGCTCTATAAACAAAGAGTGACGATTTTGAAAAAAAACAAACATTTTTTACTTTTTGCTGTAAGAAATATCCCCCAAATGTAAAAAAAAAAAAAAAAACACATTTCTTCATCAGTTTAGGCCAATATATATTCTTCATATTATTGGGAAAAAATCTCAATAAGCGTATATTGATTTTTGCAGACCAAACTTATAGGGTCTGCAAACTGAGAAAGAATTATGGCATTTTTTATTTATTTATTATACTAGTAATGGCGGTGATTTGTGATTTTTAGCGGTATTGCGACAGACAGATCGGAGACTTTATTGACACTTTTTTTTGGGGACTATTGGCATTTATACAGCGATCAGTGCTATTAAAAATACACTGATTACTGTGTAGATGTCACTGGCAAGGAAGGGGTTAACATTAGGAGGCGATCAAGGGGGTTAATTGTGTGTTCTAACTGTATTGGGATAGGATTGACAAGGAGAGGAGACCTATCGCTTTTCCTACTTGGTAGGAACAAACGATATGGCTCCTCTCCTCTGACAGCACAGGGATTTGTGTGTTTAGACACACAAATCCCCATTCTGGCACTCGTCTGCCGGCCACAGGCATCGCAGCCGTGCAGTGGGTGCGTGCCCTCTGGTGGCCGAAAAAGGGTAGGATGTACCCATTCGGGATTTCGCCCAGGAGATCCATTGTGCCGCAGTATATCTGCATGACATGGGCAGGAACCGGTTCAAGGACTTATAAAGGCAGAAGGTTTTTGATCTTAATGCATTAAGATCAAAAGCCTTCTGTGTGTAGCAGCCTCCCCAGCACCCCCTAATACTTACCAGAGCGCCCTCTCTCTGCCTCCTGATTGACTGAGACATAGCAACAGC